>NC_025993.2:63110001-63735251 GCF_000442705.2 Elaeis guineensis | reverse complement strand
TTCGTGTCAATCCCCGGCATGTCAGCTGGAACCCAAGCGAAAACGTCCGTATTTCCTCGTAGAAAATCAATAAGACGCGTCCGCACCTCCTCCCCCAGGTTGGAACCAATTAGCACCACATGATCCGTGTTCCCATCATTCAAAGGGATTGGTACTAGATCTTCGATTGGGCTGCCTCTCTCTTCAGTGAGGTCATCGCGAGCATCCAATCCATCGACAGGACAGGGGTTCGATTGATCGCTTCTTTGCAAGGCGATGCTGTAGCAATGTCTAGCTAGGGCTTGGTCTCCCCGGACCTCTCCAATCCTCTGGCTGGTGGGGAACTTCAGTTTCAAATGGTAGGTCGATACGACAGCTCGAAGAGCATTAAGGTCGGATCGGCCAAGGATTGCATTGTAGGCGGATGGCGCCTTTACCATCAAGAAATTCACCAGAGCCCTAGACTGCTTTGGATACCGACCCGCAGTCACAGTCAAAGCTATCATTCCCTCCGTCAGAACGGCGTCACCGGTAAACCCTATCAAGGGGAAGCAAATCGGTCTCAAATGACCGCCAAGAGTGGACATTCTTGAAAAGGCGTCGTAGAACAAGATGTCGGCCGAACTTCCGTTGTCGACGAGAATGCGATGGACGTCGTAGTTTGCTATATTCAAGGAAACCACGACCGCGTCGTTATGAGGGAATTGGACCGCCTGGGCGTCTCCTTCGGTAAAGGTTATGGGTTCTTCAACTTTTTGCCGCTTGGGGGATGCAGCTGGTATGTTGGTTGTCCCCCGTCGGGATTCCCCTGAGATGGCATTGACGGAATCCGGCAGAGGCCGGTCATCCGCCACTCCTCATCGATGACCATAGCCGGAGATAATTGTGCAGAGGCCTCGCAAGAAGGCATTAGATGAAGGAAGGAGGAGTGGGTGCCGGAGAAGATGGTCGGAAGTGGATCCGTTGAGCGCTCTTTTAAGAACAAGGGTATTGCGAAGACGCTCCCCTTCCTCTAGCGCCAATCCTGTTGGTGCAAAAATCTGCTTGCGTCGGAGAAGCTGGAGTCGGGGAAGTCGCGGTCACCGCCGAGACCTGCAAAGGAAGTCTAAACCGGAGGTGGGGTTGCTCCGGCAAGACCCTCCGACGCTCAAGTCAGTTCTCTGCCTCAACAAGAATGGAGTGCTCGAACGGAGAATTTAGCAGAGTTTTGAGATAAGAAATGAGCTTATAGAATAACATATCTGGGTCCCCCTTTTTATAGGTGGAGGAGGTAACGGATTGATGGCGACGTTTGTAACCGCCTGGTAGTGGGCTGCTCAGGGTCAGGCGAAACTTGCTGCGAAGAGTAGTGGAGTAGACCCGTGGCCATCACTGGGGCATGCCACGTGGAATCTGCCGCGGGAAGTGGGGCGGCGTGTGCTGTCGTATCTTGGCAGCAGATGGGAGAATCGTGCGGTATCCATTGCAGGAGGTGGAGCAGGATCGTGGCTGTTTATCGTGGCCTGTCAGGTAGTAATGGAGCCGCGTGGGATCCATCGTAGGGAGCGGAGCAGTGTTGCGACCGTTACTGCGGCCTGTCAGAGAGTGATGGAGCTGTGCGGAATCCGTCGCAGGAAGTGGAGCAGGATCGTGGCCGTGATTGTGGCCTGGGAGCGCAGATCTACTGGCTGAAGTTCGGCAGCGATCGGAGTCTGGCCCCCGTAGGGGTCCGAGCAGGGTCCTCCTTGTAGTTGGGGTCGTGGGTGGAGCCCGGCTCCCGTGGGAATCCGGGTGGAATCCCCTGTGTTCAAAATCAGATGCAAAGACCGGCTCCCGTAGGAGTCCGGACAAGGCTTACCAACAGCGGAGGCTGAGGACGGAGCCCGGCTACCGTAGGAGTCCGGGCAGAGTCAACTTGAGGTCGGAGTTGTCGGTGGAGTCCGGCTCCCGTAGGAGTCTGGACGAAGTCTGTCTTGCAGCCGTTGGAGTCGAGGACGAAGCCCGGCTCCCGTAGGAGTCCGGGTGGAGTCTTCCTGCAATCAAAGTTAAAGGCGAAGTCCAGCTCCTGTAGGAGTCCGGACGGGGCTTACCAGCAGTTGATGTCCGGCTCCCGTAGGAGTCCGGATGGGGCTTACCAGTAGTTGTCGGTGGAGTCCGGCTCCCGTAGGAGTCTGGATGAAGTCTGTCTTGCAGCCGTTGGGGTCGAGGACGAAGCCCGGCTCCCGTAGGAGTCCGGGCGGAGTCTTCCTGCAATCAAAGTTAAAGGCGAAGTCCGGCTCCCGTAGGAGTCCGGACGGGGCTTACCAGTAGTTGATGTCCGGCTCCCGTAGGAGTCCGGATGGAGCTTACCAGCAGTTGATGTTCGGCTCTCGTAGGAGTCCGGACGGGGCTTACCAGCAGTTGTCGGTGGAGTCCGGCTCCCGTAGGAGTCCGGATGAAGTCTGTCTTGCAGCCGTTGGAGTCGAGGATGAAGCCCGGCTCCCGTAGGAGTCCGGGCGGAGTCTTCCTGCAATCAAAGTTAAAGGTGAAGTCTGGCTCCCGTAGGAGTCTGGACGGGGCTTACCAGCAGTTGATGTCTGGCTCCCGTAGGAGTCCGGACGGAGCTTACCAGCAGTTGATGTTTGGCTCCCGTAGGAGTCCGGACGGGGCTTACCAGCAGTTGTCGGTGGAGTCCAGCTCCCGTAGGTGTCCGGACGAAGTCTGTCTTGCAGCCGTTGGAGTCGAGGACGAAGTCCGGCTCTCGTAGGAGTCCGGGCGGAGTCTTCCTGCAATCAAAGTTAAAGGCGAAGTTCGGCTCCCGTAGGAGTCCGGGCGGGGCTTACCAGCAGTTGATGTTGAGGACGGAGCCCGACTCCCGTAGGAGTCCGGGCGGAGTCAACTTGAGGTCGGAGTTGTCGGCAGAGTCCGGCTCCTGTAGGAGTCCGGACGAAGTCTGTCTTGCAGCCGTTGGAGTCGAGGACGAAGCCCGGCTCCCGTAGGAGTCCGGGCGGAGTCTTCCTGCAATCAAAGTTAAAGGCGAAGTCCGGCTCCCGTAGGAGTCCGGATGGGGCTTACCAGCAGTTGATGTCCGGCTCCCGTAGGAGTCCGGACGGGGCTTACCAGCAGTTGATGTCCGGCTCCCGTAGGAGTCCGGACGGGGCTTACCAGCAGTTGTCGGCGGAGTCCGGCTCCCGTAGGAGTCCGGACGAAGTCTGTCTTGCAGCCGTTGGAGTCGAGGATGAAGCCCGGCTCCCGTAGGAGTCCGGGAGGAGTCTTCCTGCAATCAAAGTTAAAGGCAAAGTCCGGCTCCCGTAGGAGTCCGGACGGGGCTTACCAGCAGTTGATGTCCGGCTCCCGTAGGAGTCCGGACGGGGCTTACCAGCAGTTGTCGGTGGAGTCCGGCTCCCGTAGGAGTCCGGACGAAGTCTGTCTTGCAGCCGTTGGAGTCGAGGACGAAGCCCGGCTCCCGTAGGAGTCCGGGCGAAGTCTTCCTGCAATCAAAGTTAAAGGCGAAGTCTGGCTCCTGTAGGAGTCCGGGCGGGGCTTACCAGCAGTTGATGTTGAGGACGGAGCCCGGCTCCCGTAGGAGTCCGGGCGGAGTCAACTTGAGGTCAGAGTTGTCGGCGGAGTCCGGCTCCCGTAGGAGTCCAGACGAAGTCTGTCTTGCAGCCGTTGGAGTCGAGGACGAAGCCCGGCTCCCGTAGGAGTCCAGGCGGAGTCTTCCTGCAATCAAAGTTAAAGGCGAAGTTCGGCTCCCGTAGGAGTCCGGACGGAGCTTACCAGCAGTTGATGTCCGGCTCCCGTAGGAGTCCGGATGGGGCTTACCAGCAGTTGTCGGCGGAGTCCGGCTCCCGTAGGAGTCCGGACGAAGTCTGTCTTGCAGCCATTGGAGTCAAGGACGAAGTCCGGCTCCCGTAGGAGTCCGGGCGGAGTCTTGCTTTGAGGTCGGCATCGTGGGCGGAATCGTTGATTCTGTTGAGGACTTCGGCTGTGGGTATTTTATGCCCAACAAGTGGGTAGGGTGCCACCTCGGGCAGATCAAGGGCTGAAGCGAGAGTATTTGCCATTACTAGACAAGAGGCACAGGCGACTCTTGATGTGGCAATAGGTATATTATCTATATTTGATTATGATGCATATGTACTAATTGACCTTGGGTCCAAACATTCATACTTATCACCTACACTTTTTGTGCATACCAATAAGAGGTTGAGTCGATTAGACTGTGGTTTGATGGTATTCATGCCAATAGGAGAATCATTTATTGCTGATCAAGTATACAGGGGTTGTTCGGTTCGAATTGATGAACAAAAATTAGCCGCAGATTTGATTCCTTTAGATATGTATGACTTTGATACCATACTGGATATGGATTGGTTGTCTGCACATCGAGCAAAGATAAATTGCTTTAGAAAAAAAGTAGTTTTTCAGACTTCAGATGGCAGAAAGGTCTGTTTTTCAGAGGAATGATGGATACTTTCATCATGCTTTATTTCAACTTTGACAGCTTGTAAATTGCTCAGAAAAGAGTGTGAAGCATATCTAGCAAGTGTAGTTAATACAAAAATAAGCAAGCCAAAATTATCAGATATTTCAGTAGTTTGTGAGTTTCCACATGTTTTTCCAGATGAGCTTCCAAGATTGCCGTCGGATAGGGAGATTGAGTTTAGTATTGACTTGATTTCGGGCACCTGATCGATATCTAGAACACCATACAGAATGGCTCTAGCAGAATTAAGGGAACTTAAGACACAATTGCAAGAATTATTAGACAAAAGGTTTATTAAGCCCAGTATTTTACCTTGGGGAGCTTCAGTATTATTTGTTAAAAAGAAGGATGGCACTATGAGATTGTACATTAATTATCGACAGCTTAACAAGATAACCATTAGAAATAATTACCTGCTGCCATGCATTGATGATTTATTTGATCAACTTCAAGAGGCTAAAGTATTTTCAAAGATAGATCTCAAATCGGGATATCATCGGTTGAAAATCAGAAATGATGATGTGCCGAAGACAGCCTTTCGAACCAGGAACAACCATTATGAATTCTTAGTGATGCCGTTTGGTTTGATAAATGCCTCAGCAGCTTTCATAGGTTTAATGAATCAAGTGTTTCAGCAGTATTTGGATAGATTTGTGGTTGTTTTTATTGATGATATACTAATATATTCTAAAGACCAAGTAGAGCATACAGAACATTTAAGGATTGTATTGCAAACTCTTCGAGAGAAACAATTGTATGCAAAGTTGAGCAAAAGTGAGTTTTGATTAAATAAAGTGGTTTTCCTTGGTCATGTAATTTCAGCAGAGGGTGTTTAGTTGACCTACAGAAAATTAGTGCCATCGTGAATTGAGAACCACCCATTAGTTCAGTAGAGGTAAGGAGTTTTTTGGGTTTGGCAGGCTATTATCAGAGGTTTGTTTAGAATTTCTCTATTATAGCATCCCCAATGACAAAATTGCTTTAAAAGAATACCAAATTTAAGTGGATCAAGGAATGTCAGAAAAGCTTTGATGAATTAAAGAAGTGATTGACCACAGCTCTAGTACTTGCTTTCTCTTTCAGTGGTGGAGATTATATGATATATAGTGATGCCTCCCGCAAGGGTTTGGGTTGTGTGTTGATGCAATATAGAAGGGTGATTGCCTATGTTTCTTGACAACTTAGACCACATGAATTGAACTATCCCACTCATGATTTGGAATTAGTTGCAGTTGTGTTTGCCTTTAGGATTTGGAGATATTATTTGTATGGAGAGAAATGTCAGATATTCACAGATCATAAAAGCTTAAAGTATGTATTAACTCAGAAAGAATTGAACGTTAGACAATGGAGATAGATTGAGCTAATCGAGGATTATGATTGTACAATTGAGTATCATCCAAGAAAGATCAACGTGATAGCAGATGCATTGAGTCAGAAGTCCACAGCTATCCTGTCCTATATCAAGGCTGTATTTTTACCACTGATGGTAGAATTGAGAGCACAGAATACTGAATTGTCAGTAGGAGATACTAGGGCTTTGTTCGTAAATTTTTAGTTCAGACCTATATTGGTAGACAAGATATGTAAAGCTCAAAGTCAAGATCTTCAATTAATGAAAATCTTAGATGCTGTTCAGAATGGACTTCGAGTAGACTTCACAATTAAAGAGGATGGCACCTTGATGTATGGGAATCGAGTATGTGTTCCAAAAGTAGAGAATCTGAAGAACCAAATAATGGAAGAAGCTCACTGTTCAGCCTATGCCATCCATCCAGGAAGTACCAAAACGTACCGAATAATCAATCAAAGCTATTGGTGGAAGGGCATGAAGAGGAAAGTAGCTAAATTTGTATCCAGATGTTTGATATGCCAATAGATAAAAGTAGAACATCAGGGTCCAGCTGAAAAATGGCAATCACTTCCTATTCCTGACTGGAAATGGAAACATATTACTATGGACTTTATCTCTGGCTTCCCAAAAAAAAAGGAAAGGTAATGATGCAGTATGGGTAGTTATTAATAGATTGACCAAATCTGCCCATTTCTTCTTCCCAATAAAATGACTTTTGCACTAGATAAGTTGGCAAAATTATATGTTGATGAGATTGTTAGTAGACATGAAATTTCTATTTCAATTGTATTTGATAGGGATCTTCGATTCACCTTTTGATTTTGATCGAGTTTACAAAAAGTATTGGGTACTAAATTGAGTTTCAGTACTGTATTTCATCCACAGACTAATGGACCGTTAGAGCGAACTATTCAAACTTTGGAAGATATGCTATGGGCATGTATTATAGACTCATCAGGCAATTGGGATTAACATCTACCACTGATAGAATTTACAATGGTTATCATTCCAGCATTGGTATGGCACCATATGAGGCTCTATATGATAGAAAGTGCAGAACTCCAGTGTGTTGGGATGAAGAAAGAGAAAGAAAACTCTTAGGTTCAGAGATAGTACAGATTACAGCTGATCAGATCAGATTGATCAAAGAAAGTTTAAAGACAATGCAAGATCGACAGAAAAGCTTTGCAGATCTAAAACACAGAGATGCAATTTTCGATGTGGGTGATAAGGTATTTCTTAAAGTTTTTCCATGAAAGGGTGTATTACGATTTAGGAAGCAAGAAAAGTTGAATCCAAGATACATCAAACCATATGAGATCATTGAAAGGGTTGGACCAATTGCGTATCGATTGGCACTACCATCAAAACTCTCTCAAACTCATAATGTGTTCCACATCTCCATATTACGGAAGTATATTTTAGATCCATCACATATTTTACAGTCCAAAGTAGTTGAATTAAAAGAAGACTTATCCTATATAGAAGAACCAGTGCAGATTGTGAATAAGAAAGAGAAATAATTGCATTCTCGAATGATACCATTAGTTAAAGTTATTTGGTAAAATCATCACAATATGGAAGAGGCCACATGGGATAGAGAAGATGAAATGAGAAATAGATATCCACACTTATTTCAGATTGGAGGTAATGAAATTTTAGGATAAAATTTTCTAAAAGGAGGGAAGAAATGTAACACCTTGAGTCGAGACTATGATAGTTAGAAACTTGTATGTACACGAGCATTCATCTTGGTATGTGGCACAGCATGTCATTCATGATACATTTGAGTATTTACATATTAGCTAACTAGTAGTAACACAGTCTTGATTTAGTCATTAATTAAGAGGAAATGATTGAGGAAAGATTGAGGAGTTAAATCAATACTTTTGGCTAAAATAGAGGTTCGAGTCGACTCAGATTTCAGTGGAGTCAACTCGACAATCGAAAAATAGTCAGACGAGATTAAAATTTTAGATATTTTATGTTCCAAATTAAAAACCAAACTGTGAAGAAATGACTGAGTGGCTCCATTCCATAAATAAAGGACTAAAAATTTTCTTAGCACCACATCAATAAGTCTATAATTGAGTGGCTTTTTCTGGGGTTGACATCTAGCAAACTAAACTTTAATTTATTCTCATCCTTAAGCTTAGTCACCAATCCTTTTGCTGCTAAATTTGTCTCCTAGCTAAAACAAAAACATTAGTGAGGGAAGAGAGCTGAAAAAAGAGGAAATTCTTAAGCAAAATTTGAAGGGAATTCAGCTAGAAACGAAGGTTTCACTGAAAACTGGTTCGAAAGAGAAAAATTTACTATTGGGAGAAAAGAAAGAAATCTATGTGGATAGCAGCAGGGATTAGATCATCTAAGGTGAGGATTTGATTTCCTAAACTGAGTTTACACTAAACCTCAATTGATTTCTAACTGATATGAGGTGATGATTTAAATTATGAGATTTCTGGATTAAAAATTAGGAAGTAAAAGCTACTACTAGTTTTCTTGAAATTTATCTGAATTATTTTAGAAAAAAGGGTTTAAGCTAGAATTGGCTGAATATGACAGGAATCATGGAAGGGAGATATGGATTGAATTGCTAGAATTCTCAAGTTATATTGAGGATCAGCTAACTCTAGGTAAAGTAAACAACATAGAACTAAAGTGAAAGATGGAAAAGGCTAGAAACTAAGCAAATAAGGCAAAGTATGCATCTTCATCCTCATGTATCATGTGATACTATGATTAATAAGTGTATATCTACTTCTTATAGGAGAGAAAGAGAGCCCAAAGTGGGTTTTGAATCAATCCAGCACCAAGGTGGTGTAGTAGCTGTCTCGAGGTGAGTAAAATTCTATCTAACTCTGGTGTTTCATTATATTTTGATATAAAAAAGATCTTATCTTGAAAACAAGGCCAATTTTCTATTATTTTACAGCTTATACATTTGTATGAAGTATGGAAACAAGATTGTTCTTTTGATAACTTATGAATACAGCTTCTGTATGTTATGTGTAAGTGTTTAAGGATTGAACAATATGGAAAATCATGGTTTGAAATATGTTGAAATAGCTTATTAAGTTTTTATCAAATATATTTTCAGCAGACCACCCATAGGAGTGATCAACTTTTTGGGTATTTTTGAGTACCAATGGCACCTCCTTGCAAAACATTATGCCCGTGGGGGCCCAGTTTTATCAGATGCACCATATCGACTATCCATGGTAGGGGTGCACTGTGAGATAGTCGGCGGTAGCCCAGTGGCACCTCCTTGCGATTCTGTATGTCCAGTAGGGCATAATTTTATCTGATGCACCGTATCGACTGCCCGTAGTAGGGGTATACTGTGGTGTAGTTGTCGATAGTCCAGTTATTTTCTATTTTGATATTACTTGCCCTACTTTACTCTTGTTTGGCATGTAAAGTTTTGAAAGCCTATTAATTGCTTATGACATATGTATCATAAGTACTATAGTAAATCTTCGTGTTTCCCCCACTGTTCGATGGATTGTTCACTCACTGGGACTAGTGTCTCATTATATATTTCTATTTTCTTTTTGTTTTGACAGATTTAAGGCTTTATAACTCTACATAGTAGTTGTATCCTCAGCACTCATTCTAGCGGAGGTTGATCATGACGGTTAGAGAGAGGAGTATTCATTTTGGGTCTTTCATCCATGTGCATGCTAGCGAGTGTAGGGAGTTCATTTTGGGGGATTATATTTTGGGATTGTTTTCTATGTTGAGTTATATTTTGGGTGGAGTATATCTAGACTAAAAGAAAGTGGCAATGGGATGTACTGTAAACTTAATGTAAAGGTATGGATGTTGAATGAAACTTAGTGTTGCTCTTCAACCATATTAAACGAGTGGAACTTGACTCTACTTTATGGTTGCAATGATTATTGGCTAGTGTGAGTATGGTATTTGTTTTATATTGTAGCAGGTTGGATATCCAGTTAAAACTTTGGTAGGTTGTAGTAAATGGCCAGGGTTTAATAGTGTTTTATAAATCATGGCACAAGATGCTACCAAAACTCTGTTTAGTTGCCATACTCTTGCCCAATCTAGGGAGGGGTGTGACAGGAATACTAGATGATTGACTGGGAAGGATTAACTCCCGGCTTGTCAGGTTTATCGAGGATGCTATCTCCATCAAATGAGTCATCACTTTGCCTGTAAAGGTCAGTCGATTCCCTACCCAATCTAATGCCTAGGTCGATTTTCTAGTTGTCCGAGCACCTTCGGCTTACAATGCCTCCTTGGTCGACTAAGTCTGAATGCACTTCGAGCTGTCATCTCCACATACCACCTGAAGATGAAGTTTTCGATAGCAAATGGGGTCAGAGAAGTTCACAGAGACTAAGACCTAGCACGCCACTACTACAACATCACTCTCCAAGGAGGGTGACTTGCTAAGTTGTACCCAATTGAAGGATTAGATATCCAAGATGAGCTGGCCGAGGAATGTGGCGAACCTATTGAAGACTCCATCTTGATCCCTCTGGCAGATGGAAACTATGAGCATACAGTCTAGATCAGTCAAATTTGGATCGGATAATGGACCAGCTAACCTCTTTTTTACAAGCAAACTCAAATGTCTTCACTTGGACGCTAGTGGATATATCGAAAATTGATCCCTTAGTGATCATGCACCGACTAAATGTGAGTCCAAACCACCACCCCTTCAAGTAGAAGAAGAGGAACTTCACACCAGAATGATAGAAAGTAATAGCTGAAGAGGTGGACAAATTGCTCTAGGTAGGGTTCATTAAGGAGACAACTTATCCGAAGTAGATTACCAATGTGTCATGGTGAAGAAGGCAAATAGAAAGTGATGAATCTGCATGGACTTCATCGATCTAAATAAGGCTTGTCCAAAGGATAGCTACCCTCTACTGAGGATTGACCAGCTGGTCGATGCTACATCGGGCCACAAACTCCTATCCTTTATGGATGTCTTCTTTGGATATAACCAAATTCAGATGGCTCATGAGATTGAGGATAAAACCTCCTTTATCACTAACCGAGATCTTTTCTGTTACAGGATCATACCATTTGGTCTGAAGAATATAGGTGCAACTTATCAGCGTCTTGTGAACAAAGTCTTCAAAGACCAAATTGGGCATAATATGGAAGTATCTATCGATGACATGCTCGTCAAAAGCCAGATTATGAGGACCCACATCAATTACCTCGAAGAAGCCTTTGCCATCCTGCAGAAGTACAAAATGAAGTTGACCCCAGCCAAATGTACTTTCAGAGTGACCTTGGAGAAGTTTCTAGGCTTCATGTCTTCAGTCGAGGAATAGAAGCCAACTCAGAGAAAATCAAGGCTGTGCAGGAGATGGCTCCCCTCAAGACTGTTGGAATTCGGGGTTTGGTGTATACATATGAGTTTCAAAATTTTTATTTTCTAAACAGCATAGTGGAGAATAAGATTAAAATATTTTTAATCTAAATTTTGCATGCATAAAAATATAAAACCATATGGATCTATTTCATATGCTGAAATTGATATATGCTGAAATTTAGATTGTTTCACAATTTCTTTCTTCAAATCTGGATCTGAAAAAGATGAGGCTCTCTGTAAGCTACACAAATATTCAGCCTTTATGAGTATCCACTCAGGATCAATCTGGAACAGTCATCTTTAATCTGAATTTTAGTTTTCCAAAATTCAACCTGCTAAATCTAAACGACATCTGGATCGCGATCAACACTTGATCTTTCTCTTTGATCTTCTTCTTCTCCTCTTCTCTAAAGTTTTTTCTTACTATGTGCTGCTATTAGATGTTAGAAATCAGCAAGGAAGAGGCATCCAAACTCTTTTAGGTATGAAACTTTTTGGATGCACGTCCCAAGGAAGGGGTGTATAGAACACCCAAGAGGAGAGAAAGGGAGAGGAAGAGAGGACGTGGAGAGAGCCTTTGGGTGTGAGGGGCTATTAGTTTTGATCCTCTAGGGATCTTAGGGGAGATCTCTTTAAATAGACATAAAGATTGAATCTTATTCAATCTCATAATACAAGTCCTACTTACATTAGGATTCTTATTAATTTAAGTTATCCAACTTACATTAGGAAGTCCATTAGGCGCCAATAATTGGAGCCCTTGCATCCGTAATTAGACACCCCAAAACACACCCAAGAGATGCCCCATATGAAAATAAAAGGCTCTCTAATCAATGGACATGCCCAAATTGATCAAATCAAGGTGGCACCCCATAATAACTATTAAGGAGATCATAAGGGACTTGCACCCTTAATTTATGTGATCCATAACCTTAGACACCCAATAATTGAAGTCTCATGAATCTTATTCATATAGGTTATTAGTAGGTAATTAAGTTAGAATTAACTTATCAAATAAGTAATCTCAACGGAAAGAGAAATTGGATCCAACCATGTGCTAGCAAGGTTACCATGAACCCAATGGATTTCTCTAAACTCAATTGACACTTCATAAGCTTAATTACTTATTTCAGGCCTAATCCCTTTGTTGTGTGACCTCATAGGTTCAATTCTATCTGGTAGTGAGACAAACAATGATTTTTATCATCGTATCATTGAAACTCTTTTCAATGGGTCAGAATAATTTCACTCTAACTCAACAAGGATTGTCGATCTAGAACAATCTTAGTGAGCTCTCACAATCAATTAGTGACACATAGCAGTATGTAGTGATAACCCAGTAGAACTAAAATGAACCTCTAGATGTAGTTAACGTATGATTCAGTCCTTCTATCGTGAGTCCCGACTAGATGGCAGATCATAGATAAATCATCAAACCTTAACATCGGTCATATGATAGATTCAATCAGCTTAAGTCCATATATGATTCTATGAAAATTCTTTTCCATCAATCACACTACTATGGCCATAGACTTAAGGACTCACCTCTTAAATCCCATAGGACTATTTCTTTTTGCTAGGATCGATAGATCCCATCTTGATGCACACCCCACTCCTACAGTGGACCAACTGTCGCCAACATCCACTACAAGGACTCTTTGAGATCCATGTTGATGTGTCAGTCAAACTCCAGCAGCCTCACTGTGAGCAGTAGTGTCATCTCAGGTCAAAAGATTAGTCATACAACTGTAGCATCAAGAAAGTTACTAACGAGTGAGCAGACATCCATGTGACTTCTCGTGTTAGTCACGCTCAGTGCTAGTTATTCTCTAACAACCACTTGCACTCTCGCTCCAATATCTCTACACTGCAGACTCGAGACCCATCTATCTGAAGGAAGTGATCCATGCACTGGTCTATCCAGATCAATCATCATCTCCGTGATGATCCTATGATCAGGAGTAATTTAGGAATCAACCATCAATGACATATGTCTCAAATTCTCAACTTTTTGAGAATATATGTCATCATCTTATTAATCCCTTGGATGATTCATAGACACAGATATAAATGGTAATATAACTGCCTAATAAGTATAAAATTATATTCTAGAGATATGAAATATATCAGTCAAGATTGACTTCTAGGGCATACATCCAACAATCTTCCACTTACACTAAAGCCAATCTGCCATGTACCAAGCCTTATCTTCATAAGACAGGGTATAGTCTTAGGCTAGCTAAGTGACTTACCAGTGAGTCATCCACATCACATGTAGAGTTTGCTCTCTATACCTCTATGTATTTTTACTCGAGGTAGTCGCGTGTCTTACTGTTCTATGTGCTTGGATATCTGGTGAGACCAAGATTCCTTAGCAACGGGCTATGGTACCATTATCTTTACAGTATAGTGTCATGGCATCTGATGGTATGACAACTAATTTTGCAACTAACATTACAATCAGAATGTATCATACACATCTACAGTATACTCAGCTACCATTGATCGATTATTTAAAATTCTTTCAAGATATCGACATAGAAACACATCCATGATGTAGACATTCTACCATCAACATCAAACATAAAGTCTGAATTGGTGTATCCTCTCACTCCTAGCTTTGATCCTTCTCCGAACATGTCCTCAGTTTTTCTTAAGAGCTTAAAGATGTTTTCACAGCAATCCAGCATTCACAGCTTGGATACAATTGATATCCACTTGTGACAATCACGGTATAATTAGTTCAAGTATTTTATGGTATATGACTATGCCCGAGAGGGTAGCAGACCCCTCTCCAAGATTTCTATACTGAACGCTTTCAGTATCCAATCTCTATACTTTATTTGTGAAAATACAAGCATCCAATTGTATCTATTTCTATAGATCTTTAGGATGCTCACTTTATGTCTTTCATGGAGAAATCTATATTCAACCATATTTTAATCGATGTCAGAATTGGACACTCCCACTGACCCTTTTGAAATCCATAATTTCTCATATCTAATCAAATAATTTGATCATATCATTGAAATGAATGTTCTAACTCTAAAGGTATTGTGGTCTTTGTGATCACCTATCACAAGAAGTTAAATCCATAGGCTATTCCATATAGAAATCTTCAAAAGATCTCTACTGAAAAAAGTTATTTCACATCCTTTCTTGGAGTTGATGTCTTACATCATCTTGTTGTAGGTTCTGGGATCATCTCTATATTCTCTATCTCCTATGAGAAATGATTTTCTCTACATCCTCTGTTAAGCATACTCAAGTACCTTTCAAGAGGATTGGAGATCCTACTATGTGTACGAGGTGAAGGAGAAATACACGTCTACTGGCTAATAATTAATTTGTTTTTAAGATCCCAAGGCTCTCTGCTCTTCAGAGACACTCTTTTAGAGCTTAACTTTTCTCCCACTACTTCATCTTGGTTAAACAGTTTTCCAAGAAGATAGCATTAAGTCACAATCACATTGAAATCCCATCAGAAAGTAATATTCTAAACTCTTTTAGGAAGAGCTTTATAGACCTATCCTCTAACATATCCACCTGCTGTCTTAGATACAGGCTAGACATCTTTGAATCTCAAAATAATCAAGATTCAGTTCTCATCATGTCATATCTTATATGGTGTGGTAGGAACAAGTTTAGAGAGAACCTAATTTTATAGAAATAAAGCATGTCCCTAAAGAAATATAAATAAATCAGTAAATTTTATTATGGATCAGATCATATCTCATATAATCCCATGACTCTTCTTATCTCATTGAGCTGAGATTTACTAAGAGGGGTCCAATATAAAATAATACCATTTTATGAGATAATCGAGAAATTTTTTTCAATGGTATTGTATCCTCGATCCGATCGAAGTACCTTTAGAAATTTTTTGATTTGTTTCTCTACTTATATCTGAATTCTTTGAATCTTTCAAAAATTTCAGATTTGTATCTCATATACAAAGTAGAGACAACTCCTTGGTTAGCACATCACATGGGCTACACACATCAAATATGTACCAGGATAAGTATCTCAGTGGTTCTTTTCCTCTTATCCCACAAGAGTAGCTTGGTCATATTTTCTCAAAGAGATGATGTACAAACTAGATTTGACTCAACAGTTAATGAGCCCAAATCTATATTTTTTCAGTTTGTTAATCATTTCTTGTCTAATATGACTTAACTATAGGTTCCACATATATTTTAAATTTTATCTCAATTTTGGATCTCTTAGATCTAATGACATTCACTGATTGTTTAATTAAGTTCACATATGCATCAACATGCAAATGATAGAGACTGTCTCTAAAAATTAAATCCAAACGATGATCGCAAAGGATAGATACCCATGACCGCAGCAGCAACTGTTGCCTTATAGTCAATTTAAGGGTTACTTCCTCAGCCCTCTACCTTCCCATCAACTCTACACTAGAGTCTGTAGCTTAACTAGGAGAAGAGAAAATCATAAGGCAGTATTGAGCAATTTCGACATACCTACTATAGGTGTGTCTTTGTTTCTTTAGGCTCTCCAAGTATTTACCTCTGAACTCTTTCAAGGTTCCTTTATTATCAATACTTTGATCAATTCAGATAAAGTGTCATGATGATATTTCATATGATAGTTTATCATAAACTATCCATATAAACTAATCAGGGATTGTAGGGTCAAATCCATAAGCAATTCTTTATGCATGGTCATATCGAGCCTTTTAAGCTCTTTAATATCTTCGATCGTTATCAAATAACGATCATAGACTGACTGCCTATTATGCATCACATGCGCTGTGTGACTTTGATCACCTCACAATATTTGTGGATGAATCAACATGTCGTTGGCAGTGTACATGTACTCATGCATAGCACCTATCTTTATTGTCATTGTCCACCCACTCATCAAGTATAGCTCGTTGACTATGGGTTGGATGGATTGTTAATACTAGAATAATCTGGTAGAGAATATTTCTTAATTTTTTAAAATTAAAAATAATTCTTAAGTTTGTAAGCCAGTCTATGTACTCGATTTCGATTAATCAGTTGATATTTAGGATTCAAACTAGAAGGTTGGAAGCTGACACAATGAACAACGGAGAGCAAAGATTCTAATTGGGTGTTTGTATTTATTTTATAATTTTATTCTAGAGACTTTTAGATGCAAAAAGAGACTCTCACTATTTTATCAAAACTTCCACACTCTCCAAGTGGAGAAACAAAAATTCTAACGTGACAATTGAGTTTCTAGTGGGTGCTGCAGTCCCACTGATGCCGTGCCCCTCACCTAACAGTTATTGGTAACACAAATAAACATAATGCATGGATAACTCTTTACCTAGATGCTTTTCTAAGCATATTGCAGTCACTTGATCTCTAAGTCATGTGGGCCCATGTAATAGTTATTGCCCGCACTTCTTTGTTAAGTCAGACCCACCATTCACAAGTATGTTTAAAGCCGTCATTGGGTACCTCACCTAACAATTATTGGATCCAACCCCATCTTTATCCCACAGCAACTCTTTGCTAATAGAGTGGTTGCGTGTTCCCGATGCAACTGAACCACTGTGACCAGCGGAGAATAATCAACGCCGGTAGCATGCCCGCACATCTACAATGATGGAAGATCTTGAACTTAATATTTTATGGAGAGATTTGGATTTAGATCTCATCTAATCAGTCATCACATGACTGATGTAATTGACATGGGCTAAATCAAACCATCAAGCAACCATATTTGTGACTCAATCTTTTAAATTGGCCAAGTAAGTGGAGATTAGTGGGGGTCCCTCCGTTGCTTTCTTTAGACACCAATAAATTGGTCAGGTAAGTAAATAAAACTAATTAAATAATCATCTTTCAATTACTTGCCTTAGACACCAATTGGTTAGCTCAAGTGAATCGAACTCAAATCAACAAGCCAAATTAGGTCATTAGGTTAATCGATTCTATATATGGGACTCAATCGATTTAATCAACAATAATTATATGATCGTTAACTTAATTGATCTAACTCAATTCAACACTTGACTCAATTTAACTAATTACTTAATCGAATTAGACTCATATATCCCAAATCAAAAACTTTAGATGTAATCCTATTACATGATCTAATTTTTGATTTTTTTATGACCAAAACTCTCATACACAAATACAAATTTTAGATTCTAAAATTATATTTTAGATCTAAATACTTTACATGAAAGTAAGTATTAAAATATAAAAATAATTTTTAAGTTCTAACATACAAACATATATCACATATATGCATGTAAAATCAGATCTTAAACAAAATTTTAGATCTAAATATGATATTATATATCTCATATACTAATCATAGATCAGATTAAAGTCAAATTTATGATCTAAATATACAATCATATATCATATATATATGAATCAAAATTCAGATCATAAAAAAATTCAGATTTCATGCATGTATCTATTTCACATGAACTAGAACTCTTTCTAGATCAATTTTTAGATCTATGCATGCATCAACATATCAACTATATATTTTAGAATTAAATCTAAAATTAAATTTTAAATTTGAAGATCCATCCATACATCTCATGTATCAAAAAAAAAATAATTTTAAAATTTTTTAAAAAATATATATATTAAAATTCAGCATATTGAAATCTGTGGCTCTAATACCACTGTTGGAATTTGGGGTTTGGTGCATGCATATGTATTTCAAAACTTTTATTTTCTAAATACCACAATGAAGAATAAGATTAAAATACTTTTAATCTAAATTTTACATGCATAAAATTATAAAATCATATGGATCTATTTTATATACTAAAATTGATATATGCTGAAATTTAGATTGTGATCAAATTACATACCTGTTTTGCAATCTTTTTCTTCAAATCTGGATTTGAAAGAGATGAGGCTCTCTGTTAATCATACAAGTATTTAGTCTCTATGAGTATCCACTTAGGATCAGTCTGAAATAGTCCTCTTTAATCTAAATTTTGATTCTTGAAAATTCAGCCTGCTGAATCTGAACGAAGCTTGGATCACAATCAACACTTGATCTTTCTTCTTGATCTTCTTCTTCTCCTCTTCTCTAGAGTATTTTTTTATTATATGCTGCTACCAGATATTAGAAACTAGTAAGAAAGAGGCACCCAAACTCCTTTGGGTATGGAACTCCTTGGGACGTGCGTCCCAAGGAAGGGATGTATAGAACACCCAAGAGGAGAGAAAGGGAGAGGAAGAGAGGGCATGAGGAGAGCCTTTGGGTGTGAGGGGCTACTGATTTTGATCCTCTAGGAACCTTAGGAGAGGTCCCTTTAATTAGACATAAAGATTGAATCCTATTTAATCTCATAATACAAGTCTTACTTGCATTAGGATTCCTATTAACTTAAGTTATCCAACTTACATTAGGAAGCCCATTAGGCACCAACAATTGGAGCCCTTGCACTCATAATTAGATACCTCAAAATATACTCAAGAGATGCCCTATATGAAAATAAAAGGCCCTCTAATCAATGGATACATCCAAATTGATCAAATCAAGGTGGTGCCCCATAATAACTATCAAGGAGATTCATAAGGGACTTGCACCCTTAATTTATGTGATTCATAACCTTAGACATCCAATAATTGAAGTCTCATGAATCTTATTCATGTAGGTTATTAGCAGATAATTAAGTTAGAATTAACTTATCAAATAAGTAATCCCAACGGAAAGAAGAATTGGGTTCAACAATATGCTAGCAAGGTTACCATGAACCCAATAGGTTTCTCTAAACTCAATTGATACTTCATAAGCTCAATTACTTATTCTAGGCCTAATTCTTTTATTGTGTGATCTTATAAATTTAATTCTATCTGATAGTGAGATATACAATAATCTCTATCATCATATCATTGAAACTCTTTTCAATGGGTCAGAATAATTTCACTCTAACTCAAAAAAGATTGTCGATCCAGAACAACCCCAGTGAGCTCTCACAATCTATTAGTGACACCTCGCAGTATGTAGTAGCAACTCAGTAGAAATAAATTGAACCTCTAAGTGTAGTTAACGTATGATTCAGTCCCTCTATCATGAGTCCCGACTAGATGACAGGTCATGGATAAATCGTCAAACTTAAATATCGGTCATATGATAGATTCAATCAACTTAAGTCCATATGTGATTCTATAGAAACTCTTTTCCATCAATCACACTACTATGGCCATAGACTTAAGAACTCACCTCTTAAATCCCATAGGACTACTCCTTTCTACTAGGATCGATATATCTCATCTTGATGCACAGCCCACTCCTACAGTGGACCAACTATCGCCAACATCCACTACAAAGACTCCTTGAGACCCATGTTGATGTGCCAGTTAAACTCCAGCAGTCCCACTGCGAGCAGTAGTATTATCTCAGATCAAAGGACCAGTCATACAACTGCAGCATCGAGAAAGTTACTAACGAGTGAGCAGACATCCATGTGATTTCTCATGTTGGTCACGCTGAGTGCTAGTTGTTCTCTAACAACCACCTGCACTCTCGCTCCAGTGTCTCTACACTGCAGACTTGAGATCCATCTGTCCGAAAGAAGCGATCCGTGCACTGGTCTATCCGGATCAATCACCATCCCCATGATGATCCTATGATCAGGAGCAATTTAAAAATCAACTATCAATAACATATGTCTCAAATTCTTAACTCTTTGAGAATATATGTCATCATCTTATTAATCCCTTCGATGATTCATGGACACATAGACATGAATGGTAGTATAACTACTCAATAAGTACAAAGTCATATCCTAGAGATATGAAATATGTCAGTCAAGATTGACTTCTAGGGCATACATTCAACAAAGATAATCAAGGAGGTACAGCACCTCATAGAAAAGGTTGCCACCCTAAATCAGTTTGTCTCGAGATTGGCTGAGCGATGTCTACCCTTCTTTCAAGTCTTAAAATAATTGAAGAACTTTTAGTGGTTTGAGGAATGCCAAAAGGCTTTTGCTAACCTCAAGGACTACTTTAGCTCTACTCCACTGCTCGATAAGCCCGATCTTGACGAAGAATTATACTTGTACCTTGCAGTTTTGCCTGTCGCTACAAGAGCAGTACTGGTTCAAGAGTGAAATAAGATCCAAAGACTAGTTTACTACATCAGCTGAAACTTGAGGGATGCAGAAACTAGATATTCAAAGTTGAAGAAGCTGGCTTATGCACTCTTTATTGCAGCTCAGAAGCTCCGACCATATTTTTAAGCTCACACCATCATTCTTCTCGCTGATCAACCAATAAAGGGCATACTCCATTGGCCTGACACATTTGGATGGATAGCGAAGTGGGCAGTCGAGCTTTCAGAATTTGATATCAACTATCGACCCTGACCATCCATCAAAGCTCAGATCTTGATTGATTTTATAGTCGAATGCACCATTCCAAATGAATCAGTTGAGCAAGAAGAGTCGGAGCCACATGTTCCCACTAACGAGGGTCCTTCAAAAACTGATGATGACTCCTGGGTAATATATGTGGATGGCTCATGCAATTTCTTGGGATCCAAAGTGGGGCTAATCCTTACAGGTCTGGAAGGAATAGTAGCCAAATATGCCCTGCACTTTGAATTTCCAACCATGAATAATGAGGTTGAATATGAGGCTTTAGCTGTCGGACTCCAAATAGCTAGAGAACTGGGAATACTAGACTTGAAAGTTTGTAATGACTCTCAGTTGGTCGTTGGACACATTCAAGGCAATTATGAAGCTCGAGGAGAGAACATGGTGAAATACCTACAAAAGATCAAAAACCTGATGTCTGTTTTTGACAAATTCGAGATTCAGTAGGTATCTAGGTCAAAAAATTTAAGAGCTGACTTATTATCCAAACTAGCAATGTCGGCACCACTAGAATTATCCAAAAAAACTTTCTTTGAAGTGATAAGCCGACCAAGCTTTGAGGAGTCGATGATCGTGTTACAGATTGATGAGGAGCCCTCTTGGATTGATCCATTGGTTAGCTATCTTAGAGATGAGACCTTGCCTGAAGATTGAAAACAAGCTCGTAAGATCAGGTATCAATCGGCTAGATACCTCCTTCACGAAGGGAAGTTATAAAAGAGGTCTTATTCATTGCCTCTTCTAAAGTGTCTATGACCATCTGAAGCCGACTATGTACTCAAGAAAGCATATGAAGGTATTTATGGGAGTCACATTGGTAAGAGAGCACTAGCATATAAGCTCCTCAAGCAGGGTTATTACTGGCTGACCATGTAGAAGGATTCTGAGGATTACGTGTGGTGGTGTAATAAATACCAAAGGAATTCTAACACAGTAGCAACTATCCACTGGACCGATCACTTCTATCTGCACCCCTTGGCCATTTGCATAGTGGGAGATGGATATCCTTGTCTCTTCCCACAAGCATCGAGTCAGCATAAATTTTTGCTTGTTGCTGTGGACTACTTCACCAAATGAGTAGAAGCCAAACCACTAGCCTTTATTACAGAGACAAGAACATTAGACTTTGTCTGGAAGTCAATCATATGTCGATTCGATCTATCTCGAGTACTGATCATCGATAATGGGCACTAGTTCACAAGGGCTAAGTTCGAAGCATTCTATGAGGAGCATGGGATTGCACATCATTTAACTTCTGTCGCCCATCTTTAAGCTAATGGTGAAGCCACAGTGACAATCATACTTGTTAGCCTATTTTGCAAGTGCACGAAATCGCTCAAGTAATATAATGATAAATAAGAGATCGTTCCCATGAAGACTGAGTTTAATTACCAAAAATGAATGCTAATTTTACTAATATCTAAACGATCGAACCTGAATGACAGTGAAAAATAAAATTAACTCTAAAGAACTCAATGAAAGCTGAATCAAAATTCGATTGATAAAGCACTAGGGTATATCTGATTTCACTTGGACCAATTATCAATTTCAGTAATTTTGATTAATAATTCAAATTTAATTATTAATGCAAGGATAAATAATCCTAAATTATTTAATAATCTCTCTCGAGTCTTATTAAATATACTAATTAAAATCTATAATCTATCTTTCAATAGTAAAATAGATTTCAATTAGTTCCATAAGCACAGTGATTATTTCCAAGATCCCACAGGTCAAATCTTTTGCTCCCGCTCTAATTATTATTCCTATGATGTTTGTTATTAACTCCAATTTATAATCTTCCTTCCCAGTATCAATTATAAATCAAAATCAATCAAGTACCAAAAATAATAATACTTAAAAATATTAAGTGCAAATAACAAACAATTACATTAACAAAGAAAATTAATACAAGATTTTAGAATTGAAATTAAATCCAAGCTACATCAGGTACCCTAGCTAGAAATTTAGCTTTTCATCATATCAAAATCAAACTCAAGTTTACTTGAATAAAACTCCAAAATCATCCTAACAATGAGTTTTAAAAAATAAATTCAAAGTAAACAAGAGAAAAAATTAAAAACTCTGAAGGAATTGCAGAGCCGAATGAATCCTCTCTTCAAATCTTCCAGATACTCCAAACTCTCCTTGCTTGATTTCTAGCTTTCAAAGATGATTCTCCTCCCCCTTTTGTTGGTGTTTTTTGATCCTTAAATAGGGCTAGGGCTAGGGTTAAGGTGGTACTTTTTTCATGATTTTATTCTATATATCATTCTTTCTATTTGGTATAGAATCTCTCCTCCTTTGGATAGGCTTTAAGCAACCACTAGCCATCTACTCCTTATGCTGTCCAAATTTTTTGATTTTATTCTGATTTCCATAGTAAAGGAAGGAAAGGAGGTATGGTTAATTAGAGAAGAAGAATTTCTTCCTTCTTCAACCTTCCTGGGTCCACAAAATCTGCAAAACAAAGTAAGGTTTCGGCTGCCCAAATCAAGTTTTTCAAAAATTGGTTCCAATTCTTTCTAAATTTGCTCCTCATGCAGAATTAGTTTGGACTCTGATTTTCTTTCATTTAATTCTTTCTAAGATAGCTCTTTGCCACCCAAAATTGGTTGCCATATCAGATCTTTGTGCCAAGAAACACTAAGAAGAATCTAGGTATATCGGGTGTTTCTTGTTGTGTCCAACATTGTTACCAACTTCAACCTACTGTAGCCACCTCATCTGGAATCCAAATTGAATCCTGTAAATTATGTTCCTTTCTTTCTTCTCTCAAAATTCTGTAGGATCTAATCTTGCTCAATTTGGAGTCCTGTAGCTTGCTTTTTAGGGGTCCTCACACCAAAATATCCAGAATTTAGATTGGTTGACTAGATGGGAGAGATTAACTGCTTGATTTATTTCCTGCACCTCTAGTTTCTTTTCTGACTGATGATGCCAAAAAGGATAAGGTGTGGGGTCCATTGATATCTTGATTTGGTTATTCTGCTTTGAGATGGACTCTGATTTTGATGCAAGACCTGATGACTCCGGATGACAAACCCTACTGAATTAGACTCAACCAATTTCACTTAATTTGACCTTTAAAATATGGTTAAGCCCAATTAGGTGTGACCTGGCTCAATTATCTACAATTGACATAAAACATATCAGATTCTTACATTTATTTAGTTAATTATTATACCAATTTCATCAAAGTCATTAAAAACTAATAATAATAATTACTATAAAAATGCAATACATCAAATACCCCCAAACCTAAGTTTTTGGTTGTCCCCAAGCAAAAGAAAAGTCCAAATCAAAAATGAAGAATCTCAAAAAATTAATGCTAAAAATTTTATTTAACATTAATATACTCAAAATCCATCTAGACACAAAGGAGTAATACCCAAATGGCATGGCTTAACCACCTCAACCCAAAACCGAAAGGCAAACCCACAAGCTAAGTATTCCAAACTCATTCATACTCAAACAAAATTACGCACAATCAATAGCTACCTTGCTTCCTTTAGGTTTTAATAAAATAATTCGGTTCAAACATCCAATCCTGAATGCAAAATCCTATCAGCCCATCGCCAATAGTGCAAACAACATACTCAAGAGATCAATAGGACTTTTTCGGGTTAAAAAAAAATGGAAAGCAAGCAACAAGAATGATGGTTATGGTCACATAAGTGAAAATAAATTAACCACAATAAATCAGAGCATACTCAATTACTTATACTTTACATCCCTTCCTTTATTTATTTTATTTTATACTTTTAGAACAGCCTATACACTTTGGCACTCTTCCTTAAGTCATCATTTGCCTTTTTACATGAATACCGACATTGGCGATGAAGGCATCCGGTTACTAAGCAAGTCATATACTCAAAGTGCTTTGCATACTCATAATTCAAGTCACTGTTTGACGTAAAAGCAAACATGGGGCTCATGAATGCTCCTAGTTACTAGGCAACTTGAAACAGCGGAGTAGATTATGCTTTTTTTTTTTTTTGAATGGAAGGAAAACTAAAAATTCAGTATGCTCTAACCATTATAATCAATTTATTCTCAAAAAATATGAACAGTAGATATGAGATAGGATGAAAAGAAAATACAAGGGGTCAAAAAGGATAGCCAAAGGAATGCCTATATCATTTCTCCCAAGTAAATTGTCTACATTTTATTGCAACAAAGCTCACAAATAGGATTGGCGAAGCAAAGTAACTATCTCCTATACGAGATTTTATTTAAGTATTTACAGGTTTAAAATAGTCAATCCCTGAATTTGACTTCCAAATTTAAAGCTAAGATAGCCAAACAATAATACAAAAGCAAAATTGTCCCCCTCTATATCCTTACAAGTGATCAATGAATCAACATTCCAATTTTTTTTTTATTTTTTTATTTTTTATTAAATTTTATTAAAAAATAAAGATAAAGATGCAAACATAATGGCAATCCTATATTATTAACACGAAATGTTCATGCAAATGCACCCCCAAACCTGAATTGGACATTGTGCTCAATGACAAGATCACCATCACAATACATATTATAGCAAGGCATTCTTAAAGGTTAGGGATACTCTCCTTTGTAGCATGCCTATGCGCTTATGCAAGTTTGCAACTCGTCCTCAATCATTTCATCTCTCTTGTCTTCTTCAATGTGCCTACAAAAAGTAAACAACGTCCATTCAAACCTTGAAAATATAGTGAGGATTAAAATTAACTCAAAAAATAAAGAAAATAAAATTTTTTTTGCTTGGGTTGCCTCCCAAGAAGCGCTAGTTTATAGTCGTTAGCTTGACTATCCCAATGCATTACGTCAGTGATATGGAGGTTTTTGGTTGCTCAAATCCTCCATTTATGTATTCCTTCAACCTTTGCCCATTGACCTTGAAGGTCCTATCACCACTCTTCAGCTCAACAGCTCCATGTGGAAAAACTTGTATAATCTCAAATGGACCTGACCACTTAGATCGGAGCTTGCCTGAAAATAGCTTTAGGCGGGAGTTATATAGCAACACCTTTTGTCCTGCTTGAAATTCATGCCTCACAATATGCTTGTCATGCCATCTTTTCGTTCTCTCCTTATAAATTCTTGCATTTTCATATGCATGGAGGCGGAACTCATCAAGTTCATTAAGCTGTAATGACCTTTTCTCCCCAGTAGCTTCCATATTGAAATTTAGCAACCTAGTTGCCCAGTAAGCTCGATGCTCTAGCTCCACAGGTAAATGGCATGCTTTTTCATAAACTAGACGATATGGGGACATCCCAATTGGCATTTTGAATGCTGTTCTATATGCCCATAATGCATCATCTAATTTTAGGGACCAGTCCTTTCTTGATGAGTTGACAGTAGTCTCCAATATTCTTTTAATGTCACGATTGGAGATCTCTACTTGTCCACTTGTTTGGGGATGATATAGTATTCCTACACGATGAGTAACACCATATTTTGTCAATAGAGAATCCAAATAACGATTACAAAAATGCTTACCTCCATCCGTGATGATAGCCCTTGGAATACCAAAGTGTGTGAATATGTATTTCTTTAAGAACTTGAGCACACTCTTGGCATCATTAGAGGGAAGTGCTACTGCCTCAATCCATTTGGATACATAATCCACCACCACCAGGATGTATTGATTTGAATGAGAAGGTGGAAAAGGCCCCATAAAATCTAATCCCCACACATCGAACAGTTCTACTTTAAGGATATTGGTTAGTGGCATTTCCTATCTAAAAGAAATATTTCCAGTTCTTTGACATCGGTCACAAGAAGAAACAAAAGCAATAGCATCTTTAAATAGGTTAGGCCAATAAAAATCACACTGTAATACTTTAGCAGCTGTTTTGTTGGGTCCAAAATGGCCTCCACACTCTAATGAATGGCAGTGTTTTAAAATATTTTTAATTTCATTATCAGGCACACATTTCCTAATAAGCTGATCTGGACAATACTTATATAAATATGGATCCTCCCAAAAATAATATTTTGCATCATGTAAAAATTATTTTTTTTGCTGGTAATTAAATTCAGGAGGAATAATATCACATGCCTTAAAATTAACAATATCAGCATACCAGGGTGTACTAGATATAAGTAATGCAAATAATTGCTCATCAGGGAATGATTCATTAATGGGTACCTCAGTGTTCTCAATTTCTTTACTTAACTCTAACCGAGACAAGTGATCTGCTATAAGATTTTCTACTTCTTTCTTATCCCTAATCTCCAAGTCAAATTCCTGCAATAAGAGCACCCAACGAATTAGTCTCGATTTCGCATCCTTCTTTTCAAGTAAATATTTAATTGTTGAGTGATCAGTATAAACTATTGTTTTTGCTCCTATAAGATATGGCCTAAATTTATCAAAAGCAAAAACAATAGAGAGCAACTCTTTCTCTGTGGTGGCATAGTTCAACTGTGCATTATTCAGTGTTCGACTCGCATAGTACACCATATGAAGTCTATTCTCCTTTCTTTGTCCCAAGACTGCTCCTATAGCATAGTCGCTTGCATCACACATGAGTTCAAATGGTAGATTCCAGTCAGGTGCAGTGATGATAGGAGCTAAGATTAATTCTCTCTTTAACCTGTTAAAAGCAACCAAACACTCATCAGTAATTTTAAAAGGCGCATCCTTGATCAATAAATTACAAAGAGGTTTGGTAATTTTAGAGAAGTCTTTTATAAATCTTCTATAGAAGCCAGCATGTCCTAAAAAACTCCTCACTCCTTTAACAGATGTTGGTGGTGGTAATTTCTCAATGACCTCCACCTTTGCTTTGTCTACTTCTATCCCTCTAGATGAAATCTTATGGCCTAAAACTACTCCTTCCTGCACCAAAAAATGATATTTTTTTCAGTTCAACACAAGATTAGTTTCTTCACAACGCTGTAGAACTTGGAAGAGGTTAGTTAAACACATATCAAAAGAAGGATCAAAAATTGAAAAATCATCCATAAAGATTTCAATAAATTTTTCAACCATATCTAGGAATATAGACATCATACATCTTTGAAAAGTTGCAGGTGCATTACATAACCCAAATGGCATTCTCCTATATGCAAATGTTCCATATGGACAAGTAAATATAGTTTTTTCTTGATCCTCAGGTACAATAGGAATTTGAAAATATCCTGAATAACCATCTAAAAAATAGTAGAAGGGATATCTGGACAATCTCTCAAGCATCTGGTCAATAAAAGGCAAAGGAAAATGATCCTTTCGTGTGGCTTTGTTTAACTTCCTATAATCAATACACACACGCCAACCAGTGACTGTTCTAGTGGGTATCAGCTCATTTTTATTATTTGTAATAACAGTCATCCCCCTTTCTTAGGAACTACTTGAACAGGACTCACCCAACTACTATCAGAAATAGGGTAGATAATTTCTGCATCAAGTAATTTCATTACTTCAGCTCTAACTACTTCCTTCATATTAGGATTTAACCTACGTTGATGCTCAATTGAAGGTCTGTAATTTTCTTCCATTAAAATTTTATGCATGCATATACTGGAACTAATTCCCTTAATATCATCAATAGACTAGCCTAGTGCTTTCTTATGCTTTTTCAACACATGCAACAATTTTTTCTCTTATTCAGCAGACAAATGAGCAGATATAATGACAGGAAAAATAGATGAGTCTCCCAAGAATGCATATCTTAAGTGAGAAGGGAGCTGCTTAAGCTCAAGCTTGGGGTTTGGCTTAGCCTCTACTGAATCCTATATTTTCTCAATATCATTTAATACATCAACATGCTATTTATTTTTAACACCATCAATCAAGTCATATTCAGAATTATCAATTATTTTACTAACAAATTTATTAATCACATCTAATCTAAAACATTCATCATTCTCAAGAGGATATTTAGAAGAATTAAGCATGTTAAAAATTATCTCTTCTTGTCCCACTCTTAAAGTAAGCTTACCCTCATGGACATCTATAAGTGCCTTACTAATTGCAAGGAATGGACGCCCCAATATCAAAGGAACCTCTCTATCTTCCTCCATATCCAAGACAATGAAATCCACTGGGAAGATAAATTTATCCACCTTGACTAATACATCCTCCACTATGCCTTTAGGATATGTCACCGATCGATCAGCTAGTTGTAATGAGACACTGGTCGGTTTCACATCCCCTAGTCCAAGCTTCTTGAAAATAGATAAAGGCAATAAGTTAATGCTAGCACCTAAATCGCACAATGCTTTAGTGAATTAGATATTGCCAATATTGCATGGAATTGTAAAACTCCCTGGATCCTTTAATTTTGATGGCAACTTATTCTGAATGATTGCACTGCACTCTTCGGTGAGCATGACTGTCTCATGGTCCTCTAGCCTTCTCTTTTTGGAAAGGATGTCCTTCAAGAATTTGGCATAGCTAGGCATCTGAGCTAATGCCTCCGCAAATGGAATATTTACGTGTAGTTTCTTGAAGACCTCCAAAAACTTTAGAAAGTTCTTGTCATCCTTACTTTGCTTGAGCCTTTGAGGAAAAGGAACTGGTGGATTGTAGGGCTTTACTGGCTCTTCCTTTTTCTCTTTTAGCTTCTCTTTGACCATAGTCTTTTCTTGAGTTTGTTCCTTTACTTATTCTTTAACAGGCTCTTTCCCTTATTGTTCCCCTAGTTGTTTTCCACTCCTCAAGGTAATTGCCTTCACATGCTCCTTCGGGTTCGTTTCAGTATTGCTAGGCAATGACCCTTGAGTTCTGTTAGCTACCATGTTGGCCAACTATCCCATTTGTATTTCTAAGTTTTTAATGGCAGCTTGCTGGTTTTGAAAGTTTGCCTTAGTTTCACCCATGAAATCAGTAGTGGCCATGGTGAGAGTTGCAACCAATTCTTCCAGGTTAGACTTCTTTTCTTACTGTGGAAAATCAGGTGATCCTCTATTCTGATAATTCTGTTGTTGCTGTTGATTTCTCCAGGAAAAATTTGGATGGTTCTTCCAGGCAGGCGTGTAGGTGTTTGAGTATGGATTGTTCTGTTGTCTTCCTTGGTTTGCCACATATTGCACTTGTTCTTGTACTGGAGGCATGAATGAGCTGTCAATCGGGCAATCTCGAGTAGCATGTTGCCCAGTACACATCTCACAGGTCTGCACACAAGTATTGACAGCATTAATAGACAAATGATCTAATTTTTTGAAAAGAGTGTCTACCTTTGCATTGAGTGCAGTAATAGCGTCTGTTGGGTATAAAGTACCCCCCAGCCAAAGTTCGTGATGGGAGTGACCCTCCGGGGATCCAACCGACTTCCGACCTCCGACGATATCTCTTCGAGCCTCTCTGGCAGCTGAGCCTCCGCAACGCTCCCAAGTTTTGCCGACGGACAAGCCCCCACCAGCATCGACCAGATTTTTCGTGACGTTCAGACTCCTACGGGAGTCAGACTTCGTCCTCATTCCAGCTGCAGGAAGGCTTCGCCCGGACTCCTACGGGAGCCGGACCTCATCCCCGACTCTGGCTGCAGGCAGACTTCGTCCGGACTCCTACGGGAGCCGGACTCTGCCCATGACTTCGGTTGCAGGCAGACTTCGTCTGGACTCCGCCCATGACTCCAATTACAGGTAGACTTCGTCCGGACTCCTACGGGAGCCGGACTTCGCCCTCAATTTCAATTGCAGGTAGACTTCGCCCGGACTCCTATGAGAGCCGGACCTCGTCCCCGACTCCGGCTGCAGGCAGACTTTGTCCGGACTCCTACGGGAGCCAGACTCCGCCCACGACTCCGACTGCGGGCAGACTTCGTCCAGACTCCTACAGGAGCCGAACTCCACCCATGACTCCAATTACAGGTAGACTTCGTCTGGACTCCTACGGGAGCCGGACTTCGCCCCCAACTTCAACTGCAGGTAAACTTCGTCCGGACTCCTACGGGAGCCGGACCTCATCCCCGACTCCGACTGCAGGCAGACTTCGTCCGGACTCCTACGGGAGCCGGACCTCATCCCCGACTCTGGCTGTAGGCAGACTTCGTCCGGACTCCTACGGGAGCCGGACTCCGCCCACGACTCTGGCTGCAGGCAGACTTCGTCCGGACTCCTACGGGAGCCGGACTCCACCCACGACTCCAATTACAGGTAGACTTCGTCCGAACTCCTATGGGAGCCGGACTTCGCCCCCAACTTCAACTGCAGGTAAACTTCGCCCGAACTCCTACGGGAGCTGGACCTCGTCCCCGACTCCGGCTGCAGGTAGACTTCATCCGGACTCCTACGGGAGCCGGACTTCCACGGGAGCCGGACTTCGCCCACGACTCCGGCTGCAGGCAGACTTCGTCCGGACTCCTACGGGAGCCGGACTCCGCCCATGACTCCAATTACAGGTAGACTTCGTTTGGACTCTTACGGGAGCCGAACTTCGTCCCCAACTCCAATTGCAGATAGACTTCACCTAGACTCCTAGGGGAGTCGGACTGCATCCCTGGCTTCGACTGTCGGAAGACTTCGTCCGGACTCCTATGGGAGTCAGACCCCGAGCTCCTATTGCAAGCGACCTACTCCGAGTTACCGCTGCAAACGATCTACTTCAAGTTCCTATCACGAGCGGCCCTGGCCGAGACTCCTTGACAAATGATCCCCGTCCGGGCTTCTACAGAGATCGGACTCCAACCAAACTTCAGCCGACAAGCCTGGACCCTCTGGCAGGCCGCAGCGACGGCCACGACTCTGCTTCATTTCCTGTGATGGATTTTGCGTGGCTCCATCACTCCCTGGCGGGCCGCAGTAACGGCCACGACTCTGCTCCACTCCCTACGACGGATTTCATGTGGCTCCATCATTCCCTGGCAGACCACAATAATGGCCACGATCCTGCTCCACTTCCTGCGATGGATACCGCACGATTCTCCCATCCTCTGGCAAGTCGCGACAACGGACGCCGCTCCACTCCCCGCAACAGACTCCACGTGGCATGTCCCGGTGATAGCCACGATTCTACTCCACTACTCTTCGCAACAAACTCCTCCTGATCCTGGGCAGTCCACTGCCAGACGGTTACAAACATCGCTATCAGTCTGTTGCCTCCTCCACCTATAAAAGGGGGACCCCAGATACGTTATTCTCTAAACTCTAGTTTCCATCCCAAAACTTTACTAAAATTTTTGTTCGAGCACTCCATTCTTGTTGAGGCAGAGAACTGACTTGAGCGTCGGAGGGTCTTGCTGGAGCAACCCCACCTCCGATTTAGACTTCTTTTGCAGGTCCCGACGGTGACCGTGGCTCCCTCGACTTCAGCTTCTCCGACGCAGCCAGATTTTTGCACCAATAGGATTGGCGCTAGAGGAAGGGGCCTGTATCTTCGCAGTACCCTTGTTCTTAAAGGAGCGCTCAATGGGACCGCCTCCGGTCATCTTTTTCGGCATCCTCTCCTCCTTCCTCCACTAGGTCCTCGCCTGATGCCTCCCCGCAAAGCATCCATGCGATGATCCACGGCCTTCACGGCTAGATCTCAGGCTCCGGCCTCACCTCCAATTTTCCAGCCCCCTCCTCCTCCTCCGGCAACGGTGGTTGGCGTGGAGCAATTCGACATACTGGTGCAACAGGTCAGAGGCCTCACTGAAGCTGTGTAGGCCATGCAACAGCAGCAGCAGCCGCAGGCGTCAGTGCGACTGGAAAGAGCGTCACCAGAACACCAGAATCCAACGGTAGGATGTGCCACTTGGGCCGGCCGCCCCGTCTTTTCCGGAAAGATGAATCCGAGGGTGGAGAGCCCTCAGTCGGATCACGATTCCACCCCTGGAAGATCTCTACCTCCATTCTGCTAAAGGACCCTCGAGACCCGTAGTCGAGAGGATTTCCTAGATCGGAGGCTCCAGGAGATGAACCAACGGATCGAAGAACTCTGCCACGCACCCCCGCTTATGGTGAGGATATTTGTACTGACCCTCCCTTTTCTCAAATGATCATGCAGGAACCGATCCCGCCAAACTTCAAGCTCCCTCAATTTGAAAGCTATGACGGGACTTCAAACCTGATTGATCATCTGGAGGCCTTCTAGATAATGATGCTGCTTCATGGCGTGCCCGACGCCATCCTGTGCCGAGCCTTCCCATCCACCTTGAAGGGTGCGGTGAGAAACTGGTACTCGGTGCTGATGTCGGGTACCATTTTTTTCTTTGATCAGATGAGCCATCAGTTTGTGGCTCATTTCGTTAGCAGCCGACGTCCCCGAAAGAGCTCGGAGTCCCTCATCAACATCAAGCAGAGGGAGGGGGAGTCCATTCGGGCCTACATCAACTGTTTCAATGTCGCCGCACTGGAGGTCCGAAACTTGGACCAGTCGGTAGCGATGGCCGCTCTGAAGGACGGCCTTCAGAAGAATGACTTTTTGTTCTCTCTGGAGAAGAAGTACCCCAGGAATTTTGCTGACCTATTGGCTCGAGCCGAAGGGTACGCCCGAGCGAAAGAAGCCTTTAAAATGAAGGATGAGGAGACCGCGAGAGAGCGACAGGCGGGAGACTCGAGTAAGCCCGCAGTCGAAAAAGGGTCGAGAGAAGCTCGGCCATGTTCTCGAACTCCTCCCGGGCACAGGCGTGTCTAGACTCCTCTCTGGGTACGCAGGCAGGGAAGTCCAGATCGCCGGGCTCGACGGGGTTCTCCCCCAGGAAGATTCTGCAACTATGCCCCCCTCAACGCATTGAAAATCCAGGTACTGATGGAGGTCAGAGAGCAGCTCCCTAGGCCAGAGAGGATGCGCACGCACCCCGGACAGCGCAATCCGAACAAGTTCTGCCTCTACCATCGTGACCATGGCCACGACATGGAGGAATGCATCCAGCTTCGAGACGAGATCGAGGAGCTCATCCGATGAGGTCGGCTCGACAGATTCATTCGACACCGTCCTGAGGGTAGAGAAGATCGGCCAAGGGCCCTGCCGCAGCCTGAGCCGCCAAGAAGGGAAGAGCAGCCCAGAGATCGGCCTCCAATTGGGATCATCAACTTCATCTTTGGAGGACCCCGACAGGGAGCAGACCTTCCACAGCGCTAGGATTTGAAAACTTGTATATGTATAACGAACGACTCTATTTTAAATCAGGATTCTTTTCAGATCTACGCATCTTTTTCTTTTTGGCACGGACTTGTAACGACAGGGGACGACCCCTTCGGGCAACAAAAATAAACCCTAATGTGGGCAAAGTCGAAGGCCCAGTTCTCCTTAGACCGGATGGGGGGAGAGGCCCTGCAACGCCCACATGCGCCCCCACAGCCATGTTAGGGACAGGAGGAGAACCTCGCCCTAACATGAGCAAGGTCGAAGGCCTGGTTCCTCTTAGATCGGATGGGGGGAGAGGTCAAACAGCGCCCATATGCGCCCCCACAGCCATGTTAGGGACAAGAGGAGAACTTCGCCCTAACATGAGCAAAGTCGAAGGCCCGATTTCCCTTAGACCGGATGGGGGAAGAGGCCAAATAGCACCCATATGCGCCCCCACAGCCATGTTAGGGACAGGAGGAGAACCTCACCCTAACATGAGCACAGTCGAAGGCCCGGTTCCTCTTAGACCGGATGGAGGGAGAGGCCAAACAGTGCCCATATGTGCCCCCACAGCCATGTTAGGGACAGGAGGAGAACCTCACTCTAACATGAGCAAAGTCGAAGGCCCAATTACACTCAGACCGGGTGGGAGGAGAGGCCATACAGCGCCCATATGTGCCCCCAACAGCCCCGTTAGGAACAGAAGGAGAACCTCGTCCCAACCTGAGCTGAAACCGACCACATCAGAAATGGGGGAAGAACCTCGTCGCGACACCGACTAAGGTCCGGCCGTTCGAGACCTGGCAAAAAAAAGAAAACTTTCGTGATGACCCCTCTACACCGCCGTGATCCCCTACCCCAACAAAAAATGGAGGTCGAACTACATTAAAAGCACAAAGAACCTCGTCTCTATGAAGAGGGAGGAAGAGAAAGTAAGATCTACGATCGCAAATGAAAGGCAAACTGACACGGCGATAACCAGGAACCTCCAAGCGGCGTCGACGTCGAACCAGAAACTCGACAATGATGACCTAATACATAGATGAACAAGGAATCCTCGAACAACATCGATGTCACACGGGACAAAAATGAAAGAAGTCCGACACACGATAGTTCAACACGACATACGGGTAAAATAGTAAAGACCTTTTCATTTCATTAGCAAAATATGCGTTACAGAGCCTGGAAGCCCGAAGAAGAAAAAATAATAAAAACAACAACGACAACGGCGACGACAAATAGACAAGCGACAAAAGAAGACACTTAGAGGAACAAAGGACAAAAGAGCCCTAAGGGGGCTTGGCTTCCTCCGACCTCGAACTTTCAGCTTCGACCCTCGCCAGGGAGCGCCTTAAACTTTCAACTTTTGCTTCCAATTCCCTCTCTCTCATTAATATCTCCATGTATCTTTAGTAAAATCACTGGCTTTCGTTCTCCACCTCTCGACGCCTTTTTCTCAGGACCTCGGATTCCACCTCCGCATCCTTGACGGCCTGCTGCTCGCATACCAACTGGATCTTCAATTGCTGCAGCTCAGCCTTCCCCTCCCCGAGGGCGATAGATAGCTCTTCTGTGGTTCTTCTCAGGGATTGGAGTTCGCTGGAATCCAGAGCGGGAGCAGGCTGAGCCCCTCCAGCTAGCTACCTCTGAAGGCAGGCAACCTCGTTGGTCGCCATCCTGAGCTTCCTCTTGTATTCGTCCACCTGCCTGCACCAGTCGGCCCGGTATGCATCATAGCTCGCCTCGGCATCCTGGAGCTGCTGCTGAAGGTCGGAGACCTTCTTCGACTATTCTCGATCGCTGTCGGCCCGAGTCGAAAGCCGGGACGAGCTTCCTTCCAACTGGCTAATCCTCTCCTATGCAGCCGACAGCTCCACTCTGAGAGAACTGATCTTGGCAGCTTGAGCCCAAGTTCGATCACTGGCGTGCTTCTTATGTTCCTCAAGCTCCTTCTCGAAGTTTGCTTTCCTCCGGTTGTACTCCATGATCCCCTTCACGTGGAGATTCCAAAAGCGGGTGGCCTCCACGGTGGTTTCAGAGTGGCTCTCCCTCAACCTGCGAAGCTCGCCCTCCATCTTCTTTGACCTCTTTGTCAAATGATGAACTTCCTTCTTCAGACATTGGATAATGGACTTCAGCAGAATTTCCTGTGGCAGGGGAAGCACTTCGGCAGGACACTGCCATCGGAAGGCAAAAGCATCAAGGTACATCTCATTGCAAGAAAAAAAGAGAGGGGGAGCAGAGTGGAGAAGCCCTCCAAAAGGAGAAACCCAATTTTATTGAATAAATATTTCTTAAGGACAAGAGGGAAAAGAAAAAAAATTGTAATAAAGGAAAAATACAAGGTCAGAGGTCTCAGACCTCTGAAGTAGGGGCTGGGGAGCTCGGTATCCCCGGAAGAGGGGCTACGGTGGCAGTAGCAGTGGGAGAGGGACCGGCTTCATCTTCAGATGCCTCGCCCAAGAAGCTGAGGTCGAGCTCGGAAAATCTTTGGACCACCTTCTCCTGGTAGAGCTCGAATCCTTTAATGAAGGCCTCTTGGCCGAACTTGACGTTCAGGTCCCTCATCTCCGCAGAGGCCTTGAACTCCTTCACCGCCAGAATCCTGACCTCCGAGACCAGGACCGGGATCTACTCTGCCAAATTGGCGACCTCGGCCTCCGCCTTCCTCGCTGTCTCCTCCGAGGTCTACTTCTCTTGCTCCAGGGCCTGCTTTTCTTTCTCCAGGGCCTCATGGAGGTTGGCTACCTCGACAACCTTTTCTTGGAGGCGGGCGACTTCGGTCCGACGATGCTCCTCCGCCTGGATGGCATCCCTTCTCGCCTGGTTCGTCGCCTTGATGTTGGCGAGGAGCTGGTGCCCAATCTGCAAGGGTGGCTAGGAGGTCAGAATAAGAGTTAGAGAACTAATTAAACAAAGGCGTGAAAGGAAGGAGGGAGGTGAATCTGTTTACCTCGAGAAAGGATCCAAGGGAGTCCCAAACCCGCTATTCATGATCGGCGCGATCAATCCTTTGGACGACCTCGGGCAGGATGCAGCCGTCAATCAGTCGCTTTATTAAGTCCCTATCATTGAAGGGATTCTCCCGCGGCTCTTCTTCGGAACCGTGGGACTCTTCGATGGCGGCCCGGTAGCCACTCGCCTTGTGGGCCACCGACTTTCTTCTCCTCCCCCTCTCGACCCTGGGCGCCTCTGCGGAATGGACCCCCAGAATGGGAACCTCGGTGGGGGGACTCCTGGAAGAAGCCCGGGGAGCCAGAGGTTTGGCGTCCGAAGGAACTTCGACTGCGAAGGCCGCCTGGGCAGGTGCAGCCGAGCTTGTCTCCTCCACTCTGGCCTTCTTCGCTGATCCGGAGGCCGCGGTGCCTTTTCTTTTGTGGGCCTTGAGACCCCTGGCGAGCATCCGTGCTGCCTCGGCATCCATCCCTAAAAGAAAAAAAAAAGAGAGAGAGAAGAAGAAAAATTAGTGACGGGGTAATAAAGGAAGAAGTGGCGTGCAAAAAAAAAAAAAAAAAAAGAGAAAGGAAAGATGGGATACTCGTAGGATCCAGGGGACTCAGGCCGATGTTGAACAAAAACTGCTCCTTCAGAAGGTTGGGAAGGGAAGGAGCTGAATAACCAAGAAGCCTCCGAGCAGCCTGAAGGTCGTCCTCCCCCAGGCTAGGAGCCCGACGGATAGAGTCCCTTAGGGAGCCCTAAGGGGGCAATCCTAGCCTCAAGGTCGGGCAATGGACGAAGAGGTACTTCCCCTTCCAGTTATGGATTAAAGAGGGAGCACCTTTCAGCAACCCCTTCTTGCCAAACTTGGGGGAGAAATACCACCAGTTCTTTGCCGAGGGGTGACGCTTGAAGGTATAAAAGTGCCTAAATAAAGAAAGAGATGGCTGAACTTCGACTACATGACAAAGGGAGAGGAACCCTATCAAAAACCTAAAGGAATTCGGCACCACTGAAGCTAAAGAAATATCTAAGAAACGGAAGAGGGCGACAACGAAAGGCAGAAGCGGAAGTCGGAGTCCGACACGGAAGGCCTCCTGATACAGGCAGAAGTGGCCAGGCGGGGGGGTGCTAGCCCGGTCGGCGGGATCGGGGAGCTCCATATCGTACTCCGAAGAAACTCCATACTGAACCCTTATCAGTAGGAGTTCATCCGGAGTCAGAGAGCAGGGAATGGCACCCGACGCAAAAATAGGGCGAGGCCTAGCCCCAGATGTGGGTTCGTCTACAGTGTGGGGGTCCTGGGGAGCTGACGCAGACGAACTCCTGAAACCACTAGAGGCGGAGGTGCCGGAAGACATTTCAAACGAAGACCCTAAAGATCCCGGAGAAATCAGGCGGGACAAGGGGAGAAAAGTTTGCGGGGGACCAAACCAGAAGAAAAATGGGGAAGAAAGGGCACCTAAATGGCAAGAAGAAAAATGAAGGTTCCGGGACTAACCTAAATCGCTCTGAAGGATGCGGAGGGGCGAGGACAGGGATGACTCGAAGAACGCTTGGGGCCAAGGCAGATGCCAAAGGGGGTCAGAACTCTCGGAGAGAAGGCAGACACCAATGGAGCTTTCAGGCGGAATGAGGCCTCTAAAGGCAAAAGGATGGGTTTAAATAGACCCTGGGATCCAACGCTATAATGATCGCGGATCTTCCCAGGCCGACCCACACTCGCCACGTGTCCCACTCGCCATGGCAGGCGGCTAAAAGCAGCTGACAGCTGACAGAGCCATTACTGCACCGTGCCTGGGCCAGTGTACCAGCGAGAATTTTGAAAGGTCCCTTCGAATCGCCCTGATTCGAAAAGACTCCAGCACGCGCGCATTTAATGCCAAAATATCTGGGGGTGATCGTGCACAGAATTCAAGGGGACAACTTCGACTGCAAAAATTTCTCTGTACTTCATTCGAAATTCGAACTCGAAAGTAGGGGACTGGTGTTGGGTGTAAGTACCCCCAGCCGAAGTTCGTGATGGGAGTGACCCTCCGGGGATCCAACCGACTTCCGACCTCCGACGACATCTCTCTGAGCCTCTCTGGCGGTCGAGCCTCCACAACACTCCCAAGTTTTGCCGACGGACAAGCCCCCACCAGCATCGACCGAATTTTTCACGACGTCCGAACTCTTACGGGAGTCGAACTTCGTCCTCAGTTCCAGCTGCAGGAAGGTTTCGCTCGGACTCCTACAGGAGCCGGACCTTGTCCCCGACTCCGGCTGCAGGCAGACTTCGTCCGGACTCCTACGGTTGTCGGACTCCACCCACAACTCCGACTGCAGGCAGACTTCGTCCGGACTCCTACGGGAGCTGGACTCCACCCACGACTCCAATTACAGGTAGACTTCGTCCGGACTCCTACGGGAGCTGGACTTCGCCCCCAACATCAATTGCAGGTAGACTTCGCCCGGACTCCTACGGGAGTCGGACCTCATCCCCGACTTCGACTGCAGGCAGACTTCATCCGGACTCCTACGGGAGCCGGACTCCGCCCACGACTCTGGCTACAGGTAGACTTCGTCCGGACTCCTACGGGAGCCAGACTCTACCCATGACTCCAATTACAGGTAGACTTCGTCCGGACTCCTACGGGAGCCGGACTTCGCCCCCAACTTCAACTGCAGGTAAACTTCGTTCGGACTCCTACGGGAGTCAGACCTCATCTCCGACTCCGACTGCAGGCAGACTTCATCCAGACTCCTATGGGAGCCAGACCTCATCCCCGACTTCGGCTGCAGGCAGACTTCGTCCGGACTCCTATGGGAGCCGGACTCCGCCCACGACTCCGGCTGCAGGCAGACTTCGTCCGGACTCCTACGGGAGCCGGACTCCGCCCACGACTCCAATTATAGGTAGACTTCGTCCGGACTCCTACGGGAGCCGGACTTCGCCCCCAACTTCAACTGCAGGTAAACTTCGCCCGGACTCCTACGGGAGCCAGACCTCATCCCCGACTCCGGCTGCAGGCAGACTTCGTCTAGACTCCTATGGGAGTCAGACTCCGCCCATGACTCCGGCTGCAGGCAGACTTCATCCGGACTCCTACGAGAGTCGGACTCCGCCCACGACTCCAATTACAGGTAGACTTCATCTGAACTCTTACGGGAGCTGGACTTCATCCCCAACTGCAATTGCAGGTAGACTTCGCCCGAACTCCTACGGGAGCCGGACTTCATCCCCGACTTCGACTGCCAGAAGACTTCATCCGGACTCCTATGGGAGTCGGACCCCGAGCTCCTGTTGCAAGCGACCTACTCTGAGTTACCGCTGCAAACGATCTACTTCAAGTTCCTATTACGAGCGGCCCTGGCCGAGACTCCTTGACAAATGATCCCCGTTCGGGCTTCTACGAAGATCGGACTCTAACGAAACTTCGACCGACAAGCCTGGACCCTCTAGCAGGCCACAGCGACGGCCATGACTCTGCTCCATTTCCTGCGATGGATTCTGCGCAGCTCCATCACTCCCTGGAGGGCTGCAGTAACAGCCATGACTCTGCTCCACTCCCTGCGATGGATTCCACGTTGCTCCATCACTCCCTGGCAGACCACAATAATGGCCACGATCCTGCTCCACTTCCTGCGATGGATACCGCACGATGCTCCCATCCTCTGGCAAGTCACGACAACGGATGCCTCTCCACTCCCTGCAACAGACTCCACGTGGCATGTCCCGGTGATAGCCACGATTCCACTCCACTACTCTTCGCAACAAACTCCTCCTGACCCTGGGCAGCCCACTGCCAGATGGTTACAAACATCGCTATCAGTCTGTTGCCCCCTCCACCTATAAAAGGAGGACCCCAGATACGTTATTCTCTAAGCTCTAGTTTCCATCCCAAAACTCTGCTAAAATTTTTGTTCGAGCACTCCATTCTTGTTGAGGTAGAAAACTGACTTGAGCGTCGGAGGGTCTTGCCGGAGCAACCCCACCTTCGGTTTAGACTTCATTTGCAGGTCCCGATGGCGACCGTAGCTCCCTTGACTCCAGCTTCTCCGACGCAGGCGGATTTTTGCACCAACAGCGTCTATCTCATGAACCCCAGTAGGTCTCCTTGCCATGTTTCTCTCATTGGGCCATTGGTAATTGTTGTTGGCCATTTTCTCCAAAAGATCATAGGCCTCATCAAGCGACTTCCCCATCAATGAACCTCCAGCAGCAGCATCAATATTAATTCTGGTATGGTTGTTCAGCCCATTGTAGAAGGTTTGCACAACCAACCATTTAGGCAGCCCGTGGTGTGGACACCTCCTAAGCAAATCCTTGAACCTTTCCCAGGCTTCATATAAGGTCTCTATGTCGAATTGCATGAAGGTTTGGATGTCAATCCTCAACTTGGCAGTCTTAGCAGGTGGAAAGAATTTTGCCAAAAATTTTTGTGCTAAGTCATTCCAAGTGGTGATCGAGCCAGCAGGAAGAGACTGTAACCATGCTTTAGCTTTGTCTCTAAGTGAAAATGGGAACAATCTTAACCGAATTGCATCATCTGACACTCCATTATGCTTAAGGGTATCACATATCTCCAAAAAGTTTGCAATGTGTGCATTAGGATCATCATTGGGCAATCCTCCAAACTGAACTGTTGTCTGGATCATTTGGATCAAAGCAGGCTTGATCTCAAAGTTGTTTGCTTGCACAGGTGGTCTTGTGATGCTAGATGAAGCTCCATTCACGGTAGGCATGGCATAATCTCGCAGTGCCCTGGGGTTTGCCTCTCTAGCAACCTCATTATTCCCTACTAGGATTACTTCTCTCCTTGGATCTTCAGCCATTTCTGGATCTACTTTTGCCTCAGATTTCTTCCCTTCTCTGACTGCTTTAATGTTTTGTTTACAAGTGCATTCAATTTATTGACTTGAAATGGGGTTTGATTCAATTCTCACAAGTCGACCCGATTCTCTTTTCCAAGTTGTAATTTTGAAAGATTATTATCTTTTTTTTTTTTAATTTTTTAAGAGAAGAGAGAAGAGGAAAGAGAGAAAAGAGTTCTAGAGATGAGTCCTAAGGAGTCCTAAATCTAGAGATGAAAGAGAAGAGTGTTTTAATTAGGTTTAAATTTTAATGGCAAATAAGTTAGCACAAAATAGTCTTTCTATCCTAGGGTTAACCTAGATCTAGACAGCTCCTAACTGTTCCAAAATCGCCTTCAAGCACTCCAAGCCCAAAACTGACTAACTATCTTGGCCTGGTAAGTGTAAGATGTGGGAGGTCCCCTGCTTGTTGCTTTTCTTAGACATCAACTGAGTTGGCCAGGTCAGACAACGGAACCAATTGAAAATCACCTTCTTAAACCACTTGCCTTAGACACCGAGCAATTAATCAATTCGAACCCGATCTAACTTTAGGGCTTTCTTGTCCTATTGAGCTCGAATATCCTAGGGCCAATATTTAATTGGTTTTAGATTAAGGTCTAGGTTATGCAGGATGAAGGATATGGTTTTTGGGCTAAGGAAGGGTGATCAAATCCCTACCTTATCTGATTAATGGGTTAAGTGCCCTTAAAGTTAATTATGGAGATGCAATGCAAAGAAACAATATGTCCAATCAAGTTTGATTTTTTTTTATATTTTTGATTATACTATATTAGTTAAGCATTATAAAATGTCAGTGATTTTTTTTAAAATATCTAAGAAATAAAATATTTAGATTACTAGTAAAATCAACTATTCTTGATATTAAAGCACCAGTCCCCGGCAACGATGCCAAAAACTTGTTAGCCTATTTCGCAAGTGCACGAAATCGCTCAAGTAATATAATGATAAATAAGAGATCATTCCCATGAGGACTGAGTTTAATTACCAAAAATGAATGCTAATTTTATTAATATCTAAACGATCGAAACTGAATGACAGTGAAAAATAAAATTAACTCTAAAGAACTCAATGAAAGCTGAATCAAAATTCGATTGATAAAGCAATAGGGTATATCTGATTTCACTTGGACCAATTATCAATTCCAGCTATTCCGATTAATAATCCAAATTTAATTATTAATGCAAGGATAAATAATCCTAAATTATTTAATAATCTCTCCTGAGTCTTATTAAATATACTAATTAAAATTTATAATCTATCTTTCAATAGTAAAATAGATTTCAATTAGTTCCATAAGTACAGTGATTATTTCCAAGATCCCACAGGTCAAATCTTCTGCTCCCGCTCCAATTATTATTCCTATGATGTTTGTTATTAACTCCAATTTATAATCTTCCTTTCCAGTACCAATTATAAATTAAAATCAATCAAGTACCAAAAATAATAATACTTAAAAGTATTAAGTGTAAATAATAAATAATTGCATTAACAAAGAAAATTAATACAAGATTCTGAAATTGAAATTAAATCCAAGCTACATCAGGTATCCTAGCTAGAAATTTAGCTTTTCATCATATCAAAATGAAACTCAAGTTTACTTGAATAAAACTCCAAAATCATCCTAACAATGAGTTCGAGAAAATAAATTCAAAGTAAACAAGAGAAAGAATTAAAAATTCTGAAGGAATTGCAGAGCCGAATGAATCCTCTCTTCAAATCTTCCAGATACTCCAAACTCTCCTTGCTTGATTTCTAGCTTTCAAAGATGATTGTCCTCCCCCTTTTGCTAGTATTTTTTGATTCTTAAATAGGGCTAGGGCTAGAGTTAAGGTGGTATTTTTTCCATGATTTTATTCTATATATCATTCTTTCTATTTGGTATAGAATCTCTCCTCCTTTGGATAGGCTTTAAGCAACCACCAGCCATCTACTCCTTATGCTGCCCAAATTTTTTGATTTTATTCTGATTTCCATAGTAAAAGAAGGAAAGAAGGCATGGTTAATTAGAGAAGAAGAATTTCTTTCTTCTTCAACCTTCCTGGGTCCACAAAATCTGCAAAACAAAGTAAGGTTTCGGCTGCCCAAATTAAGTTTTCCAAGAATTGATTCCAATTCTTTCTAAATTTGCTCCTCATGCAGAATTAGTTTGGACTCCGATTTTCTTTCATTTAATTCTTTCTAAGATAGCTCTTTGCCACCCAAAATTGATTGCCATATCAGATCTTTGTGCCAAGAAACACTAAGAAGAATCTGGGTGTATCGGGTGTTTCTTGTTGTGTCCAACATTGTTACCAACTTCAACCTACTATAGCCACCTCATCTAGAATCCAAATTCAATCCTGTAAATTATGTTCCTTTCTTGCTTCTCTCAAAATTCTGTAGGATCTAATCTTGCTCAATTTGGAGTCCTGTAGCTTGCCTTTTAGGGGTCCTCACACCAAAATATCCAGAATTTAGATTGGTTGACTAGATGGGAGAGATTAACTGCTTGATTTATTTTCTACACCTCTAGTTTCTTTTCTGGCTGATGATGCCAAAAAGGATAAGGTGTGGGGTCCATTGATATCTTGATTTGGTTATTCTGCTTTGAGGTGGACTCTGATTTTGATGCAAGACCTGATGACTCCGGATGACAAACCCTGCTGAATCGGACTCAACCAATTTCACTTAATTTGACCTTTAAAATATGGTTAAGCCTAATTAGGTGTGACCTGGCTCAATTACCTGCAATTGACATAAAATATATCAGGTTCTTACATTTATTTAGTTAATTATTATACCAATTTCATTAAAATCATTAAAAACTAATAATAATAATTACTATAAAAATGCAATACATCAATACTATCTTGCGAGAACTGAAGATAAGGTTGGACAAGGCCAAAGGATCTTTGGCCGATGAGCTTTACCATCTACTTTGAGCATATAGGATGACGCCAAGAGTTCCGATAGGAGAAATCTCCTTTAGTTTGGCTTTTGAGATGGAAGCAGTAATATCTATCGAAGTTGGGGTCCCTTTGATGTGAATTAAGAATTTTGACAAGCAGACCAACTCAGAGAGGCTGTGTGCCAACCTGGATCTACTTGAGAAAGCCAGAGAGAGGGCGTGCGTCTGAATTGCAGCTTATCAGCATAAGGTCGTCTAATACTATAATAACAAAGTGTGAAACAAAGTCTTTAGGGTCGGTTATTTGGTTCTGCACAAAGTAGAGATATCATAATCTGGAGAGCGAGGCAAACTGGCCCAAAACTGAGAGGAACCATACCAAGTGGATGAGATCATCAAGCCAAGAACCTACCGACTGAAACAGCTTGATGGAATGACACTCTTCTGACTATAGAATTTGGAGAACCTCTGAGCATATTATCAATAATGTATCTCGTGACCCCCCATAATGAAACTCCTTTTTCTAAAAAATAATAGTTTCTTGTCTACTCATCAAAATAAAAGATGGGCTTTGATCGGGTTAGTCATTGAAGACCCAAAAAATGGCCTTTGATCGGCTTAGTTCTGAAAAATGAAAGACGGCCTTTAATCGGCTTAGTCATTGAAGACTCAAAAGATGACCTTTGATCAACTTAGTCTTGAAAAACAAAAGATGGCCTTTGATCGGCTTAGTCATTGAAGATCCAAAAGATGATATTTGATCAGTTTAAAGATGGTCTTTGATTGGCTTAGTCATTGAAGATCCAAAAGACGATCTTTGATCAATTTAGTCCTAAAAAATAAAAGACAATTTTTGATCAGTTTCGTCATTGAAGACCTAAAAGACGGCCTTTGATCAGTTTAGTCCTGAAAATTGAAAGATGGACTTTGATCAATGTTACGGTGGTACTGTGGGTACTTTGGATCTATGTGCTATCAAGGCATACCTCAGATCATCGAGCTATCACTGTGGCTACCGATCTAAGCACATAGCTGAGGTATGTGGAGCTAAGATATCTACATCCTATTTGCTGCATGGCCTGTTCAGCACGTGAGCTACCTCGTTACCTTGACCAACAAGTCTCCTGACATATACAGCAGCTATCCACCCTAAGTGGATAAGCTCAGAGGTAACCACCTTCCTTAATTTCATGGGAGTGATTAAGGGCTAAAATATCTCACCTGCAATGGCATGTTTAACAATCCTGCAATCTCGGGATTATACGATTTCATAGCTGTTCGATCAGCTGTTTGATGACATTCTATATAAACAACTAAAGCCCTAAGGACTAAGGTAAGTAATCCCTCTCAGAGAACCTATTATTGCTCCTTTGTTCTCTGATTTCTGACTTGAGCATTGGAGGATCCTCGTCGGAGTGAAAATCTCTTGCTTGGACTTATTTTGTAGGTCGCTCTAGCATCTCTATGCAAGGCTTAGTCACCTATCTTCTGACCTCTACAAGAACGAGCAGCAACAGATAGCGGAAGGGCCAATCTTCATTATGCCACCAAAGCGAGTATCATTTTGACTCTCCAATGCCACTGTCTCCTGTCAGGCAGAGAGCTAAACCAATAGCCGATGTAGCAATTGACGATGAAGACTCCTCCGCCAATCCAGCCAGCATTGGTCACGATGGACTAGTTCAACCTACTCTTTCAGCAGGTCCAGAATTTGAATGCCGCTATTCAAGTAGTTCAGGCTATTTTTGCACCTCCTACAATGGCACCATGCCTGTTCAGGCTGCCTCTGCACCTCCTTCAGTGGTGCAGTCAGTGATTTTCTTGACGATGCCACTAGTGCCTCCCGCGGTGGTGCCCCCATCAAATCTGGTTCCACACTCAGCTCTTCAGTCACCACCACAACCAAAGCCGCATGTGCTTCTTCAGAGTTCGGAGAGGAGGCAGACCCACTAAAGCCATCTCAGGATCCAGCAACCGACCAGGCGGTGATCTCTTAGCCCACGATCAGGGCATGGTTCAACCCCTGATCGCCATTCTCCTCAACATTCGGAGGCCTACACTGTCCACGATCTTGCTATAGAGAGGCAGTTCCAGGAAATCGATAGGTGGATTATGCCACCCTCAACAATACTTCCTTGGTGCCACCTTACGATGGCTTCAACAGCAAGCCACCCTTTGTTTCAAGGATAGTATAGGAGTCGCTCCCTTGGTACTTCAAGGTATCGTAATTTGATACCTACGACGGGACTACCAACCCTATCAACCATCTAGAGACATTCAAGGTGGTGATGCTTCTTCAAGGAGCTACAGATGCCATCCTTTGTCAAGCATTCCCTACTACTCTTAAAGAGGTGGCTCGATAGTAGTATTCGAGCTTGAAGCCGGCTTCCATCCACTCTTTCGAAGAGCTATGCTGGTCTTTCGTTGGTCATTTTATCAGGAGCCGATGATAGTAGAAGTGGTTTGACTACCTCCACACCATTAAATAGGAAGAGGGAGAGTCAATCCACACTTTTGTCAGTTGTTTCAATACGTCAACTTTGGAGGTTCATAACCTAGACCAGTCGATTGTGATGGCCGCCATAATAGGCGGTCTACTGAAGAATGACTTAAAAAAGTCATTGATCAAGACTTATCCTCAGGATTTTTTTGACATGCTTGCCGTGCGGAGAAGTATGTTCGCATGGAGGAGATTTTTGCAGAGGAGACCCCTGCCAGTTCTATTGCGACAGGGCAAAATAAGGAGCACTCTCCAAGGCAGAAGGGAAGAACCTACCAGTGCTCTTGATCCCCATCCCAGAGGTGAAAAAATAGAGGCCAAAATTGTCAATCTCGAAGTCCTCAGTGAAGGGATTGACAACCCTCATATCCAAGGCATTATACTAATTACATGCCATTGACTGTTTCTAGAAAGGGTATTGATGGAGGTATAAGCTGAGCTATCTCAGCCTTTGAAGTTGCGGACAAGGCCAAAGCACCACCGCGATCTGAGTAAATACTGCTTCTATCATCATGACCATGATGACGGCACTAAAGATTGCATTTAGCTCCGGAACGAGATCGAGAGGCTCATTAGGCAAGGGAGGTTGAATCACTTTATACAAAGGGGAGCACCTCAACATCAACCTTCGAGGGCTCAGCAGTTATCTCCTTTGCCTCATCAACCATTCCCTCTGTCTTAGCCGCAGCCAGTATCGGTGTAGCAGGAGAGGCAAGAAGCAGAGGGATAGGTGGTAGTAGAAGATCGATCCATACGGAAAGAAATCCATAAGATAATTGGAGGGTCATCTGGGTCAGTAGAGCTTCCAGAAGTGAAGAGGCCAAGACTTAAAGATAGGCACGAGGATGCCATCATCTTCATCGGGTCGGCTGTAGAGGGTGTGCTAGCCCCGCATAATGATGCGATGGTTGTAACTGTGAATATCACTGATTATAATGTACACCGTGTATTCATTGATAATGGAAGCTCAGTTGATGTTTTGTATTACTCTGTCTTCTCCCAAATGGGATTCACTCCGAGCTAGCTAAGTAGGTTTGATATCCCAATTTAGGATTTCTCCAGAGGTTCAATGATTTTGGAGGGAATGATTAAGCTTCCTGTTACCATGGACACCGCACTACAGCAAACGACGATCCAAGTCAACTTCCTGATGATTAAACTTTTTTTGGACTATAATTCAATCCTTGGCCATCCAAGTTTGTGGACTTTAAAGACCGTAGTATCAAGCTATCACTTGATGGTGAAGTTTCTAACCAAGAATAGAGTAGGGCAGATCTAAGGCAATCAGGCCATCGCTCGCCAGTGTTTTATTGCCAAGCTTCAAGTAGAATTCCAGCCATCCCAAGCAGAGGCCCAACCTGAACTTCTGATAGGGCTAGACGCTCGAGATGATCTATCCGAGGAGCATGCCCAACCATTTGAGGACCTCTTGAGGTTCCGTTGAGGAAAGAGAACCCCAATCAGATAGTGAAGATTGGCTCACACCTGGATGAGTTAACTAAGGCTCAACTAATTGCTCTTTTGCAGAAAAATACAGACCTCTTTGCTCGGTCGACTGTAGATATGCCTGGCATAGACCCAAAGGTGATGTCCTATTACCTAAACGTGGATCCAACTTGTCATCCGATGAAGCAGAAGAAGTGAACCTTCAATTTAGAGCACCAGAAGGCCGTATTTGAGGAAGTAGATAAGCTACTCAAGGTTGGCTTCATCAGAAAAGTAATGTACCCTAACTGATTGGCGAATGTAGTCTTGGTTAAGAAGGCAAATGAAAAGTGACGTATGTGCATCGACTTCATCAATTTGAACAAAGCCTGTCTCAAGGACAGTTATCCATTACCTCGAATCAACCAGCTGTGGATGCTACTTTTGGGCATGAGCTTCTCTGCTTCATGGATGTCTTCGTCAGTTATAACCATATCCAGATGGTACCTGAAGATGAGGAGAAAATAGCTTTTATCACTGATTGTGGGTTTTTTTATTACAGGGTGATGCCTTTTGGCCTAAAGAATGCAGGGGCTGCCTATTAGCGGTTAGTGAACAAAATCTTCAAAGACTAACTTAGCCACAACATGGAGGCGTACGTGGATGACATGCTGGTCAAGAGCCGAGCCACTCTAGATCATGTTGCTGACCTCCAAGAGACCTTTAACACCCTCCATCAATTTTGGATGAAGCTAAATCCAGCAAAGTATGCTTTCGAAGTTACAATCGGTAAATTCCTCAGGTTTATGATCTCATGAAGAGGCATCGAGGCAAACCTCAAGAAGATTAAGGCAATTCTTAAGATGATGCCGCTAAGAACTGTTGAAGAGATACAGCATCTCACTGATAAGATCGCTTCGCTCAACTACTTTATTTCTAGATCGATCGAGAAGTGTCTTCCTTTTTTTCAAGCCCTCAAGTAGTCAAATGTCTTCCAATGGACTCTCGAGTGTCAGAAGATGTTTGAGGAGTTGAAACGATATCTTAGCTCTCCACCACTGCTCGCAAAACCTCAGCCAAGTGAAGGCTATTACTATACCTCATCATTTCTCCAGTGGCAATTAGTGCAGTCCTCGTTTGAGAAGAAGGGTGGATTCAGAAGCCCATATATTACACTAGTAAAGTCCTTCATGATGTAGAGACTAGATACTCTAAGCTGGAGAAGCTGATTTTTGCACTGATCATCACGATAAGGAAACTTCGGCCTTATTTTCAAGCTCACACCATTGTGCTGCTTACTGATCAGCCAATCAAAGTCATTCTCCATTGTTCAGATACCTCGAGATAGATTGCAAAGTGGGCTCTAGAGCTTTTAGAGTTGGATGTGCAATACCGTCCGAGGTCTTCCATCAAAGCTCAAACGCTGGTAGACTTCATCTTGGAGTGCACCATCTCGAATAGACAAGCTCAAAGGCTGGAGAAGGTCCAAAAGGTGGATAGAGCTCAAAGATTGGGGAAAGCTCGAGGAGCGAGGAAGTGGATGCGGAATCTGACCCTGAGAAGCTATGGATGTTGCATGTCGATGGCTCATCAAATACATCTAGAGTAGGGCTGGACTAATCTTAACCGATCCTGAAGAAGATATAGCAGGATATGTTTTGCGCTTCAACTTCTTGGCTACCAACAATAAGGCAGAGTATGGAGTTCTGATTGTCAGACTCAAAGTTGTAAGAGAAGCAGGGCCTCAACACCTGAAGGTTAGTGACTCCCAACTAGTTGTTGGGTATATCAAGAGCGGATACGAGGCTCGAGAGGAGAATATGAAGAAATACCTTCAGAAGGTAAAGGATTTGACCTTAACCTTTTTGAGTTTTGATATTTAGTAGGTCTCTAGAGCAGAAAACATCAAGGCAAATGCACTATTGAAGCTTGCGACTTTACTGCCCGCTGACCTAGAAAAGGGGACTTGCTTCAAGGTGTTAAAGACCTCAAACCTTGAAGAGCCTCTTGTTGTCCAGCAAGTTGATGAAGAACCTTGTTGGATCGTTCCTCTGCTTAGATATTTGAGGTTAGACGGGCTACCATCTGATCATAGAGAAGCCCGAAAGATAAGGAAGTAGTCCACTCGTTATATTCTATACGCAAGCAGCTGTACAAGCGATCGTTCTCTCTGCCTCTTTTGAAGTGTTTATATCCATCTAAAGTTGATTATGCACAATGAAAGGTCTACGAAAAAATCTACAGAAGCCACTTGAGGGTTAGATCCCTCTCTTATAAAATTCTTCGATAGGGCTACTACTGGCCCACTATGCAGCAAGATGCAGGCAACTTCGTCAGGAAGTGCGATTGATGCCTAAGAATTTCTAACATTCAGCATCAGCCAGCAATACTATTGACTCCCATCAGCACTCTGTGGCCATTTGCTTGGTGGAAAATAGATATCCTTGATCTTTTCCCTCTTGCATCAGATTAGTGCAAATTTTTTTATTGATGGCTATCAACTATTTTACAAAATGGGTCGAAACTGAGCCTCTGGCTCGCATAACAGAGGCAAGAGTAAAAGATTTTGTTTGAAAATCTATTATCTGCCATTATGATCTTCTTAGAGTACTGATCATAGACAATAACAGATAATTTAGTGGAGCTCAACTTCATGAATTCTACAGAGAACATGGAATAGAGCATCGCTTCACCTCGGTAGGCCACCCATAAGCAAATGGAGTGGTGGAGGTGATCAACAGAACTCTCTTATAGGGCTTGAGGGTCAGATTAGACCAGACTGGGGGGTCATGGGTAGATGAGCTTCATCATGTGTTGCGGGCTTACCAAACCACTTCGAGAATCCCAACTGATGAAACTCCTTTCAATCTAGCATTTGGGACTAAAACGGTCATACCTATGGAATTTGGGCTCCCATCCCTCAGAGTGGAGGAGTATAATGAAGACCCTAACTCAATGTAGCTCTAGACTAATCTTGACTTGATCGAAGAAAGCAGGGAGCGTGCCGCTATGAGAATGGCTACCAATCATCGGAGGGTGGCCATGAAAGGAATATGCCTTATAAGTCAATCAAAATATGTAATTTGATGGATATTCTTTTGTCTCCCGACAACTCATGCACTTATATTTTAAATAAATAAAGGCATTTAGTTCATCATATGATGTGTCTTATTTTTTGATTATGATGAACCCCATAAATTAGGGCTATGGTTTTAGGGTTATGATATGATCATACCAGTGAGACCTAAAATCTTAAAACCCTAATTTTAAATATTCCTAGTCGATGGAACATTGAGTAGGGGATCAATATTTTCGGTAAGACTAGTACATCCTGTGTATGCTTGATAGAGAGGGTAATTGATCTCACAATTACTTATGTATGACACTAATATAAGGATGTAAGTGCTCATTAGAGAATGAGTTCACTGAATTGATCCAATTAAAAAATATCTGATGGAGTCTTATCTACATGTCAACAGATATTTCTCATAATGGGAATTGTGCATGTAAATCTTTTGACCTGAGACTGTCATAGAACCTTATAAGCATAAATCCATATTTTGGATCATACTCATTCATGATTTAATCATGTACGAGGTGTTCTGGATATAGTGGATTGCTTATGAAGGTTGTGAGTAGGTCAATATGGAAACGATCACTCCTAGTAAGAGGAGATCGCATCCTATCTGCTTCGATCGAATAATGATTCAGGAAGACTTTGATCAGAGCATTATGAAAAATTAAAAATAATTTTTAATATTTCATAAATTGAATCATTATTATCTGATCGAGAGAAATATGAGTATAAAATTGAGTTTGATATTTTTCCATACCCAAACTTATATTCGGGATGCAGGATGATCGTAAGATCAAGTTGCACGGTAATTTTTCACTGAAGGGTATTTTTGATATTTTCATCAAAATTTCATATCTTTCAGATAGACATGATACGTTGCTAGACATCAATCATATCTTGTGAGTTTGATCAAATTAAAAAATTTAATTCGATCATTAATTAGAAGCTGTTATGATTGATTGAAATGGGTCAGCTAGATTTGACCTAAATCGGCTCGGTTGTGTTCTAACCAAATTAGGTCAAATTGCATCCGGACTCACTACTGGCTAGATGTGGAACCCAATGGATCACACACAAAAAAAATTGATCTTGGGTTTAATTTGATAAAACCATGTTTGCAAGTTGAACATGCTAGCACATGTTGCAAACCTAGCATCTAGATTCGAATCGGATTCGAATCAGGTTCCGATTTGGGCTAATTTAGAACCAATTTGAGCCAAATTGGATTTGGTCTTAAAATAGGTTCGAAGTATTCTGATTGGGCTTACTGTTGGGTGTCAAAAACCAGAGAACCACATGCCTAAGAGTCTCTCTCTTGGTGTGTGGATTTAAATCCATGCGCATGTGCCACATGGCGCATGGAGGGAGTTGGCGCCCCTTAACTTGGTCTTATCTATTTTCTCCATAACTTTTATTCTACGAAAGGTTTTCAGAAATCTTAAGAGGCACCTAAGAGTCCTTCTGAGTATTAAACTCTTCGTAGAAAAATTAGGAGAAGAGATAATGGATTTAAATCCATGTGCATATGCCACATGGCGCATGGATAGAGTTGGCGCCCCCCTTAACTTGGTCTTATCCATTTTTCTTCCATGTTTTTTTTTATTCTACGAGGCTTTCAGATCTCTTAGAAGGTGCCTAAGAGTTCTTCTATATCTGAAACACTCCATAGAATATTTGTGGGAAGAGATAAGGATGAAATCCCATGCGCCACCCCTTGGAAGCGCCCCTTGGACCAAATGAAATGGAGAGAGTTTTTTGAATTGTTCCATGCCCCTTATCTCTTATGCCCACCCTGATGCTGGCACCCTCTATCTTGGCCATTGGATGGGCTTCCTTCCAAATCCAAAGGCATGGGTTGATGGCACCAATAAGAGAAGCATTGCAACTTCTCATGTGAACACCGTAAGTTGAGTTCGGAGAATCCTTTTGAAATAAGGCACCTCTTCAACCCAACTTTAATGTCCACATAGATTTTTCTCATTAAATGGAGTGTGAGAAATTGAGAGGAGGCATGAGATGAATTGAGAGTGGGTGTGAGATGCTTGGTTTGCACCCCTACGTGCAATATAAATAGGGGTGCATGCCGAGGAGTCATCGCTCATTCCAAACTCTTCCTTCTTTCTTACAATAGGCTCTTCTTGTCCAATTTTTTTTATTCTTCTTCTCTAGTCTAGACAAGGTACTGATAAAGGAAAAGAAGTCTTCCAAAAGGCTTAGAGAATTGGAATAAAAATTAAGGTGACAAGGAGCAAGAAAGGAAGGCAAGAAAAGGTCCAACAGTGTGACAGCAAAGCCAAGAAAGGAGATTCTGCCCAAATTGCATTTAAATTTTGATAAATTAGAATTTAATTACTGAGAATATTTAAATAGGTGCTAGTGGGTTGATCAAGTCTCCGTGTGGATCAACGTTGGAGGGTGAATACGTGGGCACTTGGTGGAAACCCTGACGGACTGCTGCCGGTGATCGAGCACAAATTAGGGTCTAGCGATAAGAGGTATGTTTCTATACCTTATATTATGATATTAATGCATATTATATGGTTTAAATTATGATAAGGTGATCTTGGAGTTAGATTTTGATTTTATGATTTCATAATAATTGCTTTGAAATCCATGCTTCCGCCTTGACACCTAACCCTACAGTGGTATCAGAGCCACCTTGTTAGAATTAAATCATATGATGATATGTTAATGATTTAATGGCAATATTATAAATATAAAATGATCATAATTTATAATTTTATATGATATTAATATGATGAGATCATATGTATTATTTCATAATTAAATTATGATGTATATAATTATGGAATGTTGCCCTGTCAAATTGAATTGTGTTCACTATGATGCTAATTTCTTTTATTCATGTATTTAGTATGATATAGAAATTAAATGTGCATTGAGACCTCAAAAGCCCTCTGTAAAATGATATTAAGTTGTAGTGTAATTAACCAATAGCAAAACCAGTCCAGATGTCTAATTGATCAATCAGTGTCTAGGAAAGTGGTTCATGATTGGTAAAGAGAATGTGGTTTCTAATTGATTCTGTTGTCTGACCTGGCCAATTTATTGGTGTCTAAGGAAAGCAACGGGGGACCCCCACCTCTCTCCTACTTACCTGGCTGATTAGATTAATTTAATTCTTGGCTAGGATGCCTGGTGTTATATTCACTACGTTGTGGCCTTACTTCATACTAGGACATTATTATGTCACGAACCATATTAGGTTTGTTGTGTAACCACAAGACCAATTATGGAAACTGACATAATATTATTCAGGCACATCGAGATGCTTACAGTATTTTTGAGTATGATATTTTGTTGGGTAACCACAAGAGCATTTATATTCTATTTTGACTGTATTGAAATGAAGGGTCCTACTTAACTAAAATATTATGGTTTGTTGTGTAAACACAAGGCTATTAATGTTTTAGAGGCGAGGATTTTTATTGAGAATTGCATGAGATGCAATTGGAAAGAGTTTCCTACTTTTAAACTTATAAAAGATTTGTTGTGCAACCACAAGATCTTTTATAAGGAATTAGGGTCTCAATCCCACTAAGAAAATCAATCAGAGTTTTCTTGAACATCATACTAGAGGGTTATGATGTTTGATAAAATAGTGAGAGACACAATAAAATTAAAGTCCTAATTTAATTATGCATATCATCTTGAGTTGTTTGCTTATGTAATGTTCTTTATTATGTAGATTAATGGCTTCTTCACTTTCACTTCGCTCCATTTTGGATACAAATAAATTGACTGGTACCAACTATGTGGACTGGTTGAGAAATCTTAAAATAGTACTTAGTCAAGAAAAGCTTTCTTACATCCTCAATACCCCTGACATTGAGCTAGTTGGGGAGGATGCCACAGAGGAAGAAAAAGCCACATATAGGATGTGGCAAAATAATTCTTTAACTGTCAAGTGTATAATACTTGCCTCTATGACAAATGAGTTGCAGAGGCAGCATGATAGCATGGACACTCATTCCATATTGCTCAATTTAAAAGAGCTTTATGGGGAACAGAGTAGGACTGCTAGATATGAGATATCTAAGCAGTTATTCTATGCCAGAATGGCAGAGGGGTCATCCGTACAAAACCATGTTTTGATGGTTATTAACCTGATCACTCGATTAGGTCAATTAGGTTTTGTTATGGATGGAGAGTTGAGTCAGGATCTAATCCTGCAATCACTCCCAGAATCATTTTCTCAGTTTGTCGTGAACTATCACATAAACAAACTGAATTCTTCCTTGCCTGAGCTGTTAAATATGCTCAAGACAGCAAAGAGCCATATCAAGAAGGATAAGGCTCCTCTTCTTCTTATGGATGAGATCTCCAAGAAGAAGGTAGGCAAAAAGGGTTCTAAAAGGAGGCTGAACCCTAAAGGTGGTATAAATAAGAGGAAGAAAGGAAAGAAGACCTCCAGACAGTCGACCTACTTTCACTGCAGCAAGACAGGTCATTAGAAAAGGAATTGCAAGGTTTACCTTGCAACAGTGAAGAGTGGTGCAAATAATGCACCAAAAGGTATGTATGAGATACATATAATATTATCATTAAATTCTTCCATTTCAAATTCTTGGGTATTGGATACCACCTGTGGTTTTCATATCTGCAAATCATTGTAGGGGCTGCAAAAAATTAGAAGTTTGAGGAAGGGAGACTTCGAGCTCTACGGTGCTGGAGGAGAGTCTATCCAAGCAGAAGCTGTAGGGATAAATATCTTGAAGTTTTTTTCTGGGAAGATCTTAGAGCTAACAAATTATTATTACATACCTAAAATCATTAGAAATATTGTATCTGTACCCTTGTTAATAAAACAAGGATATCAAATATTTGTAACGAGCAATGGTTGCTCGATTAATTTTTCTAATGAAATAATTTGCCATGGCATTTTTGACAATGGTTTGTTGACTCTATGTTTGAATGATAATATTTTTCATGTTGATGAAAATAGAAAATGTAAGAGAGATAATATAAATAATACCTTACTTTGGCATTATCGACTTGGTCATATTAATGAGACTAGGATTAACAAGTTGTACAAAAAAAAATTCTTTGATCCTTATGATTATGAATCATTAGGAACTTGTGAATCATGTCTCATAGGTAAAATGACCAAGACTTCATTTAGTGGACATGAAGATATGACAAACGAGTTGTTAGGACTTGTACATACAGATGTATGTGGTCCTATGACAACCCAGGCCAGAGGTGGATACTCTTATTTTATTACATTTACAGATGATTTATCTAGGTTTGGATATGTGTATCTTATAAAACATAAATCCAAAGCTTTTGATAAATTCAAAGAGTATCAAAGTATGGTCGAAAAATAAACTGAAAAAAGTATAAAAATCCTTCGATCTGATCGAGGAAGAGAATACTTATCCAGTGAATTTTTAGACCATCTTAAGGTAAAGAAAATTATCTCTGAATGGACACCCCCTTATACGGCATAATTAAATGGTGTAGCCAAAAGAAGGAACCGTACCTTATTAGATATGGTGCGATCTATGATGTGCTTCACTGAGTTGCCTATTTTCTTCTGGGGTCATGCTTTAGAGATCGCAATAATTATCTTGAATAGAGTACTTTCTAAATCTGTATCTAGCACTCCATATGAGATATGGAGAGGTAAGAAACCCAATCTTAAATATTTTAAGAAATGGGGATGTTCAGCATGTCAAAAGAAATTTTGGACATAAGCTAGATGCTAGAGCAGATAAATATTTGTTTGTATGATATCCTAAGGATAGTATAGGATATCTATTCTACCATCCTACTGAACAAAAGGTATTTATAAGTATTGAAAATAGTGTCCCAAAGCCAATCGTCAGCCTGTTGATGGTTGTGCTCATTTTTGTATATGTACATAAATTATGAATTAATAAATTATTTTGGCATTTTTCATCTCAAAATGTTTCATCTTCTAATGAACTCCTATGTTGTGGTGAAGTTCTTAGGACTATTTAGACTCGACAAAAGAGGATTTGTCGTTTAGTCCTTAAATCTGTTCGCGACCAAATGATACATTGTTACCAAGGATGACAACATTTATCAAGCATAGGTCGTTGTGTGCCATATAGGTTGGTTGTCTTCTTAACCAATGAGTGTGGAGACACTGGTATGGCATACAGGTGAGATGTAAGGGTACATCTGCACTGAACATGACCGACTTCGAAGCTATTTTTGCTGTCAAGATTTGCTCCGATGGAATATGGGTATAAATATCCCTCCGACCTGAGACCGCCATGGTGACTTGCAAGTAACTCACTGCACTTAGGCACTGGACTACTTAAATTTTTAATTCAGTGACGGAAAGCTGCTGGGTGTAGTCAAGCACTTGACTTGTCGGTGCGTGTGTCAAGATGGGATTGACCACTCCAGTTTAGGAGCTGTGTACAGTCGTGTTTCAATTTAGCAAAACCTTAGCCAGGGTAGTCTTTGTGAGGAGTCACAGGACTGTTTGAGTTAAGCACGATTCGGATGATCTAATCAGGGTTGACAGTTTAACCCTGAGTCATCCTAAACACAGAGGTCAAAAGGATGAATTATACAGTAACCATATTTACGTAGGATCTGAGTGTTGCGATTGCGACCATTCGATCTATCCAGTTGTCGGGTATCATTGCTAGATGTCACTTCGATTAGTACAGGAATTGGTTCCTATGCTACCGGCTTAGGTTCGAACCTGTGGGGTCACAGACATTAGAGGTTCCTATCTGATCTGATAGCTGGGGAAGAGTCCTTCATATCTGTGATTCTGTGATCGAGAATCAGGATTCTCTGATCATAAATTCCACACATTTTGGGTACCGGGGTCAAGAGTCCCACTGGTTTAGGACTCTTCGATCAGGGTTACATATCGATGAATTCTGATGCCCGATTACCCATCGAATTTGGACTTAATATTTATGAGAGATTTAATTAGTGATTTGATCACTAATTAACTCAATTTGATTGAGTAATTAATTTTAGATCAAGTCCAATTAAATTAGATTCAGTTGGGTTTGACCCGATTAGGTTAAGAGTTGACCTAATCATCGAGATGGTTTGGTTCCTGATGATCAGGGGTTGGGCTTAATCAATTTCTGATTTGATTAGAATTTTATTGAGTCTAATTAAGTCTAATTATGTTGGATTTAAATTAGTCTAATTGGGCCTAACTTATTTGGTTCAATTAGGTTGGTTTAAATAATGAAACCACCTTGACCCATTCTCCCTGCGCCACCTCACTTCCACTGCGCCCATTTGAATTCACGAGAAGGAAGTTCTCATGAATTTTTTCTCATGCAAAGCCCTCCTCACGCCCTACTTTAATGCATCATATGAGTGGATAAGGATGATTGATTGGCCATTCAAATTCAAAACAAAGTTTGAATTTGAATGAGCAACCAATCTTAGCGCCTTGACCTTATCCTCTTTTAACGCCCCATTTATTACACAAAAAAATGTTTCTCATGAAATCACTCATGCACAAATTAAGCCACGCCCTCCTCTTCTCACGTCCTTAGTGGATAGGGATAAATTAGTTTCCATTTGAATTCAAATGTGCAATTACTCATCTTTATCCTCTCATGTGGATAAGATGTTTGACATTATTTTAAAAGGAGGAGAAGAGTGGGGCGTGTGAAAAAAAAAATTTTTGAAGAGAAAATCTGGCTATGAGGAATCCTTGCGTACAAGGTGAAGGTCTATATCTTTCCGAGAGAAAAAGAAAGAAAAGAAAGAAAAAGTGTGCGCAGGGTTTCAGTGAGTTCTTCAGGATTTCAGCCTGGAGTTCGGGAAGTGAGAAGGTGAGCTACGAATGTCATGAGCCCACCAAATTTTAGGGAGATCTTCAATATCCTCTCAAGCATGTCTGCTGATAATTTGAAGTATCTGAAGAATCGACAGACATCGATCGAAGGAGTTCGATCAGCATCGACCGTCGAAAGGGCTCTACAACGAGCTAGCACTCGTGAGGAGTCGATCAGATCGGGAGCTTCATGTGGATGATCCACAGAGATCAGACACATTGTGTGGCTACATCGCGATGATCAGACTCTCCCGATGGAGATCAGATTGTGGCGATCTACTACCCGCACAAAGGTATTGTGTTCTGAACATATTACAGTAAAGTGTTTACTGTTCAAATTCGAATTTCAAATTTAAATACATGCATGCTATATATCATATTTAGATCCTAGTGTAGGATAAATTTTTATTAATTAATTAGATTAATTAATAATTTTTACTGTAAAATAATGATTTTGAAAAAGTTTTGAAATTACCATTTTACTCCTGCATTGATTTTCTCCACAAATGGTATCAGAATGGGTTTTTAGATATGATATATATATTTGCATGCGTAGATTAAGTTGTAATCTAAAAGTTTAAATTTGAAATTTAAAATTTAAAATTTGAATTTTGAAAGTTGTTCGAAATTCAAAATTCAAAAATTTAAAATTCAAAATTTGAAATTTAAATTTTGAAATTCAAAATTCAAAATTCAAAATTCAAAAATTTAAAATTCAAAATTTGAAATTTAAAATTTGAAATTTGGTTGAAATTTTAAATTTAAAATTCAAAATTTAAAATTCAAAATTTGAAATTCAAAAAATTTGAAATTTGAAATTTGAAATTTGTTTGAAATTTGAAATTTAAATTTTGAAATTGGAATATTTATTTATACTTGATCCAAGTAGTAAGTAATCGAATTGGGTTGGTTGCCATGGCCATCCAGTCATAAGAGAAAAGTAGGGTTTAAAGGCTCTCTCTTCCCATTCGATGGGGTCTCCTATGGCGGTAGGGGTGCCGATGCGATTATATCCCATGCAGATGAAGCAGCGAAAGGAATATTTATGATTTATTTTGATTGAGTTATTTTCTGTTATGTAATTAGCAATAGGATTGCTATTTATGAAATGTGTTGATATATTTGTGTAATGAGTCAACATATTTGGTGAATAGAAAATAAAACCTTTCAAATTTGAAAATTATTTTAGAAATGCCAAACCCTGACCCATCAGCCCAAATACTTAATTAAAAGAATTAAGTGTTGTCTAGTAGGTCTAGAATTGTGAATTAAGACCTAAGACAATTGCATAAACTTATGGGTCAATGGGTTAGATAGATTAGGTCCATAATTGGGTTAGACCTAAGGTTAGCTTAAAGAAATAGACTAAATTAGAGTAATGGGTCAAATCTAATCAAAAGTTGAATTAGATTAGGTCAAGGATACTCTAGACTCAACTCCAATAGTTGTAGTTGAATGGGTCCATGTCTTTAACTAGACCAAGATGGACTTAATTCATGGCTACGCGGTGGAACCCTATTTACTAAGTTGATCAAATTAAAACTAATGAACCGGTTGGTGTCTAAGGTAAGTTTGGCAATTTGACCAGTGGTTTTTAAGCGGGAGCTACTCGCAGTGATTCAATCTCTGATGAGTTAATGGCTTATCCCCACCACTGATCTCACTTACCTGGCCAACCTGGTGAATTAGGTTTTGATTAGATCACTTGGTGATTAGGGCTCACCCATGTCATTAGGTAAATCAGTTTGACTGATTTAGGTGCTCCTAATGCTGGCTTAATTAAATCCTTTTTAATCTGACTTGGTGAAGTCAGTGGGAGGATTGAAATTGGCTGGTAATTTATCTTCTCATCTATTCTTTAATAAAATCCTCAAAAATTATTAGGTTCTAAAAATGATTAAGTTATATTGATAACTAAGTCATAGCCTCCCATTAAGTGAGTGAAATGAGTCCATTAGTTTAATAATCATTGGAGGCCCAAAGGCCTGGTGCTTATTGACTAATGAAATTATCATTCATAGTATGATAATTTGGTTTGAGTCTTTCTGATGGTGGTTAGGTTGGCCGACCAAAGTCAGACTTGATCATTTATTGGTCCGATTCACCAAATCAAATCATGTTAATGGTTGGACCTAACCAGATTTTTTTAGTGGAGGCCAAAGCCTACTGATTACGTTCTGGGGCAAAATTAATTACTAGAATTTGTTTAGAGAAACAACTGGTTATGAACCTACCCATAGATGCACATGGGTTGACCAACCAAGGTTGGGCTCGTATGTAGTCTGTGTGGATTCTAGTACCCACTAAGGAATTAAATTAATTTTTCGAATTGAAGGTTGAGGCTACCAATTCGTAAAAATACTGAGAGAAACTTTAGACTAAAGTCTAAGTCTTTAGTATCAATAATTTATGTACTAATATAGGTCTGGTTTTCCTTTATACAGCTATGGCCACTATCTTGTCGCTTCGATCATTATTAGATAATGACAAGCTCATGGGACCTAATTTTGATAGCTGGTATCAAAAATTAAAAATCATCCTTGAGTATGAGTGGATCCTTTATGTAGTAACGGATCCGGCACCTGAGAAGCCAGCCCTGAACGCTAGAGAGACGGTCCGAGACATTTACCAGAAGTGGCTCAACGACTGCACCACCGTCCGGTGCATAATGCTGACAGCAATGAATGATGAGTTCAGTCGCAGGTTTGAGAACGCCCAACCACAGGAGATGCTTCAAATGTTGAATGACTCTTTTGGCTCGCCTGATGATGTTGAAAGGCACAAAATTAGTTATGCCATTTTCAATGCTCGGATGAGGGATGGAGCCTCAGTCACTGATCATGTACTGTACATGATCGAAATGATTGAGTGCCTAAGTAAACTGGGTTTTTCCCTGCACGAGCAGCTCGGTAAGGATGCGATCCTTAATTCTCTGCCCAAGTCCTTCCTTCCCTTCCTTACTCATTTTCGAATGACAAAGCCTGTAGTGAACTATCACGGCTTGTTGGGGTTGCTGCAGAACTTTGAGAAGGACCACCAGCTCCATAAAGAGTCGGTGAGTGTTGTGGGAGGGTCGTCTTCTGGTCGTCGATCCTTTAAGAAAGGGAAGAAGAACAAGAAGAAGAAGAATAAGAAGATGCAGCTGCACGCTGAGACATCTGCATAGGGTCAGACCAAGAAGCGCAAGCCTGACCAGAGCCAGGCGGAGTGCTTCTTTTGCAAGAAGCAGGGGCACTAGAAGAACTGTCCTCTATACATTGCCTCACTGGACCCGAATAGGCCAAAGAAGAAGCAAGGTACTTATATGATAACACCTTGCAACTTTTTCATTTGTGATACTACTGCCTGGGTATTGGATACCGGAAGCCCTTATCATATTTGCAATTCGATGCAGGGTCTGCAGGTTAGTAGGAGATTTGATGAAGGCGAGAGGTTCCTGAATGTTGGAGATGGAAGCAAAGTTTCAGTTCTAGCATTAGGAATCATGAACCTTGTAATCAATTCTCGAAATATAATTCTGAGTGAATGTCACTATTGTCCAAGCTTTTTATTAAATATTATTTCTGTAGGCCTTTTGGCCATGTACGGTTATCAATTTTTAATAAAAGAAAACGTTTGCAATATCATTTTGAATGGTGTTACAATATTTGTTGGACAACTTAATAATGGAATTTACTTTCTATCACAACCTGTTAATATGGTTCAAACCTCCGGTAAACACCTTAGAATAGATAATATGTCAGAAGTCTACCTTTAGCACCGTAGGCTAGGTCATATCAATAAGAACAGGATAAACAGGTTGGCTCAAGAAGAAATTTTTGAATTAGGTGATTGTGAATCACTTCCAACTTGTGAGTCCTGTCTTCTTGGTAAAATGACCAAGTCACCTTTTACTGAAAAAGGTGAGCGAGCCAGTGAACTCTTGGGTCTGGTACATTCTGATATATGTGGACCCATGAGCTCAAGTGCAAGAGGTGGATATTTCTACTTCATAACCTTTACAGACGACCTATCGAGGTATGGGTATGTCTATTTAATGAAGCATAAGTCAGAGTCGTTTGAAATATTCAAACTATTCTGAAATGAGGTAGAAAAATAAACTGGAAAGTGTATTAAAACTCTTCGATCTGATCGAGGAGGTGAATACCTTTCTAATGAGTTTCTGACATATCTTGGAGAGAATGGGATTCTCTCTCAATGGACTCCTCCTGAAACACCACAGCATAATGGTGTATCTGAAAGGAGGAATCGGACCTTGTTGGACATGGTTTGATCCATGATGGGATTTGCTGGTCTGTTGATCTCCCTCTGGGGATATGCACTCGAATCGGCTTGTTACCTTCTAAATAGAGTTTCGAGTAAGTCTGTAACCAAAACACCATATGAGATATGGATAGGACGAAAGCCAGTACTCTCACACCTTAGGGTTTGGGGGTGTCCGGCTTATGTTAAATGTTTAATTACGGACAAGCTAGGACCTAGGTCTGACAAGTGTAATTTTATAGGATACCCAAAAGAGACCAAAGGGTATTATTTCTACCTGACTGATGAGCAAAAGGAATTTGTCAGCCTTAAGGCAATCTTTTTGGAAAAGGAGTTCTTTGGTGAAGGGACTGTTGCCTCTAAGGTTGAACTTGACAAAATTCGACAGGTGAAAAAATCGACACAAGTTGCTTAACCTGAATCGGATTTGATTAGATCAGATTCGGAGCCCATTGTTCAAGCACCCATAAGGCGATCTGGTAGAGTACCACGTCAACCGGACAGATACTATAGTTTCTTGATCCGGGATGACGATCCTATCGAACTTGATGAAAATGATGAGGATCCAATCACCTACATGGATGCAATGCAGAGACCCAACTTTGAGAAATGGCTAGAGGCCATGAAATCCGAAATGGAGTCCATGAAGGTTAACGATGTGTGGACATTGGTTGACCCACCCGAAGGAGTAAAACCCATAGGGTGTAAGTGGGTCTTCAAGAGGAAGAGGGGCACAGATGAAAAGGTGGAAATCTATAAAGCCCGTCTGGTTGCCAAGGGATATCGTCAATGTTATGGTATAGACTATGACAAAAAATTTTCTCCTGTGGCAATGCTCAAATCCATTCGAATTATGCTTGCGATAGCTGCCCATCTGGACTATGAAATCAGGCAGATGGATGTGAAGACAGCCTTCCTAAATGGAGAGCTGGATGAAGAGGTATATATGATACAACCTAAAGGATTCACATCCACAGATGAGTCTAAGGTGTGCAGACTACAGAGGTCCATTTATGGACTTAAACAGGCATCCCGGAGTTGGAACATACATTTTGATAGGACGATCAAGACATATGGCTTCGTTAAGAATGGAGAAGAGCCCTGCATTTATAAGTGGGCTAATGGTCCAGTAGTGGTATTTCTTGTATTATATGTGGATGATATTCTCTTAATCAGGAATGATGTCCCTGCATTACAGGGAATAAAGGTTTGGCTGTCGTCACAGTTCTCCATGAAGGATCTGGGAGAAGCTTCCTACATCCTAGGAATGAGGATCTATAGAGATAGATCTAAAAGGTTGCTTGGTTTATCCCAGTCTACGTACATAGATACTATGCTGAAGAGGTTCAGCATGGAGAATTCCAAAAAAGGCTATCTACCGATAGGCCATGGAATTTCTCTCTCGAAGAGGGATTATCCGACAACACCTCAAGAGAGAGAGCGTATGAGTAGAATTTCATATGCTTCGACAGTGGGATCTATCATGTACGTCATGACATGTATACGACCAGATGTGGCATACTCCCTAGGGGTAGTGAGTAGATACCAATCTGATCCAGGGGAGAATCACTGGAAGGTTGTTAAAACCATCCTGAAGTATTTAAGGAATACTAAGGACCAGTGGCTTGTTTATGGTGAATCGGACTTGAGACTTATAGGGTTTACAGACTCTAGTTTCCAATCTGATCACGATGACAGAAAAAGTATGTCGGGATTTATTTTTACCCTTAATGGTGGGGCTATCTGCTGGAAGAGTTTCAAGCAACACACAGTGGCTGATTCAGTTTGCGAGGCGGAGTATGTCACTGCATCAAATGCTGCCAAAGAAGCGGTGTGGCTAAGAAAATTCATCACCAAGCTCGGAGTAGCACCCTCCCTTGTTGGTCCAGTTCTGCTCTACTGTGACAGCTCTGGAGCTATTGCTCAGGCGAAGGAACCCAAGGCATACCAGCGGATGAAGCATATTCTGCACCGCTACCATCTCATCCGAGAAATTATGGATCGAGGTGACGTCGACCTTCAGAAGATCGACGGAAAGGAGAACCTGGCCGACCCATTCACTAAAGCCATTGCGGTGAAGGAGTTCGACGACTACAAGTCGAAGATGGGTATTAGATACTGCACCGATTGACTTTAGGCCAAGTGAGAGATTGTTGGGAATAGTGTCCCAAAGCCAATCGTCAGCCTGTTGACGGTTGTGCTCATTTTTGTATATGTACATGAATTATAAATTAATAAAAATTATTTTGGTATTTTTCATCATAAAATATTTTATCTTCTAATGAACTCCTATGTTGTGGTGAAGTCCTTAGGACTATTTAAACTCGACAAAAAAGGATTTGTCGTTTAGTCCTTAAATTTGTTTGCGACCAAATGATACGTTGTTACCAAGGACGACAACGTTTATCAAGCATAGGTCGTTGTGTGCCATATAGGTTGGTTGTCCTCTTAACCAATGAGTGTGGAGACACTGGTATGGCATACAGGTGAGATGTAAGGGTACATCTGCACTGAACGTGACCAACACCCGAGCTATTTCTGCTGTCAAGATTTGCTCCGATGGAATATGGGTATAAATATCCCTCCGACCTGAGACCGCCATGGTGACTTGCAAGCAACTCACTGCACTTAGGTACTGGACTACCTGAATTTCTAATTCAGTGACGGAAGGCTGTTGGGTGTAGTCAAGTACTTGACTTGTCGGTGCGTGTGTCAAGATGGGATTGACCACTCCAGTTTAGGAGCTGTGTACAGTCATATTTTAATTTAGCAAAACCTTAGCCAGGGTAGTCTTTGTGAGGAGTCACAAGACTGTTTGAGTTGAGCACGATTCGGATGATCTAATCAGGGTTGACAGTTTAACCCTGAGTCATCCTAAACACAGAGGTCAAAAGGATAAATTATACAGTAACTATATTCACGTATGTTCTAAGTGTTGCGATTGTGACCATTCGACCTATCCGATCATCGGGTACCATTGCTAGATGGTCACTTCGATTAGTACAGGAATTGATTCCTGTGCTACCGGTTTAGGTTCGAACCTGTGGGGTCACACACATTAGAGGTTCCTATCTGATCTGATAGCTGGTGAAGAATCCTTCATATTTGGGATTATGTGATCGAGAATCAGGATTCTTTGATCATGAATTCCACACATTTTGGGTACCGGGATCAAGAGTTCCACTGGTTTACGACTCTTCGATCAGGGTTACATATCGATGAATTCTGATGCCCGATTACCCATCGAATTTGGACTCAATATTTATGAGAGATTTAATTAGTGATTTGATTGCTAATTAACTTAATTTGATTGAGTAATTAATTTTAGATCAAGTCCAATTGAATTGGATTCAGTTGGGTTTGACCCGATTAGGTTAAGAGTTGACCTAATCGTCGAGATGGTTTGGTCCCTGATATGATCAGGGGTTGGGCTTAATCAATTCTTGATTTGATTAAGATTTTATTGAGCCTAATTAAGCCTAATTAACTTGGGTTTAAATTAGTCTAATTGGACCTAACTTATTTGGTTCAATTAGGTTGGTTTAAATAATGAAACCACCTTGACCCATTCTCCCTGTGCCACCTCACTTCCACTGTGCCCATTTGAATTCACGAGAAGGAAATTCTCATGAAGTTTTCCTCATGCAAAGCCCTCCTCACGCCCTACTTTAATGCACCATATGAGTGGATAAGGATGATTGGTTGGCCATTCAAATTCAAAACAAAGTTTGAATTTGAATGAGCAACCAATCTTAGCGCCTTGACCTTATCCTCATTTAATGCCCCATTTATTACACGAGAAAATATTTCTTATGAAATCACTCATGCACAAATTAAGCCACACCCTCCTCTTCTCACGCCCTTAGTGGATAGGGATAAATTAGTTTCCATTTGAATTCAAAATTTGATTTGAATTCAAATGTGCAATTACTCATCTTTATCCTCTCACGTGGATAAGATGTTTGACATTGTTTTAAAAGGAGGAGAAGAGTGGGGCGTGTGAAAAAAAAAAATTTGGAGAGAAAATTTGGGCGTGAGGAATCCTTGTGTGCAAGGTGAAGGTCTATATGCTTCCGAGAGAAAAAGAAAGAAAAGAAAGAAAAAGTGTGCGCAGGGTTTCAGTGAGTTCTTCAGGGTTTCAGCCTAGAGTTTGAGACGTGAGAATGTGAGCTACGAATGTCATGAGCCCACCAAATTTTAGGGAGATCTTCAACATCCTCTCAAGCATATCTGCTGATGATCTAGAGCATCCAAAGAATCGACAGACATCGATCAAAGGAGTTCGATCAGCATTGTCCATCGAAAGGGCTCTACAACGAGCTAGCACTCGTGAGGAGTCGATCAGATCGGGAGCTTCGTGTGGATGATCCACAGAGGCCAGACATATTGTGTGGCTGCATCACGATGATCGGACTCTCTCGATGGTGATCAGATTATGGCGATCTACTACCCGCACAAAAGTATTGTGTTCTGAACACATTACAGTAAAGTGTTTACGGTTCAAATTCGAATTTCAAATTTAAATGCATGCATGCTATATATCATATTTAGATCCTAGTGTAGGGTAAATTTTTATTAATTAATTAGATTAATTAATAATTTTTGCTGTAAAATTTTGATTTTGAAAAAGTTTTAAAATTATCATTTTACCCCTGCACTGATTTTTTCCACAGTAAGTAGGCATGCCACTTTCATGGAGAAAGAATTTATCCTAGAAAGAGGCTGTGGGAGAAATATTGAAATTAATGAAATTCAAGAAAAATAAATAGATATTTCTCAACCAAATATTCACATAAATAAGGAAGAACCAGAACACATAACTCCTATCCGTAGGTCAGATAGGGTACGATATGTACCTATAAGATATGGATTCATTATTGAGAATAATGAAGCCCAAGTCATTGAGAATGACGAACCTTTGACCTATACGGAAGTTGTCGTGAGTAAAGACTCAGACAAATGGCATGATGCCATAAAATCTGAGATGGACTCCATGTACACCAACAAAGTATGGACTTTGGTTGATGCACCAGAAGGGGCAAACCCTATTGGGTGCAAATAGATCTATAAGAAAAAGATTGGAGCAGATGGTCAAATAGAAACCTATAAAGCTAGATTGGTAGCTAAAGATTTCAGGCAAAAATAGGGTATTGATTATGATGAAATATTTTCACCTATTGTCATGCTCAAATCTATTCAGATTATGCTTGCAATAGCAGCATACTATGATTATGAAATATGACAAATGGATGTTAAGACTGCCTTCTTGAATGGTTTTCTAGAAGAGAAGGTCTACATGTCACAGCCAGAGGGTTTTGTCTCAAATGACAGACCAAATCAGGTATGCGGCTTAAGAAATTCATTTATGGATTAAAGCAAGCCTCAAGGAGTTGGAACATCCGCTTTGATTTAACAGTCAAAGAGTTTGACTTCATCAAGAATGTGGATGAACTGTGTGTATACAAGAAGACTAGTGGGAGTGCTATAGTTTTCTTGGTTCTATATGTGGATGACATACTCCTCATTGGGAATGATATCCCAATGTTACAATCAGTCAAGTTATAGCTATCTAATAAGTTTTCCATGAAGGACTTGGGAGAAGCATCCTATATACTTGGAATTAAGATCTATAGAGAAAGATCTAAAAGGATGCTAGGCTTATCTCAGTCTAAGTACATTGACTTAATACTGAAAAGGTTCAGTATGGATGGGAGTAAAAGAGGTTACTTATCCATGAGTCAAGGCATACATCTCTCTAAGAAGATGTCTCTTAAGATACCTGAAGAGAGAAATAGAATGAGTTCTATTCCTTATGCTTCGGCTGTAGGATCAGTAATGTATGCTATGTTATGTACCAGGCCTAATGTAGCTTATGCCTTAGGCATAGCCAGTAGATTTCAGGCTGATTCAGGAGAGGATCATTGGAAGGCTGTGAAAAATATTCTAAAGTACTTGAGAAGAACTAAGGATATTTTTCTTATATATAGTGGATCTGATCTTAAACTAGAAGGATACTCTGATTCTAGTTTTCAATCAGATCTAGATGATAGCAAATCCATTTTAGAGTATGTCTTTACTTTGAATGGTGAAGCAGTGAGTTGGAAGAGTTCTAAGCAATAGACTGTAGCTGACTCAACCACAGAGGCAGAATACATAGCTGCAAGTGAAGCCGTCAAGGAAGCTGTCTGGATGAAGAAGTTCATCACTGAATTGGGTATTGTTTCTAAGATTGAGAACCCAGTACCACTTTATTATGATAATACTAGAGCAGTTGCTCAAGCAAAGGAATCCAGGTCTCACCATAAATCCAAGCACATTTTGAGATGCTTCCATCTCGTTCATGAAATAATTGAAAGACAAGATATTATTATTGAACGAGTAGACACAAAGAACAACATAGCGGATCTGTTCACTAAAGCTTTACCACAGCAATAGTTTGATCGCCACCTCGATTGTATGGGGTTGAAATATAAGGGTGATTGGCTTTAGTGTAAGTAGAAGATTGAAAGGAATATGCCCTATAAGCCAATCAAAATGTGTAATTTGATGGATATTCTTTTGTCTCCCGACAACTCATGTACTTATATTTTAAATAAATAAAGGTATTTAGTTCATCATATGCTGTGTCTTACTTTTTGATTATGATGAACCCCATAAATTAGGGCTATGGTTTTAGGGTTATGATATGATCATACCAGTGAGATCTAAAACCTTAAAACCCTAATTTTAAATATTCCTAGTCGATGGAACATTGAGTAGGGGATCAATATTTTTGATAAGACTGGTACATCTTGTGTATGCTCAGTAGAGAGGATAATTGATCTCACAATTACTTGTGTATGACACTAATATAAGGATGTAAGTGCTCATTAGAGAATGAGTTCACTGAATTGATCCAATTAAAGAACATCTGATGGAGTCTTATCTACATGTCAACAGATGCTTCTCATAGTGAGAATTGTGCATGTAAATCTTTTGACCTGAGACTGCCATAGAACCTTATAAGCATGAATCCATATTTTGGATCATACTTATTCATGATTTAATCATGTACGGGGTGTTCTGGATATGGTGGATTGCTTATGAAGATTATGAGTAGGTTAATATGGAAACGATCACTCCAAGTAAGAGGAGATCGCATCCTATCTGCTTCGATCGAATAATGATTCAGGAAGACTTTGATCAGAGCATTATAAAAAATTAAAAATGATTTCTAATATTTCATAAATTGAATTATTATTATCTGATCAAGAGAAATATGAGTATAAAATTGGGTTTGACATTTTTTCATACCCAAACTTATATTCGGGATGTAGGATGATCGTAAGATCAAGTTGCACGGTAATTTTCCACTGAAGGGTATTTTTGGTATTTTTATCAAAATTTTATATCTTTTAGGTAGATATGATACGTTGCTAGACGTCAATCATGTCTTGTGAGTTTGATCAAATTAAAGAATTTAATTCGATCGTTAATTAGAAGCTATTCTGATTGATCGAAACGGGTCAGCTAGATTTGACCTAAATCGGCTCGGTTGTGTTCTAACCAAATTAGGTCAAATTGCACCCGGACTCACTGCTGGCTAGATGTGAAACCCAATGGGTCACACATAAAGAGAATTAATCATGGGTTTAATTTGATTAAACCATGTTTGCATGTTGAACATGCTAGCACATGTTGCAAACCCTAGCATCTAGATTCGAATCGGATTCGAATTGGGTTCCGATTTGGGCTAATTTAGAACCAATTTGAGCCAAATTGGATTTGATCTTGAAATGAGTTTGAAGTATTCTAATTGGGCATACTGTTGGGTGCCAAAAACTAGGAAACCACATGCCTAAGAGTCTCTCTCTTGGCGTGTGGATTTAAATCCATGCGCATGTGCCACATGGTGCATGGAGGGAGTTGGCACCCCTTAACTTGGTCTTATCTATTTTCTCCATGGCTTTTATTCTATGAAAGGTTTTCAAAAATATTAAGAGGTGCCTAAGAGTCCTTCTGAGTATTAAACTCTTTGTAGATAAATTAGGAGAAGAGATAATGGATTTAAATCCATGCGCATATGCCACATGGCGCATGGATAGAGTTGGTGCCCCCCTTAACTTGGTCTTATCCATTTTTCTTCTGTATTTTTTTTTATTCTATGAGGCTTTCAGATCTCTTAGAAGGTGCCTAAGAGTCCTTCTGTATCTGAAACACTCCATAGAATATTTGTGGGAAGAGATAAGGATGAAATCCCATGCGCCACCCCTTGGAAGCGCCCCTTGGACCAAATCAAATGGAGAGAGTTTTTTGAATTGTTCCACGCCCCTTATCTCTTACGCCCACCCTGATGTTGGCACCCTCTATCTTGGCCATTGGATGGGCTTCCTTCCAGATCCAAAGGCATGGGTTGATGGCGCCAATAAGAAAAGCATTGCGACTTCTTATGTGAACACCGTAAGTTGAGTTCGGAGAATCCTTCTGAAATAAGGCACCTCTTCAACCCAACTTTAATGTCCACATGGCTTTTTCTCATTAAATGGAGTGTGAGAAATTGAGAGGAGGTGTGAGATGAATTGAGAGTGGGCATGAGATGCTTGGTTTGCACCCCTACGTGCAATATAAATAGGGGTGCACGCCGAGGAGTCATTGCTCATTCCAAACTCTTCCTTCTTTCTTACAATAGGCTCTTCTTGTCCAATTTTCATTATTCTTCTCTAGTCTAGATAAGATCCTGATAAAGGATAAGAAGTCTTCCAAAAGGCTTAGAGAATTGGAATAAAAATTAAGGTGACAAGGAGCAAGAAAGGAAGGCAAGAAAAGGTCCAACAGTGTGACAGCAAAGCCAACAAAGGAGATTTTGCCCAAATTGCATTTAAATTCTGATAAATTAGAATTTAATTACTGAGAATATTTAAATAGGTGCTAGTGGGTTGATCAAGTCTCCATGTGGATCAACGTTGGAGGGTGAACACATGGGCACCTGGTGGAAACCCTGACGGACTGCTGCCGGCGATCGAGCACAAATTAGGGTCTAGCGATAAGAGGTATGTTTCTATACCTTATATTATGATATTAATACATATTATATGGTTTAAATTCTGATAAGGTAATCTTGGAGTTAGGTTTTGGTTTTATGATTTCATAATAATTGCTTTGGAATCCATGCTTCCGCCTTGACACCTAACCCTACAGGCCAGATACCACAATGCTCGGATCAAGACCAAGTAGTTTTGAGTTAGCAACCTGGTATTGCGGCGAGCTGAAGTTTCATAGCCCACTGAGTAGAGAAAACTATCACCCAACTAGAAAGGTCCTTATCAAGTGAATGAAGTAGTACGTCCTGAGATCTATCAGCTAAAGCAACTCAACGGGACTCCACTCTCTAGGCTATGGAATTCGACCAACCTACGTATGTATCATCGATGATGTTGTAATATCCTGCCCTTATTATATAAATGAATTTTCAGGTTCATCAATTTATGTTGGTTCATAAAAGTGGCACGAAAGCCTCAAACTCCTATCCTGCAAGGTCTACAAAGGTTCCTTTAATCGAAATTATTCTTACAAAAGTTCTTCTGGTTGGAGCTGAGCTTCCAAGGATTCCTCTAATTGAAATTATGTTTAATGAATGAAGGCTAATCTAAAAGGACTTTTGGAGGGCTAACCAAAAAGACCCTCAGTTTGCAATAATCGACCTTTGATCGGCCTATCACATCAACGAGCAGAGCAAAAATATCACTCGCATCAATGAGCATAGCAAAAATACTGCTCGTGTTAATGAGTGGAGCAAAAATACCGCCCACATCAACAAGCAGAGTAAAAATATCGCTCACACAATGAACAGAGTAAAAATACCGCTTGCGTCAATAAAAATATCGCTCGTATCAATAAGCAGAACAAAAATACCACTCACATCAATGAGAAAAATAAAAATATCGCTCACATCAATAAAAATACCACTTGCATTAACGAGCAGAGCAAAAATATCATTCGTATCAATGAGTAGAGCAAAAATATCACTCGCATTAACGAGTAGAGCAAAATTGCTGCTTGTGTCAATAAAAATGCCGCTCGTGTCAATGAGCAGAGCAAAAATATCGCTCACATCAATGAGCAGAGCAAAAATATGGCTCACATCAATGAGCAGAGCAAAAATATCGCTCACATTAAAAAGAGCAGAGCTCAGATCGGCACTCTCATATAACTACCTCAGATCGGCATGCATGGATGATTGCCTTTGATTGGCTTAAATCTTAACGACCTTTGATCGGTCCTAATTCAAAATCAGCCTAGCTACTATTGGGGTTCCTTTGCTCGAAACATTCCTACTTCTTACGATCAGAACTAAGTTCATGGCAAAGCTTAAGATCTTAAGTCAGTTCGCATGCTGAATAAAAGTATGCAATCATAAATAAAAGGTAGAGGATATGAAGAAAAAACAAATTTCATTTCTTTAAAAGTTTTTACAATGACCTCAAAAGGTCCAAGTATAAAAGAAAAAAAGATAAAGGCCTATAAGGCAGCGTCGAGAGCTGAGGCATCCATTGTAGGTATGTCAGCTGCAGCGGGTTCCCCGAGTTCATCCAAAAAATTCAGATTTAATTTTGGATACTTGGCAGCCCTATCCCGGACCAGTTGCTTCCCATCGATGTAGCCATCAGTGGAGAACTTGATCTTCTCATCCTCATACTCCATTGATGCTCGAAAGTCCACAATAGCCCTTGAGGCAATCTCTACTGCCTTCTTCTCTACTGCCTTGGCTATAGCTTTACTCTTCTCCAATTGGACTTCAAGCTCTCTTATTCTCCCTTGTAGTCGAGAGTTCTCTTTGACAGCTACTCTTAGGGTTGCTTTGGCATCTTCAGCCCTCCTTTCAGCAGTGTCGACCCTCATGGAGGCCTCTCTAGCCTCCCTTACAGCCTTGTCTTTAGTGTCGTTAAGCATCTCGACATCGGCTTGGTGCTTCCTTGCTTCAGTTGAAAGATCGCGGTAGCTCTCCATATATCCATTCAAATAATGGGTGAGTTATTAAAAGAAATCTCTTATCAGTGCACATGATAAGTGTATGTTTAAAGTAAACAAAACCACAGAACTTTAACTTATCTAGATGAAGCTCTCCATAGCTTTTCTCCTCACCTCTCTATGCAGCTCGACCAGCAGCTTGGTTGCATAGGTTGGGAGAAGCATCCCAATGAATAGCTCGTGTGCCAGCTAGTAGTCCTCTAAGGTCAAAGCCTCAAGCCTCAGTATAGCTGGTGCGGCCCCAAAAGTCCTGTCCCATTGGTTGGCTCATCTTTCGAGGAGAATATGATGACAGGAGGAGCCGACAAGCTCAAAATTGTCTCCTCGGGGGCCGACAAGCTCAAAACTGCCTCCTCAGGGGCTCGACTGGTTTGGCTTCTTTGATCTCCATCAGAAGCCGATGAAGTTGAGCCAGATTGAACCTCATGATTCTAAAGTCACTGATATAAGGAGGCTCAGGACCCTCTGGTCCAGGAACTGACAGCATCGGGGGATGCCTGATCTTGATATGGGTGCTCCGTCCACCTGCAGGTTTAGCTGTCTTCTTTCTATGGGCCTTCTTCTCCATCTCTTTTGGCAAATCCAAGCCCATCTCTGCAACCAAGGCAACCAAATGGTTAGCATAAGGGTAAAGTAAAAATTGAAGAACACGTGGCCCTGAAGCAAATGACCTATGCACACTTTAAGGAGTGGCTAGGCTGATGCCAGTGTTGAACAATATTTGCATCGACAGAAGCTCCTTCAGCATTAGGACCTTGAAGTTACACAGGGCCTCCATCTCCTGCCTCTGGCGTTGATCCAATAAAAGTTCTTTTAGCACGGCCTCTTGAGGTTCACCCCAGATGACAAACCCTCAGTCCTCATCGGATGTCTGAGAGACGAAGAAGAATCACTCCTTCTAGCCATGGACAACAGTAGGAGCATCTTGTATCAATGGGTAGACATTCTTTTTCCTTTATATCGACATGTACTACCATCCACATGAATCAAGATGCCTCTTGAGGCTATAAAAAGAAAAGAAGAGTGCGATGCTGGGATCAATCCCAGCTAAGATGCATGCTATGGTAAAATCCAGATATGCCACCATGAGTTCGAAACTATCGAACATGGCGACATCTCAAGATATTGGAGGAGAGCTACAAAGAAGGGATGGAGAGGAAGCCTCAACTCAGCCTGGAAGCATTCCTCACAGAGGCTTATCCAACCTGGGAGAGGTCAGCAGACTCGATCATTTGGCTTTGGGATTTTTAGTTGGAACTCTGGATGGATTTGAAACAGCTCATGAAGTAATACCATGTCCTGCTTCGTTAGCTCAGACTGGAATCCAAGTGGGGCGAAATCAAAGTCTTCAAAGGCCATTCTCTTTATAGGAAGAGTTTTGGAAGCAAAGAAGGGTTCTGAAAGCAAAGGACAAAGGAGGAAGAAAACCTACAGCAAAAGGTAATAGGGACGATTGGGAACCCTAAAAGCCTATGCTTGGTCTTGTCTGAGGTCTTAAATAGACCCAGGGTTCAAATCATCTCCAAGCGATGTTTCTTTTCAAAGCATTAATTATTGGTGGCGTGAATCGACAGGGTGTGAATCGACGAGTGTGAACGGATGTTCGATGCATGGCAACCACTGATAGAATATTACCCCTACTGTTGATATGGTAGTTAATGCCTGCGACAGGCAAATCATACTTTGCACCACTTTCGAAGAGACATGCGAAGACGTGCAATGGTATCTACCATATAGAGGTGATTTGAACTCTAATTCTTGTAATGCCTGCATAATAGGTACAAATTATATAGCTTGGATTACAACCCAGATTGTGGCTCGAGCCGTGCTTTACTCAGAATGTTGCTCAGGTCATGTATTTGCTAAATTATAGCTCAGATCATATTTTATGATTTCAATTATGACTAAGTTCTTAGCTAATACAGATCAAAACTCAGCCAATATATCTCAGAATATGATTTGCACTAATTTATTCAAACACAGTGAATATTATCAATAAAAATAAATTTCATTCATTCACATCTAAAATTGGCTACACCGTCTGGATTACAAAAAAGAAAAAAAAATACATCACTACTCCAGAGCATTGTCAGAGTGACTTGCTCTAGAGCAGCCTTCTTTAGCACCGATAGCCTCTTCAGTCTGGAAGGCCGCATCGACCTTATTTGCTTTAGCAGAGTAACGAGATGCTCTTGTGAATTTCTCGACACTATTTGCCGTTACGACCTTTAAGCTTTCATCTAAAAAGTTGACTTGTAGAAGCTCGACACTGTCAGCAGGAAGATATGCTTGAGCTATTATTTTGCACCTTTTGAAGCCCATAGAGAATGCTATCTTACAAGCCTGATTTATGACATCGGCTTCTCTTTCTGCCAATCGACCTTTCCTTCTTTCAGCATCCGTAGTCAGAAACTCCTGATCTACGAGTCGGCACCAAAGGAGATCCTGGTTCTCTCTTTTCTCCTTCAGCTTCTTTTTCAAGTGCTTTGCTTCTAGCGAAGCCTTCTGAAGTTCAACAGACGGCCCTAGAGACACCTGGATCCCTTTGGAAGAAGAACTCTCACCCCTCTGAGGTATTTTTTTTGTTGGAAAATGTAGACGATTTCATGCATATATTTCAAAAATTTTTGAAATAAAATACAGCGAAAAGCATCTAGATTAATCATATTAATTTATCATGCATATGATCTAATCATCAAATCAGTCTTCTCTAGGATCTATGACATGATATGTTGTATATAAAATCTGAAAAACACAAAGATAAAATCTGCATGCGTGGATGTAAGCAGTAGATTAAATCTATACCTATCTGAGTTCAGAACTCGATACCTGAGCACGGATCGACGATCGCCATTGCTGAGAGACATGGTGAAGATGATCTTTGCTGGTTGTTCATAGCCACACATACATCTAACCTCTAAAAAAGTTCACTCGAAGTCCCAATCTGATCGATTTTCTCAAGAATGTTAGTTCACAGGAAGACCTTCTTGGCTGATCTGGATCTTTTCTTCAAATCTCTGGAACCTTTCTAGAGATTGAAGATAGACTTCTAGAGGAGGAACCTTTTCAGAGATTGAAGATGGACTTCTGAAAGAGATGAGGATCTAGAAAAATATGGAGAAGAGACTCTCTTATCTTTTTCTTTTTCTCTCTTCCTAAACCCTAAGGAACAAACCCTAGAACTTAGGTCTTGCGCTAACCTAAGAGAAGAGGACTCTCTCTTCTTTTTCATGTGAAGAACTCACACCCCAAGACCCCAAACATGAAGAGCACTCTCTCTTCTTTCTTACACACACAAAAGAGAATTAATTCTTTTTTTTATTTGGCATGTAAGATATAAGGATGAAGAGTCCCAGACATCTTGGACTCTATCAAGATGTGTCGCACCTTCTCACCAATTCATGCCAAAAAGAATTATGGGACACCCCTTCTAAAAAATTTTCATGGTAAAACCAGATCTTATCTGATTTCCCATGGTGAGAGACCTTATTTTGTTGCACAAAATAACAGAATAAAAAGAATGTGGGCAGTAAGGTTGTAGATAATGTCAAACATTATCTTTTATGGTTATCAATTCAAATCTCATTTGAACCTTCCATAAAAATCAGATAATACCCATATTTGGACATGAGAAAGGAGGGTGAGAGGGCTCTTTTGTGTGGAGAAAATCATGCAAAAAATTCTTGTGCGTGATGAAGAATGGTGTCCAAGTTTGGTGGCACATGGGGAGGAAGAGTCCATTCTCTTAGGGACTCTTTGTTTCCTTATTTGACTTTTAACCAAACCTCATCTAGTCAAGCCCAAATAAATATATGAAATCCAATCTAATTAGATTTATAAATTTTTAATCAAATTTCAATCAATTAAGAATTAATGGAACTAAAGTCCTGATCAAATCAGGGATAAAACTCTCTTAGCGATTAGATCATCTCATAACCTAATCAGGTCAAACCTAATTAAATCTAATTCAATTAGATTTTATCTAATCCTCTTTACTCAATCAAATTAAGCTAATCAATAATATAATTACTAATTAATCTTTCATTAATTCACTAACACTTGGTGAATAAATTTATTATAACTTTTGCACAAGGTTAATCATCAATCAAATTGATGATTAAGCCCTTGAATGATTCTCAATCATTGATCAGCCACGTGATCAATCAAAAATTTTCTTCGAGTATGACCCTATTGGTTCGAACTTAAGTCAGTAGCATAGAAATAGATTTCTGAACCAATCGATGTAACCATGTAGCAATGAGACCCGATGTCCGGATAGGTCGAATGATTACGAAGCAACATTCAAGAACCTATGGCATATGGTTACCGTATAATTCATCCCTATGAACCTAATGCTCAAGGACGATCTAAAATTTAACTATCAAATTCAGATAAGTCATCTACATTGTATTTCAATCTTTCAAATCTATCACATGAATTACTCGGGCTTAAATTTTGCTAAATTAAAATATATTGATACATTAACTTCTACAAATTTGGAGGGATCAATTCCATCTTGATTCATGCATTGACTTGACAAATACTTGATTACATCCAGAAATTTTTCATCACTGAATTATAAATTCAGATTATCCAATACCAAAGTACAGTGAGTTGCTTGCAAGTCATCGTGGTGATCTTAGGTTGGAGGGACACATATACCTATACCCTTCGCGAGCTACTCTTGATAGCAGAATGCTCCGCAATTGATCATGTTCAATGAGATGTACCCTTACATCTCACTTGTATGCCATACCAGTGTCTCCACACTATTTGGTTACAAGAACAACCAACGTATATGGCATACAATGACCTACACTTGATATTGCTATCATCCTAGTAATAGCATATCACTTGGCCGTGAACTAGTTTAAAGACTATGCGATAAAACCTCTTTTATCGATCAAAGTAGTCCTAAGGACTTCATCACAATATAGGAGTTCATTAAAAAATATAATCTTATGATGAAAAAGATCAAATAATATTTATTATTGATCAATTCATATATATTTATAATTAGCACAATCATCAAATGATTGGCTTTAGGACATAATTCTCAATAACTCCCACTTGGACTAAAGCCAATTAGTATAATATTATATACGCATCTTCGATTAATCATCTCAGAACTCCTAGATATCGAGGCTTTAGTAAATGAGTTGGTCAGATTTTTTTTTCCATCAATCTTCTAAAGTTCGACGTCACCTTAATAGATTTTTCGAATAAGATGATAGCGATGCAAAATGCTTAGTAAACTAATGAGACTTCAGCTTTAAGGCATGAGCTATAGCTTTGATGCTGTACAATACAATAGAACCATCATTGAAGGGTACCACTCCTAGCTTTTCAGTGAACCTCTACAATCACATAGCTTCCTTGCAAGCATTGAATGCTGTAATGCATTCGGTCTCGCAAATTTAATTAGCTATATTATTATGCTTGAAACTTTTTCAACAGATTGCTCTATTATTTAGGATAAGAATATATTTTGACACATTCTTGCTATTATAATGTCCAACTAAAAATTAGAGTTATACTCTATAAGTTTTAAGTCAGATTTTCTGTAATTGAGTTACTGATCCTTAGTATTTCTCAAATACTTAAGAATGACTTTCCGATGATTCTCATCTGGATCTTACAGGTATTTACTCACTACCCCTAGTAAGTATACAATATCCGATCTCATACATGATGTTCATGATAGAATAAATTCTACTCACAAATACTCTATGTATATAGACGGAGATAACCTAAGTAGGCTCTTAGATCTATCTTTATAGATCTTCATCCTTAGGATGAGGGATGTTTTTTCTAAGTCTTTATGGAGAACAATGATAACAGCGAAACCTTTATTCTCTGCAATGTAAGGAATGTCATTCCTGATTAAGAAAATTTTATTCATATACAAAACAAAAAATACACTCACAGAACTATTAACCCATTTGTATTTGCAGGATTCTTCTTCGTTCTCAATGAACCCATGCATTTTGATCACTTATCAAAATGCATGTTCCAACTCCAAAATATTTAGCATTGCCACAGGAGAAAATTGCCTCATTATGGTCAATACCATAATGTTGACAATATCCTTAGGCAACCGGATGAGCTTTGTAGGTGTCCACCTTCTCGTCTGCCCCCTCTGATCCTATTGAAGATCCACTTACATTCTTATGGGTCTTACCCTTTCGAGTGGATCAATGAGTGTCCATACACCATTAATCTTCATGGACTTCATTTTGGACTTTATGGCTCTAAGGCACTAATCAGAGTCAGACCTCTGCATGATATCCATGTAGATGATCAGATCCTTGTTGTTCTCATCGAGTTCAACAGGATCATGTTTCAAAACTAGAAATCAAAGTATCTATCCAACGGACACGATACTTTATCGGGTCTCCTTAATTGCCTCGACAATGGATTTCGAGTTTGATCTAATCAAATTTAGTTATATGGGTTCACTAGATTGTATCAATTTTTTTACTTATCAAACTTCACAAGTTTCACATTAAAGGCATCAGTTCCTTCACCAAGGTACTCCTTTTCTAAAAGAAATATCGAACAGCTTTTGTTCTTCAGCAAGGTAGAAGTAATATCTCCTAGATTCTTTGAGGTACCTTACAAAATAATATATATAGGATCGAGATCCAAGCTGATCGGTCTGTAAATGTTTGACATAAAATAAACACTCCCAAACCCTAAGGTAAGAAAGTATCGACTTACATCTAGTCCATATCTCATATGGAGTCTTTGCAACTGATTAGTTTAGAATCCAGATCAGAATATGATAAGTAGTCTCAAGAGCATAAACCTAAAAGGAGACTGGTAGACTTATAAACCCCATCATGGATCGAACTATGTCTGACAAAGTCGATTTTAATAAGAGAGAATCCTATTCTCTTCTAGATATGTTAAAAATCCATTGAAAAGGCATTCTCCTCCTTGGTCTGACCGAAGAGTTTCAAAGCTCTTTCTAGTTTGTTTCTCTATCTTATTAAGGAATTGTTTGGATATTTCAAATAATCCAAATTTATGGCAAACATGTTTGTAGACCTAATACATCAGTATGTATCAGACTCAGAACATCATTGGCTTGTTCATCTTTTCAAGCAAAAGGTGACTTGATCATCTTACTAAGAAGATAGGATTGATAATGATTCATAATCACTGACTTCAAGAATTATCTCCTGTTGATTCTACTTTTGTTAAATGATTGAGCCTTGTTGGGTATAAAATACCCCCCAGCCGAAGTTCGTGATGGGAGTGACCCTTCGGGGATCCAACTGACTTTCGACCTCCGGCAACATCTCTTCAAACCTCTCGGGCGGCCGAGCCTCTGCCACACTCCCAAGTTTTGCCGACGGGTAGGACCCCGCCAGCATCGACCAGATTCTTCATGACGCCCGGACTCCTACGGGAGCCGGACCTCGCCCACGACTTCACCTGCAGGCTCCGCATGGACTCCTACGGGAGCCGGACTCCGCCCACGACTCGAGCTGTAGGTAAACTTCATCCGGACTCCTACGGGAGCTGGACTTTGTCCGTGACTCTAATTGAAGGTAAACTTCGTCCGGACTCCTATGGGAGTCAGACTTCACCTCTGACTGTGATTACAGGTAGACTTCGCCCGGACTCCTATGGGAGTCGGATCTCGTCCCCAACTTTGAATGCAAAAAGGCTCCGCCCGGACTCCTACGGGAGCCGGACCTCACCCACGACTTCACCTGCAGGCTCCGCACGGACTCCTACGGGAGCTGGACTCCGCCCATGACTCGAGCTGCAGGTAAACTTCGTCCAGACTCCTACGGGAGCCGGACTTCATCCGTGACTCTAATTGAAGGTAGACTTCATCCGGACTCCCACGGGAGCCGGACTTCACCCCTGATTGTGATTACAGGTAGACTTTGCCCGAGCTCCTACGGGAGCCGGATCTCGTCCCTAACTCCGAATGCAGAAAGGCTCCGCCCAGACTCCTACGGGAGCCAGACCTCGCCCACGACTTCACCTGCAGGCTCCGCACGGACTCTTACGGGAGCCGGACTCCACCCACAACTCGAGCTACAGGAAGACTTCGCCCGAGCTCCTACGGGAGTCGGATCTCATCCCCAACTCCGAATGTAGAAAGGCTTCGCCCGGACTCCTACGGGAGCCGGACTCCGACTCGAGCTGCAGGTAAACTTTGTCCGGACTCCTACGGGAGCCAGACTTCGTCCCTGACTCTAATTGCAAGTAAGCTCCATCCAGACTCCTACGGCAGCCAGACTTCATCCCTGATTGTGATTACAGGTAGACTTCACCCGGGCTCCTCCGGGAGCCGGATCTCGTCCCCGACTTCAACAGAAAGAAGACTCCATCCGGGCTCCTGCGAGAGCCGTACTCCAAGCTCCTCTCAGATGGGTAGCCAGTCACATCTCCTCATCAAACACCCCGATCAAACTCCGATCGATAGGCCTGGACCCCCTGGCAGGCCGTAGCAATGGCCACGATTCTGCTCCACCTCCTGCGATAGATTCCACGTGGCTCCATCACTCCCTGACAGGCCGTAATAATGACCACGATCCTGCTCCACTTTCTGCGATGGATACCGTGCGATTCTTCCATTCTCTGGCAAGTCGCGACAACGGACGCCGCTCCGCTCCCCGTGGCGGACTCCACGTGGCACGTCCCGGTGATAGCCACGGGTCCGCTCCACTACTCTCTGCAACAAATTTTCCCTGACTCTGGGCGGCCCACTGCCAGACGGTTACAGGCATCGCTATCAGTTTGTTGCCCCCTCCACCTATAGAAAGGGGACCCCAGATACGTTATTCTATAAGCTCTCATTTTTACCCAGAAACTCTGCTAAAATTTTCGTTCGAGCACTCCATTCTTGTTGAGGTAGAGAACTGACTTGAGCATCAGAGGGTCTTGCCGGAGCAACCCCACCTCCAGTTTAGACTTCTTTTGCAAGTCCCGGTGGCGACCGCGACTCCAGCTTCTCCGACGCAAGCAGATTTTTGTACCAATAGGATTGGCGCTAGAGGAAGGAGCTGAACCTTCGCAGTACCCTTGTTCTTAACGGAGCGCTCAATGGGACTGCCCCCGGGCATCTTTTTCGGTGCCTTCTCCTCCTTCCTCCACTTGGTCTTTGCCCGATGCCTCCCCGTAAGGCGTCCACGCGATGATCTACAGCCTCCGCAGCCAGATCTTAGGCTTCAGCCTCACCTCCAGTTTCCCAGCCTCCTCCTCCTCCGGCAACGACAGTCGGCATGGAGCAATTTGATCTGCTGGCACAACAGGTCAGAGGCCGCACTGAAGCTGTGCAGGCCATGCAGCAGCAGCAGCAGCAGCAGCCGCAGGCATCAGTACACCTAGAAAGAGTGTCACCGGAACACCAGAATCTGATGGTGGGGCGGGCCACGTGGGCCAGCCGCCCCGTCTTTCCTGGGAAGATGAACTCGAGGGTGGAGAGCCCTCAATCGGATCACGACTCCACCCCTGGAAGATTCCTGCCCCCATTCTGCCAGAGGACCCTCGAGACCCGAAGTCGGGAGGATTTCCTGGATCGGAGACTCCAGGAGATGAACCGACAGATCGAAGAACTCCGCCACGCTCCCCCCGCTTATGGTGAGGATATTTGCACTGACCCTCCCTTCTCTCAAATGATCATGTAGGAACTGATCCCGCCAAACTTCAAACTCCCCCAGTTCGAAAGCTACGACGGGACTTCAGACCCAGTTGATCATCTGGAGGCCTTCCGGACGATGATGCTGCTTCATGGTGCACCTAATGCCATTCTGTGCCGGGCCTTCCCGTCCACCTTGAAGGGAGCGGCGAGAAATTGGTACTCGACGCTGAAGTTGGGTACCATCTTTTCCTTCGATCAGATGAGTCACCAATTTGTGGCCCATTTCGTCAGCAGCCGGCACCCCCGGAAGGGTTCGGAGTCCCTCATTAATATCAAGTAGAGGGAGGGGGAGTCCATCCGGGCCTACATCAACCGTTTCAATGTTGCAGTGCTGGAGATCCAAAATTTGGACGAATCGGTAGCAATGGCCGCTCTGAAGGGCGGCCTTCAGAAGAATGACCTTTTGTCTCCTTGGAGAAGAAGTACCACAGGGATTTTGTTGATTTGTTGGCTCGGGCTGAAGGGTACGCCCGAGTGGAGGAAGCCTTCAAAATGAAGGATAAGGAGACTGCGAGAGAGCGGCAAGCGGGAGACTCGAGTAAGCCCGCAGTCGAAAAAAGGCCGAGAGAAGCTCGGCCACGTTCTCAATCCCCTCCTGGGCACAAGCGTGTCCATACTCCTCCCCGGGTACGTAGACAGAGAAGCCCGGACCGTGGAGTTCGGCGGGGTTCTCCACTGGGAAGATTCCGCAACTACGCCCCCCTCAATACCTCGAAGACCCAGGTACTGATGGAGGTCAGGGAGCAGCTCCCTAGGCCAGAGAGGATGCGCACACACCCCGAGAAGTGCAACCCCAACAAGTTCTGTCTCTACCATCGCGACCATGGCCATGACATGGAGGAATGCATCCAGCTCTGAGACGAGATCGAGGAGCTCATCCGACGAGGCCGACTCGACTGGTTCATTCGACACCGGCCTGAGGGTAGAGAAGATCGGCCAAGGGCCCTGCCGCAACCTGAACCGCCAAAGAGGGAGGAGCAGCATGGAGATCGGCCTCCAATCGCGACCATCGACTCCATCACCGGAGGCCCTCAAGGAGGAGCAGACCTTCCACAACCATGGAACTCAGAAAATTTATAAATGTACTACTCACGACTCTACTTTGAATCGAAATTCCTTTCGACTTTGCATATCTTTCCCTTTCGGCATGGACTTGTTACGATTGGGGGCGACCCCTTCAAACAATTATAACAAAGTCATGTTAGGAACAGGAGGAGAACCTCGTCCTAACATGAGCAAAATGAAAGTCTGATTATTTTAAGGTTGGACCGGGGGAGAGGCCCATATAACGGCCCTTGAGCGCCCCCACAGCCATGTTAGGGACAGGAGGAGAACCTCGCCCTAACATGAGCAAAGTCAAAGGCCCGGTTCTCCTAGATCGGATGGGGGGAGAGGCCCTTCAACGCCCTTACGCACCCCCACAGCTACGTTAGGGACAGGAGGAGAACCTCGCCCTAACGTGAGCAAAGTCAAAGGCCCGGTTCTTTTAGATCGGATGGGGGGAGAGGCCCTACAATGCCCTTATGCGCCCCCACGGCCACGTCAGGGATAGGAGGAGGACCTCGCCCTAACGTGAGCAAAGTTGAAGGCCCGATTCTTCTTAGACCGGATGGGGGGAGAGGCCAAACAGCGCCCACCTGTGCCCCCACAGCCATGTTAGGGACAGGAGGAGAACCTCGCCCTAACATGAGCAAAGTCAAAGGCCCGGTTCTTTTAGATCGGATGGGGGGAGAGGCCCTTGCGACGACCCCTATGTGCCCCCACAGCCCCATTGGGAACAGGATGGGAACCTCGTCCTAACCCAAATCGAGATCGACCACGTCAAGGACAGAGGGGGAACCTCATCCTAATGATGATAAGGACCCGGCTGCCCAATAAAATTGGATAAGGGGAAAAGTCCCCTCAATGGCACCTCTACATTTCTATGCGACCCCTTAAAAAGCAAGGGGAGGACCCTCACTTGAAAAGAGGAGGAGAATCGAAAAGGAAAGCGACGAATTACGCCGGTAGCAGATGGGAAACAAACCACACCAAGGACCTAAGGAACCTCGTCTCAACAAAGACGGAAAGTTCCTACCAAACATCCCCGACCTCTAAGAAGGCTCTTGACACAGATCAAGAAAACAGCGACACCTTCGAGGCAATGCGGAGTCCGAGCCACCAAGCTCGAGCCTATGGCCACGGATGACGAGAAAAGCAAATCGGCGTGGCGATGATTGGGCATCTCCAGACGACATCGACGTCGGGCTAGTCTTAAAGACAAAAGGAATTCGGCGGGCGACAACTTAATACAGCACGCAGATGAGGTAACACAAAATTCTCTTTTCATTTCATTCACAAAGAATACACTACAAAGCCCGATAGGCTAAAGAAAGAAGAGCAAAACGATAAAAGCAAGACAAAACAACAAAAGAGAAAATGTACGCATGGAAAGATGGAAGGCCAAAGAGAGCCCTAGGGAAGCTCTGCTCCTCCCAATCTCGAATTATCTGCTTCACCCCTTATCCAGAACTGTCTCAGATTTTCAACTTCTTCTTCTAGCTCTCTCTTTTTCAGCAGCGCATCCTGGAGCGCCCGATGGAGTCACTGGCTTTCGTTCTCCACCTCTCGATGCCTCTTTCTCAGGACCTCGGATTTTGCCTCCGCATCCTTGACAGCCTATTGCTCGCATACCAGCTGGATCTTCAATTGCTGCAGCTCAACCGTCCTCTCCCCAAGGGCGACAGAAAGCCCTTCGGCAGTTCTTCTTAGGGACTGGAGTTCATTGGAATCTCGAGAAGAAGCGAGCTGAGCCCTGTCAGCCAGCTGCCCTTAAAGACGGGCGACTTCGTCGGCCGCCACCCTGAGTCTCTCTTTATATTCATCCATCTGCCTGCGCCAGCCGGCCCGATGCACGTCATAGCTTACCTCGACATCCTGAAGCTGCTGCTGAAGGTCAGAGACTTTCTTTGACCACTCCCAGTCGCCGTCGGCCCGAGCCAAGAGCCGGGATGAGCTTCCCTCCAGCTGGCCAATCCTCTCCTGCGCAACTAACAGTTCCACCCTGAGAGAACTGATCTTGGCAGCTTGAGCCCAAATTCAATCGCTGGTGCTCTTCTTGTGTTCCTCGAGCTCCCTCGCAAAGTCCACCTTCCTCCGACTGTACTCCATGATCCCCTTCATGTGGAGATTTCGAAAGTGGGTGGCCTCCGAGGTGGCTTCAGAGTAACCCTCCCTTAACCTGCGAAGCTCGCCTTCCATCTTCTTCGACCCTTTTGTCAAATGAAGAACTTCTTTCTTCAACCACTGGATCGTGAACTTCAGCAGAATCTCCTGGGGTAGGAGAAGTGCTACGGCAGGACACTACCATCGAGAGACAAAAGCGTCAAGACGCGTCTCGTTGCAGAAAGAAAAACAAAAAGGAGAAAGGAAGAAGGAAGAAACCATCCATGATGAGAAATTTAACTTTGTTGATAGAATGTTTCTTAAAGACAAAAAGAAAAGGAAAAATTGCAAAAAAAAAAATATACAAGGTCGGAGGTCTCAGACCTCTGCGGTAGGAGTTGGAGAGCTCGGTGTCCCTGGAAGGGAGGCTGCGGCAGTAGTAGCGGCAGGAGAGGGACCGGCCTCATCTTCAGACTCCTCATCCAAGAAGCTGAGGTCGAGCTCGAGAAATTTTCTGGCCACCTTCTCCTGGCAGAGCTCGAACCCCTTGATGAATGCTTCCTGGCCGAATCGGATGTTCAGGTCTCTCATCTCTGCAGAGGCCTTGAACTCCTCTACCGCAAGACCCCTGGCCTCTGAGACCAGGATCGGAATCTGCTCCACCAAATTGGCGACCTCGACCTCCGCCTTTCTCACCGTCTCGTCCAAGGTCTGCTTCTCTTCCTCCCGGGCCTGCTTTTCTTTCTCCAGGGCCTCTTGGAGTGCAACTACTTCAACGACCTTTTCTTTGAGGCGGGCGACCTCAGCCCGGCGATGCTCCTCCGCCTGGATGGCAACAAAAAGGAGAAAGGAAGAAGGAAGAAACCATCCATGATGAGAAATTTAACTTTGTTGATAGAATGTTTCTTAAAGACAAAAAGAAAAGGAAAAATTGCAAAAAAAAAAAATATACAAGGTCGGAGGTCTCAGACCTCTGCGATAGGAGTTGGGGAGCTCGGTGTCCCTGGAAGGGAGGCTGCGGCAGTAGTAGCGGCAGGAGAGGGACCGGCCTCATCTTCAGACTCCTCATCCAAGAAGCTGAGGTCGAGCTCGAGAAATTTTCTGGCCACCTTCTCCTGGCAGAGCTCGAACCCCTTGATGAATGCTTCCTGGCCGAATCGGACGTTCAGGTCTCTCATCTCTGCAGAGGCCTTGAACTCCTCTACCGCAAGACCCCTGGCCTCTGAGACCAGGATCGGAATCTGCTCCACCAAATTGGCGACCTCGACCTCCGCCTTTCTCACCGTCTCGTCCAAGGTCTGCTTCTCTTCCTCCCGGGCCTGCTTTTCTTTCTCCAGGGCCTCTTGGAGTGCAACTACTTCAACGACCTTTTCTTTGAGGCGGGCGACCTCAGCCCGGCGATGCTCCTCCGCCTGGATGGCAACAAAAAGGAGAAAGGAAGAAGGAAGAAACCATCCATGATGAGAAATTTAACTTTGTTGATAGAATGTTTCTTAAAGACAAAAAGAAAAGGAAAAATTGCAAAAAAAAAAATATACAAGGTTGGAGGTCTCAGACCTCTGCGGTAGGAGTTGGGGAGCTCGGTGTCCCTGGAAGGGAGGCTGCGGCAGTAGTAGCGGCAGGAGAGGGACCGGCCTCATCTTCAGACTCCTCGTCCAAGAAGCTGAGGTCGAGCTCGAGAAATTTTCTGGCCACCTTCTCCTGGCAGAGCTCGAACCCCTTGATGAATGCTTCCTGGCCGAATCGGATGTTCAGGTCTCTCATCTCTGCAGAGGCCTTGAACTCCTCTACCGCAAGACCCCTGGCCTCTGAGACCAGGATCGGAATCTGCTCCACCAAATTGGCGACCTCGACCTCCGCCTTTCTCACCGTCTCGTCCAAGGTCTGCTTCTCTTCCTCCCGGGCCTGCTTTTCTTTCTCCAGGGCCTCTTGGAGTGCAACTACTTCAACGACCTTTTCTTTGAGGCGGGCGACCTCAGCCCGGCGATGCTCCTCCGCCTGGATGGCATCCCTCCTCGCCCGGTTCGTCGCCTCGATGTTGGCAAGGAGCTGGTGCCCAATCTGCAAGGGAGGCTAGGGAATCAGAATGAGGGTCGGAAAGCCAATTAAATGAAGACTTGTTTACCTCAAGAAAGGATCCTAGGGAGTCCCAAACCCACTGCTCAGGATCGATGAGGTCGATCCTCTCGACGACTTCAGGCAGAATGCAGCTGTCGACCAACCGCTTGATCAAGTCCCTGTCATTGAAGGGATTCTCCGGCTCCTCTTCGGAACCAAGGGGCTCTTCAACGACGGCTCGATGGCTACTCCCCCTGCAGGCCACCGACTTCCTCCTCATCCCCCTCTCGACTCCGGGCGCCTCCGTGGAATGGGCCCCCGAAATGGGAGCCCCAGTCGGCGGACTCCTTGAAGAGGCCCGGGGGGCCGTTGGTTCGGCGTCCAAAGGGACGTCGATCGCGAGAACCGTCTGGACAGGTGCGATCGAGCTCGTCTCCCCCACCCTGGCCTTCTTTGCTGATCCGAAGGCCGTGGCACCTTTCCTTTTGTGGGCCTTGAGGCCCCTGGCGAGCATCCGTGCTGCTTCGGCATCCATTCCTAAAAAAAAAAAAAAAAGAAAAAAAAATCAAAAATCAGTAATGGGGTGAAAAAAGAAGAAGTGACATGCAAAAAAAAGAAAAAAAAAGAAAAAAGAAGGAAAGAAGGGGGAAGAGAAAGCAAGAAGAAGAAGAAGGACGGAAGAAAAGAAGAGAAAAGAAAAGATGAAGTACTCGCAAGATCCTGGGGGCTCAAGCCGATGTTGAACAAGAATTGCTCCCTCAGAAGGTTGGGAAGGGAAGGAGCGGAATAGTCAAGAAGCTTCCGAGCGGCCTGGAGGTCATCCTCCCCCAGGCTGGGAGCCCGGCGGACGGAGTCCCTCACAGAGCCCCAAGGGGGCAGGCCCAGCCTTAAAGTTGGGCAGTGGACGAAGAGGTATTTCCCCTTCCAATTATGGATTGAAGAGGGAGCCCCTTTCAGCAACTCCTTCTTGCCGAACTGAGGGAAGAAATACCACCAGTCCTTCACCGAAGGGTGACGCTTGAAGGTATAGAAGTGCCTAAACAGAGAGAGGGATGGCTGAACCTCAACTACGTGGCAAAGGGAGAGGAACTCTATCAAAAACCTAAAAGAATTCGGAGCAACTGAAGCTAAAGAGATATCTAAGAAGTGGAAAAGGGCGACGACAAAGGACGGGAGCGAAAGTAGGAGTCCAGCATGGAATGCCTCCTGATACAGGCAGAAACGATCGGGTGGGGGAGTGCTGGCCCGGTCGGAGGGGCCAGGAAGCTCCAGGTCATACTCCGGAGGAACTCCATACTGAACCCTTATCAGTAGGAGTTCATCCATAGTCAGGGAACAGAGAATAGCACCCAACGCAAAAACCAGGCGAAGCCCGATCCCAAGAGTGGGTTCATCTACAGGATGGGGCTCTTGGGGGGCTGAGGTGGAAAAACTCCCGGAACCGCTAGAGGCGGAGGTGCCGAAAGACATTTCGAACGACTTCAAATAAAGACCCTAAAGATTCCGAAGAAAACAGATGGGACAAAGGATGAGAGATTGCGGGAGACCAACTCAGAGGAACGCAACAGAAGAAAATGGAGGAGAAAAGGCCCCTAAATGGCAAGAAAAAAAAAAAAGTGAAGGTTCTGGGACTAACCTAGATCACCCTGAAGGATGCAGAGGGGCGAGGACAGGGATGACTCGAAGGACGCCTAGGGCAAAGAAGACACCAAGGAGGGTCAGGACTCTCGGAGAAAAGGTGAATGCCGATAAAACTTTCAGGCAAAAAGGCGGGTTTAAATAGACCCTGGGATCTGAGGCCATAATGATCGCGAATCCCCCAGGCCGACCCGCGCTCGACACGTGTCCCACACGCCACGGCGGGCGGCTAAAAGCGGCTGATAGCTGATGGGGCCGTTACTGCACCATACCTGAGCCAGTGTACCAGCAGGAATTTTGAAAGGTCCCTTCGGATCACCCTGATTTGAAAAGACTCCAGCACGCGCGCATTTAATGACAAAATATCTGGGGGCGACCGTGCACAGGATTCAAGAGGATAACTTCTGCTGCAAAAATTTCTCTGTACTTCCTTCATTCGAAATTCAAACTCGAAAGTAGGGGGACTGGTGTTGGGTATAAAATACCCCCCAGCCGAAGTTCGTGATGGGAGTGACCCTTCGGGGATCCAACTGACTTTCGACCTCCGGCAACATCTCTTCAAACCTCTCGGGTGTTCGAGCCTCCGCCACACTCCCAAGTTTTACCGACAGGCAGGACCCTACCAGCGTCGACCAGATTCTTCGCGACGCCCGGACTCCTACGGGAGCCGGACCTCACCCACGACTTCACCTGCAGGCTCCGCACGGACTCCTATGGGAGTCAGACTCCGCCCACAACTCGAGCTGCAGGTAAACTTCGTTCAGACTCCTACGGGAGCTGGACTTCATCCGTGACTCTAATTGAAGGTAAACTTCGTCCGGACTCCTACGGGAGCCGGACTTCACCTCTGACTGTGATTACAGGTAGACTTCGCCCGGACTCCAATGGGAGCCGGATCTCGTCCCCAACTCTGAATGCAGAAAGGCTCCGCCCGGACTCCTATGGGAGTCGGATTTCGCCCATGACTTCACCTGCAGGCTCCGCACGGACTCCTACGGGAGTCAAACTCCGCCCATGACTCGAGCTGCAGGTAAATTTCGTCCGGACTCCTATGGGAGCCGGACTTCGTCCGTGACTCTAATTGAAGGTAGACTTTGTCCGGACTCCCATGAGAGCCAGACTTCACCCCTGACTGTGATTACAGGTAGACTTCGCCCGAGCTCCTACATGAGCCAGATCTCGTCCCTAACTCCGAATGCAGAAAGGCTCCGCCCGGACTCCTACGGGAGCCGGACCTCGCCCACGACTTCACCTACAGGCTCCGCACAGACTCTTTTGGGAGCCAGACTCTGCCCATGACTCGAGCTGCAGGAAGACTTCGCCCAAGCTCCTACAGGAGCTGGATCTCGTCCCCAACTCCGAATGCAGAAAGGCTTCGCCCGGACTCCTACGAGAGCCGGACTCCGACTCGAGCTGTAGGTAAACTTCGTCCGGACTCCTACGGGAGCCAGACTTCGTCCCTGACTCTAATTGCAAGTAAGCTCCATCCGGACTCCTACGGCAGCCAGACTTCACCCCTGATTGTGATTACAGGTAGACTTCACCCGGGCTCCTACGGGAGCCGGATCTCGTCCCCGACTTCAATGGAAAGAAGACTCCATCCGGGCTCCTGCGAGAGCCGTACTCCAAGCTCCTCTCAGATGGGTAGCCAGTCACATCTCCCTGTCAAACACCCCGGCCGAACTTCGGCCGATAGGCCTGGACCCCCTGGCAGGCCGCAGCAACGGCCACGATTCTGCTCCACCTCCTGTGATGGATTCCACACGGCTCCATCACTCCCTGACAGGCCGTAATAATGACCACGATCCTGCTCCACTTCCTGCGATGGATACCACACGATTCTTCCATTCTTTGGCAAGTCACGACAACGGACGCCGCTCCGCTCCCCATGGCAGACTCCACGTGGCACGTCCCGGTGATAGCCACGGGTCCGCTCCACTACTCTCTGCAACAAATTTTCCCTGACTCTGGGCGGCCCACTGCTAGACGATTACAGGCATCGCTATCAGTTTGTTGCCCCCTCCACCTATAAAAAGGAGACCCTAGATACATTATTCTATAAGCTCTCATTTTTACCTAGAAACTCTGCTAAAATTTCTGTTCGAGCACTCCATTCTTGTTGAGGCAGAGAACTGACTTGAGCGTTGGAGGGTCTTGCTGGAGCAACCCCACCTCTGGTTTAGACTTCTTTTGCAGGTCTCGACGGCGACCGCGACTCCAGCTTCTCTGGCGCAAGTGGATTTTTGCACCAACAAGCCTAAATTGCCAAAGATAGAAATCCATGACATAATCTACTTTAGGATATTTGATTATTGTGTACTATATACTAACAAGCTGTGATTATTCATAAATATCATTTCTCAGTTGTCCACATAATTTTGACATCATTCATAATGATATCATAAAAATCATTAGATAATAGTGACAATCACTAAAACGATATTGTTAGAATTGAAAATAGATTTGATGATTTTTAAAATCAAGATTGGAACATAACTTTCATCTCTAATGTTCAGGAATCTCTTGCGGTTTTCAAACTTTCTACTAACCTGAAGTCGTTGCAATAATTTGCATGGACTTTCGATATCTAATACCCAGATAGTAGTATCACAGATAGAAAAATTATAAGGTGTTATCATATAAGCACCTTGTCTAGCAACCCTTTACTGATTTCTCTTTCTCAGCCTGTTCAGATCAAGAGACTTTGCCAGACTAGGTTAACCTTAGACTCTTTTGTCAGTTTGAGCTCCTCAACCTAAGCATGACTCTCTTGCACCTTCTTTTCTTTTTCTTTCTCAAAAGATTGTTGCCCTACTGAAGACATATCTTCAGAGGTATGAAAGAACTCCTTTCAATATTTGAAAAATTTTCTCCCACTGAGCATCATCGAATTTATAACTAAATTTGTGTTCTTCGCTGCTTTCAAAAATACCATATGGTGATATGATCATTTGGCCACTTCTGATAAGTACCTTTGATCGCATCATGTGTATTAGATATGAGAACATTAGGTGCTAGATTCATAATCATATTTAGGATCCATTCATACCCTAGAACTATTTACAACTTTCGATACTATCTATTGAAGATGGATCCTATAAATAAATCACTGTCAAATAGTGAACAGAGCAACGAACATCTAGCCATAACTGAAAGAAAAGCACAACACCTCTATATTTATAAATTGGTTAAGCCTAAAGATTTGAACTTTAGTTTAAAAGTTCTTTCACTATTTTATACAAATTGATAGCCTCTACCTCCAATTCAAAGAATTACCTTAATTCCTTAGTGGATACTAGAATCCACACAAACTACATATAGATCCGAATATAGCTTGACCAACCCATATGCATCGATGGATAGATTCTTAATTAATTATTTTTTTAAATAATTTTTAGTAATTAATTTTATCTCAGATTTTATTTCAGTAGGCGATGGACCTTCACTGAAAGTCCCGATTAGGTCAAACCATTAACATGAACATACTCAATGGTTCTAACTAATGAATAATCAGGTCTGAGTATGACTCAACCAACCCAACCATTCATGAGATAGTAAATCAGAGTCATCATATGATGGATGATAATTCCATCATTCAGAGAAATACCAGATGGATGGCGCCTGCAATGTCAATCAGAAATAATAGACCCATTACTATTCACCTTAATAAGAGGCTATGATCTACTTATCACCATAACCATCTAATTTTATGGATCTAATAATTTAAAAAATTTGATTTATGAATTAAAAGAAAAAAAGATCAACTAGTAAATCATAATTTTTTCACTAACTTCACCAAGTTATTGAATTCGATCAGGATCATGCTGGTTGAAATGGCACCTAGATCAGTCACACTGATCAACTTTAATAGCATGGGTCAACTCGAATCACTTAGTGGTCTAATCAAGACATAATCCATCAAATTAGCTAGGTAAGTGAGATTGGTGGGAGGGTATGCCAAGCTTGTCTTAGACACCATCAAACTAAGTAAGTCACTTCCAATTAAAAAATATCGATCGAAATGCCGAACTAACCTTAGACACCAATTGGTTAATTAGTTTCGATTTGATCAGCCTAATGATTCGGTTCAACCACTGAGCCACAATTAAGGTCCATTTGGTCTAATCAAAGATATGGACTTGACTATCTACAACTATTGTATTGGTTCTAAAGAAATCCTAATTTAATCTAATTCAATATTTAGTTAGATTTAATCAATTTCTCTACTTAGTCCATTAACTCTTTGATTCTAACCTTAGGTCTCACTCAATTAAGAGAACCTGATTTAAGCTAACCCATGCCCTCATATTTTATGCAATGTCATTAGATCTTAAATCACAATTCTAGATCTAATCAATTCTGTACTTAATTCTTAATTAAATTTCAGCATCAACATGGATTTAGGTTTAGATTTGAAATAATTTCAATTTTATATTTTGTAAATAATTTACAACAAATTTTATGCAAAGTTTTCTATTTTGAAACTAGATCGACTCAGTCAACATCAAGCCGGCTACACAAGGGGACTAGGTTAACTCAGTTAAAAATTAGATCGGCTCAGTAATTATGTGGGCACATTTCAAAGAGTTTCAAATCTAAAAAATCTTACATAATGCTAAAATAAAATCAATCATAAATATCTTTTTAGATCATATCCAAATTTTTAATTATTTTAAATTTTATTTTCTCATGATTAAAATAATTTTAATCATATAGATTAGATGTTTTAATTTTCATATAACTTTGTATCATATGCATCAAACTTAGGGTTTCAAGATTTAGGATTTTGCAGCAAAGTAAGTTCTTTCTTTCACATTCTTCTTTATGAAATTTAATCACATGGCACCCTTATATGCCATAAGAGCACCCCATCAAATAGAAAGAGAGGGCTTTTAAATCCTTCTTGCTTCTATGATCGGATGGTCTGGAATCCAATCCAAATACTTGCTAATCGAATTATCTAATCTAATCACATATAATATATGCTTGAATTTAGATATAATATAGATCTAAATTATATTAGATTTGATCATAACTTTAGATCATATCTAAATCAGATCATAAACATCATATGCAATATGTAAAATCAGATTTTATCAAAGATCAGCACAAACTAGGATAACCTGTTCACTGTAAGGGGTAAACCCTACAGCAGAACAACCTTATTTCAATTTGTATGATCCACTATTAATTAAATTTAAATCTAAGATATCACATATCAGATCTAAATAAAATTAAATTTTAGATTTAATAAGCACACATAACATGTCATGACGAACCTGGTTCTGATACCACTGTTAAAAAATATTGGTGATTTTATGCATGTATTTCAAAAATTTTTGAAATAAAGTATAGCAGAAAGCATTTAGATTAATCATATTAATCTAACATGTATATGATCTAATCATCAAATCAACATACTCTAGGATTTATAACATGATATGTTGCATATAAAATCTAAAAAATACAGAGATAAAATCTGTATGCATGGATGTAAGCAGTAGATCAAATCTACATCTATCTGAGTTTAGAACTTGATACCTGAGTATGGATCGACGATCATCACTATTGAAAGATATGGTGAAGATAATCCTTACTGGTTACTCGTAGTCGCACATGCATCCAGCCTCTATGGAAAGTCCACTCTAAGTTCCGATCTGATCGATCTTCTCGAAAATGCTAGTTCACATGAAGACCTTTTTGGCTGATTTGGATCCTTTCTTCAAATCTTTGAAATTTTTTCAAAAATTAAAGATGAACTTTTGGAGGAGATGAGGATCTAAAAAAATATGGAGAAGAGACTCTCTTATCTTTTTCTTTTTCTCTCTTCTCAAACCCTAAAGAACAAACCCTAGAATTTAGGTCTTGCGCTAACCCAAGAGAAGAAGACTCTCCTCTTCTTTTTCACATCAAGAACTCATGCCCCAAGACCCTAAACATGAAGAGAACTCTCTCTTCTTTCTTACACACACAAAAGAGAATTAATTCTCTTTTTTATTTGGCATGTAAGATATAAGGATGAAGAGTCCTAGACATCTTGGACTCTATCAAGATCGATGTGTCGCAACTTCTCACCAATTCATGCCGAAAAGAATTATGGGACGCCCCTTCTAAAAAATTTCCATGGTAAAACCAGATCTTATCTGATTTTTCATAGTGAGAAACCTTATTTTGTCACACAAAATAATGGAATAAAAAGAATGTGGATGTCAAGGTTGTAGATAATGTCAAACATTATCTTTTATGGTTACCAATTCAAATCTCATTTGAACCTTCCATAAAAATTAGATAATACCCATATTTGGATGTAAGAAAGGAGTGTGAGAGGGCTCTTTTGCATGGAGAAAACTCACACAAAAAATCCTTGTGCATGATGAAGAATGGCATCCAAGTTTGGTGGCGCATGGGGAGGAAGAGTCCATTCTCTTATGGATTTTTTATTTTCTTATTTGACTCTTAACCAAATCTCATCTGGTCAAGCCCACATAAATAGATGAAATCTAATCTAATTAGGTTCATAAATTCTTAATCAAATTCTAATCAAATTAGGAATTGATTGAACCAAAGTCCTGATCAAATCAGGAACAATTCTCCCTTAACGATTAGGTCATCTCATAACCTAATCAGATCAAATCTAATTAAATCTAATTCAATTAACTTTTATCTAATTAGATCAATTAAATTGAGTTAATTAGTAATCTAATTATTAATTAATCTTTTATTAATTCACTAACACTTGATGAATAAATTTATTATAACTTTTGCACAAGATTAATCATCAATCGAATTGATGATTAAGCCCTTGAACGATTCTCAATCGTTGATCAGCCATATGATCGATCAAAAATTTTTTTTGAGTATGACCCCATAAGTTTGAACCTAAGTTAGTAGCACAGGAATAGATTTCTGAATCAATTGATGTAACCATTTAGCAATGGGACCCAATGTTAGGATAGGTCGAATGATTGCAAAGCAACATTTGAGAACCTATGGCGTATGGTTATTGTATAATTCATCCCTATGATCCTAATGCTCAAAGATGATCAAAGATTTAACTGTCAAATCCAGATAAGTCATCCACATTGTATTTCAACTTTTAAATCCATCACATGGATTATCCGGGCTCAGATTTTGCTAAATTGAAATACATTGATACATTAACTCCTACTAATTCAGTGGGATCAATTCCATCTTGACTCACACACTAACTTGACAAGTACTTGACTGCACCCAAAAACTTTTCATCACTGAATTATAAATTTAGATTATTCGACACTAAAGTATAGTGAGTTACTTGCAAGTCACCGTGGTGATCTCAGATCGGAGGGATACTTATACCTGTATCCCTCACGAGCTACTCTTGATAGCAGAGTGCTCTACAGTTGATCACGTTCAATGAGATGTACTCCTATATCTCACTTGCATGTCATACTAATATCTCCACACTATTTGATTATGAAGATAACCAATGCATATGGCACTCAACGATCTATACTTGATATTGCTATCATCCTAGTAATAGCGTATCATTTGATCGTGAACCAATTTAAGGACTACGTGATAAAATCTTCTTTATTGATTAAAAAAATTTTAAGGACTTTATCACAACACAGGAGTTCGTTAAAAGATGTAACCTTGTGATGAAAAAGGCCAAATAATATTTATTATTGATCAATTCATATACATTTATAATTAGCACAATTGTCAAACGATTGACTTTAGGACATAATTCCCAATATTTTCTCCTTGTAGCTTACTCTTTGTGAGGTCCTGGCTCTCTTAGCTGAGCTTCCACTGGGACTCTTTCGAGGATGAACCTCAGAAGAAGTATAATCTCAATTTCTTTTTCCTCCTAGTGTCTTCCTCAAATGGTCTATGTCATCACGGGTTCGACGGCAATCTCTTTTAGCCTCAGACCTCTACTTCTTGAGGTCTTTGATCTTCTTTTCAGTCTTAGATCTCTGTCGCTCAAGATTTTTAATTCTCTTCTCAGCTCTCCTCAGCTCATTGTCTCGATGGTCAATCATCTCTCGAGCTTCTCGGAGAGCCTCTTCAGAGGAGTTGGCTTCTTTAACCAACTTGGTGTTAGCCGATCTCTCTTGTTCCAAAAGATATTTCAGCAAGTCTATTTCCTCTCTCGCTGCTGTAAGCTCCAGTGCTGATGCATCAGAGGTGGAGCCAACAAAACTGGCTAAATAATGCCCAACCTGTATACATTTATATGAAGCCATTAGATGATACAAGTTGTAGAAGACTTAAAGAAGAAATTCAAAAACTCCCTACCTAGGTGAGAGATCTTAGGGCACCCTTCATCTGCCGTTGAGCCCCTTATTCATCCAAGTACTGCCTCTCAACAGGGGAGAGGAAGTCTCTCATAAACTCCACTATGAATTTAAAGTCTCTCATAAACTCCACCATGGATGGAGCAGAAGTCACCGGTTGCGAAGGTCCCATTCGAGTGATTGCTCGGAGAGGGCACTCTAATGGAAGTGTCTATTCTGAAGACTCCCCGACCTCCATCATTATCATCGAAAATTTCTCAGGATGGTTGGCTGTGTCTGCCATTGACGTCTTCTCCACCGGTCTCTCCTCTATTGGAACCTCCTCTAGTGGAGTTTTTCCCATAGCTTTCAATGGAGAAACCATGGGCTCGACGATCAAAAGAGGATCCTCATCCCTCACAACCGCGATAGTTGATCCAATGGTCGAAACCTTGACATCGCTACCTACAGGACTAGAGGGCCAATGGATGGAACTTTGGCTTGCTTCTTCCTGGCCAATACCAGTTCAAGCTTTCTCAAGCGCTTTGGATTCATCTTGTCTCTGAGTGTTACAACAAAAATCTGGAGTGAAAAAGCCTTGTAGTCATCTTCTCTGTACACCCGAAGGGCAAACTTAAAAGAGGGCAAAGGTGAAGACAAAAAGCTTTCACTAGGGAAATTAAATTTTTGAGAAGACCACCAGCTATGTGGTCCCATCAATCATGATCATTCATAGCATACTTCCACCTGTTAGGCTGACATCATCAACTATAAATGCTAGGGGCACGTATGAAAGTGCAAGTGTTGTGCCACATTCCCAGGTGTGTGGGGTACCTCCCATCAGGAGATCAATGAAGAAAACTCGTTGGAAGGGGATGAAACACGTTGAAGAAGAACAGCCTTCCTGATTTCAGCAGCCTTATAAATCCTGTCAGCAGGATTTTCTTCTTCAATTTGAACCCTTTCTCTATCAGATCTGAAATCCACCTTTTGGGACCTGGAAGCACTCTTGATGAAGCCTCTAAAAAATAAAAAAATAAGATCTAAAACTCTTCTTGGGCGGCCAAGAGGGGGTGCTCAAAACAGGGGCATGCACAAAGTGGGGGCTGGTTTCCAGTGCCTCCTTTCTTTCCTTTTTGGGGTGGCGGCCAAGAAACCCTAAGTTTCTCGGTTCTAAGATGTGGAGAAGACCAGAGAGAGAGGGAGAGGAAGGAAGAGAGAGAAAATTCAGGGAGAAAATGATTTGATTGATTGAACCATCCATACAAACCCTAAATACAAAGATATTTATACAAGGTCAATGTGACCCAACCACAAAATTTTCTTGGCTAACTTGATATGAGATTTGTGCTAACCCAAACCCATGTACACCCATGATTTGAATAAATCTCATCTACCTAGGACTCAAATCTAGTCCAAAATAAGTTAGTCTTTTGAGGCTCAAGTCTCCTGAGCCTTAAGACTCGAAAGGCTGACAACCTTTCGTCCTAGGACCCAAACTAGTCCAAGAAACTCCATGAGCACCTCATGGACTTTGGACCTTGACCTTAGTCTTACTCTCCTGAGCCTTGGGAGCACCACATGAGGCCCAACAATCTCCATCTTGGTGCCCCAAGGCCTCAGCCAACTCCATCCTATCCATCAAGCATATCAGTGTCACACATCTTCGAAAGCTATCCTATGGAAGAACCTTCGTCAGTGCATCCACTGGACCTTCACTAGCTCCACCTCATCTTCTTCCATAAGCTCTCTAATTTAATGATATCTAATATCTTTGTGCTTCATCCTCGCATGGTAGACAGAGTTTTGTGCAAGTAACAGTGCACCCTGACGGCCTCCTGTGCAAGGCCCATCTCCAACGTCAAACCCTTCAGCCGTAGTGCCTCCGTAACACTAATATACTCTGCCTCAGTGGTCGATAAGGCCGTGATGGGCTGTAAGCATGATCTCCATGAAACTAGACCTCTAAACATACTGAATACAAAATTTATCGTCGATCGTCGAGTGTCCACATCTCCACCAAAATTAGCATCTACAAATCCTCCTATCAGCCCCCGAGCCTCCTTGGACATGTTGGAGAGTCCTTCAGTACCTCCTCATTGTCCATAGCAGATGCCAACTCCAACAGTACCCCCCAAGTACCTGAAGATTCCCTTCAGTACTCGCAAGCGCTCCCTGCCAGGCTGCGCCATGAACCCGCTGACCTAGCTCACTGCGTGGGGGATATTCGGCCTACAACACACCATGGCATACATAAAGCTTTCCACACTAGAGGCATATGGAACTCTCTCCATTTTTTGAGCCTCCACCTCAGTCTGTGGCAACATCATCTTTAAGAGTCTAAAGTGTCTGGCGAGTGGCAGCTCTGTCGGTTTCGCTTCCTTTATCCCAAACCTCTCCAAGACCTTCTTGATGTAACCTCCCTAAGATAAATACAGTACCTTCTTGGCTCGATCTTTGAAAATTTTTATACCAAGATCTTTCTCGCAGGCTCCAAATCCTTCATCTTGAACTCCTGAGACAAGGCTGCCTTCAGTTCCTGCATAACCTTCTTACTCTTGCATGCTATAAGCATGTCATCCACATACAAGAGTAGAAACACCTTAGACCCATCCTCCAAAGATCGAACATAAACACAAGAGTCATACTCGCACCAAGAAAGCCCGATGCTCCTCATATAGGAATCAAATTGTTTGTACCATTGCCTCGGTGACTGCTTCAGCCCGTACAGTAATTTCTACAGCAAACAGATCTTTCCTTCTGCTCCTGGCTCTTGAAAACCTGACGGCTGCTCTATATAGATGCTCTCCTCTAGATGCCCATAGAGGAACACCGTCTTGACATCCATCTGCTCTAGCTTCAAATCCTGAGCTACTATGATGCTCAGCAACATCCTGATGAAAGAATATCTGACGATAGGAGAGAAAACCTCATTGAAGTCGATGCCTTCCTTCTGAAAGTATCCTTTGGCCACTAGCTTCTTCTTGTACCTGATACCTCCCTGCTTTGAAGGTCTCTCCTTGCATTGGTAAACCCATTTGCAACCAATGGGTATCTTCTCCTATGGCAACTACACCAATCACCACATCTCGTTCTTATGGAGAGACTACATCTTTCCGGATATTACTTGGACCCACCTCTCTCTATCCTAGCTCTTCATGGCCTCTTCGTAGGTGTAGGGATCCCTATTCGCTATCACCAGGGCATATGACAATATCTCCTCAAAGTCATATCATTCTGGTTGCCTGACGTTCTTTTTGGGCTTGTGCAATGCAACCCCGATGTCCGTCCTAGGTCCAGCTTGCTCCTGCTGGTGTTGGAAATTGTGTCCTAAAACTAATCATGGACGATTGAGTTCATCCTTGTATATGAATTATTGATTATTGAATAATAATTATTCTGATATTTTTCATCACAAAGTGACATCTTCCTTGAACTCTTGTACTATGATGAAGTCCCTAGAATTATGCTAGTGTACGATAAAGAGAGGATTTATCGTATAGTTCTTAAACAAGTTTGTGATCAAATGATACGTCATTACGGGATGATGATGTTTATCGAGTGAAGATCATTGTGTGCCATATGGGTTGGTTGTCCTTTTAACCAAGGAGTGTGGTGACACTGGTATGGGATACAGGTGAGATGTAAGGGTACATCGCTACTGAACAAGTAACTCACTTGCTGAGCATTTTGCTGTCAAGAGTTGCTCGCAAAAATATGGATATAAATATCTTTCAGATCTGAGATCACCATAGTGACTTGCAAGCAACTCACTGTGATTTGGTGCCGAACTATCTGAATTTTTAATGCAGTGACGAAAGGCTACTGGGTACAGTCAAGCACTTGCAAAGTTTGTGTGTGGATCAAGATGGGATTGATCCCTCCAGATTATTGGAGTTGATGTATCACTGTATTTCAATTTAGTAAAATCTTGATCAGGATAATCCATGAGATGAATTTGAAAGGTTGAAATACAATATGGATGAAGCAATCTCGGTTAATAGTTAACCTGAGACCATCCTAGAGCATCCAGGGTCAAAAGGATGAATTATGCGGTAACCATGAATATGGATTCTAGAATATTCTTTTACGATAATTCAACCTATCTGAATGTTGAAAACTATTACTAGATGGTATCTCAATTAGTGCAGAAATTGGTTCTTATGCTACCAGCTTAGTGTTTGAACCTATGGAGTCACGCACACAAGTCAGACACCATAGAAAAGTATTGGCCTATGTTTATATATCTAATTTGAAAGTACTTGACTTGATTAAATATATAAGCTAATCTAATTGAGAATTAAGTTATGGGTCAAATGGGATTGAAGAGTTGACTATGTTTAGCTAGCACTACACACGAGGTTTAGGTTCAATTCTGGATATGAACAGTTTCTGATCTATATCCCATGGAGCATATGAGAGATTGAATTTAAGTACTAATTAATTTTAAATTAGATCTAAATTAATTAGACTTAATTGGATCCAAAATATAAGTTAGACTTGGTACAAAAGTCCTAAAGAGTTTGAAATTGACAGCCTTTCGAAATTATTTTGAACCAGCTTCGAATTTGATTCGAATCAGATCCATTTTGGATGAGATATTAGGAATTCCACTTGCATAAAGATTCTCCTCTCTCTTGAGCCAACTAGCATCTGGAATGGTGCTGGTTGTGGGCATCCCATAAGGGTGTGGGAATGGGTGCATTGTGGGCGCCTTGTGTGGTTCCAATTCTATCTCATGTAGGAGTTCTTCTTTCATAAGTATTGGATTGATTCAAAGCATGTTTGAATTAGAAGTTTTATACTTATTGGATTATGAGAATCATTTATAAATATAGGGGGTCTCTACTTATAGATACATAGCAAACAAATCAGATTGAGAGAAGAAAGAAAGAGAGAGAGAGAGGCGTGAGAAGAAAGAAGCCCTTCCTTCTCCCTTGGCGTCTCCTTTGTGGCCCCCTCCTTTCTCCTTGGTGTGGGACTCATCTTGGGTGTCCCCCTTGCTGGTGTGAGGCATCACACCAGCACTTCTCCTCCCTTATTTGGTTGGGTTGCAAAGGTAATTTGATCGGAGTTCATCCCACTTTCTGTATTCTTTGGCGTGCATGTGAAGTTGAGGGTCTGTACTTTCAGGCCTTCGTGAAGGTTAATTCTAGATTTTTAGAAATTTGATCTCTGATTTCATTACTATCCAGGTAAGAATTTGATCCTTATTCATATAGATTAATAAAAAAATTTTAAATACAACCTGGGCTATTCAAAGAGAAATAGTTTTTCTTTCCTTTGTATGCTTCATAAGATAGACGTATCCATATCTCGATAGATTGTCTGTAAATGTAATTAAATAATAGTATGCTCCTCTGATGTCTATGTTCAAAGATCCACATACATCATTATGTATTAGACCTAGAACATCATTGGCTCGTTCATCTTTTCTCTTAAAGATGATTTGGTCATCTTACCAAGTAGATAGGATTCACAGATCAATAATGATTCACAATCATTAATTTTAAGGACACCTTCTTTGATTAACCTATCTATCATGTTTTTGTTCACATGACCCAGCCTATAATACCAAAGGTAAGTGTCACTGACATTATCTAACTTTGGGCATTTATTCGATGTGTACATTCACTAACAGGCTGTGATAATAAGTATATGTCATATTTTAATTGTCCTCGCATAATTATAGTATCATTCATAAGATATCATAAAAATTATTTTTTATTAAAAATTTAAAATCAAATTTGATCAAAAGACCTACAAAGATAATATTCATCAAAAAGGAAGGACAATAATGACACTCATCTAACATGACACTACTAGACTTGAAAATAAGCTGCATAATTCCTAAAGCTAGAACTAGAACAAGACTTTCATCTCTAATATTCAGGAACTGCTCATCTTTTCTAAACTTCCAACTGATCTGCAGTCTTTGTAATGAATTACAAATATTAATCAGACTTTTGGTATCTAATATCCAGGTAATAGTATCACAAATAGGGAAATTACAAGGAGTTATCGCATAAGTACCTTATGAAGTAACTGATTGCTTATTTCTCTTATTCTTTGGCCTGTTTGGATCAAGGGAAGCTATATATGTAGGATAATTTCTTTTTCAATGACCCAGCTTCTTGCAAAAAAAGCATTCTGCCTTGCTCTTATCGACTTTCAACTTTTTGCTCTGCATTGGTTTTGGATTGGCGGCATGATTCTTCTGTATCTTTTTCTTCTTTCTTCTCTTAGAGGATCGACGACCTACAGATGAACCTCCCACTATATTCACTGGCTCTTTTTGGAGCTGATGGTCCTTCTTGAATATTTGCAGCAATCTTAGCAAACCATGATAGTTCACTGCAGACTTAGTCATTCTATGATGACTCAAGAAGGGTAGGTAGGATTTCGGTAGCGAGTTCAGAATATCATCCTTGCTCAACTATTCATGTAACAGAAAGCCAAGTTTGCTTAAGCATTTAATTTGCTTGATCATGTACAATACATGATCGGTGACTGACACCCCATCTCGCATATGGGCATTAAACACAGTACGGGAGGTTTTATATCTCTCCACATTCTTAGGGGTGCCGAAGAACTCATTCAACATTTGAATCATATCCTCTGATTGTGCATCCTCAAACTTATGACTAAGTTTATCATTCATGACTGCCCTCATGATGAATGTACAGTTGTGCGGTCACTGAGCCACTTCAAATAAGTGTCTCTCAAAGCATGGAGTGCGTTGTGTAGGGTTTCAGGGTGGACATGCACAGCGGATTCATAATAGATTTAAAAAATTTAAATTTAAAATTCAAAATATTAAACCCTTAAATCAATACCTTTTTGATAATTAACAATAATATAACATATATTCATAATAAAATTCAAGCTATAGAAGAATACCCACAGTGCTTATTCCAAAATCTGACAGAACCTCCACCAGGCGCCTGAGTATTCGTCCTCCAACAGTGATCCACACAGGGCTATGATCAGGACACCAACTCCTTAGGATGATTCCTCCTTCAAAATTTTTACTCTAAATTTTTTTTTTGAGTAGCAGGACCTCAAGACCTTCTTCTTCTCCTCTTAGCTTTCCTATCCCCACCTTTCTTCTCTCCTTATCTTTCTTATATCTCTTTCTAGGCTCTTGTCCTAAAATTGGACTTGTCCTTAGTGTTTTTGGACTTATCCTAATAAGAGAAGGAAGAGACTAATTGGACAATAGAGAGAGTGTATAAGAAAGAAGGGAAGGAATTAGAAATCTAAATAAATCAAATCTCCGGTGCAGCCCCCTTTATATAGTTAGCGATGGATTGCATTCAAAAAGGACTCGCGCCCTCTCCATGCACCATCTCACACCCTTCAAAATTTATCACATCCCAAACCAAAATCTCATGCCTATCTAGAATCTCATGACATATGGCAAGCATCAGAAAAAGAATCCGAGAGATGCTTCGTGCAGAAGGACTCTTTGGAATATTTTTTTTGATGTTTCTCTGATGCATCACGAGGCTTCCCTTGACATATTTTTTCTCCACCACTCATTAGTGAATTTTTGTCCATCCAATGGCCCAAAATTGATGTGCTAACCAGGTGATGGCATGAAAAAAAATCAGAGATAAGATGAGGCGTGACAAATAGATTAGAGTCCTTCACAACATGGACTCTAGGTTAGGCGCAAGGATTAACTTGGCTAGTCTATCAACTTTAACTAATTTTCACGATTAAATCAGAAGGTGATTTAGCCATAGAAGAAATCTTCTATGCTTAGAATTAAATCATGATTCTCTAAAAAATTATTTTGGCATGGAACATATGGATACGATTGAGGAAGGGGTGTCCCATCTCATGGGATGCCAACTCATGTCTTGCTCATAAAAAATGCATCCCACACGCAAGAAAAATTTTTGACACATGGGGACCTAATTATATGGCACCAAATCCTTGGTTCAACCAGCCATGGGTTGGCCCAACTCAAAACCAAAATTGGTTTGAATTAATTTGGATTTAATTAGCTCAAATTAGAATCAATTTCAAACTCGATTCGAAACAAGGAGGTAGGATTTGCAACATGTGCTAGCATGTCTATTTTGCGAACATGATCTAATCTAATTAGACCCCTGATCAATTTTATTTGTGAGTGACCCATTGGGTTTTACATCTAGCTAGTAGTAGATTCGAGTGCAAGTCGATCTGATTTGATTAAAATTTAATCTAATCGATCTAGATCTAATCGAGCTAATCAGATTTCAGCAATTAGAACCTTTCTAATTGGCGATCGAATTAACCTCTTTAATTTGATCAAATCTATAAGACAAGATTGTCATCTAGCAATATATCATGTTTATCTAAAAGATATAAAATTTTAATAAAAATATCAAAAATATCTATCAGTGAAAAGTTACCATGCAATTCTGCTGGAATGCGTAGACGATTTCATGCATGTATTTCAAAATTTTTTTGAATAAATTAAAGTGGAAGATCATTATATTGATCAAATTAATCTAACATGCATATGATCTAATCATCAAATCAACCTACTTTAGGATCTATGACATGATATGTTGCATATAAAATCTAAAAACACTGAAGATAAAATCAGCATGCATGCATATGAGCAGTAGATCACATCTTCTTCTAATCTGAGTTCAGAACTCGATACCTGAGCACAGATTGTTGATCACCACTATTGAGAAGATGGTAGAGAAGGTATTTTTTGGTTTCTCACAGTTGCACACACATTCGGCCTCTATGAAAAATCCACTCGAAGCTTTGATCTGATCGATCTTCTCGGGAGTGAGAGCTCGCATAAAGACCTTCTTGTTGGCTGATCTGGATCCTTTTTTTAAATCTCTAAAATCTTTTCAGAGGTTGAAGATAAACTTTTAGAGGAGATGAAGAGGTGAAAGAAAGATAAAGAAGAAAATAATTTTTTTCTAATTTATTCTCTCTTTCCAAACCCTTAGAACCAAAAATCTAAAATTCAGCCTATTGGAAAATATATCTCAAATGCCAATCGTCAGCCTGTTGACGGTTGAGCAACCAAGTATTGTAACTAATTTGTTAATAAATAAAATATATTCTTGACATTTTCATCATAAGTTTTTATCTTCTAATGAACTCTATTGTTATGATGAAGTCCTTAGAACTATTTAAGTTCGATAAAGAAAGAATTTATCGATTAGTCTTTAAAACTGTTCACGACCAAATGATAGGCTGTTAATAAGGATGATAGCTTCTACCAAGCATAGGTCACTGTAGGCCATATGGGTTAGTTATCCTCTTAATCAAGGAGTGTGGAGATACTGGTATGGCATACAGGTGAGATGTAAGGGTACATCATCATTGAACGTGACCAACTCTAGAGTATTCTGCTGTCGAGAATGTCTCTGATGGGATATAGGTATAAGTGTCCTTTAGACCAGAGATCGCCTCAATGACTTGCAAGCAACTTACTGTGCTTTGGTACTGAACTAACTGAATTTCTAATTCAGTGACGGAAGGCTTCTGGGCACAGTCAAGTACTTGCGAAGTCAGAGTGTAATCGAGATGGGATTGACCACTCTAAGAATTGGAGAAAAATGAGTCACTGTATTTCAATTTAGCAAAACCTTGGCCAGGATAATCCATCAGATGGATTTGATATTTTGAAATACAATGTGAACAACCTGATCAGAGTTGACAGTTGAACTCTGAGGTGTCCTATGAGCATTTTGGTCAAGGAGATGAATTATATGAAAACTATATCCGCATAGGTACTAAGGATGTTGTTCTACACATTCGATCTATCTGAGCGTCGGGTACCATTGCTAGATGGTCATTTTGATTGGCACAAAAATTTATTCATGTGCTACTGGCTTAGGTTCAGACTTATGAGGTCACACATATTAGAGTTCACGATCTGATCGGATGATTGATCAACGATTAAGAATCATTCTAAGATTAAACGATCAATACGATTGACATTTAACCTAGTGCAAGTGTTGCAGGAGGATCAATTAGCAATTCGATTGCTAATTGGCTTAATTTGATTAAGTCAATAGGTTGAGATTAATTCTAATTGAATATAATTTAATTAGATTTGATTTAGACTTGATTGGATCAAGTCCAATTGGTTTATTGGATAAGCCAAGTGTAAGAAAAAACTAATCTTAGTTTAATTAGGACTTGGGTCAACCTAATTTTTAATTTGATTAAAAAATTAAATCAAATTTAAATCTAATTTAATCTGATTAAAATAATTAAAACAAAAGCTATCCAGAATTAAGTAAATAAACTAAGCTGAAGGCTACGAAGGATCATGACTATAAATAAACTAACAAAGTAAATAAACATAAATAGATTACTAAGTAAACTATACTACTGAGTAAACTACTAGGCTATAACTATGATCGATTAACAAACAAACAAAACTTAGAAAGGTAAACAAACTACAGTAAATAAGACTAATAGAATAAACAAACAAAAGGTAAACTAACGGTAGTAAATAAGACTAAAATAAGTGAAAGTATAAAGCAACCTAGAAATGAGAAAGACTAATAACAAAAGAAATATAATTTAACTAAAAATAAGTAAACAAAATAGGAACAAAGTGGAATAGACAGAACTAAGTTTAAATAAGAGCAGATGAAAGTAAATACAGTAAAATAAAATTGAAATAAAATAAAACTGCTTAGAAGAAATAAACAAAACCTTAAAGATAAATAGAGTACTTTAACTAATTTGTTAGCATATAATCACTCCATTATTTACTTCGTTATTGTACGATAGATTGTACTACATTTTTAGTACAATCTTATAGCATGTTACAGGTGGTATTTGGGTTGTTTACCCTGATTGATTCGTTGTTTACTTCACAATCTCTACCAACCTTAGAGTTGTTTATCCTTAAGAGATGATCCATTGTTTATTTTACAGCTTCAGTAGTATTTAGGTTGTTTACCATCATGCTATAGTAACATGCTAGTGTGTAACAGTACTGCATAGTATTTTTGCTACAGTACTGTATAGTGCATATGCTACAATAATTAGCAACAGTACAACTACAGTACTATAAACAGTAATGAACAGTAATATAAATCAACTTAAAATATAAAGAAAGCTTCAAACGTAACTAAAAATAGTAATATGAAAGGAAAATGGACTTTATTTATAAAAGCATACTTATATGAAGTCTGATAAAATTAAAATTATTAGGATACATAGGTGATTTTATGCATGTATTTCGAAATTTTTTCGAAAAATTATAATGAAAGATAATTAGATTAATCAAATTAATCTAACATACATATGATCTAATCATCAAATCAACTTACTGTAGGATCTATGACATGTTATGCTACATATAAAATCTGAAATAATCCAAAGATAAATCAGCATGCATGCATATGAGCAGTAGATCACATCTACTTCTAATCTGAGTTCAGAACTCTATACTTGAACACAGGTCGATGATCTCTACTATTGAGAGATATGATGGAAAGGATCTTTGCTGGTTGCTCACAGCTACACACGTGTCCGGTCTCTACGGAAAGTCCACTCGAAGCCCCGATCTAATCGTTCTTCTCGAGAGTGCTAGCTCGCACAAAGACCTTCTTCTTGGCTGATCGGGATCCTTTCTTCAAATCTCTAAAATATTTTCAGAGATTGAAGATGAACATCTAGAGGAGATGAAGAGGTGGAAGAAAGATAGAGAAAAAAATATTTTTTTCTGATTTATTCTTTCTTCCCAAACCCAAAGGATCAAAAATTTAAAATTCAGATTTTTGCGCACACCCCAAGAGAGAGGACCCTTCTCTCTATTTTTCATGTCATGAACCATGCCCAAACTTCTACCATGTGAAGAAATCTCTTCTGATATCTTACACACATAAAAGAAACCATAAAAGCACCTTTTATAGGCATGTTAGGAGGTGGGGTGAAGAGTCCTAGATCCTGGACTCTTACAGGATTCTGCCTCCCTTCACAATTTCATATCCCAAAATATGCCAAAAAAATATGGGATGCCCCTTTCCATATTTTTTTATGGTAAATAGTTCTCCAACTAATCTCTCATAAAAAATTTTCACAAAATGTTGCACATATAAGGAGAAAAAAATTTATTGACGTGGAGAGGTTGATCTGGATGAGAACAGATTCTCCTGATAAAGAATATTTTGAAATCTAATTTTAGAATCTTTCTTTTATCAAAACCAAATTAGATTTGGATGTGAGCTAGATAAGGGAAAGGATCTTTTGTGTAAAAAAATTTCATAAAAACAACTTTGTGTGTAGAGATAAATGGTGTGCAATCTGGGTTGGCACAGGGAGAAGAGTCCTATTCCAATAAGGACTCTTAATTTCTTTATCTGAATCCAAACCAAATCACATCTAGTTTAGCCCAAATAAAATATATGAAATCTAATTTAATTAGGTTTATAAATTTTAATCAAATTAAAAATTGATTGAATCAAAATTTTGATCAAATCAGGGATAATTCTCCCTTAGTGTTTAGATCATCTCATAACATAATTGGGTCAAACCTAATTGAATCCAATTCAATTAGATTTTATTTAATCCTCTTTACTCAATTAAATTGAGCTAATCAGTAATCTAATTGCTAGTTAATTATTTATTAATTTATTAATACTTGGTGGATTAATTTATTATAACTTTTGCATAAGGTTAATCATCATCGAATTGATGATTAAGCCTTTGAACGATTCTCAATCATTGATCAGCCACATGAACAGTCAGAAACTTCTTTTGAGTATGACCCCATAGGTTCAAACCTAAGCTAATAGCACAAGAACACCTTTTTGAACCAATCGACGTAACCATCTAGCAATGATGACCCAACATCCAGATAGGTCGAATGATGGCGAAGCAACATTCAAGAACCTATTGGCGTATGGTTACCGTATAATTCATCCCTTTGACCCTAATGCTCGAGGATGATCTAGGATTTAACTATCAATCCTAGATAAGTCATCTATATTGTATTTCAATCTTTTTCAAATCCATCATATGGATTATCTGGATCCAGATTTTGCTAAATTGAAATACATTGATGCATATCTCCTACTAATTCGGAGGGTCAATCCCATCTTGACTTACGCACCGACTTGACAAGTACTTGACTGTACTCAAAAACCTTCCATCATTAAACTAAAACTCAGTTAGTCTGGCATCAAAGTATAGTGAGTTACTTGTAAGTCACCGTGGTGATCTCAGGTCGGAGGGACACTTATACCCATACCCATCACGAGCTACCCTTGACAGCAGCATCCTCCGTAGTTGGTCACGTTCAGTGACAATGTACCCCTACATCTCACCTGCATGTCATACCAGTATCTTCATACTATTTGGTTACAAAGACAACCAATGCATATAGTACACAATGACCTACACTTGATATCGCTATCATCCTAGTAATAGCTTATCATTTGGTCGCAAATCAGTTTAAGGACTATGCGATAAATCCTCCTTTATCGATCAAAGTAGTCCTAAGGACTTCATCACAATATAAGAGTTTATTAGAAGATGTATTCTTGTGATGAAAAATATCAAAATTTTTTTATTATTTATCAATTTATATACATTTATAATTAGCACAATCGTCAAATAATTGATTTTAGGACATAATTTTTAACAACTCCCACTTGGACTAAAGCCAATCAGTATAGTATCATATATCCATCTTCGATTTATCATCTCAAAACTTCTAAATACTGAGGCTTTAGTAAATAGATTGGTCAAGTTCTCCTTTTCATCGATCTTCTAAAGATTGGCGTCACCTTAATAGATTTTTCGAATAAGGTGGTAGCGATGCAAAATGCCTAGTAAGCTAATGGGACTTCAGCTCCTTGGCATGAGCTATGGCTCCAGTGCTGTACAATACAGCAAGACTATCATCGGAGGGTGCCACTCCTAGCTTGTCAGTAAACCTATACAATCATATAGCTTCCTTGCAAGCATCAAATACTGTAATGCATTCTACCTTGCAATTTGAATTTGGCTATATTTCTTTGCTTGGAACTTTTCCTGCAGATTGCTCCATTATTTAGGGTAAGAATGTATTTTGATACATTCTTGCTATTATTATATCCAACTAAAAATTAGAGTCATACTCCATAAGTTTTAAGTCAGATTCTTAATAATCGAGTCATCGATCCTTAGTATTTCTCAAATACTTAAGGATGAGCTACCAGTGATTCTAACCCGGATCTTGCAAGTATCCACTCACTATCTTAGTGAGTATACCATATCTGATCTCAAACATGGTGTAATGATAGAATAAATTCTACTCATAAATACTTTATGTATGTTGGACTGAAAAAACTCAAGCAACCTCTTAGATCTATCTCTATAGATCTTTATCTCTAGGATGAGAGATGTTTTTTCCAAGTCCTTTATGGAGAACTATGATAATAGCGAAACCTTTATTTCTTATAATGTAAGGAATGTCATTCCTGATTAAGAGAATTTCATTCATATACAAAATAAGAAATACACTCATAGAACTACTAATCCATTTGTATTTGCAGGATTCTTCTTCATTCTCAACGAAACCATGCATTTTGATCACTTATCAAAATGCATGTTCCAACTCCGAAATATTTAGCATTACCACAAGAGAAAATATCTCATTATGATCAATACCATAATATTGACAATATTCTTAGGCAACTAGACGAGCTTTGTAGGTCTCCACCTTCTCGTCTGCGCTACCCTAATCTAATTGGAGATCCACTTACACTCTATAGGTTTTATCCTTTCAAGTGGATCAACGAGTGTCCATACACCGTTGACCTTCATGGACTCCATTTCGGACCTATGGCTCCAAGCCATTAATCAGAGTCGAACTTCTGCATTGCATCTATGTAGGTGATCAAATCTTTGTTGTTCATATCGAGTTCAACAGGATCACGTTTTGGAATCTAGATACTGAAGTATTTATCCGACAGATATGGTACTCTATCGAATCTCCTTAATGGTGCCTCTACAATGGGTTTTGGGTTTGATCTAATCAAATTTGATTCTATAGATTTACTAGATTATGTCGGTTCTTCTACCTATCGAACTTCATAAGTTCCATATTAAACGCATCAGTACCTTTACCAAAGTAATCTTTTTCTAAAGGAATGCTGAACAACTTTTGTTCTTTAGCGTGATAGAAGTTATATCCCCTAGATTCTTTAGAGTTATCCTATAAAATAATATATATAGGATCAAGATCCAAGCTAATCTATTTGCAAAATGTTTGACATAAAATAAACACTCCCAAATCCTAAGGTAAGAAAGTATCAGCTTATGTCGAGTTTATATCTCATATGGAGTCTTTGCAACTGATTAATTCGAAATTCAGTTCAGAACATAACAAATAGTCTTAAGAGCATAACCTTAAGAGGAGACTGGCAGACTTGTAAATCCCATCATGGATCAAACTATGTCTAACAAAGTCGATTCCAATAAGGGAGAATCTTTATTCTCTTCTAGATATATCAAAACTTATCGAAAGGAAATTCTTCTCTTTGGTCTGACCGAAGAGTTTTAATGCTCTTGCCAGTTTGTTTCTCTATCTTATTATGAAATTATTTGAATATTTTAAATAATTCAAATTTATGGAAAACATGTTCGTAGATCTAATACATCAATATGTATCAGATTCAGAACATCATTGGCTCGTTCATCTTTTCTAGCAAAAAGTAACTTGATCATCTTACTAAGAAGATAGGATTGATAAATTGATAATAATTCACAATTATTGACCTTAAAAATTATCTCCTGTTGATCCTATTCTTGTTTAATAATCAAAACTAAATTATCAAAGATAGATTTTATGACATTATCTACTTTAGGGAGTTTGTTTGATTGTGTATAATACATTAACAGGTTGTGACTATTAATAAATATTATTTCTTAGTTATCCACATGATCTTGACATCATTCATAATGATATCATAAAAATCATTAGACAATAGTGACAAACACTAAAATGATATTGTTAGAATTGAAAACAGGCTCGATGATTCCTAAAACCAAGATTGAAACATAATTTCCAACTCTAATGTTCAGGAAGCTCTTGCTGTTTCCAATCTTTTTACTATCCTGAAGTTATTGTAACAATTTGCATAGACTTCTGATATCCAATTCCCAGATAGTAGTGTCACAGATAAAGAAATCACAAGGTGTTATCATATAAGTACCTTGTTCAGTAATTTTTTGCTGATTTCTTAGCCTATTCGGATCAAGAAACTCAATCAGACTAGGTTAATATTAGACTCTTTTATCAGTTCGGGCTCATTAGCCCAAGAATGACTCTTTTGCACCTTTTTTTTTCTCAAAGATTTATTATCCCACTGAAGATACATTTTTAGAGGTACGAAAGAACTCCTTCAAAAAATTTTCTTCCACTGAGCATCATCAAATTTACAACTAAATTTGATTTCTTCGCTGCTCTCAATAACACCACACGATGATATGATCATTTGGCCACTTTTGATAAGTGTCTTTGATCGCATCACATGGGTTGGATGTGGAAACTTCAGCTGTTGAATCTATAATCATATGTAGGATCTATACATGCTCTAGAACTATTTGTAACTTTTGATACCAATTATTAAAATTGGATCCTATAAATCAGTCACTGTCAAACAGTGAATGGAGCAATGTACATCTAGCCATAACTGAAAGAAAACACAAGACCTCTATGTTTATGAATTGATTAAGTCTAAACACTTAGACTTTAGTCTAAAGGTTCTCCCACTATTTTAATCGAATTGGTAGCCTCTACCTTCAATTCGAGGAATTACCTTAATTCCTTAATGAGTACTGAAATCCACACAGACTGCATACAAGTCCGAGGATGGCTCGATCAATCCATATGCATCTATGGGTAGGTTCTTAATCAATTATTTTTTCAAATAATTTTTAATAATTAATTTTATTCCAGATTTTATTTCAGTAGGCGATGGGCCTCCACTAAAAGTTTCGGTTAGGTCAAACCATTAACATGAACCTACTTAATATTTCTAACTAATGAATGATCAGGTTCGAGGATGGCTCGATCAATCCAACCATCATCAGATAGTACAACAGAGTCATCATATGATGAATGATAATTCTATCATTCAGAAAAAATATCAGACGGAGGGCACCTGCAATGTCAATCTGAAATAATGGACCCATTATCATTCACCTTAATGGGAGGCTATGATCTAGTTATCCCCATAACTAGCTCATTTTATGGATCTAATAATTTAGAGGATTTAAAAATCAGTTTAGAGAAGAGATGAGAAGAGATCAACCAGTAAACCACAATCCTCCCACTGACTTCACTAAGTCATTGAATTGGATCAGGTTCATACTAGTTGAAATGGCACCTAGATTAGTCACACTGATCAACCTTAATGGCATGAGTCAACTCGAATCACTTAGTAGTCTAATCAAGATATAATTCACCAAATTGGCCAGGTAAGCGAGATTGATGGGAGGGTCTGCTAAGCTTGCCTTAGACACCATTGAAATGGTCAAGTAAGCCGCTCTCAATTAAAAACCATCAGTCGAAATGCCAAATTTATCTTAGACACTAATTGATTAATTAGTTTTGATTTGACCAACCTAATGATTCGGGTTCAACCACTAAGTCACAATCAAGATCCATTTGGTATAATCAAAGACTTGGACTTGACCATCTACAACTATTGTATTGGTTCTAGAGAAATTCTAATTTAATCTAATTCAATATTTGATTAGATTTAATCAAATTTTCTAATTAGTCTATTAACTTTTTGATTCTAACCTTAGGTCTAACCCAATTAAGAGGACCTGATTTGAGCTAACCCATGCCCCCATATTTTATGCCAATGATATTAGATTTTTAATTCATAATTCTAGATCTAATCGATTCTATCCTTAATTCTCAATTAAGTTCAGCATCAACATGAGTTTAGATTATGGTTTGAAACATTTTCAACCTTTTATTTTGTAAACAATTTACAATAAATATTATGTAAAGATTTTTTATTCTAAAACTTAATCGACTCAATCAATATTGAGCTGGCTATACAAAGAGACTGGGTCAACTCAGTTCAAAACTGGGTCAGCTCAGTAATTTTGTAAGCATGATTCAAGGAGTTTCAAATCTGAAAAATTTTGTATAATTTTAAAATAAAATCAATCATAATATTTTTAGATCATATCTAAAATTTTTATAATTTCAGATTTTATTTTATCATGATTAAAATAATTTTAATCATATAGATTAAATACCTTATTTTTCATACAACTTTGTATCACATACAACAAACCTAGGGTTTCAAGATCTAGGATTTTGCAGAAAAGTAAATTTTTTCTTTCACGTTCTTCTTTATGGGATCTAATCATATGGCACCCCTACATGTCATAAGAGCAACCCATTGAATGGGAAGAGAGGGCCTTTAAACCATTCTTGCTCCTATGACTGGATGGCCTGGTGATCAACCCAATCCAAGTACTTCCTAATCGGATCATCTAATCTAATCACATATCATATATGCTTGAATTTAGATCTAATCTAAATTATATCAGATCTGATTATAATCTTAGATTACATCTAAATCAAATTATAAACATCACATGCATGATATAAAATCAAATTTTATCAATGATCAGCACAAACTAAGACAATCTTTTCACTGTAAAGGGTAAACCCTACAACAGGACAATCTTATTTCAGTTTGTGCGATCCATCATTAATTAAATTTAGATCAAAATATCATATATCATATCTAAATAAAATTAAAATTAAAATTTAATATGTACATAAATCATGACATAATGAACTTAGGCTCTGATACCACTGTTAGGATGCGTAGGTGATTTCATGCATGTATTTTGAAACTTTTTCAAAAAAATTATAGTGAAAGATAACTAGATTAATCAAATTAATCTAACATGTATATGATCTAATCATCAAATCAACCTATTCTAAGATCTATGATATGTTATGTTGTATATAAAATTTAAAATAATTCGAAGATAAAATCAGCATGCATGCGTATGAGCAGTAGATCACATCTACTTCTAATCTGAGTTCAGAACTCCATACCTGATCATGGGTTGACGATCTCTGCTATTAAGAGATATGGTGGAGAGGATCCTTTCTAGTTGCTTGCAGCTGCACATGCATCCGGTCTCTATGAAAAGTCCATTCTAAGCTCCAATCTGATCGGTCTTCTCGAAAGTGCTAGCTCATGTGAAGACCTTTTTCTTGACTGATTGGATCTTTTCTTCAAATCTCTGAAATCTTTCTAGAGATTGAAGATGAACTTCTGAAGGAGATGAAGAGGTAGAAGAAAGATAGAGAAGAAAATAATTTTCTTCTAATTTATTCCTTCTTTCCAAACCCAAAGGATCAAAAACTTGAAATTCAGGTTTTTGCGCACACCCCAAGAGATAGGACCCTCCTCTCTATTTTTCATGCCATGAACATGCCCAAACTTCCACCACATAAAGAACTCTCTTCTAGTATCTTACAAATACAAAAGAAACCATAAAAGACCCTTTTATAGGCCTGTAAGGAGGTGGGGTGAAGAGTCCTAATGATCTTGAACTCTTATAGGATTTTGCCTCCCTTCACAATTCCACATCCCAAAATATACCAAAAGAATATGGGACACCCCTTCCCATATTTTTTTATAGTAAATCAGTTCTCCACTAGTCTTTCATAAAAAATCTCCTCAAAATATCATACATATAAGAAAAAAATAAATTTATTGGCATGGAGAGATTGATCTGGATGAGAACAGATTCTTTTGATAAGGAATATTTTAAAATCTATTTTTAGAACCTTCTTTTTATCAAAACTAAATCAGATTTGGATGTAAGATAGATAAGAGAAAGGACTCTTTTTTATGAAAAAATATCATACAAAATAATTTTGTGTGTAGAGATATATGGTATGCAATCTGGGTTGGCATAGGGAGAAGAGTCCTATTCCAATAAGGACTCTTAATTTCTTATCTGAATCGAAACCAAATCACATCTGGTTTAGTCCAAATAAAATATATAAAACTTAATTTAATTATATTTATAAATTTTTAATCAAATTTTAATCAAGTTAAAAATTGATTGAACCAAAATCCTGATCAAATCAAGGATAATTCTTCTTTAGCGATTAGATCATCTCATAATCTAATCGAGTCAAACCTAATTGAATCTAATTCAATTAGATTTTATTTAATCCTCTTTGCTCAATTAAATTGAGCTAATCAGTAATCTAATTATTAATTAATTTTTTATTAATTTACTAATACTTGATAAATTAATTTATTATAACTTTTGCATAAAGTTAATCATCAATCGAATTGACGATTAAGCCCTTGAATGATTCTCAATCATTGATCAGTCACATAATCAGTCAGAAATTTTTTTTAAGTATGACCCCATAGGTTCGAACCTAAGCTAGTAGTATAGGAACACCTTCCTGAACCAATCGATGTAACCATCTAGCAATGATGACCCGACGTCCGGATAGGTCAAATGATGGTGAAGCAACATTCAAGAATCTATTGATATATGGTTACCATATAATTCATCCCTTTGACCCTAATACTCGAGGATGATTTAAAATTTAACTGTCAATCCTAGATAAGTCATCCATATTGTATTTCAATCTTTTTTAAATCCATCATATGAATTATCCGAACCCAGATTTTGCTAAATTGAAATACACCGATGCATATCTCTTACGAATTTGGAGGGGTTAATCCCATCTTGACTCACAGACTGACTTGACAAGTGTTTGACTATATCCAAAAATCTTCCGTCACTGAATTAAAAATTCAATTAGTCTGACATCAAAGTACAGTGAGTTGCTTGTAAATCACTATGGTGATCTCAGGTTAGAGGGACACTTATACTCATACCCTTCGTGAGCTACCCTTGACAGCAGAGTGCTCTGCAGTTAGTCACGTTCAGTGACGATGTACCTCTACATCTCACCTGCATGCCATACCAGTATCTCTATACCATTGGTTACAAGGACAACTAATGCATATGGCACACAACGACCTACACTTGATATCGCTATCATCCTAGTAATAGTATATCGTTTGGTCATGAACAAGTTTAAGGACTACACGATAAATTCTCTTTTATCGATCAAAATAGTTCTAAGGACTTCATCACAATATAAGAGTTCGTTAGAAGATGTATCCTAGTGATGAAAAATATCAAATAATTTTTATTATTTATCAATTCATATACATTTATAATTAGCATAATCATCAAATGATTGGCTTTAGGACATAATTTTCAATAAAAATACACACCTTATAATTTTTATGTACACTAATCAAGCTTAAACAAACTTAAATACAGACCACAAGCACTAATATATGCTAATACATGAGTAAATACATAAGTAAACACACTTATTTACAAACTCATTTGGATTAACGGAGCTAAATGATAGAGTATTCTGTGGATGGTACTGTGGAAGGAAGGTGGGATGAATATTTTAATGGAAGAAACGGTGGAGAAGATGAGAGAAAGGATTGTTTTAAAGGGAAAATAGAATGATGATGGGTGGAAGTGAATTGTTTAATGGAGAATGAGATGTGGTATGGTGGAAGATGGAGTTGTTTAATGGGTGAAGTGAGATGATGCTGGTGGAGAAGCAATATTTTAAGGGAAAATTATGAAGAAAGTTTGGTTTTGGTGGAAGAAAGCAAACAAAGATGGATTAAACAAAGGGAAGATAATGAAAACCCCTCTGCAGATCACATGGAGCTGTCCGCGAAGAGGGAAGTAGATGAAGAAGATTAGGGATAATGAAGGAAAGTTTTATAAAAGAAGACGAAGGGAAGAAGGAAGTTTAGATGGAAAGAGACAAGGGAAGAGAGGAGAGGAGAAGAGAAGAAGAAGATTAGGAGATTAAGAAGAGGAACTCTACCATTAGTCTTGAAATCCCTCTCAGCCTACCTCTCCTACGCTCGGTCTCCCTTTGGATGAAGGTCTTCTTCGTTATATATAGGCGAGAGAAAAAACTATGCGGACTTCAGTCAGTTTGGAGTCCAACTGGACTTCATTTAGTTTGGAATCCGGAAGTTTGTAGAAGTCGGAACAGAAGTCAGAACTTAATTGATTTTAAATCTGATTTTCTGTAGCATCTTATCATCTCTGTACAGTGTCAGGAATCTTCTTGTAGATGAATAGTGATTATGTCAGGAACCTTTCTGTAGCTGGCTTGTCTTTTTTTGGATCTTGTTATAGACTGACTTTTTGAAATTAAACCATCTTTGAGAATTAAACCGACTTCGAGAATAGTAGTAGTGGCTAATGGAAGAGCCACGAAGTTATATCTGCAAAGAAAATTTTTCTATCAAGAGAGTGGTAGAAGGGTTAGTAAAAACTTTTTTTTTTTAACAAAGCTTGACCTTTTAGAATGTGTGGGTTGAGTCCTAAAAAATTGACTGGATCATCCTTCTGAATAAGATTGGTTAAGTGATAGAGTAGCTAAGTCTTCCAGATTTGTGTTGCTTGATTGAGGATCTGAATGCTAAAGAGTTTGTTTAATTTATCTTATCTTGCATTGAACCTTTTCTGGATAATTTTTTTCATTTAATAGAGGATCTCATGTCTTTCTCCAAGCTCCTGCTACTTCAATATTAATAAAAAGTAAAGTAGTTACCCAGATTCTTCCATCAGACTAGCATCATTGAGTTTTTTTTCTTGAGCCCTCCAGTAGACTTCTAATAGGCTTTTTTCTTGATATTCTTTAAAATTAAAATTTTTTGGAAGTTCTCCCTCATCTATATCGGATAATGTAATATAGTCTTCTTCTTCAAAAATACTGACTTCATAAATTTAGAAAGGATTATTTACTACTCCAATATCTCTAGTTTCAATGCCACTGAAAATTACAACCTTTAACAGATTTTTGTATATCTTTCCTACTTCATATAGAACTTCGCTGACCACAACTGGAAACATATATAGATTGGCGAAAGGGTCTACTGGCATTACTCGCACCAATCCTTTATATAGGGCTTTGAGTTCTTCTTTAGCATACTCATTGATCAATGGAAGATATAACTTGGAATAATTCCATCCATCTATTAGAGAAAATTGTAATTCTACAAATAGTTCATATCCATCTATTAAGAAAATTTGCAATTCTTTAAGCAGTTCTTTTATTTCATTAGGCTGAGTTGCCATTTGAAAAATATCTTCTAGAAGTTCACTGGTTAAAACTTCTTGAGCTTTTTTTCAACAGTCAAGTCATTTTAGCTTATTTATCTAGGTGTCTCAACTCTAAAGAGAGTAGCCAAATCAGGTAGATTTGGTTTGAGTGTTCATCTGATAGTCTTATTTTCTCTTTTAGCACCATCAAAGATAATTTTTTTTAGATAAATGATCAATAAGAGCTGTCATGGCTTTTCTAAAGTCTCCTTATTGGTTTAAAAGATGAGTTTTTCATACCTTGTTGATCATGTCATAAGTCTTTTGAAAAAGATCTGGCTTGTAATTTTAAGAAATTTTTTTTTCTCAAGAGCAGTTCTTTTATTTTGTATTTTTTTTTGTAGTCCATTAAATCTTGGATTAGAATTAGATAATAGTCGATTTATCAAATTTTTGTAATTGATATCCTTCTGCAATTTTTGATCTATTAGTTCTTCTTGAAGTGGCTTTACGATAAAAATTTCTCTTTTTATAGTAGGATAGCTTTTATACGTACCTGAAACAACTCTCATTAATTTATATTTTCTCTTTATATGTTGATCTAGACTACTTGCATCAGATATATGATTTTCTTCCATTTTGATGTTGTCTTGATGAAGTATATCTCCTGAGATGAACACTATATTAGTATACGAGAGAAAAAGCTTATATGTTGCTCAAGATATCATTTTAATGGGATCTTCCATAGTCAAAGAGTCTTTATAAATTTGTAAACACATTTTTCTTCTTTCTTTTTGATCTTTATGTATAATTCTTTGTTTTGGGATTTTGACTAATATTATGAAGCAATATTTTCTTTAATTAATGAGAAACTTAGATATCTTATAATTTACCATAAAATTTATCGAATGATGACCTTCTTTATTACTTTTATAGTAAATTAGAGATAAATAAAATATTAGATGATTTATTTCATTTTACTTTTTAGGGATCTTTCTAGCTCTTCTATCAAACTTTCTCTTGGATTTTTTATGTTTCTTTATATATGATTTATCTAGTTGAAATCCAAATTGATAATAGAAGTCTTCTAAATTATAGAGATCATTTATCTTTTCTTTACGAGGTATATTTCTAATTTGATCTTTTATCTTTAAGTTGTTATTCAATTTAAATTTATTAGGCAGAAATATTTTACTTAACTTATTAATGTTACCTACATATTCTAATCTAATTTTATCCTTTTCTAAAAGTAAAAAAAATATTTCTAAATTAATTTTTAAACCTAGATGTAATATTTTTAAAGTAAATACTAATATAGTAGAGTAATATTTTAACCCTAAAGGAAATAGTTCTAAAGAAAATTTTTTAATACTTAATATAATAGATTAAGTATCTCTATACCATCTAAACTCAACTAGACTACTACTCCTAAGGTTACTTAACTTATCATTAATATCTATATAAAATTTATTTATAGTGTTCAGAGGATAATCTAAAAGATTGTTATCTTTAGAGTTCTTCTAAATAATATTCATAATTTTTGAGTTAGTGAAAGAAATTTTCCACCAACCTTTTAATTGTCTCAATAGGTAATTTGTCCTTATCTCAACAATTAGAATTTGTGAATAGACATGGATTTTACAGGCTTTCAAATATATCATTGTTAGTTGATGACAATTGTTAGCTATTTGAAATTCAGTAAGTCCATCAAGATTCCAGTCAAGAGGTCTCCTCCTGGAATGGATAGTGGATAAGTTGTTAGAGGTTTTTGTCAACTGTAAATCCACTAAGATTGATCTAAGATAAGGATTTATTATCTTAGAGATCTGAATTGCTAGATTATAATTAGAACTTGATTTATCTTTGGTACTTTTTGAAATAAATAATTTACTAACTATATTCTTCCTATCATCTATTCTTTTATTCTCAAAATTTTCTGAGACTAAGAGCTTATTAATTCCTAAGAAACTACTAGTTCCTAAGGAATTATTAATTTTTTTATCCTTAGAGAAACATGAGGTTTCATAAATTTCTTCAGACAAAGAGATTGAACTAGATCTACTAGTTAAGGGAGACAGGTTTAAGATAGGTTGGTTTAAAGATTTGAATTCAGGTGAAGAATCTGGCCTAATCTTTTGATTATACAACTTGAATATAGAAGTGGTTTCTTCAAGGGTTTCATAGAAAGAAATTCTATCAAATTGATTCAGTATAATTTTATCTAATTCTTTTAAATTTTTTTTTTAGATTGTACTTCTAAAAGATCAGGTGTTGGAGGTATCTCAATTAGATCCAAATGATCTTCCTGAAGGAAAAACCATTTTTTTCCTTATAGGATCTTTCAGATTTCATCAAATCTGGGATGGAATAATTTTAAAAAAAAAATTATCCTATGTTTATTTCAGATCTAAATCTTTAGATCTAATTTTATTATCTAATATTAATTCTAAAATAAATCTAAAATCATGAGAAAATATTAAATACCTCAAGGATAATCTGATTACCCTGTAGATGATCACAGTAAGCTTGAGGTTCTGATTTAGCCATGCAATCGTCTGGCCTCTACCAGTATCCACTCAGGCAGGACCTAAATCATCTTCTCCTCATGAATCTTTGCTCTAAAAATTAGAACTAAATCTGATTACGAAGATCTTCAAAAGTCTTCTTGAAGTTGGAACAGCAGCCTGTCGAAGAAGTCCTGCAGCCTTCCTGTTCAAGGCGTCACCACATCTTAGACCTTTGCCAGATGGACGTCCAACTCCTAGGACGTGAAGAGGAAAGGGAGAGCTATAGATGGGACATGGAGAAGAGGAAAGAGGGTGGCAGCTTTGATGGGTTTGGCACAATCACATGAAACCCTAGGCGCAGACAGGGTTTATATAGATCCTGCTGCGCTGCGCAGTGCCACATCATTTGACCAATCAAAAAATTTTATTTAATCTAAAAAAATTTTGATTGATGGAGTGATATCATCTGATCACATCAGATAAGAACCCCATCCTCTCTCCAAGAGTTGGTGCCAACTTTGGATAAGCACAAAGAAAAGTTGGCGCCAACTAGTCCATGTTGATCAAGACTCTCCATCCTTATCCACTTGGGGTGCCCACTTAATCCAATTGGGCTCATGCCATAATCTGATTATGGTGCCCAATTTAATATGGATTTGGCATGTGGACACTCCATAAAAATCCTCCAATGAGCTCTTGCCAAGTGGCCTTCAGTTTAAGACCCATATGTCAACATTTGACAGATGTCCTAAAATGAAAATGGCAGGTAATAGGAATTAGCAGGTGTTGTCTTAAATTCATCTCATGAATTAAGACAAAATTTTTTTGAACTAGACAAGCTTCATTTAGATTGAGAGAAACCTTCTCAAGGTTCTCTGGGTGAGTCAAATCATATTTGGCTCAGTCGAGATAGAAAAGATTACACGAGGAGAAAGTTAGGCTTAATCGTGTGCTAGCACGATTTCCTTGAACCTAATTGGATCTAATCCAAATCAATTGGACTAGCCCAATTGATGACATCCAAATCCTAACCCTTATTAGTGTGACTCAGTTAGGTTCAATTCTGTATGATAATGAGATATGTCATGATCTCATCATCGACATCATCGAAACTCCTTTCGATGGACCAGAACTCCTATGATTCAGACAATTAAAATGATCGATCATCAAGATCATTCTAATTGCTCCTAAAATCCATCAGTGACATCTAACAGTATATGGTGGCAACCCATCAGAGCTGAAGATGAACTTCTCAGTGCAGCTATCTGTGTGATTGAGTTCTTCTATCATGAGTCCCGATTGAATTAGGATTAAGGTGAACTCGTCAAACCCAACATCAGTCATATGAATCAATCGATCGATCCGAGTCCGATGTGAAACCCCAATAGAAAAATCTTTTCCATTATTTCACTCTGCCATGGCCATGGGCTTAAGGACTCAATCTTTCGATCATCATAGGACTACTCCTCTTATCTACCGAGGTTGATAGATCCCATCTTGGTGCGATATGGTTCCTACAATGAATATGCTACAACCAACATACACCTCAGGGTTTCGAATGGCTAGGAGACTGAGTTATGGTGTAGTCAAACTATAACACACTCAAGATGAACTATCGATGCACCTCAGATCAAAGAACTAGACACATAACTGCAACATCGAGCTAGTCATCGACGAGAAGGTAGACTTCCATATGACTGCTCGATATGGTCACGCTCAGTACTCTCATTTTTAATGAATACCTATACTCTCACTTCGGTGTCTCCACACCATAGACTCAAGACACATCTACCCTAAAGAAGCGATCGTACACCAACCTTTCGGATCGATCACCATCCTCATGATGATCCTCTGGTCAGGAGCTGTTTATGAGTTAGTTATGTAAATTCATGCCTTAAATTTTCAACTCTTGAAAATATGAATTGACATTTCTACTAACTCAAAGGATGTATCACAGACACAATGTACACAATGTGATAGAAGAATAACCCATTTATTGATTTATAGTCAAAATTATAAATTTGTCCTTAGATTTGTACAGGAATGTGTCAGCCAATCTGGCATCTAGGGCACACATCTAACACTTCCTCAGTAATTTCTGTATGATTTTTGATTGATACCTTCAACTGACTGATGTCTAAACTTGACTCAGAGGACTTAAGTAAAGATATAGAATTCAGATTAACTTCAGTATTAATATCGGGACTATGAACAGTCTTAATAATTTCATCAAAAGAAATTTCTTTAATCAAAGTTTTATCAAATTCTTCAGATGAATTATTTTCAGTTTTAACTTCAAAGAGATTGGGTATAGTATCGATCTTTATGAAAAAATCACCAATCCTTACTAATGAATTATCAGAATTATCCCAATCAACTTTAGGTTTCCTTTTCTTTTCTAAAAGGCTATCAGTCTGAGTTTCTTCAGGGTTGAGAGAATGATCATACAGTTTTATTGTTTCTCAACCTGATCTAGATGTTCAAAGGTTTTATCAGAATAAGTTTCTACTTTAGAGATTTGATCAAGATCATTAGCAGAAACCTTAAGTAAATTTTTATTCCTTTTCTTTTGAACCTGAGTTATCTTGTAAGTAAGTTCATCTTTAAAACTTTTACAATATTTCCATGATTTAGCCATCCTTTTAATAACAGTTTCTTGAATTCCAGCACTAGCTTCCTCAAGATCTTGAATATAGTATTTATCAAACCAGTCAAAGAAGAAAATATGTCTCTCTTCAATCCTCATCTGACTAAACCATATTTCTCTTATAAAATCTCTTTCTCTTTTATTATAAGTATCAAAGCACCACTCTTTTCTATCTTTGTTTTTATCAAAATTGAAGTCTTCTCTTAGTAGTTCTTTATCTATAGGGAATTCAGTTATTTCTATGATATTAGAGTCAATATAAGAGCCATATGGGGTATCTAAAACTAATCTAGCTAATTTTTTCATTTTTATTTTTATTTTTTCTTCTAAATATGAAGTATCCATAATAGGTTCTATACTATAATCTTTTAGACTATTTTCTAATTATTTCAAAGTAACTGAAGGTTTATTTGAACACCTAGTTTGAAAGCAAGTATTTTTTTAAAGCCTAGTATCTTCCAAGTTAGAAGGCAAGATTTTTCTTGTCTTAGAAGATGAGATTTTTCTCGACTTAAAGAGTTTCTTTATCCCAAGATCGTTAAGTTTAAGTTCTTTTCTTTCAAAATTCTGGAGATAATAATCAAAGGATTGTTCTTCATTTTCTTCATTAGTTTCTTCAAATACTTCTGGGGAGAATATTTTTATATTAGTTTCTTCTAGATAGAATTCATTTTCTATTTTCTCAGGGTAGATGGATTCTATATCATCTTGTAACTCATCTTGATCCCAGTCCTCAATATCAAAGGCTTTAATATCTTCATCCATTTTAATATATTGAGAGAATTAGCTAACTATTACTCTACCTATTATCTAAATGTATACTAAATAACTCTATATTACCTAAAGAATCATAGGAAAGGTTAACTCTAATTTCTATTTAAAGCTAAGTTTTATCTTGAATTCTATAAAATATACATTTATACTACTAATTAATTCTCATACATATCTAGATTATTAATTAACTCTTCAATAGTTACCAGAATTTTAGTCATTTTGCTTATTAGAAATATTTTATAAACATAGCAGAGTTATTTTCAGCATAAGTAAGACACAGAACAGAATTAATTTTCAAAAGTTCGGCAAGAGATCTAAAAATATCAGTCATAGAGATGACACCAATAGTCTATTTGTGACCGACCACCCTAAATGCCTTTCCTCATTGCTAACATAAAAATTATCACGCTATCTATCTGGTATGCTCTATATGGCTAAAAATTGATAGATCTTCTCTCCAGCATGACTTGACTCTGATACCAATTTGATCCAAACCAACGGACGTACGCATGGAAGCAGCAATGTTGTGTATGTGTGAGTGGGTCAGAGTCACAACCACAGATATATGATATTTTGCAAGTCCTAACGGACTCCTCTGATGCAGATCAGGAACCCCGATAATCATGAGGTAGAAGTATCATAGTGCCCAGCAGTAAATTGTCACAGTAGTGTGATCTAGCAGTAAAAGCTACGTGCACATATGTAGAAGCAGCAAATGGGTAGGCTATATGTGTACACATAGAAGCAGTAAATAGATAGGCTACGTGCGTACACGTAGAAGCAGTAAATGAATAGACGAACTATAAGGTATACGATACTGCCCACATGCACCGTATAACAAACAGCCCGAAACCCAGGAGTAAAAGCAAAATGATTATGATTGAGGAGTAAAGAAGGTCAAGCCTACAGATAATACCTACTTAAACAAATAGTAGACAAACACAAAAATAAAGGACTAATAGATGAACATGCAAAGTGAGGGTAAAGGACAGACAGAACAAATGAATCTACAAACACTCAGGCACAAGATAAACAAACTAATGGAGACAAGCTAAGTATATAAGATACAAATCTAAACTAAGGCATGGGCTAATGAAAGACTAAGATGAACTAAAACGTAATATATAAGAAATTACAAACTGAAACATAAACTAACGAAAAGCTAATAAAAGAATACAAGCTCAGATAAAGAATACAAGCTAGTGACTAATTGTAGACTAGATAACATAAATTACTATAAATCTTAGCAGATTAAGATAAAATAAATTTTCAATAATTAAAACTATCCAGATTATAAGTAAACAGGCTAATATAAGAACAAAAAACATAAAAGTAATAAATAGATTTCTGAACAAACTATACTACTGAGTAAACTACTAAGCTATAACTATAGCAAACAAACAAAACTTAGAAAGGTAAACTAACTGCAGTAAATAAAACTAACAGAATGAACAAACTAATTACTACAGTAAATAAAACTAAAATAAATAAGAGCAAAACAAACTAAAATAAATAAAGATAAGTGTAGTAAATAAAATAGAAACAAAGCAGAATGGATAGGAGCAGAACAGAACTTAATTAGATACAAGAATAGGTAAATATAAATACGATGAAATAAAATAAAATTGCTTAATATAAAGTAAAAAAAATAAATAAAAGCTTAAAAGTAAATAAAGTACATTCACTAATCTGATAGCATATAATCACTTCGTTGTTTACTTCACAATTGTATGATAGATTGTACTATATTTTTAGTATGATCTTATAGCATGTTACATGTGGTATTTGTTGGAAAATATATCCCAAAACCAATCGTTAGACGATTGTACTCATCTTATAAATTATATATAAATTTTTATTAATAAAAATTATTTGATATTTTCATTACAAATTGATCATATTGGAACTTCTGTATTATAATGAAGTCCTTAGGACTATTATTAATTGACAAAGGAGGATTTATTGTTGAGTCCTTAAAAATATTCGTGACCAAACGATACGCTATTACTATGACGATAGCGATATCAAGTGTAGATCATTGTGTGCTATATGAGTTGGTTATCCTCTTAACTAAGGAGAGTGGAGACACTATTATAGCATGCAGATAGAATGTAGGAGTACATTCGCATCGAATGTAATCATGTACCGAGCACTCTTCTGTCAAGAGTAGCTTGTTAAGGGTATGGATATAACTATCTCTCCGATATGAGACCACCACAGTGACTTGTAAGCAACTCACTATACTTTAGTATCGGACCATCTGAGTTTCTAACTTAGTGATAAAAGGATACTGGGTGCAGTCAAGTACTTATCAAGTCGGTGTGTGAGTCAAGATGAAATTGATCTCTCTGAATTGGTAGAAGATATGCATCATTGTATTTCAATTTAGCAAAATCTTGACCAGGATAATTGATCGCTATCGTAGATGGTCAAGAATAAAAACCACCTCAAACTATATAGATAGGATGAGTAGGGATCATTTTCATGGGGATCTAGGACGATTATCTCTTTTTTTTAAGAAGAAATAAGAGAATTAATTGCAGAAGGATTAAAAGAAATAGAATAGCAAGAATTAAATTAAAAGTATGAATTAATTTATAAAAAAAAATAATTCAAAAAAATAACCCAAAAATTTCGAATCTACCATGTAAATTAGATTTATTTTTTTTTCTTATGTTGCAATATTAATTCTTGTGATTAAGATATTAGCATAGCTATCTCTAAGGGATACGGACTGTATCAGTAGATCATAGCTCATCCTATTGGAGTACAAACTATCTAAATTCAATTATAAGATCTAAGGTTTAATCTCATATACTACGATCTATCTCTCCAAAGCATGTACCGTATCCAGAGATCATGGCACGTCAATAGAGGGTATAGGCCATGTAGGCTGGATCAATACCTCAAAAGCAAATAAAAAGATATGAAATAAAAGCATAATTTTATTGTATAAAAAATTAAATATAAGAAAAAAAATAAAAACTCATTTATAGGCTTCATCATATTTCTGGATTGAAGGGATTTAGCCATGCATCAAGCTCTCTAATTCCATAATCTCCTAATATTTGATCCCTAAAGCTCTTTGAATTTTTTCTCTATTTTTTTTATTTTTTCTCTGATTTTTCTCCTCTTCCATACTTATTCTCAGACCTCCTATTTATAGGTGAATTTTTCATATTTTTTGGTAGGAAAGGAGTCCTAAAACCCTTAAAAATTATTTTAATCTCCTAGGAATATTTCTAGCTGTCAGATCAGGCTTGGACCACTCAGATCAGCCCAAAAATCAGCCTTTTACCCCTTATCAGGGTCAGATTCAACCACAGCCATCTGATTGTGCTCCAGATTAAATTCTGGCCATTGGATCAAAGGTTGGATAGAATCTGGGCCGTCGATCAGCACATTTAATCTCTTATTCAAAATCGAGAACTACCATAGCCGTCAGATCAGATGATAGATTGAATTTCGACCGTCTGATTGCGCAAAACCTTTTGCCTCTCCTGTGAACCATGTCAGTGGACCGCGAACTATTTCTGTGGACCACACCCTGGTCCACCGTGCACCGACTGGCTGGTCCACCATGCACCAGAGGCTATTTTAAAGATTTTTTAGGATATTTTGGCTCCATTTTTACTTTGATTTTTGCTTGAAAAATTGGAAAAATATACATTAAATTTTTAAATTTTTTTTTTTTTCATTTTGGTGCTTAAATTGCTCAATTAAATTAACATCTTATTTTTCATAAATATATCTAATTTCATAAATTTTTAAAATTATTTATTTTTTCAAGAAAATTCAATTTATTCATGAAATTAAGTTTTTAAGAAGATGTTAACATCAAAAATTATCAAAAATATCTTCAATAAATATAAAAATATACCACTTATCACACCCTCCAATTTGAACTTTGCTCATCCTTGAGTAAAGAAAAAATTTAGAATTAAGTATCATTTAACATAAAATTTTGAATTTCACCAAATAATTTTCAAAAAAGCGGCTGATGTTCAGTAGAGCATGAATGAGATATATCATTGGAGTATTAATACTAATCAATATAAGAGTTAAACTAAGAACACTAAATTTTTTTTGAATTTTTTCTAAATTATTCCTACCTTTATCTTCAAATCATTAACCTCATATGGACAAGTATATTGTTACTTCCATCCTTCATTTATTGTTCTTTTTTTTTTCTTCTTTTTTTTTTTAACGTTGTATTGCTATTGAGTGTCTTAACCCCTTAAGCTTTCTGTTTGACCCATGTAGCAAATTTTCAGTCAATGACTCCCAAACTAGATGTCTTTAGGGCACTAGGTATAGAATACCCTTCGAACCTACTTGCTCGAATCAAACAGGCTATGAGTTAAAACTAGCTTTACAACAAAGCTTCTTTGTCTTTCATACCTTTTGACATAAAATTCAATGCTTGCTTAGGCAAAGAGACCCGGTTACTCAGCATGAAGTACTTGGAAATTTTTTTCTTTTTTTTAAATATGAAGAAACATATAGTTACCCTATGCAAGTCTATAAGAAGTAAACTCTTCTTTGATGCTGGTAGAAAAATTTAAAAATACTCAAAGAAAGCTATTTCAGTTCTAAACTTAACTCCTTATTGAGTTTTCTTAATACTTGATCCCTCAATATCTCACAAACTCTCTAATTTGTACATTAATTTTCTTTTAAAAATACTTGGTTTAACTTAATTTTTAAATATAATCAGGTGCTTAAATGCTAAATACTACTTACTTGAGGACTTTAAAAAAAATTTTTATTCTTCCCCCCCAACTTAATTGACATTGTCCTCAATGGAGTAGGAAAAATGAAGGGTGCATTAAAAGAGAAAGAGAAAGGAGAGATGTCACCTGATCCAGAAGCTTTTTTCAAAATTGGTACTTTTTCCATCTTAACCAATATTGCCTTCAAATCTCTACAAAAGATACAAAGCAAGCCTTGATTAATCTAAATATAATGCAAAAGAAAGTAAAAGCAAAAACTGGAACTGGGTTTCCCACAAAGTGCTAAGTTTGAAGTCTTCAGCCAGACCATATTAATTGACAGGTGCTTCCACACAGAACGATCCTTTATTCTTAGAAAAATGAAGATCAGTTAAAATAAAATAAAAAAAATTTGGGTTGCCTCCTAAAAAGTACTATGTTTAACGTCTTCAGCCAAATGCTAAAAGAGTATCTATCCTATTTCTGCCTGAATCTTAACATAGATCTATAATTCTCTACGTGATTCAGGCTCTTTCTCAAGGTATTTTCTATTTGGGACCATTATATGACTCATTCTCCTAATAACTAACAATTCTTCCTTTATAATTAGATTTAGGTATAACTTAAGTACTAGTCGGGATTTTAAAAGATCTAGATCTGTATACTCGATGTGCTGAGAAAGTGTTTCTGGATCTCCTATTGTTGCCTCTTTCTTTTTAAGCAGAGGTTCAATCAGTGTCATGAGGGGTTCAACAATTAATTTTAGGTTTAGCTGAGTGTAATGGTCACTAGGTGTGGATACCTCATTATTATCAACTTCGGGTATTTCCTCCAGTTCTTCAGACCGAATGTTCTCAACTGATTGAACTGGCCTTTAAGTTCTAGACCATTCTGAGCTCTAGGGTTGTCCTCTAGTTGGCTTGATAATTTATCTTCTTCTAGTTTACTAACTACTATAGTTGATTGGCCCAATTGTTTAATTAATTGGTTAGTAGTTTGCATGAAATTATTGAGGGTATTTTTAAAGTTTGAGGTTGATTGCGCTAAGATATCTAGACTCTTTTCTAATGTGTTGACTCCTTCCTCGAGATCTAAATCTGGTTGATCATTCAGTGTTTGGTTGGACCATAGATAGGGTTGATAAAAATTATGGGCTCTTAATGTTGCATCTTGTGACCATGTAAAATTGGGATGACTTCCTGACCCTGGGTTATAGATTGGTGCATAAGGTTCATCTATGTAGCTTTCATTGAATGCACTCTCCTGTATGAGCTCAATTTGGGTTGAGTTCATCAATAAGGACACTCCTCCACAATATGATCTGGTGCATCGCATCCAATGCACATGGGTGCTAGCACTTGGTTAAATTGGATATGTCTTTCGAATTCTAAGGCTTCAATTCTATTGGTCAAAGTTGCAACTCTAGTATCTTCAAACTCCCTTGAATAAATGTATGCATTTTCAATTTTAGTGAATGTAGGATGCATGTTAATCATTTGAGAATCAATTATAAAATTGTTAGTCGAGGATCTAATTCTAGACAGTTGGACAGAGCTAATCGAATAACACAGGTCCAACAGAGTTCTAGGTTGTCTATTGGAATCCATTTCTTCTTTAGTAACCTTATAGCCTTGTTGGTTTTAGATTATGTCTGGCAATTTTTGTTTTATCCCAGTAGAATTTTTTTTTTAATTTTTAATTTTTTTTTTAATTTTAATATATGAGAGAAAAAGAGGAGAAGAAGAAAAGTTTTAGAGATGAGAGTCTTAAGGAGTCCTAAATCTAGAGACATTAGAGAAGAGTGTTTTAATTAGGGTTAAAGTATGTAGGTTAGTAATCAAGTTATGCAGACAATCCTAGCTAAAGATAATCCTAGATCTAGACAGCTCCTAACCACCAAGGTCGCCTTTGAGCATTCCAGGTAAAAAACTAGCCACTCAACTGGCCATGTAAGTGTAAGGTCGGTGGGGGTCCCCCCGTTGCTTTCCTTAGACACCAACTGAGTTGGACAGATAAGCGAATGGAATCAATTAAATAACCACCTTCCTTTAGGATGTAGTCTCTGAACCATTTTTCTAGACACCAGTCAAACTGACTAACCGTAACCCAATCTTACTCTTAGGATCTCTTGTCCTATTGAGCTCGAAAGTTCTTAGGGGCCAACATCTAATTGATTTTAAGTTAAGGTTTAGGTCAATGCAATATGCAGGATGGTGGTTTGTGGGTCAAGAAAGGGTGATGAAATCTTCACCTTATCTTGTTTAGAATTTGTGCCCTTAAGATGTTTTATGGAATTATGCAATGCAAAAAGAGAAGATGACCAGATTTGATAGTTCGTTAAGAGTAAATTGATTTATTTTATTTTTTTAGATTTTGTAATTAAGTATCTAATTTTTTAAGTAGATTATGAGGTGTCAATGTAGAGATTTTTTTTTTTAAGAAAGTAAGTTTGACTAAGGAACTAAGCAAGTTAGAAAGAAACTAAGAAAATTTAAAAAAAAAAAATAATAATAATCATGCCTCGATCTCTGGCAATGGTGCCAAAATTTGATTGCTATTATAGGCGGTCAAGAATAAAAACCAACTCAAACTGTATAGATAGGGTGAGTAGGGATCGTTTCCATGGGGATGTAGGACGATTATCTCTTTTTTTTTTAAGAAGAAATAAAAGAGAATTGATTGTAGAAGGATTAAAAAAATAGAATAGTAAGAATTAAATTAAAAATATGAATTAATTTATGAAAAAATAATTCAGAAAAATAATCCAAGAATTTTGAATCTACCATACAAATTAGATTTATTTATTTATTTCTTATGTTGCAATATTAATTCTTGTGATTAAGATATTAGCATAGCTTATCTCTAAGGAATACAGACTATATCAGTAGATCATAGCTCATCTTGTTGGAGTATAAACTATCTAAATTCAATTACAAGATCTAAGATTTAATCTCATATACTACGATCTATCTCTCCAAAGCACGTACCATATCCAGAGATCACAGCACGTCAATAAAGGGTATAGGCCGTATAGGCTAGATCAATATCTCAAAAAAAATAAAAAGATATGAAATAAAAGTATAATTTTATTATATAAAAATTAAATACAAGAAAAAAAAATAAAAACCCATTTATAGGCTTCATTGTATTCCTAGATTGAAGGGATTTAGCCACGCATCAAGCTCTCTAATTTCATAATCTCCCAATATTTGATCCCTAAAGCTCCTTGAATTCTTTCTCTATTTTTTTTTATTTTTTCTCTAATTTTTTTTCCTCTTCCACACTTATTCTCGAACCTCCTATTTATAGGTGAATTTTTCATATTTTTTTGATAGAAAAAGGAGTACTAAAACCCTTAGAAATTATTTTAATCTCCTAGGAATATTCCTGACCATCGGATCAGGCTTGGACCGCTCAGATCAATCCAAAAGTTAGCCTTTTACTCCTTATTAGGGTTGGATTCAACCAAGCCATCCAATTGTGCTCTAGAATGAATTCTAGCTGTTGGATCAAAGGTCGGATGGAATCTAGGCCGTCGATCAGTGCATTTAATATCCTATTCAAAATCTGGAGCTACCACAGCCATCGAATCGGATGATAGATTGAATTTCGACCATTCGATCATGCAAAACCTTTTGCCTCGCTTGTGAACTACACCTGTGGACCACGAACTATTTTTGTGGATCGTGCCCTGGTTTCTATGGACCGATCGGCTGGTCCACCATGCACCAGAGGCTATTTTAAAGGTTTTTTAGGATATTTTGGCTTCATTTTTGCTCCAATTTTTACATGAAAAATTGGAATAAATATACATTAAATTTTTTATATTTTTTTTATTTTGATGCTTAAATTGCTTAATTAAATTAACATCTTATTTGTCATAAATATATCTAATTTTATAAAATTTTAAAATTATTTATTTTTTTAAAAAAATTCAATTTATTCATGAAATTAGGTTTTTAAGAAGATGTTAACATAAAAAATTATCAAAAATACCTTCAATAAATATAAAAATATACCACTTATCAATAATCCATGAGATAGATTTAAAATATTAAAATATAATATAGTTGACTTAATTAGGGTTGACAGTTAAACCCTACATCACCTTGAGTATTTAGATCAAAGGGATGAATTATACGGTAACCATACGCCAATAGGTTCTAGAAGGTTGCTTTGCAACACTTCAACCTATCCAGTCGTCGTGTCATCATTGCTAGATAGTTATATCGATTGGTATAGAAAGTTATTCCTATGCTACCAGCTTAGGTTCGAACCTATGGGATTATACGCATTAGAAGATTTGGTCAGATCTGATGGCTGAAGAGTTTAATTAAATTATAACTCTGGTGAAGAGTCCTACTTGGACTAGGACTCTGTGGGAGAGTCTCACTGGGACTGGGACTCTATCATTTATAGAGAATTAATTAGTAATTAGATTACTAATTGACTCAATTTGATTGAGTAATGAGCTTTAGAACAAGTCTAATTGAATTAGCTCAGTTCGACTCAAATTGGGATTGATATGATCAAACCTGATTACAAGAAAATTTTGATCCTGATTCGATCAGGGTTTGGACTCGACTAATTTCTAATTGGATTAGAAATTTGATGAGATATTTAGATTTTTAATTGGATTAGATTCATTTCTATCAGTGGTTTCAATTCAAATTTGATTTGGATTAGAATTGAATTAGAAATAAAGAGTTCAAGTCAGACTAGGATTCTATCCTTATCTTTTGCACCACATTTAGATCCATACCAATTTCTCCATGTCTAATTTGATTTGGGTTGTCATTTTTAGCATCATGAGAGAGGATCTAATAAGGGTGGTCGGCTATAGCTGATGAGTCATAATATTATATCTTGCTTAATTCGAATACGATCCGAATTAGAGATAAGATGCAGACTAGGAAAGAGATTTTTCGTATATGGTATATTGTTGGAGTCATATTATTTTTTTTCTTATTTTTTTTGAAGAATATTTTGGCATGTGAGACTCCAAATTTCTTCTCCATATCTTAATAATTTTTTAAAAATTTCTAGAATGCCAAAAGGAGGTTTTGGCATTGATTAATGGCACCCTTTCTTGGAAAGTCTTAATTCTTAGTCTATAAAAAGGGGACCCCTCTCTTAGACATCCTATAATCAATTCTCTTATAGATTTTTTATTTTCAGAGCCTCTTCTCCTCCTCCTCTCTTCCTCCTCCAGATCTTCTATCACTTTAGAGTATTCAAGGTGCTTTAGAAGAAGGAAGAGATCAGTTGTCGAAGTTATTCGTAGACTAGCATCTCCGAGCCCCTGAACTGTGCCAGTCTTCACATGGATTTTTCTACAGAGGCCAGATGACTTTGTGTGGCTGCAAGCAACCTGAAGAATATCCTCCTAACCATTGGATTAGAGGAGATCAAGATTAAAATTTATTTGGTAACGATCTCTAACATGTTTTGATTCCTATGGTAGATCTAATAATTAGATCTAGAATTTCAACATCGATGAGATCGATGTGATTTTTATTTTTAGATTTAAAATATATAATTTTCATATCAAAGATCCTGATGTGGTAGTCTAAGATTAGATCTTATATATATAATTAAGATTAAATTATTTAATCTATTATTTTTACTGCATAAAATTTTAAAATTGCATGTACTGCATTACCGCAAAATTTTCTTCAACAGTATTTGGGTTGTTTACCTTAATTGATCTATTGTTTACTTCAGAATCTCTACCAACCTTAGGATTGTTTATCCTTAAGAGACTTATCTGTTATTTATTTCACAGTCTCGGTAGTATTCTGATTGTTTACCGTCGTGCTACAGTAATATGCTACAGTGCGCAACAGTATTGCATAGTATTTTTGCTACAATACTACATAGTTCATGTGCTATCGTAATTAGCTAAAGTATAACTACAGTACTATGAATAGTAATAAATAGTAATAAGCTTAAGATGTAAAGAAAACTTAAAATATAATTAAAAATAGTAATATGAAAGAAAAATAGATTTTATTTACAAAAGCGCACTTACATAGAGTCTGATGAAATTGAAATACATACCGTACAAGCTTTGTGTATACTAATCAAGCTTAAGCAAATTTAAATACAAACCACAAGTACTAATATATGCTAATATATGAGTAAACACACAAGCAAACACACTTATTTACAAACTCATATGGATTAAAGGAGCTAAATGACAGAGTACTCTAGCTGTGGATAGAACTGTGGAAGGGAGAAGAGTGGAATATTATTGTTGCCCTATGAATTAATTTTGATGGTCACAAACCATTTGAGGAGACTACTATTGAGCTTCTTATCCTTAAAGAATACTTTAGTATTGTTTCAGTTAGTCCAAAAATGTTAAGTTTGAAAAGCTTCTTCAAGGGTGCCAAAGTTGAAGATTTTGCAAGTTGGAGATGATTTTGAAGCCATTTAGGAGTACCAAATCTATTTAAGAGTGTTTGATATTGTTTTGGTAAGTTTCAAACTTTAAATATATGAAAAATTAGGTTGGAATAAAATGGGACGACCCAACTGGATCATCCAGTTGTATAGAGAAATCGGCACGCACCTGTTTTGGCTTGTGGCAGATAGTGGTGAAGGAACCAGATCTAGGGTTTCAGGGTTAGATCTTGAAAATTTTTTAAAGATCATACAGCGGAAGACTAAAATAAATCAAAATTTATTTTCTAAGATCAAAAAATCCCTAGATCTAAGATCCTATTACATGATTATTACATAGCATTAAATCAAAAATTAAAATATATATAAATATAGTATGAACTACATGTTGATCATATCAACATGTTTCTATACTAGCTACATCTAATGTATGTATTAAATAATAGATCAGATCTATTACCTTGCAAGTTAGACGCTCTAACCTCGCTGATCCGGGCTTAAGGATGATGTTGCAAGCCGCACACATGTCCGGCCTCTAGGAGTCGTCCACACGAGCCCACGAATCTCGATCAGAAGTCCTGCTTCAGGAAATCAGCACAGTATGCTAGTACTGCGCTGATCCTTTTTTGATGGTTGATCAGGTGCCTCCTTCTTCTTGATTTGGACTCTTTCAAAGATGAAAAGTAGAAGGAGGAGTTTCAGATCTGAGACACTCTCAGAAAACTCAAGATGGAGGGAGGAAAGATATGAAAACAAAAACCCAAGAAGAAGACCCTCTTCTTCTTCACGTTTTTCTCTCTAGACACCCAAACTTGCGTCTTTTATATCTCCACGACCCAAAAGTATTTCTCTCTGATTTTTGGATGGCAGAAAGGCCTCTCAAATATCTATCTCCTTTTAAAATTTTACGAAGAAACTCATCTTACATAGAGAGAGATGATAGAGTCCTTGTCTAGGTCAAACACCTAGTCAAGGCTTATCCAAACATGGCAAGTAAAGGGACGCCCAACTCTTGAGCACCTCCTTCATATTTTCATGGATGGATCAATAGAAAAGGGTGCACAATGTAAACCCTAAAAGCCACGAAAATTCCAAAAAAAAAATTTGGATAAATTCGGTGCAAAATTGAAAGAGTTTTGGATTTCTAAAACTCTATCTCATAGAATTCGAAATCCAAACTTATTCCTTTTAGATTTGATCCAAATCACCTTCCATGTAAGAAAGAAGAGAGGAGACCTTTTGTGAACGTGGGAGAGATCTGGGAGAGGGCTTTTATCGCACAAAATAAGTGGAGATTGGCGTTGAATAAGAGAGAGGGCGTGGAGAAGGTTTATGTGGCGCAAGGTGGAATCCTAGTCCTACTAGGATTCTGTCTCATAACTTGTTTTAATTTGGTTTCCCAAATCAAATCAAATCAAAATTAGATCAACCCAATTAAAATAGGTCTTAACCCAATTAAAAACCTAATTTAATCAGATTTAAATTAGATTTAAATCTGATTTAATTTTCTAATCAAATTAGAAATTAGATTGACCCAAGTCCTAGTTGAACTAGGACTAGTCTTTCCTTGCACTTGGCTTATCCAATAAACCAATTGGACTTGATCCAATCAAGCCCAAACTAAATCTAATTAAATTATATTTAATTAGACTTAATCTCAGCCCATTGGCTTAATCAAATTAAGCCAATTAGCAATCAAATTGCTAATCGATCCTCCTGCAACACTTGCACTGGGTTAAATGTCAATTGTATTGATCATTTAACCCTAGAACAATTCTTAATCGTTGATCAACCATCCGATCGGATCATGAACTCTAATGTGTGTGACCTCATAGGTCCGAACCTAAGCCGGTAGCATAGAAACAAATTCTTATACCAATCGAAGTGACCATCTAGCAATGGTACCCGACGACCGGATAGGTCGAATGTGTAGAACAACATCCTTAGAACCCATGCGGATATAGTTTTCATATAATTCATCCCCTTGACCAAAATGATCATAGGACACCCCAGAGCTCAACTGTCAACTCTGATCAGGTTGTCCACATTGTATTTCAAAATATCAAATCCATCTGATGGATTACCCTGGCCAAGGTTTTGCTAAATTGAAATACAGTGACTCATTCTTCTCCAACTCTTGGAGTGGTCAATCCCATCTCGATCACACTCTGACTTTGCAAGTACTTTACTGTGCCCAGAAGCCTTCCGTCCCTGAATTAGAAATTCAGTTAGTCCAGTACCAAAGCACAGTGAGTTGCTTGCAAGTCACTGAGGCGATCTCAAGTCTAAGGGATACTTATACCTATATCCCATCAGAGACATTCTCGACAGCAGAATGCTCTGGAGTTGGTCACGTTCAATGATGATGTACCCTTACATCTCATCTGTATGCCATACCAGTGTCTCCACACTCCTTGGTTAAGAGGACAACCAACCCATATGGCCTACAGCGACCTATGCTCGATAGAAGCTGTCGTCCTTATTAACAGCCTATCATTTGGTCGTGAACAATTTTAAGGACTAATCGATAAATCCTCTCTTTATCGAATCTAAATAGTCCTAAGGACTTCATCATAATAACGGAGTTCATTAGAAGATGAAAGCTTATGATGAAGATGCCAAATATATTTTATTTATTAACAAATCAATTACAATACTTGGTTGCTTAACCGTCAACAGCTTGACGATTGGCTTTTTGGGACATATTTCCCAACAACTCCCACTTGTCCTAAAGCCACTCGGCACAGTATCTAATACCCATCTTCGACTTATGGTTGTCGAACTCCTTTATTGCCAGGGCTTTAGTGAAGGGGTCGGCTAGGTTCTCCTTTCAGTCGATCTTCTGAAGGTCGACGTCACCTCGATCCACGATCTCTCGGACCAGGTGGAAGCGGTGCAAGATGTGCTTCGTCCGCTGATGTGCTTTGGGTTTCTTCACCTGAGCTATGGTACCAGTGCTGTCGTAGTAGAGCAGGACCGGACCATCGAGGGAGGGTGCTACTCCGAGCTCGTTGATGAATTTTCTCAGCCACACAGCTTCCTTCGCGGCATCTGATGCTGCGATATACTCTGCTTCACAAACAGAGTCTGCCACAGTATGCTGCTTGGAACTCTTCCAGCAGATGGCTCCACCATTCAGAGTAAAGATATAACCCGACACACTCCTGCTGTCATCATGGTCAGATTAGAAGCTAGAGTCTGTGAACCCCACAAGTTTCAGATCTGACTCGCCATAAATCAACCATTGGTCCTTAGTATTTCTCAAATACTTAAGGATGGCTTTAACCACTTTCCAGTGGTTTTCTCCAGGATCAGATTGGTATCTACTCACTACTCCTAGTGAGTATGCCACATCTGGTCTTGTACATGTCATGGCGTACATGATAGATCCCATGGCTGAAGCATATGGGACTCTACTCATACGCTCTCTCTCTTCAGGAGTTGTCGGACAATCCTTCTTAGAGAGAGAAATTCCTTGGCCTATCGGTAGATAGCCCTTCTTGGAATTCTCCATGCTGAACCTCTTCAGCACAGTATCTATGTACATGGACTGGGATAACCCAAGCATCCTTTTAGATCTATCCCTATAGATCTTCATCCCTAGGATGTAGGATGCTTCACCCAAGTCCTTCATGGAGAACTGTGATGACAACCAAACTTTTATTCCCTGTAGTGCGGGGATGTCATTCCCGATTAAGAGAATGTCATCCACGTACAAGATAAGGAATACCACAACTGGACCATTTGCCCATTTATAGATGCAGGGCTCTTCTCCATTCTTAATGAAGCCATACGTTTTGATCACCTTATCAAAACACATGTTCCAACTCCGAGAAGCTTGCTTTAATCCATAAATGAATCTCTGAAGCTTGCACACCTTGGACTCATCTGTGGATGTAAACCCCTCAAGTTGTATCATATACACCTCTTCGGTCAGCTCTCCATTAAGAAAAGCTGTCTTTACATCCATCTGCCAGATCTCATAATCTAGATGGGCAGCTATTGCAAGCATTATCCGAATAGATTTTAGCATTGCCACAGGAGAAAATGTCTCGTCATAGTCAATACCATAACGTTGACGATACCCCTTGGCAACCAGACGGGCTTTATAGGTCTCCACCTTTCCGTCTGCGCCCCTCTTCCTTTTGAAGACCCATTTACACCCAATGGGTTTAACCCCTTTAGGTGGGTCAACCAATGTCCATACATCGTTGACCTTCATGGACTCCATTTCGGATTTCATGGCTTCAAGCCATTTCTCGGAATCAGGTCTCTGCATAGCATCCATATAGGTGATCGGATCCTCATTATTCTCATCAAGTTCGATGGGATCACCGTCCCGGACCAAGAAATCGTAGTATCTGTCCGGCTGACGCGGTACTCTACCGGATCGCCTTAATGGTGCAGGTATATTGGGCTCCGGATCTGATCTAATCATATCCGACTCAGGTTCAGCTATTGGTGTCGGTCCTTCTACCTGTTGAACTTCATCAAGTTCAACCTTAGAGGCAACGGTTCCTTCACCAAGGAACTCTTTTTCTAAAAAGATTGCCTTAAGGCTGACGAACACCTTTTGTTCATCAGCATGGTAGAAAAAATATCTTTTTGTCTCTTTGGGGTACCCTATGAATGAGCATTTGTCAGACCTAGGTCCAAGTTTGTCTGTGACTAATCGTTTGACATAGGCCGGGCACCCCCAGACCCTAAGGTGTGAAAGTGCTGGCTTACGTCCCGTCCATATCTCATATGGAGTCTTAATTACAGACTTACTTGGAACCCTATTTAATAGATAACAAGCCGATTCGAGTGCATATCCCCAGAAGGATATCGGCAAGCTAGCAACACCCATCATGGATCAGACCATGTCTAACAGAGTCCGATTCTTCCTTTCAGACACACCATTATGCTGTGGTGTTCCTGGAGGAGTCCATTGGGAGAGAATCCCATTCTCTCCTAGATATGTGAGAAATTCACTAGAAAGGTATTCTCCTCCTCGATCAGATCGAAGAGTTTTAATACTCTTCCCAGTTTGTTTTTCTACTTCACTTCGGAATCGTTTGAACATTTCAAATGAATCCGACTTATGTTTCATCAGATAGAGATATCCATATCGGGATAGGTCATCTGTGAAAGTTATGAAGTAGAAATATCCACCTCTAGCACTGGTGCTCATGGGTCCGCATACATCAGTATGTACTAGACCCAAGAGCTCAGTAGCTCTCTCACCTTTTCCAGTAAAAGGTGACTTGGTCATTTTACCAAGAAGACAGGACTCACAGGTTGGAAGTGATTCACAATCACTTACTTCGAGGATTCCCTCTTGAGTCAACCTGTTTATTCTGTTCTTATTTATATGACCTAGCCTCCAATGCCATAAGTAGATATTTGACACACTATCTAATCTAGGGTGCTTGCCAGTAGAATAGACTCTTATCAGGCTTGATCTTTTTGGTCTGGCTCTGCACTGATGTCCCAGCCTGAACTTGCACCTTCTTCACTTTCTTCTTCTTGTTCTTCTTCCCTTTCTCAAAGGGTCGAAAACCAGAAGACGAACCTCCCACTGAGTTCACCGACTCCTTGTGAAGTTGGTGATCCTTCTCAAAGTTCTGAAGCAACCCCAGTAACCCGTGGTAGTTCTCTTCAGGCTTTGTCATTCTATAATGAGTGAGGAATGGAAGATAAGACTTGGGCAGCGAGTTTAGTATTGCATCTTTCCCAAGCTGCTCATGCAAGGGAAAGCCGAGCTTGCTCAATCGTTCCATCAGCTCGATCATGTACAATACATGATCAGTGACAGAGGCACCATCCCGCATTTTGGCGTTGAAGATGGCACAACTAGTCTTGTGCCTCTCTACGTCATCGGGTGTGCCAAAGGCATCCTCCAACACTTGAAGCATGTCTTTTGGCTGAGCCATCTCGAATCTGTGACTGAACTCGTCGCTCATAGCAGCCAGCATGATACAGCGCACCGTGGTCCGGTCACTAAGCCACTTCTGGTAAGTGTCTCTGACTGTTCCACATGCATTGACAGCTGGCTCCTCAGGTGCAGGATCCATTATCACATATAGGATCCATTCATGCTCCAAGACTATCTTCAACTTTCGGTACCAGCTATCGAAGTTGGGTCCCACCAACTTATCATTGTCCAACAATGATCGGAGCGATAGGGAAGTGGCCATATTTGCACAAAGGAGAACCATAACCTAATTAGTAATTGATTCATTAAACCTAAAGATTTGGACTTTAATCAAAAGGTTTCTCCCACTATTTTATTCGAATTGGTAGCCTCTACCTCCAACTCGAGGAATTACCCTAATTCCTTAGCGGGTACTAGAATCCACTTAGACTGCACACAAGCCCAACTTTGGTTGGTCAACCCATGTACATCTAAGGGTAGGTTCATAACCAATTGTTTCTCTAAACAATTTCTAGTAATTATAATTTTGCCCTAGAAACCTAATCAGTAGGCTTTGGCCTCCACTGTAAGGATCCGGTTAGGTCCAACCATTAACATGATCATACTTGGTGTATCTAACCAACGAATGATTAAGCCCAACTTTGGTTGGCTCACCTAACCACCATTAGAGAGATACTTCCAAGTCATCATATGATGAGTGATAATTCCATTAGTCAACAAGCACCAGGCCTTTGGGTCTGCAATGATTATTGAGTTCATGGACTCATTATCAAACACCTTAATGGGAGGCTATGACTCAGTTATCTCCATAACTTTATCATTTTAAGGACCTAATAATTTTAGAGGATTAAATAATATAGAGGATGAGGTCAGATGAACCAGCTTATCATAATCCTCCCACTGACTTCACCAAGTCAGCTTAAGGGAGACCATTAAAAGGGCTGGTCTAGGAGCACCTAAATCAGTCACACTGATTTACCTAGCTGACATGGGTCAGCTCGAATAGTCAAGTGATCCGATCAAAACATAATTTCACCAAGAGGCCAGGTAAGTTCGATCAGTGGGAGGGTCTGCCAAAACTTGCCTTAGACACCATCATGAATGGCCAGGTAAGCGGGCTCCCAATTAAAAACCACCGGTCTGGTTTACCTTAGACACCAACTGGTTTAATTAGTTCGATTAGATCAACCTAACAGTTCGTGCTAGACCGCTTAGCCAAGAATCAAGTCTATTTGGTTCTCGTTAAAGACATGGACTTGACCAACTACAACTATTGTAATTGATCTAGAGAATCCTTGACCTAATCTAAGACAATAATTGATTAGATTTAGTCAATTCTCTAATTAAGTCCATCTTTAATCTAACCATAGGTCTAACCCAATTAATGGACCTAATTCCCACTAACCCATTAACCCAATGTGTTATGATTTGTGTCTTAGGTTCTTCAATTCACAATCCTAGAACCTAATCAAACAACTTCTTAATTCTTAATTAAGTTTTGGGCTGAGGGTTGGGTTTGGCTTTTCAAAAATAATTTTCATATTTGTAAAATAATTTTACAATATGATTCTATCAATCATATTGCATGTTTGATTCATAATCAAGATGCAAGTGAAATAAACATGAAACTACTTTAGATCTAATCTAAACAGGTTCATGTAATTGAAATAATTTCAACTTTAAATAATTTCTTTGCATAAAAATTATTAACAAAGAGATTTTATTTCAGATTTAAACATCTTTTAAATCTAATAAATCATAAATTTAATCTAGATCATATCTAACAAATTTATGATTAAAGATAGATCTACACAAACTAGGACAACCTTTGCACTGTAAGGGGTAAACCTTACAGCAGGACAACCTTGGAGTTTGTGATTGATCTAAAATTTTAATTTTAGATTTAATAATCAGATTATAAATTAGATCTAATCTAAAAAATAATCTAAGCATGTATAAATAATCATGTAATAAAGAACCTAGGCTCTGATACCAATTGAAGGAACCAGATCTAGGGTTTCAGGGTTAGATCTTGAAACTTTTTCAAGATCATACAGCGGAAGACTAAAATAAATCAAAATTTATTTTCTAAAATCAAAAAATCCCTAGATCTAAGATCCTATTACATGATTATTACATAGCATTAAATCAAAAATTAAAATATATATAAATATAGTATGAACTACATGTTGATCATATCAACATGTTTCTATACTAGCTACATCTAATGTATGTATTAAATAATAGATCAGATCTATTACCTTGCAAGTTAGACGCTCTAACCTCGCTGATCTGGGCTTAAGAATGATGTTGCAAGCCGCACACGTGTCCGGCCTCTAGGAGTCATCCACACGAGCCCACGAATCTCGATCAGAAGTCCTGTTTCAGGAAATCAGCACAGTATGCTAGTACTGCGCTGATCCTTCTTTGATGGTTGATCAGGTGCCTCCTTCTTCTTGATTTGGACTCTTTCAAAGATGAAAAGTAGAAGGAGGAGTTTTAGATCTGAGACACTCTCAGAAAACTCAAGATGGAGGGAGGAAAGATATGAAAACAAAAACCCAAGAAGAAGACCCTCTTCTTCTTCACGTTTTTCTCTCTAGACACCCAAACTTGCGTCTTTTATATCTCCACAACCCAAAAGTATTTCTCTCTAATTTTTGGGTGCCAGAAAGGCATCTCAAATATCTATCTCTCCTTAAAATTTCACGAAGAAACTCGTTTTATATAGAGAGATATGATAGAGTCCTTGTCTAGGTCAAACACCTAGTCAAGGCTTATCCAAACATGGCAAGTAAAGGGATGCCCAACTCTTGAGCACCTCCTTCATATTTTCGTGGATGGATCAATAGAAAAGGGTGCACAATGTAAACCCTAAAAGCCACGAAAATTTCAAAAAAAAAATTTGGATAAATTCGGTGCAAAATTGAAAGAGTTTTGGATTTCTAAAACTCTATCTCATAGAATTCGAAATCCAAACTTATTCCTTTTAGATTTGATCCAAATCACCTTCCATGTAAGAAAGAAGAGAGGAGACCTTTTGCGAACGTGGGAGAGATCTGGGAGAGGGCTTTTATTGCACAAAATAAGTGGAGATTGGCGTTGAATAAGAGAGAGGGCGTGGAGAAGGTTTATGTGGCGCAAGGTGGAATCCTAGTCCTACTAGGATTCTGTCTCATAACTTGTTTTAATTTGGTTTCCCAAATCAAATCAAATCAAAATTAGATCAACCCAATTAAAATAGGTCTTAACCCAATTAAAAACCTAATTTAATCAGATTTAAATTAGATTTAAATCTGATTTAATTTTCTAATCAAATTAGAAATTAGATTGACCCAAGTCCTAGTTGAACTAGGACTAGTCTTTCCTTGCACTTGGCTTATCCAATAAACCAATTGGACTTGATCCAATCAAGCCCAAACTAAATCTAATTAAATCATATTTAATTAGACTTAATCTCAGCCCATTGGCTTAATCAAATTAAGCCAATTAGCAATCAAATTGCTAATCGATCCTCCTGCAACACTTGCACTGGGTTAAATGTCAATTGTATTGATCATTTAACCCTAGAACAATTCTTAATCGTTGATCAACCATCCGATCGGATCATGAACTCTAATGTGTGTGACCTCATAGGTCCGAACCTAAGCCGATAGCATAGAAATAAATTCTTATACCAATCGAAGTGACCATCTAGCAATGGTACCCGACGACCGGATAGGTCGAATGTGTAGAACAACATCCTTAGAACCCATGCGGATATAGTTTTCATATAATTCATCCCCTTGACCAAAATGATCATAGGACACCCCAGAGCTCAACTATCAACTCTGATCAGGTTGTCCACATTGTATTTCAAAATATCAAATCCATCTGATGGATTACCCTGGCCAAGGTTTTGCTAAATTGAAATACAGTGACTCATTCTTCTCCAACTCTTGGAGTGGTCAATCCCATCTCGATCACACTCTGACTTCGCAAGTACTTTACTGTGCCCAGAAGCCTTCCGTCCCTGAATTAAAAATTCAGTTAGTCCAGTACCAAAGCACAGTGAGTTGCTTGCAAGTCACTGAGGCGATCTCAAGTCTAAGGGATACTTATACCTATATCCCATCAGAGACATTCTCGACAGCAGAATGCTCTGGAGTTGGTCACGTTCAATGATGATGTACCCTTACATCTCATCTGTATGCCATACCAGTGTCTCCACACTCCTTGGTTAAGAGGACAACCAACCCATATGGCCTACAGCGACCTATGCTCGATAGAAGCTGTCGTCCTTATTAACAGCCTATCATTTGGTCGTGAACAATTTTAAGGACTAATCGATAAATCCTCTCTTTATCGAATCTAAATAGTCCTAAGGACTTCATCATAATAACGGAGTTCATTATAAGATGAAAGCTTATGATGAAGATGCCAAATATATTTTATTTATTAATAAATCAATTACAATACTTGGTTGCTTAACCGTCAACAGCTTGACGATTGGCTTTTTGGGACATATTTCCCAACAAGTGGGGCATCCCATGGATCGATCCTTGAGATCCTGAGATCAAAATAGAGAGCATGATTTTCTGTCTGGCCAAATGAGGTGACTCATGGGTCTATCCATTCCCAGTGAGGCATCTCATGGGTCGACCCATGTGGGGCAGACATGCGTAATGGCTAGTTTTCTGTCCATTTTTGATGCATTTAATGCGCATTAAACACACTCTAATGACTCTTAACTGACTTTAAGATACTCTCAAGGCTAAATGAAGACTATAAATACTTTCTAGAAGTGAAAAATCAAATGAACTAAGAAGTATTCAAGTTCAAATTCATGAAAGAGAAAGAAAATCCTAGAAAGAGAGAAAGAAGCATTCAATCAGCTCACTAATACTCTCTAGCTATATTCAAGTATCCAAATCATCTGAGGGTGTCCAACATAGGCTTCTATTCCTTGAGTATTATATTTTTATTATTTTATTATGCTTATTTAAGGAGCTCTTTTGTGCTAAAAATTCTGTACACTTTTTTTTGGCTATTGTACTTTGAGTTTTGAGTTTTGAAGGGATCCAAAACTCAGATAGGTTGATCCGAATGTATAATCGGAGGGTTTGTAGGTTGGCTTGTACCAGAGAAATAAGTATTCTTGCTTGGATAGCAAGGGTCAATATAATCTGATGTGTTGTAAATTGAAAATCTTTTAGTGGATTGAATTCTCAAGTTGAGACTTAGGGAGTGGATGTAGGTGCAAGGTTAGCACCTAACTACTATAAATCCTTTGTGTTTGCCATGCATCGATGTGATTTTTATTTTTAGATCTAAAAAATATAATTTTTATATCAAAGATCTTGATATGGTACTCTAAGATTAGATCTTATACATATGATTAGGATTAAATTATTTAATCTATTATTTCCACTGCATAAAATTTTAAAATTGCATGTACTGCACTATCGCAAATTTGTTTCAAATGATATCAGAGCCAGATTATTTTGATATAAATTAATATGATTTTAGATTTAATTTTTTTTATTATTAGATCTAATTATTTATGATTTAGATTAGATCTAAATTAGTTTATTTTTAAATCTGATTATTATTTATTTAGATTAGATATTCTGAATAGCAAAGTACTCGAATTGGGTAATCACCAGGCCGTCCGGTCATAGGAGCAAGTAGGATTTCATGACTGTCTCCTCCCATTTAATGGAGTGCTCTTCATGGTGTGTAAGGGTGCTACTATGAGGTCTTATGAAGAAGAAAGTGAAAAAAAAATTTATTTTTTTGCAAAACCCTAGATCTTGAAACCTTAGGTGTTGTTGTATGTGATGCAAGTTGCGAAGATGGTTAAGTACATCTAATCTTATTTAATCAAAATTATTTTGATTTAAAATTATAAAAATTTATATTTGATCTAAAAAATTTTATGACTTGATGTAAAAAATTTACATAAAAAATTATTTTTGAAACCTTAACCATGTTGATGCAAAACTTAATTGAGAATTAAGTATCAAGCTGATTGGATCTAGAATTGTGATTTAGATCTAATAAATTTATATACTAATTAGGCTTTATACTTTTTTTATATGTGCAGATATGGCCTCAAATTTGTCACTCCGATCACTGTTGAATAGTGAGAAGCTTATCGGATCGAATTTTGATAATTAGTATTGAAAGTTAAAGATTGTCCTGGAGCATGAGCGGATCCTTTATGTGATAACGGATCGAGCACCTGAGGAGCCTGCTCCTAACATCTGAAGAGTGGTCTGAGATACTTATTTGAAGTGGCTCAACGATCGCACCATGGTTCGTTGCATCATGCAAGCTTTCATGAACGACAAGTTCAGTCAGAAGTTTGAAAATACTCAGTTAGAGAAAATGCTTCAAGTGTTGAGAGATTTCTTTGGTACTCTTGATGATGCTGAGCGGCACAAGACTAGTTGCATCATTTTCAATGCTCGGATGAGGGAGGGTACATTTGTTATCGATCATATATTGTACATGATCGACCAGATTGAAAAATTAAGCAAACTCGACTTTCCTTTACATGAACAGCTAGGGAAGAATGTGATTCTGAACTCTCTACCCAAGTCCTACCTGCCGTTCCTCAATCATTTCAGAATGACGAAGCCTGTAGTCAACTATTATGATCTGTTGGAGTTGCTACAGACTTTTGAGAAAGATCACCAGCTCCACAAGGAGACAGTGAATCTAGTGGGAGGATCTTTTTCGGATAGTCATCATCCCTTTAAGAAAGAAAAAAAGAAGAAGAATAAGAAGATGCCTGGTGCTGGGAGTCAGTCCCAAAAACCCAAGTTCAAGGCTGATCAAAGTCAGGTAGAGTGCTTCTTTTGCAAAAAACAGAGTCATTGGAAGAGAAACTATCCTCAGTGTATTGCTTCCCTTAATCTGAACAGGCCAAAGAAGAAGAAGCAATCAGTTACTGGATAAGGTACTTTTGTGATAATACCTTATAACTTCTCTCTTATAGATACAATGACCTAAGTATTGAATATCAAAAATCCTATTCATATTTGCAATTTATTGCAGGGTCTTCAGGTCACTAAAAGATTTGAAGAAGGCAAGAGATTCCTGAATATTAGAGATGGAAGATCAGTTCCAGTTCTAGCTTTAGGAATCATCAAGCTTGTATGCGAGTCTCAGTATATTATTCTTAATGAGGGTCATTACTGTCTTAGTTTTCTTTTAAATATTATTTTTGTAGATCTTTTGGCCAATTTCAATTATGAAATATCAATAAAAAAATTTTTGTGATATCATTTTGAATGGTGTTACAATTTTACGTGGACAGTTGAACAATGGTATCTATGTTGTATCTAGGCCTAATGTAATGTACATTTTAAATAAACGCCCTAGAATAGATGATGTCACATATGCCTAGTTTTGGCATTGTAGGCTAGGTCATATCAACAAGAATAGGATGAACATGTTAGCTCAAAAAGAAATTCTTGATAAAGATGATTATGAATCATTACCTATCTGTGAGTCTTGTTTGCTTGAAAAGATGATTAACTCACTTTTTACTGAAAAAAGTAAATGAGCCAGTGATGTGCTAGGTCTGATTCATACTGATGTATGTGGATCCATAAGCACATGTGCCAGAAGAGGGTACAGCTACTTCATTATATTCACAGATGACCTATCTAGTTATGGGTACGTCTACTTGATGAAACACAAGTCTGAATCATTTGAAATGTTCAAACGATTCCGTAATGTAGTAGAGAAACAAACTGAAAAATATATTAAAACTCTTCGATCTGACCGAGGAGATGAATACCTTTCTAGTGAATTTTTGATATATCTAGGAGAGAATAAGATTATCTCCCAATGGATCCCTCCAGGGACACCATAGCATAATGGCATCTTAGAAAGGAGGAATCGAATCTTGTTAGACATGATTCGGTCCATGATGGGGTTTGCAACTCTGTCAATCTTCTTTTGAGGATATGCACTTGAAACAGCCTGTCTTGTACTCAATAATATTCCAAGCAAGTCAGTTAGTAAGACACCATATGAGATATGGTCAGGACGTAGGCCAAATATCTCTTAGTTTAGGGTTTGGGGTGTCCGGCTTATGTTAAACAATTACAAACTGACAAGCTTAGTCCTAGGTCCGATAAGTGTAATTTCGTAGGGTACCCCAAGGAAATGAGGGAATATTATTTTTACCTGTTTGCTGAACAAAAGGTGTTTATCAACAGTAAGGCACATTTTTTGGAAAAAAAAAATTCTTAGTGAAGGAACAAGTGCCTCTAAAATCAAGCTTGATGAAGTTCGATAGGTAGAAGAACCAACACCAATGATTGAATCTGAGCCGAATTTGATTAGATCAAACCTGGAGCCCAATGAACAAATATCCTTAAGGCGATCTGATAGAGTACCATGTCAGCTGGACAAATACTTAGGTTTCTTGGTTTGGGATGGAGATCCTGTTGAACTCGATGAAAATGATGAAGATTCAATCACCTACATGGATGTGATGCTGAGGTCTGACTCTGATAAGTGGCTTGAAGCCATGAGATCCGAAATGGAGTCCATGAAGGTCAACGACGTATGGATATTAGTTGACCCACCTGAACGAGTTAAACCTATAGGGTGTAAGTGGGTTTTCAAGAAAAAGAGGGGTGCAGATGGGAAGGTGGAGACCTATAAAGCCTATTTGGTTGCCAAGGGTTATCATCCGTATTATGGTATTAACTATGATGAGATATTTTCTCCTGTGACAATGCTCAAATCCATTTGGATCATGCTTGCGATAGCAGCATACTTGGACTATGAAGTCTGACAAATGGATGTGAGATAGCTTTCCTAAATAGAAAACTGAATGAAGAGGTCTATATAATACAACCTGAAGGGTTCATATCCACAGATGAGTCCAAAGTGTGCAAGCTTCAGAGATCCATTTATGGATTGAAGCAAGCATCTCAGAGTTGGAACATATATTTTGATAAGGTGATCAGAATGTATGGCTTCATTAGAAATGGAGAGGAATCCTGCATATATAAGTGGGCAAATGGTTCAATAATTATATTTCTTGTGTCATATGTGGATGAGATTCTCTTAATCAAAAATGATGTCCCTATTGGAAAGGGTGCAGGGTTTCATGCATGAATTTCAAAATAATTTTGAAATATAACGCAGTGAAACATATAAATTAAATAATTTAATCTATAAATGCATGTAATCAAATTACTAAATCCTACAATTAGGACCTATAATATGTCATAATGCATTTATAAATTAGAAAATAAAAGCTTTGGTATTGATCAAATCAATACCCTAGATCTGAAACAGTTTTAGATCTAAAATCTAGATCACATCTAGATAAGAGAAAAGATCAGATCTCTTACCTTGGTGCGGGTTGAGATCTTCATGGTTGATTTTCTTTGTTGCCTTTGGAGCCGCACATGCATCTGGCCTCTATAGGTGATCCACACGAGGCTGCAACAAAATCGGAGGTTCGTCGAACGAAGATCCGCTCGAAGTGCTAGCTTCTTGCAGATCCCTCCGGATGGTTAATCTAAAAATATTCTTCAGATCTCTTGGATATTCCAAGAGATAAAGAATATGAGGAGGAATAAGGGAGAAGTCAAACCCTTTGACCTCCCTAAAATCTGAAATAATATGTAATATAAAAAGGTCCTAAGAGAAGACAGATCTTTTGTTTCAGTACATCAACGATTGATATCCTGAGAACATCTCTATGCTAGGACATGAGAAGACCTTCGTCTCTAGATATTTTTTAAATTTTCAAATCTTGTGATATCAGATTTTTCTCATAGAAAAATTTCATGATTTATGAAGAAGAAGGGTTCTAAAAGAAACCTTAAGAGAAGACCTTCTTTTCTTCTTCTCTCATCAGAACATGATCAGATCATGTCCAAAATTAGATCACCATGCTCCAACTCATTGGAGTATAGATCCACCATGCCATCTTTCTTTCTCTCTCAGATTTTTATCACATAAAAATATAAAATAAAGAGAGAATAATCTGAAAAGAAAACAATAAGAGAAAATAATCTTCTCTCTTACCTTTTGTTTCTACATGACATCAACTTTTAATCTCTTGATTGAAGACTCTCCTCTAAGGATATTGGTGCCTCAGTACACCCATGCCATCCTTCTTTCTCTTCTGTTATTTCTATCTATAAAACCATGAATTTTTGACTCTTATTTTATAGCATATGGGGCGACAACTTTTTATATGGCAGATTAGGTCAAAAGACCTAGTCAACAAGGAGTCTATGGGGCATCCAACTCTTGGATGCCCCCTCCCTTATAAATTTTGTGGAGATCAGGATAAGATGCTTAAAAGGGGTGACAAAATGATAGGATAGGCTTGAGAAAAGTTAGCACAAAAGAGGAGGGAAGAGTCCTTGTGAAGGAAGAGAGACTCTTTCAAAAAAGAATAAGCCTAAACCACTTTCCATAATTCACCAAATCACTTTCCACATTGAACCAAATCAAATATGATTCAAATCTCTAGAATAAGTAGTATGAGATAACATTCCTTGGATGTAGATATCATAAAAAAATATCTGTAAATTAATTAGTGGGCGTGGGCTTGAGATTTCTTAGGTGGCGCAAGAGATGATATGGAATCCTAGTCTAACTAGGATTCTTATGTAGATTAGGTCAAATACTTCAAACCCAATCTAAATTAATTATAACCTAATTAATGGTGATTCTAGTCTAACTAGGAGTCCAATTAAATTAGATTAAACCATATTTAATTCTGATTTAAATTCTAACTTAATTAGAAATTAGGTGCATACAAGTCCTAGTCAAACAAGGACTTGTTCTCCCTTGCAATTAGCTTATCCAATAAATCAATTAGACTTAATCCAATTAAATTTAAACTAATTTTAATTGAATCAAATTCAATTAAACATGATCTCAACCTAATTGCTCAATCAGATTGAGCCAATTAGCAATCTAATTGCTAATCGATCCTCCTGCAACACTTGCATTAGGTCAAACATCAATCACATTGATCGTTTAACCTTAGAATGATTCTCAATCATTGACTAACCATCTGATTAGGTCATAATTTCTTATGTGTATGACTCTATAAGTTCGAACCTAAATTGATAGCACAGGAACTAATTTTTGTACCAGTCGAAGTAACCATCTAGCAATGATTCCCGACTTCCAGATAGGTCGAATGTATGCAAAGCAACATTCTAAGAACCCTGACCCATGGTTACCATATAATTCATATTTTTGATCAATAATGCTCAAGATGACTTCGAGTATGCTGTCAACACTTATATAAGTCATCTCTATTGTGTCTCAAAATTTTGCAAATCTCGTGACTCCTCACAAGGATTATCCAGGCTTAGGTTTTGCTAAATTGAAACACAGCGAGACATTCTCCTTTTGAAGTTAATAAGGAGTGGTCAATCCCATCTTGACTCACATACCGACTTCACAAGTACTTGACTATACCCAAAAACTTTTTGAATCTATATTAAAAATACAGGCAGTCCGACACTAAAGCATAGTGAGTTGCTTGCAAGTCACCGTGGTGATCTCAGATCAGAGGGACACTTATACCCATTGGCCTTAGCAACTACTCTTGATAGTAGTTACATTGATCACATTCAATGCAGATGTACTCCTACATCTCATCTGGATGCCATACCAGTATCTCCACATCACTTGATTACGAGGACAACCAACGCATATGGCATACAGCGACCTACACTTGATAAGTTATCATCCTTATTAATAACTTATCATTTGATCGTGAATAATTTAAGAACCATCTAATAAATCTTCCTTTATCGATTGATTGTGGTTCTAAGGACTTCATCATAATTTAGGAGTTCATTTAAGGAAGATAGAACTTTTATGATGAACCTGCCAAATAACTATTATTATTAGATAATTCATATACTAATTCTAATCATCTACTACTTAGATGATTGGCTTTAGAACATATTTTCCAATAGTCCCTACATTACAGGGAATAAAAGTTTGGTTGTTGTCACAATTCTCCATGAAGGATTGGGAGAAGCAGCCTACATCCTAGGGATGAAGATCTATAGAGATAGATCTAAGAGGCTACTCAGACTTTTTCAATCCATGTACATAAATACTATGCTGAAACAGTTTAGGATGGAGAATTCCAAGAAAGGCTATCTTTTGATAGGTCAAAGAATTTCTCTTTCGAAAGGAGAATGTCCAACAACTCCTCAAGAGAGAGAACGTATGAGTAGAGTTTCATATGCTTCCGTAGTGGGTTCTATTATGTATGCCATGACATGTACGAGACCAGATTGGCATACTCATTAGGGGTAGTGAGTAGATACCAGTCTGATCTAGAAAAAAATCATTGAAAGGTCGTAAAGATCATTCTTAAGTATTTAGGAAATACTAAGGATCAGTGGCTTGTGTATGGTGAAACTGACTTGAAACTTGTGGGGTTCACCAACTCCAGCTTTCAGTCAGACCATGATGATAGTAAGAGTATGTCAAATTATATTTTTATCCTAAATGATGGAGCAATCTACTGAAAAAATTTTAAGCAGAATACTGTGACAGCTCTATTTGCGAAGCAGAGTATATCATGGCATCCGATGCTGTGAAAGAAGTTGTATGATTGTGAAAGTTCATCGACGAGCTCGGAGTGGCACCCTCCATTGATGTCCCTATCTTGTTATACTGTGATAATACTGGAGCCATTGCTCAAGCCAATGAGCCGAGATCCATCAGCGCACCAAACATATTTTGCATCATTATCACCTTATCCGAGAGATCATGGATCGAGATGACGTCGACCTTCAGAAGATCGATGGGAGAGAGAACCTGACCGACCCATTTACTACAGCTCTTGAAATTAAGGAGTTTGATGAATACAAATTGAAGATGGGTATATGATACTGTACCGATTGGCTTTAGTCTAAGTGAGAGTTGTTGGAAAATATGTCTCAAAGCCAATCATTGACGATTGTGCTCATCTTGTAAATTATATATAAATTTTTATTAATAAAAATTATTTGATATTTTCATTACAAATTGATCATCTTTGAACTCCTGTGTTATAATGAAGTCCTTAGGACTATTATTAATCGATAAAGGAGGATTTGTCATTAAGTCCTTAAAAATATTCGCGATCAAACGATACGCTATTACTCGGATGAAAGTGATATCAAGTATAAGTCGTTGTTGAAAGAAGAGTGCCCTATAAGCCAATCGCAAGTGTGTTGCGATGAAATTTTTATTTATAATTTTTCAACTCATGTAATGATATTTATTATTTGATAATAAAATGAGGCATTGATTTATCATATTAGCTGCTTCTTATTATGACTAAGATTATGATGAACCCCAAAGATTAAGACAATGATTTTAGGAGACATGAATGGGTCATGCTAGTGAGATCAAAAATCTTAAAATCTTAATCTTAAATATTTCTGATCATAAGAATATTGAGTCAGAGATCAATGTTTCGGATAGACTGGCACATCCTATGTATGCTCGATAGAGAGAGTGGCAGATCTCACTAGCCACTTGTGTGGAACACTAATATAAGGATATGGGTGCTCATTTGAGAAATGAGTCTCTGAATTGACTCGATGAAAGAGAACATCTTATGGAAGCCTTACTTGCATGTCAAAGATGGTTCTCTAAGTGAGAGTTGTGCAACTGATCCTTAGACCTGAGATCACCATAAAATCTTATGCACATGAATCCATATTTTGGTTCATACTTAAGCATGGCTTTAAGACATGTACGGAGTGTTCTAGATATGGTAGGAGTGTGTACGAAGGTTGTGAGTAGGTTAACATGGAATCGATTGCTCTTAGTAAGAGAAGATCGCATCCTGTGTATTCTCATTCGTATTGACTCAAAAAAAAATCTTTTGGCCAAAAATAGGAAGGAGATTAGAAAGAGTTTCTAATGCTTCTTCATTGAAGTTATTATTGGTTAATTAAGAATCGATATGAATATGTGTTTGAGTTTGACATGATTCCATACTCATGAATATATTCAGGGTGCTGGGATGATCGAAAGATTGTATTGCACGGTAACTTACCACTGAAGGGTATATTTGATATTTTCATCAAATTTTTATATTTTCTAAATAGTCATGATATGTTACTAGATGTCAATCTTGACTTGTAGATTTTTAATCGAATTAAAGAGTTTAATTCAAATGCCAATTAGAAAGAGTTTTAATTACTGAAATCGGGTTAGCTCAATTGGACCTAAATCGGTTAGATTAAATTCTACTCAAATTAGGTCAACTTACATCTAGACATACTACTAGCTAGATGTGGAATCTAATAGGTCACACACATATAAAAATTGGCCAAGGATCCTTTTTAAAAAGGTTGATTGGAATTTTGGATTCAATCGGGGTTTCGGTAAGCATGCTAGCACGTATGGAATCCCTAGCTCTTTTAGAGATCAATTTGGTCTCATGCCTTGCTCATTTGTTAGCCCAATTTGGTGGGCATTTGGGTCAGGTCAAGCCACCAGGAAGCAATCAAAAAGAGGCACCATATTTGGTGTACACGCTAAATAACTAAGAGTCTAACTTAAGAAGGACTCTTGGTGCTAATATACAGAATGCATGCGCACTTTATTTGTGGCGTAGAGAAGGACTAAGAATCCTTATGTTTTGGGCCTCTATTTTTTATGAAAAGTATATAAGATAGTGAGCCAGCTAGCACAACTTTTGAAGTATGAAAAATCTAGCATATTGTGCACAAAAAAATTGCTTGAAACATTGTTGCACGCATGATAGGTTTTTCTGGGTGCACAAAGGGACGTAAAGACTCTTTCTATTTAGGGAGTCTTAAGTGACTTTTTATCTGATAATTTTTGTGATAAGGATCAGATTTAAGTGATGATAATGTGGTAAAAATCTAAAAAAATATCAGATTAAGAAAGGTAGCTTTTCACACCCTTTTTTGGGCGTGCATGCGTGCGATAAGGAGAAGGTGCTCGCGCATCTCTTTGGTGAAGAGTCCTTCTCACATATGAACTCTTATCCAAATAATGTGTCATTTGGTGATGGCCTTCCTATTTGAAATAAAGTTTATGTGACAAAATTTCACATTAATTTGATGTGTGAAATGATGCAAAAACTATCTCGTCCTGGGTGTGCATGCATGAGAAGGCAGGAATCGACGTATCACCCCCTAAAGAGTCCTTCTGTTTAAGGACTCTCAGATAAGTGATATGTAGACCTGATATACCTTTCCAGATGAGGCATGCCTTCTCTGTTAGCACCCCATCTGGTGCTATAAATAGGGGATGACAGATGGGGTGATAATTCAATTCTTACATCCCCTATCCACTCCCTATCTCCCTCTATTACAACTCTAGATTTTAAGACAAGGCTTGTTTTTTTAAGACAAGCCTAATCCTAATAGCTCTAAGGGTTTAAGAGATCTAGAAAAAGGTGGTCAAGTCTAGTTAATTGTTCAAAAAGGTTCAGACTCTGGTCTGGAGGAAGTTCTGATTGATTGGTGGCTAGTTGAGTTCAAGAGGCTAGAACTCTTGAAGCATGGTGAAGAAGGAGCACTATCCTTGGTTCAATTTTTATGTGGATCACCATTGGAGGGCGGATACTTGGACACCTCATAAAAATTAGATTAGCATTATAGGTATTCTTCTGATCCAAATTTATTTTATTGTACTTTGATTGATATAGTCAAGAGTTTCTGGGCATTAGGGTTTTTGGTGCATCGGATGTTTTTAATGAAAATTTTAAACACCTAATCCTTCTACTGCACCATCAGATCCCAACAATGGTATCAAAGCCTACTTTGATTTATATAATCAAAGGTTAAAATATTATCTTGATTGTGATCAAGCTTGGATTTTTGGTTTGGTTCAAGTCGGGTCAAGGGTAGAATCCGATTGAACATCCAAACCCTCGCATGTCTTAGAGATATATTTTTAAATATATAATGCATGATGATATATAGAATCTTTCTTAATAGCTTAGTATACTAATTGGGGTTCATCATCAAGCCGTCCAGTCATAAGAACAAGTAGGGTTTAAAGATCCTCTCTTCCTATTTAATAGGGTACTCTTATGGTATGTAGGGGTGCCACTGTGCTGTCCCAAGAAGAAGAACCGCGAAAAGAGTATTTTGTATTCATGCATATTATTAGAACTTCATGTATATGTGATATGCTTGAGATACTTAGTTATAATCATATTGTATGATTATGATTTCATATCTTAGAGTTATGAATAGATGCCATAGTTGTTATGATTATAAAGATTCAACTATAATAGTGCATCATTGTAATTGATTGAATTAGGATGTGCTTGAGACCATTAAAGTCCTCATAAAAATTATATTAAGTCGTAGTGTTATGAACTAGTAGCTGACCTATTTTTTGAATCGATTAATCAATTGGTGTCTAAAGAGTGTTTCAAGTGTGGTGGTTATTTAATTGATTCCGTTGCTGGCCTGACCAATTTTATTGGTGTCTAAGAAAAGCAACGGGAGAACCCCCACTAATCTTAACATTTTTCTGATCAATTAGATTAGCTCAAATCTTGAATGATGGTAGCTCAGTATTTTGAATACTACATATACCTTCCTTCATGCCTAGTCAATATCCTATCAAAAATCATAGTAGATTTATTGTGATATCCATAAGGCTTGCTATGAGGATTGATGTAGGTTTGTCTTGGTCCATATTAGATGCTTTACGGTATATTTTGGATATGTTACTTTGTTGTGATATCCATAAGGATAGTATTTTTCAGATATGACTGTATAAAAATAAAGGGTCTGACTTAACTATAAAATACTATAGTTTGTTTTAATATCCACAAGGCTATGAGTGTTTCTAGAGGCAAGATTTATATTGAGAATTGCATGAGATGCAATTGGATAGGTTTTCCTACTTTTGAACTTATTGAAGTTTGTTGTGATATCCACAAGGCTTCAATGAGGGATTAGAATCTCAACCCTATTAAAAAATCAGATTAGAATTTCTCGTTTGTCATAAGAGATGTTTTGGTATTCGATAAAATAGTGGGAGACATAACTAGTTTTAAAAATCCTCAACTAGTTATGCATGTCAAACTTGAGTGGTTTTCTTATACTATTATTCTTTATTTATGCAAATTTAAGTCTACATTATGGCTTCTTTATTTTCACTACATAACACCATAAATAAAAATATGTTGACTAATCCAACTATGTGGATTGATTGAAAAACTTGCAAGTTAAGTTCATATCGAAGAAGAACTCCAATATTCTGGATATTTCTAACCTTGGAATGGCAGTAATAAGGAGAAGGCAAAAGATATCCATATGGATATTAGATGTTTATTTTGTGGCAAGTTTGGACATTGGATATATAATTGCAAGAATAATCTTGCAAGTTTGAAGTAGGGTGCAAGTATAGCACCAAAAGATGTATATATGATACAAACTTATTTTTCATTGAGTGGCTCAGACTCTGATACTTGGATATTAGATACCACCTGTGGATCACATATTTATAATTCATTACAGGAACTACAGAATATCAAAGGTCTGAAAAGAGGTGACCTCGAGCTTTATGATGCAAGTGGAGAGTCCATTAGCGCAGAGGCTGTGAGAACCTGTATGCTTGATTTACCTTCAGGTAAAATTATAGTATTGAAAGACTGTTATTATATGTCAAAGATCATTAGAAATATTATTTCTATACCTTTGTTATTAAAACAAGGTTATGAAATAAGGCTAATGGAAAATGGATGCTCCATTTTCTTTTCTAATGATTATTATGGCAGTAGTTATATTGATAACAATCTTTTAATTCATGCACTCAATGAAAATATTTTTTATATTGAAAAAAATATGAAAAGAAAGAGAGAAGATGTGAATATTACATATCTCTGGCATTGCTGTCTTGGTCATATTAGTGAGTCAAGGATAAACAAGTTATATAAAGATAAATTCTTTGACCCATATGATTATGAATCATTCGAAACTTATGAATCTTATCTTATGGGTAAGATGACCAAGACTCTAGTTTCTGGATATAGAGAGAGGGCAAGTGAGTTGTTAGCCTTAGTACATATGGATGTATGTGGACCAATGACAACTCAGGCTAGAGGTGGATACTCCTATTTTATTACCTTTACAGATGATTTATCAAGGTTCGGGTATGTGTATCTTATGAAACATAAATCTGAAGCCTTTGATAAGTTCAAGAAGTATTAATGTATGGTTGAGAAACAAACTGAAAAAAATATCAAGATTCTTTGATCTGATCGAGGAGGAAAATACTTATCCAGTGAAATTCTTGATCTTCTTAAAATTAAAGGTATTCTCTTTTAATGGATCTCTCTTTATACACCTCAGTTAAATGGTGTAGCAGAAAGGAGGAATCATACTTTAATAGATATGGTGCGATCCATGATGTGCTTCACTGATCTCCCAATATCTTTTTGAGGATATGCCCTAAAGACTACCGCATACATATTAAATAGAGTACCTTTAAAGTCTATTGCAAGCACACCATATGAGATATGGAAGGGAAGAAAGCCTAATCTTAAACATCTTAAGATTTGGGACTATCCAGCTTATGTCAAAAATATTTTTGGACATAAGCTTAGTGCTAGATCAGACAAGTGTAGATTTGTAGCATGTCCTAAGAAAACTAATGGATACTATTTCTACCACCCTACTGATCAAAAAATATTTGTTAGTAGGCATGCCACTTTTTTGGAGAATGAATTCATCCAAGAAGAAAGCAGTGGGAGGAATATTGAACTTACTGAAGTTCATGATCTACAAATCGATCCAGAAATACCAGTGGTTGGACCACAAGAAGATCCTCAATCAGAAGTACCTAAAGATGAGGTACATTCAAAATATACACCTCCTCTTTGAAGATTAGATAGAGTACGTCAAGCATCTCTAAGATATGGTTTTGTCATTGAGAATGACAATTCGATTAATATCATTCAAGATGATGATCCACTGACCTATTTGAAAGCTGTCATGAGTAGAGACTCAGATAGATGGCTGGAAGCCATGAAATCTGAGATGGACTCGATGTACACCAATCAAGTGTGGACCTTGGTTGATGCACTTGAGGGTGTGACCCTAATAGGGTGCAAGTGGGTCTTCAAAAAGAAGATCAGAGTAGATGGCCAAGTAGAAACCCACAAAGCTAGGTTGGTGGCGAAGGGTTTCAGACACAAGCAAGGAATTGACTATGATGAAACCTTCTCACCAGTGGCTATGCTCAAGTCCATCAGGATTTTGCTTGCTATAGTAGTATATTACGATTATGAGATCTGACAGATGGATGTCAAGACTACATTCCTCAATGGTAATCTAGAGGAAGAAGTCTATATGACTCAGTCAGAGAGATTTGTCTCAAGTGGGAGGGCAAATCAAGTATGCAAGCTAAAGAGATCCATCTATGGATTAAAGTAGGCTTCGAGGAGCTGGAACATCCGATTTGATATGACAGTCAAAGAGTTTGGCTTTATCAAAAATAAGGATGAACCATGTGTGTATAAGAAGATAAGTGGAAGTGCTGTTATCTACTTAGTTTTGTATGTCGATGATATACTGCTCATTGAAAATGATATCCTAATAATGCAATCGGTTAAGACTTGGCTATCGAATAAGTTTTCCATGTAAGACTTGGGTGAAGCATCTATATACTGGGAATAAAGATCTATAGAGATAGATCTAAAAGGATATTGGGCTTATCCTAGTCACGGTACATAGATCTCATATTAAAGAGGTTTAATATGGAGGCTAGTAAGAGAGGTTACCTGCCTGCAAGTCATGGTATACGTCTCTCTAAAAAAATGTATCCTAAGATACCAGAAGAAAGAAAGAGGATGAGTGAAATCCCTTATGCTTCAGCTGTGGGATCAATTATGTATGCCATGCTATGTACCAGACCTGATGTAGCTTATGCTTTGGGCGTAGCTAGCAGATTTGAGGCTAATCTAGGGGAGGATCATTGGAAAGCTGTGAAAAATATTTTGAAATACCTAAGAAGAACTAAAGATGTTTTTCTTATATATGGAGGAGGATCAGAGTTAAAACTAGAAGGATATACAGATTCTAGTTTTCAATCTGATCCAGATGATAGTAAGTCAATATCAGGCTACGTGTTTATCTTAAATGATGGGGCAATGAGTTGGAAGAGTTTCAAGCAGTAAATAGTATTTGACTTAATTACTGAGGTAGAGTACATCGCTGCTAGTGAAGCCATTAAGGAAGCTATCTGGATGAAGAAATTTATTATGGATTTAGGAGTCATTCCTAAGAATGAAGGATCGGTGTCACTCTAATGTGATAACACAGGGGCCATTATTCAAGCTAAGGAACCTAGGTCTCATTATAGATCCAAGCACATCCTCAGATGCTTCCATCTCATTAGAGATAAGATGTTATCCTGGAGCGAGTAGACAGAAAGAATAATATAGCAGACCTAATCACTAAGGCCATACCACAGTAGCTAAATGATCGCCATCTTGATTGTATAAGATACAAAGGCGATTGACTTTAGTGCAAGTGAGAGATTGAAAGAAGAGTGCCCTATAAGCCAATCACAAGTATGTTGCGATGGAACTTTTCTTTATAATTTTCCAACTCATGTAATGATATTTATTATTTGATAATAAAATGAGATATTGATTCATCATATTAGCTATTTCTTATTATGACTAAGATTATAATGAACTCAAAGATTAGGACAATAATTTTAGGAGACATGCATGGATCATACTAGTGAGAACTAAAATCCTAATCTTAAATATGTCTGATCGTAGGAATATTGAGTCAGAGATCAATATTTCGGATAGACTAGCACATCCTATGTATGCTCGATGGAGAGGGTGACATATCTCACTAGCCACTTGTGTGGGATATTAATACAAGGATGTGGGTGCTCATTTGAGAAATGAGTCCACTAAATTGACTCGATGAAAGAGAACATCTTATGGAAGCCTTACTTGCATGTCAAAGATGGTTCTCTAAGTGGGAGTTGTGCAAGTGATCCTTAGACCTGAGATCACCATAAAATCTTGTGCACATGAATCCATATTTTGGTTCATACTCAAGCATGGCTTTAAGACATGTACGGGGTGTTCTAGATATGGTAGAAGTGTGTACGAAGGTTGTGAGTAGGTCAACATGGAATCAATCCTCCTGGTAAGAGGAGATCGCATCCTATGTATTCTCATTCATAGATGACACAAAAAAAATCTTTTGACCAAAAATAGGAAAGAGATTAGAAAGAGTTTTTAATTCTTCTTTATTAGAGTTATCATTGGTTAATGGAGATCGATATGAATATGTGTTTGAGTTTGACATGATTCCATACTCATGAACATATTCAGGGTGCTGGGATGATCGAAGGATTGTATTACACGGTAACTTACCACTAAAGGGTATAATTGATATTTTTTTCAAATTTTTATATCTTTTGAGTAGTCATGATATATTGCTAGACGTCAATCTTGACTTGTAGATTTTTGATCGAATTAAAGAGTTTAATTCGAACGTCAATTAGAAAGAGTTCTAATTACTAAAATCGGATTAGCTCGATTGGACCTAAATCAGTTAGATTAAATTCTAATCAAATTAGGTCAACTTGTACTTGATCCTACTATTAGCTAGATGTGGAATTCAATGGGTTACACACGTATAAAAATTGGCCAAGGACCCTTTTTAAAAAGGTTGATTGGAATTTTGGATTCAGTCGGGGTTTCGGTAAGCATAATAGCACGTGTGGAATCCCTAGCTCTTTTAGAGATCAATTTGGTCTCATACCTTACTCATTTGCTAGCCCAATTTGATGGACATTTGGGTCAGGTCAAGCTACCTAGAAACAGCCAAAAAGAGGCACCATATCTGGTGTACATGCGAAATAACTAAGAGTCCAACTTAAGAAGGACTTTTGGCACTAATATGCAGAATGCATATGCACTTTATTTGTGGCATAGAAAAGGACTAAGAATCCTTCTATTTTGGGCCTCTATTTTTTATGAAAAGTATATTAGATGATGAGCCACCTAGCACACTTTTAAAGTATGAAAAATCTATCAGATTGTATATAAAAAAATTGCTCGAAATATTGCTGCATGTGCAACAGGTTTTTCTGGACGCACGAAGGGACGTGAAGACTCCTTCTGTTTAGGGAGTCTTAAGCAACTTTTTATCTGATAATTTTTGTGATAAGGATCAGTTTTAAGTGCTGATCATATGATAAAAATATAAAAAAATTATTAGATCAAGAAAGGTTGCTTTTCACACCCTTTTTTGGGCATGCATGCGCATGATAGGGAGAAGGTGCTCGCGCATCTCTTCGGTGAAGAGTCCTTCTCACATATGAACTCTTATCCAAATAATATGTCATTTGGTGATGGCCTTCCTATTTGAACAAAGGTTTATGTGGCAAAATTTCATGCTAATCTGATGTGTGAAGAGTTGCAGAAAGTATCTCGTTCTGGGCATGCATGCGTGAGAAGGCAGGAATCGACATATCACCCCCTGAAGAGTCCTTCTATTTAAAGACTCTCAGATAAGTGATATGAGGACTTGATATACCTTTTCAGATGATGTGTGCCTTCTCTGTTAGCACCCCATCTGGTGCTATAAATAGGGGATGGCAGATGGGGTGATAATTCAATTCTTACATCCCCTATCCACTCCCTCTTTCCCTCTCTTACAACTTTAGGTTTTAGGACAAGGCTTGTTCTTTTAAGACAAGCCTAATCCTAATAGCTCTAAGGGTTTAAGAGGTCTAGAAAAAGATGATCAAATTCAATAGATGGTTCAAAAAGGTTCAGACTCAAGTCTGGAGGAAGATCTGATCGATTGGTGGCTGGTTGAGTTCTAGGGGCTAGAACTCTTGAAGCAAGGTGAAGAAGGAGCGCTGTCCTTGGTTCAATTTTCGTATGGATCACCGTTGGAGGATGGACACTTGGATGCCTCATAAAAATTGGATTAGCGTTATAGGTATTCTTCTAATCTAAATTTATTTTATTGTACTTTGATTGATATAGTCAAGAGTTTCTGGGCATTAGGGTTTTCAGTGCATCAGGTGTTTTTAATGAAAATTTAAAATACCTAATCCTTCCGCTGCACCATCGGATCCCAACAGTTGTGTGCCATATGAGTTGGTTGTTCTTTTAATCAAGGAGTGTGGAGACATTGTTATGGCATGCAGATGAAATGTAGGTGTACATTCGCATCGAACGTGACCATGTGTCGAGCACTCTGCGGTCAAGAGTAGTTTGTGAAGGGAATGAGTATAAGTGTCCCTTCGACCTGAAATCACCATGGTGACTTGTAAGCAACTCACTATACTTTAGTATCGAACCATCTAAGTTTCTAACTTTATGACGGAAGGATACTGGGTGCAGTCAAGTACTTATCAAGTTGGTATGTGAGTCAAGATGGAATTGATCCCTCTGAATTAGTAGGAGATATGCATCAGTGTATTTCAATTTAGCAAAACCTTGGCTAGAGTAATCCATGAGATGGATTTGAAGGTTAAAATATAATTTAGTTGACTTAATTAAGGTTGACAATTAAATCCTACATCACCTTGAGCATTTGGGCCAAAAAGATGAATTATACGGTAACCATACGCCAGTAAGTTCTAGAAGGTTGCTTTGCAACACTTCAACATATCCGATCATCGGGTCATTATTGCTAGATGATTACATCGATTGGTATAGAAAGTAGTTCCTATGATACCAACTTAGATTCGAATCTATGGGGTCATACGTATTAGAAGATTTGGTCAGACCTGATGGCTAAAGAGTCTAATTGGATTGTGACTCTAGTGAAGAGTTCTACTTGGACTAGGACTCTGTGGGAGAGTCTCACTGGGATTAGGACTCTACCATTTATGGAGAATTAATTAATAATTAGATTACTAATTAACTTAATTTGATTGAGTAAAGAGCTTTGAAACAAGTCTAACTAAATTAGATTCAGTTCGACTCAGATTGGGATTGATATGATCAAATCCGATTACAAAGAAAATTTGATCTAAATTCGATCAGGGTTTGGACTTGGCTAATTCCTAATTGGATTAGAAATTTGATGAGATATTTATATTTTTAATTAGATTAGATTTATTTTTATCAGTGGTTTTAATCTAAATTTGATTTGGATTAGAATTGAATTAGAAATGAAGAGTCCAAGTCAGACTAGGACTCTATCCTTATCTTTTGTACCACATCTGGATCCATGCTAATTTCTCCATGCCTAATTGGATTTGTGTTGTAATTTTTGGCATCATGAGAGAGGATCCAATAAGGGTGGTCGACTATAGCTGATGAGTCATAATATTATCTCTTGCTTAATTCGAATGCGATTCGAATTAGAGATAAGATGCAGATTAGGAAAAGAATTTTTCATATATAGTATATTGTTGGAGTCATATTATTTTTTTTCTTATTTTTATTAAACAATCCTTTGATGTGTGAGAATTTAGATTCCTTCTCCACATCTTAATGATTTTTTTGAAATTTTTGGGATGCCAAAAGGAGGTTTTGGCATTGATTCATGGCATCCTTTTTTGGAAAGTCTCAATTCCTAGTCTATAAAAAGGGGACCCCTCTCTTAGACGTCCCATAATCAATTCTCTTGTAAATTTTTTATTTTTAGAGCCTCTTCTCCTTCTCCTCTCTTCCTCCTCCAAATCTTTTATCACTTTGGAGTGTTCAAGATCCTTGTAGAAGAAGGAAGAGATCAGTTGTCGAAGTTGTTCGCAGACTAGCATCTTCAAGCCCCTGATCTGTGCCAGTCTTCACATGGATTTTTCTACAGAGGCTAGATGACTTTGTGTGGCTGCGAGCAACTTAAAGAATACCCTCTCCAACCATTGGATCAGAGGAGATCAAGATTAAAATTTATTTGGTAACGATCTCTAACATTTTTTGATTCCTACGGTAGATCTAATAGTTAGATCTAGAATTTTAACATCGATGAGATCGATGTGATTTTTATTTTTAAGTCTAAAATACATAATTTTCATATCAAAGATTCTGATGTGGTAGTCTAAGATTATATCTTATATATGTGATTAAGATTAAATTATTTAATCTATTATTTTTATGGCATAAAATTTTAAAATTGCATGTACTACATTATCGCAAAATTTTCTTCAACAGTATTTGGGTTGTTTCCCTTGATTGATCTATTGTTTACTTCACAATCTCTACCAACCTTAGAAATTTTTATCCTTAAGATACTTATCTGTTATTTATTTCACAGTCTTGGTAGTATTCTGATTATTTACCGTCGTGCTACAGTAATGCTACAATGCGCAACAGTATTGCACAGTATTTCTGCTACAATACTGTATAGTGCATGTGCTACAGTAATTAGCTAAAGTATAACTACAGTACTATAAACAGTAATAAATAGTAATAAGCTTAAGACGTAAAGAAAACTTAAAATATAATTAAAAATAATAATATGAAAGAAAAATAGGCTTTAGTTACAAAAACACACTTACATAGAGTCTGATGAAATTGAAATACACACCGTACAAGCTTTATATATACTAATCAAGCTTAAGCAAACTTAAATACAAACCATAAGTACTAATATATGCTAATATATGAGTAAACACACAAGCAAACACACTTATTTACAAACTCATATGGATTAAAGGAGCTAAATGACAGAGTACTCTAGCTGTGGATGGAACTATGGAAGGGAGAAGAGTGGAATATTATTGTTGCCCCATGAATTGATTTTGATGATTACAAACCATTTGAGGGGACTACTATTGAGCTTCTTGTCCTTAGAGAATACTTTAGTATTATTTTAGATAGTCCAAAAATGTTAAGTTTGAAAAGCTTCTTCGAGGGTGCCAAAGTTGAAGATTTTGTAAGTTGGAGATGATTTTGAAGCCTTTTAGGAGTGTCAAATCTATTTAAGAGTGTTTGATAGTATTTTGGTAAGTTTTGAATTTTAAATATATGAAAAACTAGGTTGAAACAAAATGGGACGACTCAACTGGATCATCCCATTGTATAGAGAAACTGGCACGCACCTATTTTGGCTTGTGGCACATAGTGGGACATCCCATGGGTCGACCCCTGAGACCCTGAGACCAAAATAGAGAGCATGATTTTTTGTTTGGCCAAATGAGGTGACTCATGGGTCTATCCATTCCCAGTGAGGCATCTCATAGGTCGATCCATGTGGGGCAGACATGCATAACGGCTAGTTTTCAGTCTATTTTTGGAACATTTAATATGCATTAAACATACTCCAATGGCTCTTAACTGACTTTAAGATACTCTCAAGACTAAATAAAGAGTATAAATGCTTTCTAGAGATGGGAAATCAAATGAACTAAGAAGTATTTAAGTTCAAATCCATGAAAGAGAAAGAAAATCCTAGAAAGAAAGAAAGAAGCATTCAATCAGCTCACCAACCACTCTCTAGCTGCATTTAAGTGTCCAAATCATCTGAGGGTATCCAACATAGGCTTTTACTCCTTGAGTATTGTATTTTTATTATTTTATTATGCTAATTTAAGGAGCTCTTTTGTGCTGAAAATTTTGTACACTTTTCTTTTGCTATTGTACTTTGAGTTTGAGTTTTGATGGGAGTCAAAACTCAGATAGATTGATCCAAATCTATAATCAGAGGATTTGTGGGTTGGCTTGTACCAAAAAAATAAGTATTCTTAAGTCGGTGAATGAACCTCACACACCCACTAAGTTGATTGTTGGTGGGTCCCTCCTTAAGTCAGAAGGTGAATGGGATGTGTTTGACAAGAAAATGGCTCAGCTCAATACTAAAGCCATGAATGTACTGTACTGTACCTTAGATGCAAATAAATTTAACCATATTTTTATATGTAATTCAATTAAAAAAATTTGAGATCGGTTAGAAGTTACACATGAGGGCACAAATCAAGTAAAAGAGTCAAAAATTTACATGCTTGTGCATAATTATGAATTGTTTAAAATGGAACCTGATGAGTCATAACATAAATGTTTACTCATTTCACTGACATCATAAATAGTCTAAAGAGTCTTGAAAAGTGTTATTCTAACAGTGAGTTTGTAAGAAAAGTTCTTAGGTCTCTACCAAGATCGTGGGAGGCAAAGGTCATGACGATTCAAGAAGCCAATGACTCACGAATTGACCATGAAGTAGTATTTTGAAAAAGAGACAAAAAAAAAAAGATAATTGCCCTAAAATCAATGACTCAGGAAGAAGAAGATTCAAAAAAAATCAGAAAACAGTGAAGATGATGAGGATTTGGCATTGATCACAAGAAAATTCAGATGATTTATGAAGAAAAGAAGATAAAAGACCAAGAGAAGACCACCAGTTAAGGGAGAGTTGAGTAAAGAAAAAGAGAAAGAACAGTCTGTCATTTATTATGAGTGCAAGAAGTCGGACCACTTTAGATCGGACTGTCCCCAGCTCAAGAACGGTCTGAAGAAGTTCAAAAAGAAAAGGGTAATGATGGCTACGTGGGCGACAGTGATGACTCCACCTCAGATAATAAATCCCATGAAGAAGCCAACCTATGCCTTATGGCATATGAAAATGAGGTAATCACTGAAACTCAAAATGAATTTTTTTATGATGAACTACAAGAAGCATTTCACGAGCTTTTGGGTGATCTAAAAAAATTAGGACTGAAAAATAAAGATCTAAAATTGAAAAATCAAACTTTAACTAAAGAAAAGAAGAGATCTCCAACAAAAATAAAGAATTAAAAATAAAATATCAAACTCTATCAAAAGAAAAGAAAGAAATTTCAAGTATAAACAAGACTCTTGTAAAGAAAAATCAGAATCTAAAGGAAGAAGTAACCAAATTTAAATCAATAGTTAATAGATTTATCCTAAGCTTAAATAAACTTCAAATGATTATTGATAATCAAAGAGCAGTATATGATAAAGCTGGCCTTGGTTATAATACCCTTAGAAAATAAAAATTTCTAAAAAATATCTTTGTAAATACATCCATGAACAAATTATCAAACATTACATGTTTTAAATGCGGCAAGGTAGGACATAAAGCTTATGCATGCTTGTCAAATAAATTTGTTAGTACAAATGTTAAGAAAATATGAGTTCTAAAAGAAACTATTGTGATTGACCCCAAAAGATTCAAGTTTGCTTGGGTACCTAAAATTAAAACTTGATTTCATGTGTGTAGGTGTGTCTTGCATCCAAAGCAACGAAGCGAAAGTGGTATCTTGATAGTGGGTTCTCAAGACACATGACCGATGATGAGTCTTAATTCATCATCTTGGAAGCTAAGAATGGAGGGATGGTCACCTTTGGAGATAATGACAAAGAAAAGATCATTGATATAGGTAACATTGGTATCACTCCCTCCACTTATATTAAAAATAATTTTGTTTGTAGATGGTCTTAAGCATAACCTATTAAGCATTAGTCAATTATGTGACAAAGATTATAAAGTAGTTTTTGAATCATTCATGTGTACTGTAACTAGTCCTTTTGATGATAGCACTAGGCTCATTGGATATAGGCATTGCAATGTTTACATGGTAGATTTGGATAATCTTTCTATGCAAAATATGCAATGTCTTGTGGCCATGAACGCTAAAATCAATGAGACTAGTTGGCTTTGGCACCATAGGCTTGCATATATTAGTATGCACACACTATCTAAAATTATTAAAAAAGATTTGGCTTTTGGTTTACCAAAGATAAATTTTGAAAAAGCTAAAATCTATGATGCATGCCAATTAGGTAAGCAAATAAGATTTTCTTTTAAACCTAAAAGTATTGTTTCAATTTCTAAACCTTTAGAACTTTTATATATGGATTTATTTGGTCCTATAAGGACAACTAGCTTAGGAGGTAAAACATATGATTTTATGATTATCAATGATTTCCCGCATTTTACTTGGGTCTTATTTTTAGCATCTAAAGATGAAGCATTTTCAGCTTTTTCTAAGTTTTATCGAAAAGTCTCAAATGAAAAAGGTTTAGCAATTATTTCAATTCGTAGTGACCACGGTATCGAATTTGAAAACAAGAATTTTAAAAAATTTTATGATGAAAAAGGGATAGATCATAATTTTTTTACACCTAGAACATCCCAACAAAATGTAGTAGTAGAAAGAAAAAATAGAACTCTTGAAGAAATGACCCATACCATACTATGTGAGAGCAATCTCCTAAAATACTTTTGGACAGAAGCTATCAACGCAGTGTATTACATCTTAAACCATACTTTAATAAGATCAATTTTAAAGATAACACCTTATGAATTATGAAAAGATAGAAAACTTAACATAAGGTATTTTCATATTTTTGGTTGCCATTCTTTATTTTAAATAATGATAAAAATAGCTTAGAAAAATTTGATGCTAAATCTGATGAAGCTATCTTCCTTGGCTATTCTACTTTTAGAAAAGCTTTTAAAGTTTTCAATAAAAGAACTCTAGTAGAGGAAGAGTCAATCCATGTAATTTTTGATGAGACTAATGATCTTCCATTAAGAAAAAAAGGGGGTGCTGATGATGCAGGTATCTTAGAAGAAGAGATGAAAGAGCTTATCATCAATGACTCAAATGAGCAAAATAAAGACCAGCTGGAGGAAAAGCATGAGGATGAGAGCATCAATGATCAAAATATTTAAGAACAACCTCAAGATACAAGTGATCTTCTAAAGGAATGGAGGTATGTGTTGGATGTATACCCTAGAAGTCAATCTTGGCTGACACATTTTATATCTCTAGGATATAATTTTATACTTATTGGGTAGTTATATTACCATTCATGTTTATGTGTCTATGAATCATCCAAAGGATTAACAAGATGATGGCACATATTCTCAAAAAATTGAGAATTTGAGACATGTGTCATTGATGGTTGATTCCTAGATTGCTCCAGATCATAGGATCATCATGAGGATGGTGATTGATTCGAATAGACCAATGCACGGATCGCTTCCTCCGGATAGATGGGTCTCGAGTCTGCAATATAAAGATACTGGAGCGAGAGTACAGATGGTTGTTAGAGAATAACTAGCACTGAGCATGACCAACATGAAAAGTCACACGGATGTTTGCTCACTCGTTAGTGACTTTCTCGATGCTACAGTTGTATGACTGGTCCTTTGACTTGAGATGGCACTACTGCTCATAGTAAGGCTACTGGAGTTTGATTGACATATCAACATGGATCTCAAGGAGTCATTGTAGTGGATGTTAGCGATAGTTGGTCCACTGTAGAAGTGGGATGTGTATCAAGATGGAATCTATCGATTCGAGCAGAAGGGAGTAGTCCTATAGGATTTAAGAGGCAGAGTCCTTAAGTTTATGGCCATAGCAGTGTGATTGATGGAAAAAAATTTTCATAGAGTTCCATATGGACTTAAGCTGATTGAATCTATCATATGACCCATGTTGAGGTTTGACAATTCATTCATGACCTGCCATCTGGTTGGGACTCATGATAGAGGGATTGTATCATGCGTTCACTACACCTAAAGATTCATCTTTTATTTTGTTGGGTTGTCACTATATACTGCTAGGTGTCACTGATGGATTATGAGACTCATAAGTATCATCTTGATGATCAACGATCCTTGGTGGGCAGAGTTGGAATTGTTCTAACCTATTGAAAAGAGTTTCAATGAAATTGTGATAGAGATCATAATATATCTCACTATCAGACAGAATAGAATCTATGGGATCACACATAAAAGAGACTTTTAATTGAGTAGATGATTGAATTACGATTATGAATCGTAACAGGATTTGATTATCAATTTGATTGATGATTGATCCAATGCAAATATTGCATTATGTAACTTACTAAAGAGTTAGTGAGTTATAAGAGCATTAATTAGCAATAGGATCACTAATTGGCTCAATTTGTTTGAGCAATAGGGCTTGCATCAAGTCTAATTTGGTTGGATTTAATTTGACTCAATATGGGTTTGATTTGATCAACCCCAATAGGGTTATAGGATAACCCCAAAAGGATCGGATGATTAGCCCTGGTTGAATTAGGATTTGGGTTTGACCTAATTTCTAATTGAACTAGGATGTATATATTCCTAATTAGACTAGAAATTCTTATTTTCATTGGTGCACCAAATCCTAATAGGATTAAGATTAAAATTAAGTTTGACTAAAGCACCAAGAAAGAGTCCAATAGGACAAGCACTCCTCCTCCAATTAGGAGACATCTAATATAAATAGATTGACCTCCAAATCAGATTTGGTTTTCCATCTAATTGGATCTAATCTGATCCTAATATGATTAGGATTCATTGATGTTTTATTGGGTTTAAAACAGCCATTTAAAAGAGTCCCATGTGATTGGTATTCTTCCTCCATGCACCACAAATTAAATCCCATGCCAAACCTTGATATTGTGCGCACACCCTCTACCAGGTTTCCACACCACCTTTGCTCCCCTTATTAGCATGTAAGAAGGACTTAAAACTCCCTTGGTTCTGTGCAAAAAATTAGGTGAACTTCCTTGATGGGTGGCATCCAATGTTTAATAGAGTCCTACTTGTTTTGGACTCTATCTCCTATCCAATCTAGGACTCTCTTTTAGCCTATTTAAACACCACCCCTTGGATGGGTTTTGTAGAGCTCAGCACTAGGTTTTCATGTCCTAGAGAAGAGGATTTCACATGGAGAAAAGCAAAGAAAGCAGGGGCCATGGTTCCTGGCGTGAGGTTTGTTATGCTCCCTATCTCTTCTTTCTTGCAACAACCAAGAGTTGGTTTTTAGGACATCATCTTCTCTCCCTCTTATCCATATTTAGACATAGATGTCTCCTCATTCTTTTGTCCAAAAGTTGGACAAAATTTTTACATCTGTATTGTAAAGATTTGGTGCATGAATTTTAGGAAGAAAAGAGAAGAAAGGGTTCTTCTCATGATCTCTAGCGTAGAGATCAAGATCCTCCTACATCTTCTTATTCTCTAAGAGTGTTTTAAAAAAAAAAAAGATTTTCAACCATCAAGATGCGATCTCTGCAAGGGAGCTAGCACTCCGATGAGATTAAAAGGTTTCTGATCAGATCAGAATCTCGTGTGGATATCCATAGAAGTCGGATGCTTGTGCGGCTAAAAGGGACCTTCGGAAGATATCCATGATCATCTGTTTCCATTGAAGATTGATTCATATTCAAGTATATTTTATATTTATTTTTCTCTATTTGATTTCTATATCTGAATCTTATCTCATATATGATGATCTTGTTTATGGTTTGAAGATTTGATCTTAAGCATTCTTAGATTAAATTAGATTTAATCTGAAAAATTTTAAAATTCTACTGCATACTTGTTTTGTAAAATATGCGTGCATGAAATCATAAGACTCTAACAGTGGTATCAGAGCCATATCATATGCATGAGATTAGGATTTAGATTTGAAATCTGTAATGAAAAATTTTAGATTTGAAAGTTTTTGATGTCGTTCTGACATAAGATTGTCCTGGTATAACTTGTTATACTGAATAGTTATCCTAGAATGATGCTAAAATTTCATATTAAATTAAATTTTTAGATCTAATTTTTTAGCATATATGTGATATATGTTTGTTATTAAGATCTGAAAAGAGTTTTGAGATCTGTTTTGATTCATATATATGATATATGAAAGTATGTTTAGGACTGAAATTTATTTCAATGACCTGAACTTGTTTATGTATGTGATATATATTTATATGTATGATCTGAAATTATTTCAAGATCAAAATTTACTCTTCATGCAAAGAATTTAGATCTAGAAATTTTGATTTAACATTTAAAATTAGTGTTTGTGCATGAGAGATTAGTCATGGGTATATCAAGTTAGGTCCTGTAATTGGATTACGTTAAAGGATTTTTGATTTGATCATATTGGGTCTAAATTGATTTAGCAGTTGATCAAACTGAGTCAAGTGTTGATTAGGATAAGGTTAATAGAGCCTTAGATCATATAATTATTGTTGATCGAATCGATTGACACCCATATGTAGAATCGATTAAACCTAAGGACCTAATTTGGCTCTATGGCTCGAGTCTGATTCACCTAAGCTAACCTATTCGGATCAATTATCCAATTGGTGTCTAAGGCAAGTAATTGAAAGATGATTATCTAATTGGTTTCGTTCGCTTATCTGGCCAATTTATTAGTGTCTAAGGAAAGAATGAGGGAACCCCCACCAATCTCCACTTACCTAATCAATTTGAATGATTGAGTCTCAAATATGGTTGCTTGATGGTTTGATTTAGCCCATACCAATTATATCAGTCATGTGATGACTGATTAGATGAGACCTAAATCTAAACCTCTCCATCAAATATTAAGTCCAAGGTCTTCCATCGTTGTAGATGTGCGGGCGTGCTACCGGCGTTGATTATTCTCGGCTGGTCACAGTGGTTTAGTTGCATCGAAAATATGAAATCACTCTATTAGCAAAGAGTTGCTACGGGGTAAAGATGGGGTTGGGCCCAATAACTGTTAGGTGAGAGACCCTATGATGGCTTTGCACCTACATGTGAATAGTGTGTCTGACTTAACTAAGGAGTGTGGGTAATAACTATTAGGTGAGCCCACATAGCTTATGGACTAAGTGGCTGCAACATACTTAGAGAAGCATCTGGGCAAAGAGTTATCTACGCATTGATGTTCATTCATGTTACCAATAATTGTTAGGTGAGGTTCATGTCATCGGTGGGACTGCAGCACCCACTAGAAACCCAATTATCACATCAGGGTTTTTATTTTCCTATTCAAAGAGTATGGAAGATCTTATTAAATAGTGAAAGTCTCTTTTTACATATAAAAGTCTCTAGAGCAAATTATAAAAAATAAATACAAACATCCAATTAGAATCTTTGCTCTCTGCTGTTCATTGTGTCAGCTTCCAACCCTCTAGCTTGAATCATAGATATCAACTGATTAATCAAAATTGATTACATAGACTAGCTCACAAACTTAAGAATTATTCTTAATTTTAAAAAATTAAGCTATATTTTCTACCAAGTTATTCTAATGTTAACAATCCATCCAACCCATAGTCAATGAGTTATACTTTATGAGTTGATAGACAATGACAATAAAGATAGGTGATATGCATGAGTACATGTTCACTGCCAATGATACGTTGATTCATCTACAAGTGTTGTGAGGTGATCAGAGTCGTACATCGTATATGATGCATGATGGGCAGTCAGTCTATGATCGTTATTTGGTAATGATCAAGGACATTAAGGAGCTTGAAAGGCTCGACATGACCATGCATGAGAAATTGCTTATGGATTTGATCCTGCGATTTCTGATTAGTTTATAGTGAACTACCATATAAAAGACCATCATGGCACCTTATCTGAATTGTTCATAGTGTTTCTAACAAAGGAACCTTGAAAGAGTTCAGAGATAAATACCTGAAGAGCCTAAAAAAATAAAGACACGCCTAGAGTAAGCATGTCAAGATTACTCAATACTATCCTTATGATTTCTTCTTCTCCCAGTTGAGCTATGGACTCTATTGTAGAGTTGATGGAAAGATGGAGGGCTAAGGAAGTAACCCTTGAAATTGGCTGTAGGGCAACAGTTGCTGCTGTGGCCATGGATGTCTGTCCTTTGTGATTATCATTTAGATTTAGTTCTTAAAGGTGGTCTCTATCATTTGCATGGTGTTGCATATGTGAACTTGATTGAGCAAATAGTGAATGCCATTAGATCTGAGAGATTCAAAATTGAGATAAACCTTGAGTATATATGGACCCTCAGGCTAAGTTGTATTGGTGAAGAAATAATTAACAAACTGGAGAAATATGGGCTTAGGCTCATTGATTGTTGAGTCAAATTTAGTTTGTGCATCATCTCTTTGAGAAAATATGACCAAGCTATTCTTGTGGAACAAGAGGAAAAGGATCACTGAGACACTTATCCTCGTACACATTTGATGTGTGTAGCCCATGTGATGTGCTAACCAAAGAGTTGTCTTTACTTTGTATATGAGATATAAATCTAAAATTTTTGAAAGGTTCAAAGAATTCAGAAGTAAGTAAAGAAGCAAATCAAAAAAATTTTAAAGGTACTTCGATCAGATTGAGGATGCAATATCAATGAAAGAAATTTCTCAGTTATCTCATAAAATAGCATAGTCTCATATTGGACCCCTCTTAGTAAATCTCAGCTCGATGAGATAAGAAGAGTCAAGGGACTATATGAGATATGGTCTGGTCTATGATGAACATCACTGATTTATGCTTCTTTAGGGACATGCTTTATTTCTATGGAATTGGGTTCTCTCTAAACCTATTCCTACCACACCATATGAGATATGGCATGGTGAGAACTGAATCTTGGTTATTTTGAGATTCAAGGATGTCTAGCCTGTGTTTAGCACAGTAGGTGGATATGTTAAATTTTGGGATATTACTTTCTGAAAGGATCACAATGTGATTGTAACCTGACATGCTATCTTCTTGAAAAATTATTTGACCAAGATAAAGTAGTGGGAGGAAAGTCAAGCTCAAAGAGAGTGTCTCTGAAGAGCAATAAGCTACAGGACCTTAAGAACCTATCCATCATGAGCCAGTGGATGTGTATTCCTCCTCCACCTCATATATATAGTAGCATCTCCCATCTTCTTGAAAGGTACTTGGGTATGCGTGACAGAAGATATAGAGAAAGTAGTTTCTCATGGGAGAAGGGGAGCATAGAATGATCCCAAAGCCTATAACGAGGCGATGTCAGACATCGACTTCAAAAAAGAGATGCGAAATAGCTTTCTTAAGTTGAGATCTTTTGAAGATTTCTATATGGAATAGCCTATGGATTTCACTTCTTGTGATAGGAGATCACAAAATCTATAATAATCTTGGAGTTGGAACAGTCATTTTGATGATATGATTAAATTATTTGATCAGATATGAGGAATTATGAGTTTCAAAAGGGTCAGTGGGAGTATCCAATACGAACATCGGTTAAAATATGATTTAATATAGATTTCTCCATGAAAGACAAAAAGCGAGCATTCTAAAGATCTATAAAAATAGATGCAATTGGATGCTTATGTTTTCACAGATAAAAGTATAGAGACTGGATGCTAAAAGGATTCAGCATAGAAATCTTGGAGAGGGGTCTGCTACCCTCTCGAGTATAGTCATTTGCTATGTAGTACTTGAACTGATTATACTGTGAATGTCACAAGTAGATATCAGTTGTATCCAGGCTGAGAGTGCTGGATTGCTATAAAAATATCCTTAAGCTCTTGAGAAGAACTGAGGATATGTTCTTAATTTGAAGAAGGATCAAAGCTAGGAGTGGAAAGATACATTGATTCAGATTTTATATCTGATGTTGATGGTAGAATGTCTACATCATGGGGTGTGCTCCTGTGTCGATATTCTGGAAGGGTCCAAATAAGCGATCAATGAAAGCTGAGTGCACTATAGATGTGTAGGATGTATTCTGGTTCTACTGTTAGTTGCAGAATTGATTGTCATGTCATCAAATACCATGACACTATACTGTAAAGACAATAGTACCATAGTCCTTGCTAAGAAGCCTAGGTCTTATCAAATATCTAAGCACATAGAGCAGCAGAACACGCGACTTTCTTGAGTAGAAATATATAGAGGTGCAGAGAGCAAACTCCACATGTGATATGGTTGACTCACCGATAGGTCACTTAGCTAGCCTAAGACTAAAGCCTGTCTTATGAAGATGGGGCTTGATACATGGCAGATTGGCTTTAATGCAAGAGAAAGATTGTTGGATGTATACCCTAGAAGCCAATCTTGGCTGACACATTTCATATCTCTAGGATATAATTTTGTACTTATTGGGCAGTTATATTACCATTCATGTTTATGTGTCCATGAATTATCCAAGGGATTAACAAGATGATGACACATATTTTCAAAGAGTTAAAAATTTGAGACATGTGTCATTGATGGTTAATTTCTAGATTGCTTCTGGTCATAGGATCATCATGGAGATAGTGATTAATTCAGATAGATCAGTGCACGGATTAATTTTTCAAATAGATGGATCTCGAGTCTATAGTGTAGAGATACTGGAGCGAGAGTGCAGGTGGTTGTTAGAGAATAACTAGCACTGAACGTGACTAACATAAAAAGTCACATGGATGTCTGCTCACTCGTTAGTGACTTTTTCGATGCTGTAGTTGTATGACTAGACTTTTGACTTGAGATGGTACTATTGCTCGCAGTGAGGCTGCTGGAGTTTGACTGACACATCAACATGGGTCTCAAGGAGCCCTTGTAGTGGATGTTGACAACAGTTGGTCCATTATAGGAATGGGGTGTGCATAAAGATGGGATCTATCGATCCTAGCAGAAGAAAGTATGAGATTTAAGAGGTTGAGTCCTTAAGTCTATGGCCATAGCAGTGTGATTGATGTAAAAGAGTTTTTATAGAGTCACATATGGACTTAAGCTGATTGAATCTATCATATGACCGGTGTTAAGGTTTGATGATTCATCCATGACCTGCCATCCAGTTGGGACTCATGATAGAGGAACTGTATCATACGTTCACTACACCTAGAGGTTCATCTTTTATTCTATTGGATTGCCACTACATACTGCTAGGTGTCACTGATAGATTGTGAGACTCACAGGTATCATCTTGATGATCAATGATCCTTGGTGGGCAGAGTTGGAATTGTTTCAACCCATTGAAAAGAGTTTCAATGATATTGTGATAAAGATCATAATATATCTCACTACCAAACAGAATAGAACCTATGGGGTCACACACAAAAGAAATTTTTGACTAATCAGATGGTTGAATTATGATTATGAATTGTAACAGGATTTGGTTATCAATTTGATTGATGATTGATCCAATGCAAATGTTACATTATGTAACTTACTAAAGAGTTAGTGAGTTATAAAAAGATTAATTAGATATAGGATTTCTAATTGACTTAATTTGATTGAGCAATAGGATTTGCATCAAATCTAGTTTGATTGGATTTAATTTGACTCAATATGGATTTGATTTGATCAACCCCAACAGGGTTATAGGATAACCCCAACAGGGTTATAGGATAACCCCAAAAGGATCGGATGATTTGCCCCAGTTGAATTAGGATTTAGATTTGATCTAATTTCTAATTAGACTAGGATGTATGTATTCCTAATTGGACTAAGAATCCTCATTTCCATGGGTGCACCAAATCTTAATAGGATTAGGATTAAAATTGAGTTTGACTCAAGCACCATGAAAGAGTCCAATAGGACTAGGACTCCTCTTCCAATTAGGAGATATCTAATCTAAATAGATTGGGCTCTAAATTAGATTTGGTTTTCCATCTAATTGGTTCTAATCCGATCCAAATATGATTAAGATTCATTGACATTTTATTGGGTTTAAAACAGCCATTTAAAAGAGTCCCATGTGATTGGTATTCTTTTTCCATGCACCACAAATTGAATCCCACGCCAAACCTTGATTTTGTGTGCATGCCCCCTACCAGGTTTCCATGCCACCTTTGCTCCCCTTATTAGCATGTAAGAAGGCCTTAAAACTCCCTTGGTTCCATGCAAAAAACTAGGGGAAATTCTGTGATGGGCAGCATCCAATGTTTGATAGAGTCCTACTTGTTTTGGACTCTATCTCCTACCCAATCTAGGACTTTCTTTTAGCCTATTTAAACACCACCCCTTGGATGGTTTTTGTAGAGATCACCAGGTTTTCACATCCTAGAGAAGAGGATTTCATGTGGAGAAAAGCAAAAAAATAATGGGCGGCATCCATGGTTCCTGGCGTGAGGTTTGTTATGCTCTCTATCTCTTCTTTCTTGCAACAACCAAGAGTTGGTTGTTAGGACATCATCTTCTCTCCCTCTTGTCCATACTTAGACATGGATGTCTTCTCATTCTTTTTTTCAAAAGTTGGATAAAATTTCTATATCTCTATTGTAGAGATTTGGTGCATCGATTTTAGGAAGAAAAAAAAAAGAATTCTTCTCATGATCTCTAGCATAGAGATCAAGATCCTCCTACATCTTCTTGTTCTCTAAGAGTGTCTTATGAGAAAAAAAAAATTTAATGATTAAGATGCAATCTCTATAAGGGAGCTAGCACTCCAGTGAGATCAAAAGAATTTTGATCAGTTCAGAGTTTCGTGTGGATACCCATAGAGGCTGGACGCTTTGCGGCTAAAAGGGACCTTCGGAAGACATCCATGATCATCTATTCATGTTGAAGATTAATTCATGTCCAAGTATATTTTATATTTATTTTTTTCTATTTGATTTTTATATCTAAATCTTATCTCACATATGATGATCCTATTTACAGTTTGAAGATTTAATCTTACGCATACTTAGATTAAATTAAATTTAATCTGAAAAATTTTAAAATTCTACTACGTACTTATTTTGTAAAATATCCGTGCATGAAACCATAAAACTCTAACAGTATGTCCTTAATCATCCCAAGGAATTAATCATTGGTGATCCAACATAAGGGGTAAGAACTTGATCTTCTCTTAGAGATGCACATAATTATATGGCTTTTGTTTCTCACTGAGAATCTAAGACAATAGAAGAAGCTGAACAAGATCATAACTGGATAAATGCTATGCAAGAAGCAGTTTGAAAGAAATAATGTATGGACTCTTGTTGCTAGACCTAAAAACTATCCAATAATTGGAGCAAAATGGGTATATAGGAATAAACTTGATGAAGATGGTAATGTAATTAGAAAAAAGGCAAGACTAGTTGCTAAAGGATATAACCAATAGGAAGGAATTAATTTTGATGAAATATTTGCACCTGTTGCTAGATTAGAAGCTATACGAATATTGCTTGCTTATGCATGTTTCATAAATTTTGAACTATTTCAAATGGATGTTAAAAGTGTCTTTCTAAATGGTTATATTGCTGAAAAGATCTATGTAGAGCAACCCCCAGGCTTTGAAAATCATAAATATCCAAACCATGTATTTAAATTAAACAAAATCTTGTATGGTTTGAAACAAGCCCCTAGGGTTTGGTATGAAAGACTGAGTAAGTTTTTATTAGAAAATAATTTTTCAAGAGAAAAAGTAGATACAACTTTTTTTATAAAAAGAAAAGATGAAGAGATACTTGTTATACAAATATATATTGATGATATTATATTTGGGTCTACTAATAAAGCTTTGTGTCAAGAATTTGTCAAGCTTATGCAGGAAGAGTTTGAGATGAGCATGATGGGAGAACTCACCTTCTTCCTCGGACTCCAGATCAAGCAAATAAAGAAAGGGATCTCCATAATCCAAAGCAAGTACATAAGAGAATTATTAAAGTAATTTGGGATGGAGAGTTCTAAGAGTGTAAGTACTCCTATGACCCCTTCCTATAAATTAGATAAAGATGAACATGGTAAGTCTGTTAATTCAAAGCTTTATAGAGGTATGATAGGTTCTTTGTTATATCTTACCACTAGTAGACCTGATATAATGTTCAGCATATGTATGTGTGCTAGATATCAATCTAACCCTAAAGAATCATACTTGAATGCTGTTAAAAAAATATTCAAATACCTAAAAAGAACACAAAATCTGAGACTCTAATTTTTTAAGCAATCTTCTATAGATTTAATAGGTTACTCAAATGCTGATTTTTCTTGGTGTAGATTAGACAGAAAAAATACTAGTGAAACTTGCCAATTTCTAGGAGTTAACTTGATCTCTTGGTTTAGCAAGAAGTAAAATTCGGTGGTATTGTCTACGATCGAGGCTGAGTACATTGCAACTGGAAATTGCTGTGTTCAAATCTTATAGATTAAGCAACAACTCATAGATTTTAAGATTGAACTTATTGAAATTTCTATAAGATGTGATAATATTAGTGCTCATAGATTAATAAAGAATCCAATCCAACACTCTAGGTCAAAACTTATTGAAATTAGACATCACTTTATAAGGAAACATGTTCAGAACAATGATGTAGTGCTTGAATATATAAATACTGAGAAACAGTTAGCTGACATATTCAGTAAAATATTAAATGAAGATAGATTTTATGAAATTAGAAGAGAATTAGGCATCCTAGATCCTTCTACTTGATCTCTTATCATGATTCTTCTCTCAAAATCCTTTCAAAATTCTTTTACTTCATCATCTTAAATTTAGAAGGCATCTATTTTTATTTGAGGTCTATTTCATGCTAATTAAAAATCTTCAGAGTTATTCAGATATGATCTCAGATTTTTTTCATTGAAATTTTTTATCAAAAATCATAACAAAATTTATCTAAGCTCTACATGATCATCTCAAGCCGATTCGAGTCTTTCCAAAATTTTTCTTTCGATTTTTCCCTCATTTTTGAATTTTTTCTTATCGCCTGGACCAACCTTGGATGGGATGACACATGAGATGACTCATTCACTATTAAACCTTGGATGGGTTTGAAAGTGGGTCGATCCAATAAACTTTTTGTCTAAAATATCAAAAGGGCTGACTCATTCACTATTCATCTTCCTCCTCTTTTTGTCCCAAACTAAAACCCCTCTCCAAGCTTCCCACCAGTGACAAATTCCTAAATCCAATCCTCCATAGGCCCAAAAATTCCTAGTTTCTACCTTAAAAAACTTGGGTAGACACTTTTTCTTGCCCTATTCATGATCAAAACCTACTCTTTTATGATCTTTACCAAACCCTTGAAACCCTCATTTCAAAAATCCTAAACAAACACCTCTAAATCTCTCATTTTTCTTCATCCCCATTAACCTTTCACCCTCTATTCCTCTCTTGACTGATTTTTTGGCCCTCATTACAACAAAGGCTCCCAAGATGTGGCTGCCTCAAAGAAGGAAATCTGTGAGGCCACTGGAGGTAAAAGAAAGAAGAAAGAGGATGGCTCAGATCCCAGCTCATGCCTCTCCTCCTAGGACTCCAAGTAAGGTCCCTCTCTGTGTCAGAAAAGTTGCTTTAGGAAGGAATGTAGATTTTTGGTTCTTGAGAAGAGATGATTTTTCAATTGGTGAAAAGATAATTACACAAGGGTGGAGGTTCTTCTGTAGCTTGTCTGAGCCAAAGTACATGACTTGGTTAAAAAATTTTACTCAAACCTAGTGTTTACTGATGGAATTCTAAGATCAGTTATAAAGGGTATTGAAATTATCCTAAATGCTGCTAGGTTGGGTAGATTACTTCAAATGCCTTGTGAGGGAAGCTGTCTTGATGAGCTTCCTAGAAATGAGGATGGACTCAGGACCATTCTAAGGAGAGATGATGTTACAGGTTTTATGAAAATTGAGACAAAAGACTTGAGTGTGGAGATGAGACTGCACCACATGATCTCTAGGATCTTCTTTCCTAGAGGGGGAAGATATGACCTGATGACTGGATGGGATATATGTCTGATGCACCATGTTGTATCTGAGTCTCTACTGAATCTTTCATTTCTGATGATCGATGCCATGAGGGAGGCTTTGAATAGATCCAATGCTCCCTTACCTTATGGAATGGCCCTGACAGTTATTTTTAGACATAGTGGTGTGAGTTTTGAGGGAGAGGTTGTGTGTAGATTGCTGAACACTGACACTTACAACGATCACTCCCTTCGACGTATGGATTTCATCGGAGTGGATGGTCGTTGGACCAAGGGTCGAGGTACTACATTTGTGGAGGAGGAGGAAAAGCATGATGAGGGGGAGGGTCCTTTATCACCACCTGAGCCTAGTTCGAGCCCTAATATTTATTTTATGTCGGAGCTTGAGGCAGATCCTTCAGTTAGTGCACCTCCATCTATGTGCCGTGTTGTACCATCATCTTCTAGATTGGGGGAGGATGAGATAGGATTGCTAGCTGAGCGGTAAGCAGGCATTCTTTCCATCCAACAGCAGCAGTTTCAAGAGCAACTCCTTCAGCAGTTCTAGTAGTTTCAGCAGCAGATCATTCAACAGATGTAGTAGCAGTATTAGCCTCCTCAGTCGAGCTTATTCTCTGCTTCCTCATCAAATTTCTCAGTTGTGCCACATATCTTTTCTTTGCTATAGCTATTGACTAACTTGAGCTCTAGATTGGAGAGTGTGGAGAGCTCTTTGCTCAGGTTCAGTGATAGACTTTTCGATATAGAGAGGGAGATCAGACTGGTCTTGACTTCACTATCAGCTAGAGCGAGCACCTCGAGTAGTTCATCATCTCAGTTAGCTGATCTTGCTTAAGAGTAGAGAGACTTCATGGCCTTCTCAGATCGAAACTTGAGCTGATCCAGATTGATATTAGGAACTCGAGGGATTTCATCTGATCTTAAGCGGCTCAGAGATTCAATGAGAGCTGCATTATCTTAGCTAGATGCCATTAGGACCCAGCTCCAATCCAGACCCTCTGTATCCACTGAGCCTACCCTTATTCAGCCTATTGCGTTCCATCCCCCGACCTCTTCTACTCAGACTAGATCATCCAGTCGAGGCTGAGGTAGATGTGGTCATGACTCTACTTTAGAGTCATTCTCTCATTTTGTTCCTTCTAATCACGAGCCTGATGCCTAATCTCCCTGATCATGATTTTACTATTTTGTATTAGCTGCTTTAGGTCTCATACTACTTGGTTATTATATTTTGTACTTGGTTATTGTATTTTGTACTTGGTTATTATATGAGAACCTTATGGTTATAGATATGTATGGCAATGACTTGATCATGTACTTGACTTTTGTAACCTTCTATTTTGTTGTATTTAAATGAGATTATCTATTATCATCTTTTTGTATTGTTAACTTATGACTATGACTTCTTAGATATTTGTGCATGAATTTCTATTCAATTAAAAGTTACTCTGATACTTGCTATAGGACCGTAGTTCATAACCTACTTCTCTCACTTGGTATTAAAAATTTTGCTATTTATAGACTCTCCTTAATTCATTTTTTGATGATGTCAAAAAGGGGGAGAAATAAGAATGAGAGAATTTTATTTTTTGCAAGTTGATTATGTGACTAGAAAGGGGAAGAGAAAGAAAGTAAGTGTTTTTACAAAATGGTTATTTGGTCTTTTCATATAAGAAAGGGGGAGCATTTTGACTTTAGAAATAATTTTTTGGCAAAACTTTGATATTTCACAAGCAATTTTTAGTAAAAGTGAGAACGTATGGTTTATAACATCACAACTTACTAATAATGTGGAACTCATGATTCTCTATAACTTGTGTTCAACCTTTGGCATGTTCTCTTAACTTTTAAATGCTTTAAAAACTCAACCTTTTGAGCTTTATGGATCTCTCTTTGTGAACACTCAAATATTTTATAATTATCAAAAAGGAGGAGATTGTTGCCCCATGAATTGATTTTGATGGTCACAAACTATTTGAGGGAACTACTAATGAGCTTCTTATCCTTGGAGAATACTTTAGTGTTGTTTCAGGTAGTTAAAAAATGTTGAGTTTGAAAAACTTCTTTAAGGATGCCAAAGTTGAAGATTTTGTAAGTTGGAGATGATTTTGAAGCCTTTTGAGAGTACCAAATCCATTTAATAGTGTTTGGTAGTATTTTGGTAAGTTTAAGACTTTAAATATATGAAAACCTAGGTTGGAACAAAATGGTGTGATCCAATTGGGTCCTCCCCTTGAATAGGGAAGCTGACACACACCTGTTTTGGCTTATGGCACATAGTGCAGTATCCCATGGGTTGACCCCTGAGACCCTGAGACCAAAATAGAGCATGATTTTCTGTCTAGCCAAATGAGGCGACTCATGGGTCTACCCATTCCCAGTGAGGCATCCCATGGGTCGACCCATACGGGGCAGACATGCGTAATGGCTAGTTTTCAGCTAATTTTTGATGTATTTAATGTGCATTAAACATACTCCAATGGCTCTTAACAGACTCTAAGACACTCTCAAGATTAAATGAAGACTATAAATACTTTCTAGAGGTGAAAAATCAAAGGAACTAAGAAGTATTCAAGCTCAAATCTGTGAACGAAAAAGAAAACCCTAGAAAGAGAGAAAGAAGCATTCAATCAGCTTACCAACCACTCTCCAACTACATTCAAGTAGCCAAATCATCTGAGAGTGTCCAACATAGGCTTTTACTCCTTGAGTATTATGTTTTTATTATTTTATTGTGCTCATTTAAGGAGCTCTTTTGTGCTGAAAACTCTATACACTTTACTTATGCTATTATACTTTGAGTTTTGAGTTTTAGGAGGATCCAAAACTTAGATAGGTTGATCCGAATCTATAATTGGAGGGTTTGTGGCTTGATTTGTATCCAAAAAATAAGTATTCTTGCTTAGATAGTAAAGATCAGTGTAATCCGACGTATTGTAAATTGGAAATCCTTTTAGTGGATTGAATTTTCAAGTTGGGACTTGGGGAGTGGATGTAGGTGCAAGGTTAGCACCGAACTACTATAAATCTTTTGTGTTTGCCATGCTTGCATATTTTATTTTATTTATTATGCTCTATACTTGTTCATTTATTAATTATGTTTGATCTTTTGTCATTGTTAATTAACTCACCTCACTCATCAAGTTGAGCACATTCCTTGTGAGCACTAATCACTAAAAATTTTAAAAGATCCAATTCACCTGCCCTCTTGGGCTCCACATCTAGGCAACAATTATAATGAGGAAATAGTGGAGAAGATAAGAGAAGGGATTATTTTAATGAGAAAATAAAATGATGATGGGTGGAAGTGAATTGTTTAATGAAGAATGAGACGTGGTATGGTGGAAGATGTTGAACAAAAGGAAATGGTGGAAGCTTTCTCTGGAGATGGAGTTTTTTAATGGGAATGATGAGGATGGTTTTGTTTTGGTGGAAGAAAACAAATGAAGGAGAGATTAAACAATGGAAAGCCCTCTGCAGATCACATGGAGCTGTCCGCGAAGAGGAAAGAAGATGAAGAGGATTAGGAAAAATAAAGGGAGGTTTTATGGAAGAAGATGAAGGGAAGAAGGAGGTTTAGATGGAAAGAGACAAGGGAAGAGAGGAGAACAGAAGGGAAGAAGAAGATTAGGAGATTAAGAAGAGGAACTCTACCATTAGACTCAAAATCTCTCTTGGCCTGCCTCTCCTGCGCTCGGCCTCCTCTTGGATGAAGGTATTCTTCGTTATTTATAGGTGAGAGGAAGAACTATGAGGACTTCAATCGGTTTGGAATTTGATGGATTTCAATTGATTTGGAATCTGAAAGCTTATAGAAGTCGAAACTGAAGTCGAAACTTAATTGATTTTAAGTCCAATTTTTTGTGGCATCTTATCATTTCTGTATAGTGTCAGAAATCTTCCTGTAGATGAACAGTAATAATGTCAGAAATTTTTCTGTAGCTTGCTTGTTATTTCTAGATCCAAATATAGACTGGATTTTAAAGATAAACCAACCTTGAGAATAGTAGTAGTAGTAGTTATCTTCAAAAGATGGTGGTAGTGATCTGATTGTAGAAGTGGCTAATAGAAGAGCCACTAGATTGTACCTGTAAAAAAAATTTTTCTACCACGAGATTAGTAGAAGGGTTAGTAAATTTTTTTTTTCATTCTTCAATGTCGAAGAGTGAGACAAAGTTGAAGGAATCATCAGGTTCTTTGGTAATCATATCTTCTTCTTCGCCTTGATGAAAGTAAATCATACTATCTCTGAGATACTCTAGTTCATTCTTTATATTTTTAGGGTAGATTTTTGGATTCAGCAGAATATCCTAACTTTTTTTTTTCTCTGGTACTGCTATGGATAGATCTATTGTAACCCATATTCTTCCTGCTGGGTTTCGGCCACCAGCGCAAAGTGATTTTAAAATTTTTTTAAAATACTTATATCAATAGCTTTATCAAATAAAACTATCAAGCCAAATCTAAAACCCTAGAATCACCTTGCCAAACACGATCAAAGTGTTGGGAAATATGTCCCAAAAAGCCAATCGTCAAGCTGTTGACGGTTGAGCAACCAAGTATTGTAATTGATTTGTTAATAAATAAAAAATATTTGGCATTTTCATCATAAGCTTTCATCTTCTAATGAACTCCGTTGTTATGATGAAGTTCTTAGGACTATTTAGATTCGATAAAGAGAGGATTTATCGATTAGTCCTTAAAACTGTTCACGACCAAATGATAGGCTGTTAATAAGGACGACAACTTCTATCGAGCATAGGTCGCTGTAGGCCATATGGGTTGGTTGTCCTCTTAACCAAGGAGTGTGGAGACACTGGTATGGCATACAGGTGAGATATAAGGGTACATCATCATTGAACGTGACCAACTCCAGAGCATTCTGCTGTCGAGAATATCTCTGATGGGATATAGGTATAAATATCCCTTAGACTTGAGATCGCCTCATTGACTTACAAGCAACTCACTGTGCTTTGGTACTGGACTAACTGAATTTCTAATTCAGGGACGGAAGGCTTCTGGGCACAGTCAAGTACTTGCGAAGTCAGAGTGTGATCGAGATGGGATTGACCACTCCAAGAGTTGGAGAAGAATGAGTCGCTGTATTTCAATTTAGCAAAACTTTGGCCAGGGTAATCCATCAGATGGATTTGATATTTTGAAATACAATGTGGACAACCTGATCAGAGTTGACAGTTGAGCTCTGGGGTGTCCTATGATCATTTTGGTCAAGGGGATGAATTATATGAAAACTATATCCGCATGGGTTCTAAGGATGTTGTTCTACACATTCGACCTATCCGGACGTCGGATACCATTGCTAGATGGTCACTTCGATTGGTATAGGAATTTGTTTCTATGCTACCGGCTTAGGTTCGGACCTATGAGGTCACACACATTAGAGTTCATGATCCGATCGGATGGTTGATCAACGATTAAGAATCATTATAGGGTTAAATAATCAATACGATTGACATTTAACCCAGTGCAAGTATTGCAGGAGGATCGATTAGCAATTTGATTGCTAATTGGCTTAATTTGATTAAGCCAATGGGCTGAGATTAAGTCTAATTAAATATGATTTAATTAGATTTGGTTTGGGCTTGATTGGATCAAGTCCAATTAGTTTATTGGATAAGCCAAGTGCAAGGAAAGACTAGTCCTAGTTCAACTAGGACTTGGGTCAATCTAATTTCTAATTTGATTAGAAAATTAAATCAGATTTAAATCTAATTTAATCTGATTAAATTAAGTTCTTAATTAGGTTAAGACCTATTTTAATTGGGTTGATCTAATTTTGATTTGATTTGATTTGAAAAACCAAATTAAAACAAGTTATGAGACAGAATCCTAGTAGGACTAGGATTCCACCTTGCGCCACATAAACCTTCTCCACGCCCTCTCTCTTATTCAACGCTAATCTCCACTTATTTTGTGCGACAAAAGCCCTCTCCCAGATCTCCCCCACGTTCATAAAAGGTCTCCTCTCTTCTTTCTTACATGGAAGGTAATTTGGATCAAATCTAAAAGGAATAAGTTTGGATTTCGAATTCTATGAGATAGAGTTTTAGAAATCCAAAACTCTTTCAATTTTGCACCGAATTTATCCAAATTTGTTTTGGAATTTTTGTAGATTTTAGGGTTTACATTGTGCACCCTTTTCTGTTGATCCATCCACAAAAATATGAAGGAGGTGCTCAAGAGTTGGGCGTCCCTTAACTTGCCATGTTTGGATAAGCCTTGACTAGGTGTTTGACCTAGACAAGGACTCTATCATATCTCTCTATATAAGATGAGTTTCTTCATGAAATTTTAAAAGGAGAGATAGATATTTGAGAGGCCTTTCTGTCATCCAAAAATCAGAGAGAAATACCTTTGGGTCGTGGAGATATAAAAGACGCAAGTTTGGGTGTCTAGAGAGAAAAACGTGAAGAAGAAGAGGGTCTTCTTCTTGGGTTTTTGTTTTCATATCTTTCCTCCCTCCATCTTGAGTTTTCTGAGAGTGTCTCAGATCTGAAACTCCTCCTTCTACTTTTCATCTTTGGAAGAGTCCAAATCAAGAAGAAGGAGGCACCTGATCAACCATCAAAGAAGGATCAGCGCAGTACTAGCATACTGTGCTGATTTCCTGAAGCAGGACTTCTGATCGAGATTCGTGGGCTCGTGTGGATGACTCCTAGAGGCCGGACGCATGTGCGGCTTGCAACATCATCCTTAAGCCCGGATCAACGAGGTTAGAGCATCTAACTTGCAAGGTAATAGATCTGATCTATTATTTAATACATACATTAGATGTAGCTAGTATAGAAACATGTTGATATGATCAACATGTAGTTCATACTATATTTATATATATTTTAATTTTTGATTTAATACTATATAATAATCATGTAATAGGATCTTAGATCTAGGGATTTTTTGATCTTAAAAAATAAATTTTGATTTATTTTAGTCTTCCGCTGTATGATCTTGAAAAAGTTTCAAGATCTAACCCTGTAACCCTAGATATGGTTCCTACAATTGGTATCAGAGGCTAGGTTCTTTATTACATGATTATTTATACATGCTTAGATTATTTTTTAGATTAGATCTAATTTATAATCTGATTATTAAATCTAAAATTAAAATTTTAGATCAATCACAAACTGCAAGGTTGTCCTGCTGTAAGGTTTACCCCTTACAGTGCAAAGGTTGTCCTAGTTTGTGTAGATCTATCTTTAATCATAAATTTGTTAGATATGATCTAGATTAAATTTATGATTTATTAGATTTAAAAGATATTTAAATCTGAAATAAAATCTCTTTGTTAATAATTCTTATGCAAAGAAATTATTTAAAGTTGAAATTATTTCAATTACATGAACCTGTTTAGATTAGATCTAAAGTAGTTTCATGTTTATTTCACTTGCATCTTGATTATGAATCAAACATGCAATATGATTGATAGAATCATATTGTAAAATTATTTTACAAATATGAAAATTATTTTTTGAAAAGCCAAACCCAACCCTCAGCCCAAAACTTAATTAAGAATTAAGAAGTTGTTTGATTAGGTTCTAGGATTGTGAATTGAAGAACCTAAGACACAAATCATAACACATAGGGTTAATGGGTTAGTGGGAATTAGGTCCATTAATTGGGTTAGACCTATGGTTAGATTAAAGATGGACTTAATTAGAGAATTGACTAAATCTAATCAATTGTTGTCTTAGATTAGGTCAAGGATTCTCTAGATCAATTACAATAGTTGTAGTTGGTTAAGTCCATGTCTTTAACGAGAACCAAATGGACTTGATTCTTGGCTAAGCGGTCTAGCACGAACTGTTAGGTTGATCTAATCGAAACTAATTAAACCAGTTGGTGTCTAAGGTAAACCAGACCGATGGTTTTTAATTGGGGGCCCGCTTACCTGGCCATTTCTGATGGTGTCTAAGGCAAGCTTTGGCAGACCCTCCCACTGATCGAACTTAGCTGGCCTCTTGGTGAAATTATGTTTTGATCGGATCACTTGACTATTCGAGCTGACCCATGTCAGCTAGGTAAATCAGTGTGACTGATTTAGGTGCTCCTAGACCAGCCCTTTTAATGGTCTCCCTTAAGCTGACTTGGTGAAGCCAGTGGGAGGATCATGATAAGCTGGTTCATCTGACTTCATCCTCTATATTATTTAAATCCTCTAAAATTATTAGGTCCTTAAAATGATAAAGTTATGGAGATAACTGAGTCATAGCCTCCCATTAAGTTGTTTGATAATGAGTCCATGAACTCAATAATCATTGCAGACCCAAAGGCCTGGTGCTTGTTGACTAATGGAATTATCACTCATCATATGACGACTTAGAAGTATCTCTCTAATGGTGGTTAGGTGAGCCAACCAAAGTTGGGCTTAATCATTCGTTGGTTAGATACACCAAGTATGATCATGTTAATGGTTGGACCTAACTGGATCTTTACAGTGGAGGCCAAAGCCTACTGATTAGGTTTCTGGGGCAAAATTAAAATTACTAGAAATTATTTAGAGAAATAATTGGTTATGAACCTACCCTTAGATGTACATGGGTTGGCCAACCAAAGTTGGGCTTGTGTGCAGTCTAAGTGGATTCTAGTACCCGCTAAGGAATTAGGGTAATTCCTCGAGTTGGAGGTAGAGGCTACCAATTCGAATAAAATAGTGGGAGAAACCTTTTGATTAAAGTCCAAATCTTTAGGTTTAATGAATCAATTACTAATTAGGTTATGGTTCTCCTTTGTGCAAATATGGCCACTTCCCTATCGCTCCGATCATTGTTGGACAATGATAAGTTGGTGGGACCCAACTTCGGTAGCTGGTACCGAAAGTTGAAGATAGTCCTGGAGCATGAACGGATCCTATATGTGATAATAGATCCTGCACCTGAGGAGCCAGCTGTCAATGCACGTGGAACAATCAGAGACACTTACCAGAAGTGGCTCAGTGATCGGACCACGGTGCGCTGTATCATGCTGGCTGCCATGAGCGATGAGTTTAGTTGCAGATTTGAGATGGCTCAGCCAAAGGACATGCTTCAAGAGTTGGAGGATGCCTTTGGCACACCCGATGACGTGGAGAGGCACAAGACTAGTTGTGCCATCTTCAACACCAAAATGCGGGATGGTGCCTCTGTCACTGATCATGTATTGTACATGATCGAGCTGATGGAACGATTGAGCAAGCTCGACTTTCCCTTGCATGAGCAGCTTGGGAAAGATGCAATACTGAACTCGCTGCCCAAGTCTTATCTTCCATTCCTCACTCATTATAGAATGACAAAGCCTAAAGAGAACTACCACGGGTTACTGGGGTTGCTTCAGAACTTTGAGAAGGATCACCAACTTCACAAGGAGTCGGTGAACTCGGTGAACTCAGTGGGAGGTTCGTCTTCTGGTTTTCGACCCTTTGAGAAAGGGAAGAAGAACAAGAAGAAGAAAGTAAAGAAGGTGCAAGTTCAGGCTAGGACATCAGTGCAGAGCCAGACCAAAAAGATCAAGCCCGATAAGAGTCTATTCTACTGGCAAGCACCCTAGATTAGATAGTGTGTCAAATATCTACTTATGGCATTGGAGGCTAGGTCATATAAACAAGAACAGAATAAACAGGTTGACTCAAGAGGGAATCCTCGAAGTCAGTGATTGTGAATCACTTCCAACCTGTGAGTCCTGTCTTCTTGGTAAAATGACCAAGTCACCTTTTACTAGAAAAGGTGAGAGAGCTACTGAGCTCTTGAGCCCAGTACATACTGATGTATGTGGGCCCATGAGCACCAGTGCTAGAGGTGGATATTTCTACTTCATAACTTTCACGGATGACCTATCCCGATATGGATATGTCTATCTGATGAAACATAAGTCGGATTCATTTGAAATGTTCAAACGATTCTGAAGTGAAGTAGAAAAACAAACTGGGAAGAGTATTAAAACTCTTCGATCTGATCGAGGAGGAGAATACCTTTCTAGTGAATTTCTCACATATCTAGGAGAGAATGGGATTCTCTCCCAATGGACTCCTCCAGGAACACCACAACATAATGGTGTGTCTGAAAGGAGGAATCGGACTCTGTTAGACATGGTCCGATCCATGATGGGTTTTGCTAGCTTGCCGATATCCTTCTGGGGATATGCACTCGAATCGGCTTGTTATCTATTAAATAGGGTTTCAAGTAAGTCTGTAATTAAGACTCCATATGAGATATGGATGGGACGTAAGCCAGCACTTTCACACCTTAGGGTCTGGGGGTGCCCGACCTATGTCAAACGATTAGTCACAGACAAACTTGGACCTAGGTCTGACAAATGCTCATTCATAGGGTACCCCAAAGAGACAAAAGGATATTTTTTCTACCATGCTGATGAACAAAAGGTGTTCGTCAGCCTTAAGGCAATCTTTTTAGAAAAGGAGTTCCTTGGTGAAGGAACCGTTGCCTCTAAGATTGAACTTGATGAAGTTCAACAGGTAGAAGGACCGACACCAATAGCTGAACCTGAGTCGGATATGATTAGATCAGATCCGGAGCTCAATATACCTGTACCATTAAGGCGATCCGGTAGAGTACCGTGTCAGCCGGATAGATACTATGGTTTCTTGGTCCGAGACGGTGATCCCATCGAACTTGATGAGAATAATGAGGATCCAATCACCTATATGGATGCTATGCAGAGACCTGATTCCGAGAAATGGCTTGAAGCCATGAAATCCGAAATGGAGTCCATGAAGGTCAACGATGTATGGACATTGGTTGACCCACCTAAAGGGGTTAAACCCATTGGGTGTAAATGGGTCTTCAAAAGGAAGAGGGGCGCAGACGGAAAGGTGGAGACCTATAAAGCCCGTCTGGTTGCCAAGGGGTATCGTCAACGTTATGGTATTGACTATGACGAGACATTTTCTCCTGTGGCAATGCTCAAATCTATTCGGATAATGCTTGCAATAGCTGCCCATCTAGATTATGAGATCTGGCAGATGGATGTAAAGACAGCTTTTCTTAATGGAGAGCTGACCAAAGAGATGTATATGATACAACCTGAGGGGTTTACATCCACAGATGAGTCCAAGGTGTGCAAGCTTCAGAGATCCATTTATGGATTGAAGAAAGCTTCTCGGAGTTGGAACATGCGTTTTGATAAGGTGATCAAAACGCATGTCTTCATTAAGAATGGAGAACAGCCCTGCATCTATAAATGGGCAAATGGTCCAGTTGTGGTATTCCTTATCTTGTACGTGGATGACATTCTCTTAATCGGGAATGACATCCCCGCACTACAGGGAATAAAAGTTTGGTTGTCATCACAGTTCTCCATGAAGGACTTGGGTGAAGCATCCTACATCCTAGGGATGAAGATCTATAAGGATAGATCTAAAAGGATGCTTGGGTTATCCCAGTCCATGTACATAGATACTGTCCTGAAGAGGTTCAGCATGGAGAATTCCAAGAAGGGCTATCTACCGATAGGCCAAAGAATTTCTCTCTCTAAGAAGGATTGTCCGATAACTCCTGAAGAGAGAGAGCGTATGAGTAGAGTCCCATATGCTTCAGCCGTGGGATCTATCATGTACGCCATGACATGTACAAGACCAGATGTGGCATACTCACTAGGAGTAGTGAGTAGATACCAATCTGATCCTGGAGAGAATCACTGAAAAGTGTTTAAAGCCATCCTTAAGTATTTGAGAAATACTAAGGACCAATGGTTGGTTTATGGCAAGTCAGATCTGAAACTTATGGGGTTCATAGACTCTAGCTTTCAATCTGACCATGATGACAGCAGGAGCGTGTCGGGTTATATCTTTACTCTGAATGATGGAGCCATCTGCTGGAAGAGTTCCAAGCAGCATACTGTGGCAGACTCTGTTTGTGAAGTAGAGTATATCGCAGCATTAGATGCCGCGAAGGAAGCTGTGTGGCTGAGGAAATTCATCAACGAGCTCGGAGTAGCACCCTCCCTCGATGGTCCAGTCCTGCTCTACTGTGACAGCACTGGTGCCATAGCTCAGGTGAAGGAACCCAAAGCACATCAGCGGATGAAGCACATCTTGCGCCGCTTCCACCTGGTCCGAGAGATCATGGATCGAGGTGACGTCGACCTTCAGAAGATCGATGGAAAGGAGAACCTAACCGACCCATTCACTAAAGCCTTGGCAATAAAGGAGTTCGACAACCACAAGTCGAAGATGGGTATTAGATACTGTGCCGAGTGGCTTTAGGACAAGTGGGAGTTGTTGGGAAATGTGTCCCAAAAAGCCAATCGTCAAGCTGTTGACGGTTGAGCAACCAAGTATTGTAATTGATTTGTTAATAAATAAAAAATATTTGGTATTTTCATCATAAGCTTTCATCTTCTAATGAACTCCGTTGTTATGATGAAGTCCTTAGGACTATTTAGATTTGATAAAGAGAGGATTTATCAATTAGTCCTTAAAACTGTTCACGACCAAATGATAGGCTGTTAATAAGGACGACAGCTTCTATCGAGCATAGGTCGCTGTAGGCCATATGGGTTGGTTGTCCTCTTAACCAAGGAGTGTGGAGACACTGGTATGGCATACAGGTGAGATGTAAGGGTACATCGTCATTGAACGTGACCAACTCCAGAGCATTCTGCTGTCGAGAATGTCTCTGATGGGATATAGGTATAAATGTCCCTTAGACTTGAGATCGCCTCATTGACTTGCAAGCAACTCACTGTGCTTTGGTACTGGACTAACTGAATTTCTAATTCAGGGATGGAAGGCTTCTGGGCACAGTCAAGTACTTGCGAAGTCAGAGTGTGATCGAGATGGGATTGACCACTCCAAGAGTTGGAGAAGAATAAGTCGCTGTATTTTAATTTAGCAAAACCTTGGCCAGGGTAATCCATCAGATGGATTTGATATTTTGAAATACAATGTGGACAACCTGATCAGAGTTGACAGTTGAGCTCTGGGGTGTCCTATGATCATTTTGGTCAAAGGGATGAATTATATGAAAACTATATCCGCATGGGTTCTAAGGATGTTGTTCTACACATTCGACCTATCCGGACGTCGGGTACCATTGCTAGATGGTCACTTTGATTGGTATAAGAATTTGTTTCTATACTACCGGCTTAGGTTCGGACCTATGAGGTCACACACATTAGAGTTCATGATCCGATCGGATGGTTGATCAACGATTAAGAATCATTATAGGGTTAAATAATCAATACGATTGACATTTAACCCAGTGCAAGTGTTGCAGGAGGATCGATTAGCAATTTGATTGCTAATTGGCTTAATTTGATTAAGCCAATGAACTGAGATTAAGTCTAATTAAATATAATTTAATTAAATTTGGTTTGGGCTTGATTGGATCAAGTCCAATTAGTTTATTGGATAAGCCAAGTGCAAGGAAAGACTAGTCCTAGTTCAACTAGGACTTAGGTCAATCTAATTTCTAATTTGATTAAAAAATTAAATCAGATTTAAATCTAATTTAATCTGATTAAATTAGGTTCTTAATTAGGTTAAGACCTATTTTAATTGGGTTGATCTAATTTTGATTTGATTTGGTTTGGGAAACCAAATTAAAACAAGTTATGAGACAGAATCCTAGTAGGACTAGGATTCCACCTTGCGCCACATAAACCTTCTCCATTCCCTCTCTCTTATTCAACGCCAATCTCCACTTATTTTGTGCGACAAAAGCCCTCTCCCAGATCTCCCCCACGTTCATAAAAGGTCTCCTCTCTTCTTTCTTACATGGAAGGTAATTTGGATCAAATCTAAAAGGAATAAGTTTGGATTTCGAATTCTGTGAGATAGAGTTTTAGAAATCCAAAACTCTTTCAGATTTGCACCGAATTTATCCAAATTTGTTTTGGAATTTTCGTGGCTTTTAGGGTTTACATTGTGCACCCTTTTCTGTTGATCCATCCACGAAAATATGAAGGAGGTGCTCAAGAGTTGGGCGTCCCTTAACTTGCCATGTTTGGATAAGCCTTGACTAGGTGTTTGACCTAGACAAGGACTCTATCATATCTCTCTATATAAGATGAGTTTCTTCATGAAATTTTAAAAGGAGAGATAGATATTTGAGAGGCCTTTCTGCCATCCAAAAATCAGAGAGAAATACCTTTGGGTCGTGGAGATATAAAAGACGCAAGTTTGGGTGTCTAGAGAGAAAAACGTGAAGAAGAAGAGGGTCTTCTTCTTGGGTTTTTGTTTTCATATCTTTCCTCCCTCCATCTTGAGTTTTCTGAGAGTGTCTCAGATCTGAAACTCCTCCTTCTACTTTTCATCTTTGGAAGAGTCCAAATCAAGAAGAAGGAGGCACCTGATCAACCATCAAAGAAGGATCAGCACAGTACTAGCATACTGTGCTGATTTCCTGAAGCAGGACTTCTGATCGAGATTCGTGGGCTCGTGTGGACGACTCCTAAAGGCCGGATGCGTGTGCGGCTTGCAACATCATCCTTAAGCCTGGATCAGCGAGGTTAGAGCGTCTAACTTGCAAGGTAATAGATCTGATCTATTATTTAATACATACATTAGATGTAGCTAGTATAGAAACATGTTGATATGATCAACATGTAGTTCATACTATATTTATATATATTTTAATTTTTGATTTAATGCTATGTAATAATCATGTAATAGGATCTTAGATCTAGGGATTTTCTGATCTTAGAAAATAAATTTTGATTTATTTTAGTCTTCCGCTGTATGATCTTGAAAAAGTTTCAAGATCTAATCCTGAAACCCTAGATATGGTTCCTACACAAAGTAAATTCAAGCATGCAAAGAGATAGAAGATTATACTTTAACCAAAATAGAAAAGTGGCATATTGGTGTTCTCCACAAGACTCCACGATAGAAGTCCTACAACGGTGATCCACACAGAAGTTGGCCAAGGTCCTTCCCAACTGGTGCGCAGCTGTAGCTTTATCTTTTCAAGAACACTATCGGCTTCAAACTTGCATCACGATCTTACCAAAGCCCAGTTGCTTTTGATCTTACCATCAAAATGATACCAAAAGGATACTCTTCAGATGTCATACAATCTAGGATTTAACTTTTGACTTTAACACACGAGAAATCCAAATCCTAGGGCACTCCGGCAACACTTGCTGAAAATCTCACCACCCTTATAGCAACTTTTGCCACTCAAATTTCCCTCCTTTTTTTCTTAGAATTTTTTTAATTTTTTTCTTATAATATCCACATCCCATCTCTCTAGATCACCAAAAATCTTAGCCAGAAGCCATCTAGGGCATCTCCTATAAATAGGAGACCGGGGGATGTTACAAGGGATGAAGGGGCACCAACTTTTGGCGCTCCAACTTCCCATGTGGCAAATAAATTCATCAAGTAAATTTTTAGTGATTTAGATACTTGGAATAGAAAGACTCTTCCTTCTCTATGTGCCATAAAAATTTTATTAATTTTTGACATTAAAACATAAAATTTTTTATTTATCTTCTAAGGCAATACGATTAATAAAGAGTCTTCTTTAAGAAAGACTCTTTATTTCTCACGCTGATTTGAGGTGTGCGGCAATTATATTTTTATGTAGCTTTTAGTGAACATAGAGCAGTCTTTCTCCACTTGAAACTGGTCTAAGTTGGATAAGGATCCAATCTAAATTGATCCAATCCCATTAGGTCAAAGCCAACTGGTCTAGGTTAGCTCAAATATTTTGAACCAAACTAATTCAGAAACTTGGGTTAATACAATATTATAGTACATCAAATTAATCCATAAAATTTATATTAAACTCTAATTAAATTAGATCAAAATCAAATTCTAAAATGTGTGACCCACTGGGTTTCAAATCTAGCCAGCAGTTGATCTGAACTTTCAACATAACCCTAATCTAATGAGATTAGGTCACCCGAAGAGTCCCAATCAACTTGGACTCTTCCAAATTGATTCCAGAATCAAATTCTTTCAATTTTTGTTAAGCCTATAAGTCAAGATTGATGTTTAGCAATATGTCATGACTACTCAAAAGATTTAAAATTTTGATAAAAAATTATCAAAATATCCTTCAGTGGTAAGTTCCTGTGTAATTTAATCTTTCAGTCAGATAACATCCCAGATGAGCTATGGATATAGAAATATGTCAAACCCAATCACTTATCTTTATGTATCTCAATCTGAAGGTGATGATTCAGTTGATGATACATTAAAATTTTTTTTCTAGTTATCACCCTGCTTTGGCCAAAAACTTCTAGAATCACCATCCTATGAGATCACATAGGATGTTCACTCCACTTATTAGGAGTGACTGATCCCTTATTGATCACTCATAATCTTTATATATATTTCACCATATCCAGAACACCCCATACAAGGATCAGAGAATCAAGTTAGGTAGTGAACCAAAACATGGATCCATATACACAAGGTACCATGGTGACCTCAGATCAAAGGATCACTTACACAACTCCCACTAGAGAATTATCAGTTGACATATAAATAAAACTCTATCTAATTATTCTCTCATAGGATAATTTAGTGAACTCATTCTTTAATAAGCACCCGTATCCTTGTATTAGTGTCACCACACAAGTGGTTGTGAGATCAACCACCCTCATTTCTGAGCATACATAGGACATGCCGGTCTTACCGGTATCATTGATCTCTGACTCAATATACTATCGATTAAGAATATTTTAGATCAAGGCTATCAAAGATTATCTCACTGACGTGATCTCATCACGGTCATAAAACCATTGTCCAGACCTATGGGGTTCATTATAATCTTAAAATTAATAAGATGTAGCATATAATGAATCAAAAATATTAATTTTATTAATAACATTAATGTCAATTACATGAGTTTGGAAGATAAATTATAATAAATATCCTATTGCATCCCATATGTATTGACTTATAGGGCATAATTCTTTCAATCTTCCACTTGCACTAAAGCCAATCGCCCCTGTACTTGATACCCATGCTATCAAGGTGGCAGTCAAACTGCTGCATTAATAAGGCCTTAGTGAATGGGTCTACTATATTATTCTTAGTGTCAACTCACTCTACGATCACATCACATCTTTCGACTATCTCTCGAACGAGATGGAACCATCTTAGGATGTGTTTGGATTTATGATGAGACCTCGATTCTTTGGCTTGAGCAACTATCCCAGTATTATCACAATAAAGAGGCATTGGTTGTTCAAACCCTGAAATCACACCCAACTCTGTGATAAATTTTTTCATCCAGAAGGCCTCCTTAGCAGCCTCACTTGCAGCAATATACTCAGCCTCAGTGATCGAGTTAGCAACAGTTTGCTGTTCGAAACTTTTTCAACTTACTGACCACCATACAAGGTGAACACATATCCAGATATCAATTTGCTATCATCTAGATCAGATTGGAAACTAGAATCGACATAACTTTTCAGTTTTAAATCAGATCCACTATATATTAGAAAAATATCTCTAGTTCTTCTCAAGTACTTGAGTATATTTTTCACCGCTTTTCAATGATCCTCCCCAGGATTAGTCTAAAATCTACTTACAATGCCCAAGGCATAAGCCACATCATGCCTGGTACATAACATAGCATACATTATTGATCCTACTGTCAAAGTATAAGGAATAGAACTCATTCTATTTCTCTTTTTAGGTGTCTTAAGAGACATCTTCTTAGAGAGTTGTATGACCTATGGGTAAGTAACCTTTTTTACTTCCCTTTATATTGAACCTCTTCAACACAAGGTCAATGTATCTAGACTGGGATAAGCCTAGCATCCTTTTTCATCTATCTCTATAGATCTTTATACCAAGTATATAGGATGCTTCACCCAAATCTTTCATGAAAAATTTTTGTGATAGCCAAGTCTTGACCGATTTCAACATCGAGATATCATTCTCAATGAGCAATATATCATCCACATACAAGACAAAGAAGATAATAGCACCTCTACTCTTTTTGTACACACAAGGTTCATCCATTTTTTTGATGAAGCCAAATGATTTGATTGTCTCATCAAAATGGATGTTCTAGCTCCTCGATGCTTGCTTTAATCCATATATGAATCTATGGATGAAAATTTTTAGAGTTAAGAATTTTACCTTCTACAGAATTGTTCAGATTTGATAGGTGTTCTCCTTCAATAATATTCCTGTTAAGATAAAGAAGTGAGTATAATAATTTTAAATCCATTTCTCCCAAAGTGGATGCTACTTCTTTCTTTCAATCATTTAAAAAAAATTATTAGATAATGCATTTACAATTTCTACATCTGTAGATCCTTTTAAAAGATCTAAAAAAGATTCTTCTAGTTTTGAACAGAATTTAAACATAATATTTTTTCTTTATATGAAGGCAGATATACCTTCATTCATAACTGTGAAGGATTTGATTTGAATTAAAAAGGGATTTTCTAATATAACTCCTTGTTTTAAGTTCTTAATTAATAAGAATGAGGTTTTGACACAAATCTTCTTAATACAAATATGAACTTCAAGAATCTTATAATGTATACTCAAGTTTCTGTTAGATGTATGTCTTAGAAGCCAATATGGTTGATACATTGTAATAAATCTAGGGTATAATTTTGTATTTAATATATTGATATGATTAATAAAAGAGCAAGTTCTTTTTCATTCTAGTGTGATGTGTCCTTGAATCATTCATGAAATTAATTTCGATACATATTCTCAAGGTGTTGAGAATTAGAGACATATATTTAATTCCTAAGGATTAGTTATTTTTAATGAAAATTTTAAATACCTAATCCTTTTGCTGTGCTAATGGAGATAGATCTAGATAGACTGGCACACAAATCACTTCTTTTAGGATAGACGGATCTCTAGTTTACAGTGTAGAGATACTAGGCGATGAGTGCGGATAGTTGTTAGAGAACAACTAGTACTGAGCACGATCATACGAGAGATCACTTGGATATTTATTTGATCATCAGTGATTGTCTTGATACTGTAGTTATGTGACTGATCTTTTGACTTGAGATGGTACTGTTACTCACAGTGAGGCTGCTAGAGTTTGACTGACATATAAACATAGATCTTAATGAGCCATTATAGTGGATGTTGGCGATAGTTAGTATACTGTAGGAGTGGGGTGCGCATCAAGATAGGATCTAGACCTTGATAGAGAGAAGTAGTCCTATAAGATTGGAGAGGCTAAGTCCAAGAGTTTATGACCACAGTAGTGTGATTGATGGAAAAGAGTTTTCATAGAAGTTACAATTAGACTTAAGCTAATCGAATCTATCATATGACTGATGCTGAGGTTTGATGATTTATCCATGACCTACCATCAAGTCGGGTCTCATGATAGAGAGACTGAATCATATATTAACTACACCTAGAGGTTCATTTCAATTCTACTAGGTTGCCACTATATACTACTAGGTATGACTGGTAGATTATGAGAGCTCAATAGGATTGTTCTGGATCAACAATCCTCGATGAGTTAGAGTGAAATTATTCCGACCCATTGAAAAGAGTTTCAATGATATGATGATAGAGATCATTGTATGTCTTACTATCAGATAGAATTAAACCTATGAGGTCACATAACAAAGGGATTAGGCCTGGAATAAGAAATTGAGCTTATGAAGTATCAATTGGATTTAAAGAAACCCATTGGGTTCATGATAACCTTGCTAGTATATGGTTGGCCTCAATTTCTCTTTCCGTTGAGATTACTTATTTGATAAGATAATTCTAACTTAATTACCTGCTAATAATCTATATGAATAAGATTCATGAGACTCCAATTGTTAGGTGTCTAAGGTAATGGATCATATAAATTAAGGATGCAAATCCCTAATTAATTTTCTTGATAGTTTTTCTTGGACGCCACCTTAATTTGATCAAGTTGGGCGTGTCCATTGATTAGAAGACTTTTAGTTTTTCTATGGGGCATCTCTTGGTATGTTTTGGGGTGTGTAATTATGGGTGCAAGGGCTCCAATTGTTGGCACCTAAAGGGTCTTCTAAAATAAGTTGGATAACTTAAGTTAATAGGAAACCCAATGCAAGTAGGACTTGTATTATGAGATTGAATAGGATTCAATCCTTGTGCCTATTTAAAGAGACCTCCCCTAAGGTCCCTAGAGCATCCAAACCAGCAGCCCCCACGCCCATAGAAGGTCTCCACGCCCTTTCTTCCTCCCATTTTCTCTTCTCTCTTGGGCGTTCTACATGTCCCTTCTCTTGGGACGCACGTCCCAAGGTGTTCCATGCTCAAGGCTGTTGGGTGCCTCTTCCTTGCTATTTTCTAGTATGTGGTAGCAGCACATAGCAAAGAAAAACTCTAGGAAAAAAGATAAGAAGAAGATCAAAGAAAAAAATCAAGTATTGATCACGATCCAGACTTCGTTTAGATTCAGCAAGCTGAATTTTGGTGAAGAAAATTTAGATTGAAGCGGACTATTTCAGACTGATCTCAAGTGGATACTCATAGAGGTCAGATACTTGTATGGTTAAGAGAGAACTTCTTCTCTTTCAGATCTAGATTTGAAGAAAAAGATTACGAAATAGGTATGTGATTTGATCACAATCTGAATTTTATCATATATCAATTTTAGCATATGAGATAGATCCATGAGGTTTTATATTTTCATGCATGCATAATTTAGATTAAAAGTATTTTAATCTTATTCTCTACTATAGTGTTTAAAAAATAAAATTTTGAAACACATATCATGCATCAAATCCTAAATTTCAACAATGGTACCAGAGCCACGGATTTTTATATGCTAAATTTTGATATACATATTTTTGAAAAGATTTCAAAATTAGATTTTTCTTTGATACATGAGATGTATAGATGGATCTTCTAATCTAGAATTTAATTTTAGATTTAATTTTAGAACATATAGTTGATATGTTATTACATGCATAGATTTAAATTTTGATCGAGAAAGAGTTCTAGTTCATGTTCATGTGATATATAGATGCATATATAAAATTTGAAATTTTTATATGATCTAAATTTTGATCCATATATATGTTATATGTTTGTATATTTAGATCATAAATTTACTTTCAATCTGATCCATGATTAATATATGAGATATATGATATCATGCTTAGATTTGACATTTTATTTAGATCTAATTTTATATGCATATATATGATATATGTTTATGTGTTAAAACTTGAAAATTATTTTTATATTTTAAAATTTATTTTCATGTAAAAAATTTAGATCTGAAATATAATTTTAGAATCTAAAATTTATGTTTATGTATGAGGGTTTTGATCATGGAAAAGTCATTAATTAGGTCATGTAATAGGATTGCATTTAAAGTTTTTGATTTGAGTCATATGGGTCTAATCCGATTAAGAAATTGATCAAATCGAGTCAAGTGTTGGTCAAGGTTAGATCAATTAAGTTAATGATCATATAATTATTATTGATTAAATCAATTGAATCTCATATGTAAAATCAATTAACCTAAGGACCTAATTTGGCTCATTGGTTTAAGCCCAATTCACTTAAGCTAACCAATTCTGATCAATCAATCTATTAGTGTCTAAGGAAAGTTAATAAGATGTGATTATTTAATTAGTTTCGTTAGCCGATCTGGCCAATTTATTGGTGTCTAAGAAAGGTGACAAAGGGACCCCCACCATTCTGCACTTACCTGACCGATTTGAAAGATTGGGTCTTGAATTAGGTTGCTTAGCAGTTTGGTTTAGCCCATGCCAGTTAGATCGATCATATGATAACTGATTAGATGAGACCTAAACCTAAATCTCTTCATAAATATTAAATTCATAGGTCTTCCACCATTGTAGATGTACGGGCATGCTACTGACGTTGATTATTCTCAACTGGTTACAGTGGTTCAGTTGCATCGATAACACGTAACCACTCTATTAGCAAAGAGTTGCTCCAGGGTAAGGATGTGGTTGTGCCCAATAACTGTTAGGTGAGGGACCCAATGACGGCTTTACACCTACTAGTGAACGGTAGGTCGGGCTTAACTAAGAAGTGTGGGCAATAACTGTTAGATGAGCCCACATGACTTAGAGACCAAGTCACTGCAACATGCTTAGAGAAGCATCTGGGCAAAGTGTTATCTACGTATCGGTATGCATGTTACCAATAACTGTTAGGTGAGGTGCATATCATCGATGGGACCACAGCACCTACTAGGAATCTTTTATCACATTAAGATTTTCATTTTCTTCTCAGAGAGTGGAGGGATCTGATAAATTAGTGAGAGTCATTATTTACATCTCAAAGTACCTAGAAGCAAATATAAACATTAAGTACAAAAGTCTAACTTGAATCTTTACTCTCACAGTTAAATAATGTCAGTCTTAAACCTTCTAGCCTGCATCCTTGAAATCAATCGTTTGACTGATAATAATTTTAAAAACTGGCTCAGAAATCTCAGGATTATCCTGACCTCAGAAAAGTTAAGCCATATTCTCGATCAAGATCCCGTAGTGCTACCAAACCATCCTACTACTAAGCAAAGAGCTGCTTTTGAGAAATGGATGGATGAAGATAGTCAGGTCAAGTGCTATGTGCTGGCATCCATATCAAACAAGTTGCAAAGCCAGCATGAGCATATGCCCACTGCTCGGGCCATGATCACTCACCTACAAGAGTTGTATGGTGAGTAGAGCCATATTGCGTGCTTCGAAGTATTCAAGAGACTCTTCAATCTGAAGATACGCGAGGGACAGTCTGTCCATGAGTACTGTATGACAGTGATTAAGGATATTGAGGAGCTTGAGAAGCTTTGGCTAGATATGCAAAAGAAATTGCAGATGGATCTGATCCTTCAATCTCTTACCAGTTCATATAATTAAGTCATTATAAATTTTCATATGAACAAACTTCACTTCACTATTTTCGAACTCATCAACATGTTAGTCACCACAGAGGATACCTTGAAGAGTTCAAGGGGTATTGTTCTCATTGTGGAGTGGAATTCTTCTTCCAAGAGAAAGTCTACAGGGAAGAAGAAGGTTAAATCCACAAAGAAGCAGAAGAAAGAGAGCAAGTCAAAGAAAGATAGTCCAAAGATGGTTGAAGCAAAAAGAAAGTGTTTCCACTGTCATGCTAAAGGCCACTGGAGAAGAAACTGTCATAAATATCTGGAGAGCCAAAAGATCAAAAAAGATGATAGGCCTTCTGAAGGTATGCTCATAACTGAATCTAACCTTATGATTTCTTCTACTTCTAGTTGGGTTTAGACTCTGGTTCGAGTGCTCATATATGTACCTCAATGCAGTATCTGATAAAAAGTAGGAGGTTGAGGGAAGGTGACATAAACCTTTGGGTTGGCAATAGAGCAAAGATTGCTGCAGAAGCCATTGGCACTTATCTTCTTCGATTACCGTCTGGTGTTAGATTAGACTTGAAAGACTATTATTATGTTCCTATAGCTAGTCAGAATTTAATTTTCGTATCTGTGCTAGCACAGGAAGGTTTTGAAATTAGTTTCAATAAAGATTTTTGTTTCATTTATTTATGAAATAAATTGGTTGCACAAGGTTTTTTAATTGAGAGTCTTTATCACTTGCATATTGATGCGAATGTGAACCTAAAATAAGCAAATAGTGAGTGTCGTAGGCCAAAAGAAATTCAGAGTCGTATCCAGCTTGCGAATCCTACCTTCGAGGGGCCAAGTTACCCTTGTAGGACAAGGGGAGAGGGCCATGAGTTACTCATCCTGGTACACACTGATGTGTGTGGGTCATTTGATATTCAAGCCAGGGGTGGTTATACCTACTTCATTATCTTTACCAATGATCTGTCTAGGTACGGATATGTGTATCTTATGAAACATAAGTTTGAGGCCTTTGAAAAGTTCAAAAAATTCAGGCATAAAGTAGAAAAGTAGATAAGCAAATCTGTTAAGGTTCTTCGATTTGATCGAGGTAAATACTTTAGTTAGAAATTTTTGAGATATCTTAAGGACAACAGCAGTCTCTCAATGGATGCCTCTTGGAACACCTCAGCTCAACGGAGTTTTCGAAAGAAAGAACAGAACCCTATTGGATATGGTCAGGTCCATGATGAGCTTCACTGATCTACCCTTATTTATTTGGAGACATGCCTTATTAACTGCCATTTACTTGTTGAATAGGGTTCCATCAAAGTTTGTTTCTACCACACCGTATGAGATATGGTTCGGTAAGAAGTCGAGTCTAGGTTATCTCAAGCCTTGAGGATGTCCGACCTATGTCAAGAGACAGATGGTGGATAAGTTGGAGAATAGATCTATTATAGCTCGCTTTATAGGGTATCCAAAAGAATCCATGAGATACTACTTCTACTTTTCACAAGACCATAATGTGATTGTGAGTCAAAATATCGTATTCTTAAAAAAATAGTTTATTCAGGATGGCGGCAGTGGGAGATTAGTGGAAATCGAAGAAAATATCTCTGAAGAGCCAAGAGCTATAGATCCTCAGGAACCCATAGTCTATGAGCTAGTAGTCGATGTTTCTCTACCACCTCATAGATCTAGCAGGGTCTCCCGACCTCCTGAAAGGTAAATGGGTATGCTTACAGATGAAGTAAAGAAAATATTTTTTATAAGAGATTGGGGTCATACTGATGATCTTAATACCTTTGACGAGGTGATGTTTGACATCGATTCTGAAAAATGGTTAGATGCGATGAAATCAAAAATTGACTCAATGCACTCGAACTAAGTCTGGACCTTATTAGATCCACATGAGGGTATTGTACCTATTGGGTGTAAATGGATCTACAAAAGGAAGATAGGTGCTGATGGTAAGGTAGAGACCTATAAAGCTAGGCTTATGGCTAAAGATTATAGTCAGCACGAGGGCATTGACTATCAGAAAATCTTCTCATCCGTAGCCATACTGAAATCCATTTGCACTCTGCTTGCTATTACAGCTTACTATGATTATGAAATTTGACAGATGGATGTGAAAATTACTTTTCTAAATGGATATCTTGAGGAAGATATCTATATAAAGCAGCTATAGGTTTCACATCCAGTGATGGTGATCATAGAGTCTGCAAGCTATAAAGGTCCATATATGGATTAAAGCAAGCTTTTCGAAGTTGGAACCATCATTTTGATGAAGCAATCAAATCATATGATTTCATAAAAAATGAAGACAAACCTTGTGTGTATAAGAGGGTCAATGAGAGTGCGATCACCTTTCTCGTATTGTACGTAAATGATATTCTCCTCATTGAAAATGATATTTTCATATTGACCATAATTAAAAGATGGCTATCCAAGAAATTCTCCATGAAAGATTTAGGGGAAGCATCCTATATTCTTGAAATAAAGATCTATAGAGATAGACCTAAACGGATGCTTGGTCTGTCACAAAAGCTGTACATAAAGAAGGTGCTGAAGAAGTTCAGCATGAAAAACTCTAAGAGATGTCTCTTACCTCTTAGGCATGGTATTAATCTCTCCAAGATGATGTGTCTCATCACATCTGAGGAGGTGCAGTGCATGAGTAGGATTTCTTACGCCTCGACGATAGGGAGCCTCATATACGTTATGCTATATACTCGATCTGATATTATCTTTGCCGTGAGTGTCATGAGCAGATATCAATCGAATCCAGATGAGGAGCACTGGATAGCTGTGAAGAATATCCTTAAGTACTTAAGAAGGACTTGATCTTGATCTTTGGAGGTGATTTTGAGTTGCAAGTCGAGGGGTATACTGATTCAAACTTCATGTCTGATCCTAATGATAGAAAATCTGGTGTTCGTTCGTAATGATGGTGCAGTTAGCTGGAAGAGTTTCAAGCAATCCATCATAGCAGATTCAACCATGGAGGCTAAATATGTCGCTCCTTCGGATGCTGTAAAGGAAGGCTTCTGGTTCAAAAAGTTCATTGCAGAACTTGGAGAATGGAGCCATAGCACTTGCAAAGGAGCTGAAGTCTCATAAAAAATCTAAGCACATCAAGCGATGGATTCATATCATATGCGACTACCTCAAAAAGAAATATATCGAGATGCAAAGAGTAGACTCTGTGGACAATGTGGCAGACCCATTGACTAAGCAGTTGAGCCAACCGAAAATGAAAGTCCATCTTGAAAAGATGAGACTTAGATTTGTGGCCAATTGGCTTTAGTCCAAGTAGGAGATTGCTAGATGTATGTCTTAGAAGTCAATATGTCTTACACATTGTAATAAATCTAAAGTACAATTTTGTGCTTAATATGTTGATATGATCAATAAAAAGGTAAGTTCTTTTTCATTCAAGTGTGATATGTCCTTGAATCGTTTATGAAATTAATTTCGATATATATTCTCAAGGTGTTGAAAATTAGAGATATGTATTTAATTTCTAAATGCTGTCGGTCATAGGATCATCATGAGGATGATGATAGATCCTGATAGATTGGTGTACAAATCACTTCCTTTGGGATAGATGGATCTCTAGTCTACAGTGTAGAGACACTGGATCATGAGTGCGGATAGTTGTTAGAGAATAACTAGTACTGAGTGTGACCATACGAGAGATTACTTGGATTTGTATTCGATCGTCAGTGATTGTCTCGATGCTGTAGTTGTGTGATTGATTTTTTGACTTGAGATGGTACTGCTACTCACAGTGAGGATGCTGGAGTTTGACTGAAACATAAACATAAGTCTCAATGAGCCCTTATAGTGGATGTTGGCAATAGTTAGTCCATTGTAGGAGTGGGGTGCGCATCAAGGTAGGATCTATCGATCTTGATAGAGAGAAGTAGTCCTATAAAATTTGAGAGGCTAAGTCCAAGAGTCTATGGCCACAATAGTGTGACTGATGAAAAAAAATTTTCATAAAAGTCACAACTGGACTTGAGCTAATCAAATCTATCATATGACTGATGCTGAGGGTTGATGATTTATCCATGATCTGCCATCAAGTCAGAACTCATGATTGAGGGACTGAATCATATGTTAACTACATCTAGAGGTTCAATTTAGTTCTACTAGGTTGTCACTATATACTGCTAGGTATCACTGATGGATTATGAAAGCTCACTAGAGTTTTTCTGGATCGACAATCCTCAATAAGTTAGAGTAGAATTGTTTCGACCCATTAAAAAAAATTTTAATGATACGATGATAAAGATCATTGTATGTCTCACTATCAGATAGAATTGAACCTATGAGATCACACAAGAAAGAGATTAGGCATGAAATAAGTAATTGAGCTTATGAAGTGTCAATTGGATTTAGAGAAGCCCATTGGGTTCATGATAATCTTGCTAGCATATGGTGGGATCCAATTTCTTTTTTCGTTGTGATTACTTATTTGATAAGATAATTCTAACTTAATTACCTGCTAATAACCTACATGAATAAGATTCATGAGACTCCAATAATTGAGTGTCTAAGGTTATGGATCATATAAATTAAGAGTGCAAGTCCCTAATTAATTTTCTTGATAGTTATTCTTGGGTGCCGCTTTGATTTGATCAAGTTGGTTGTGTCTATTGATTAGAGAGTTTTTAGTTCTTCTATGGGGTATCTCTTGGGTGTGTTTTAGGATGTCTAATTATGAGTGCAAGAACTCCAATTATTGGCACCTAAAGGGTCTCCTAAAGTAAGTTGGATAACTTAAGTTAATAGAAAATCCAATGCAAGTAGGACTTGTATTATGAGATTGAATAGGATTCAATCCTTGTGCCTATTTAAAGAGACCTCCCCTAAGGTCCCTAGAGCATCCAAACCAGCAGCCCCCACACCCACAGAAGGTCTCCACGCCCTCTCTTCCTCCGCTTTTCACTTCATTCTTGGGCGTTCTACACGCCCCTTCTCTTGGAACGCACGTCCCAAGGTGTTCCATGCCCAAGGCCGTTGGATGCCTCTTCCTTGCTGGTTTCTAGCATTTGCTAATAGCACATAGTAAGGAGAAACTCTAGAGAAGAGAAAAAGAAGAAGATCAAGGAAAGAGATCAAGTGTTGATCACGATCCAGGCTTCATTCAGATTCAGTAGGTTAAATTTTGAAGAAAAAAATTTAGATTGAAGAGGGCTGTTCCAAGCTGATCCCGAGTGGATACTCGTAGAGGCTGATATCTGTGCAAAAAAGAGAGAACCTCTTCTCTTCCAGATCCAGATTTGAAAAGAAAAATTACAAAACAGGTATGTGATTTGATCACAATCTGAATTTCAGCATATATCAATTTCAGCATATGAGATAGATCCATATGGTTACATATTTTTATACATGCTTAATTTAGATTAAAAGCATTTTAATCTTGTTCTCCACTATGGTGTTTAGAAAATAAAATTTTGAAACACATATGCATACACCAAATCTCGAATTCCAACAGTTTCTTCCATTTGCTGTCTGAATTTTTTGAGTTAATTTTTCATAATATATGAGAGGAATTAGATCTTCTCTCATACAGTTAATATCTACTCCAAAATCAATTAAAGCTTTGTATTTAAAGCCATAGCCCCCTTTTAGTTTGAAAAAGATTTCACAGTACTATTTTTGTTTTATATATCTATCAATTGATCCTAAAAAATCTTCAGATGTATTTTCTTCACTAGTTATTGGAGGTTTTAATTTTTTTATTTATTTCAGATAGAGCTTCTCTTTCAGTTATTTCTTCAATAGGAATTTTCTTAATGGTTTTCAACTCTTCTTTAAGTAGGGCTAATTCATTTTTTATAAGAACTTGTCCTTTAATTAGCTCATCTAGACTAGGTTTCTGAGATTTCTGTTTGATTTGCCTTAGCTTTTGAAAAACTTCATCCATGGTATAAAGATTTTCAATTTCTACAAAAGTTTGAGAGATTTTAGCCTTTTGGATTTTGACTAGGATAAAAAATTTCTCCAGTTGATTCTATCTATCTTCAGGATTTTTTAGATAATCGTTCATGTCAGCTATAAATTGTTCTTTATTAGATAATACTAAGATAGTTTTATCACTGATATGATCATAGAGAGTTTCTTCACAACAAGAATATTCTTCAAAATTATTAGACTCAAATTTTGATTCTAGATCTAGGTTGTTGATCAGATCCTTTAACTTTTCTTTAATATCTTTCAGAATTTTTTCTTCAGATATTTCTCTAATTTTTGCTCTGGTATTTTTATAGCATCGATTTGTTATACGTCCTTCTTGATTGCATTTATAACAGATCAAAAGTTTTTTTCTTAGATATTTAGTATTCACTTTGCTCATTTTAGAATATAGTTTGGAAGAACTCTTTCTTTTCTTCGAAGCTCTTTTATCATAATACTTTTTTTTATATTCGTTTGATTTTTTAGATTTTTTTTATATGGTTGATCTAATTGAAATCCAAACTAGTAACAAAAATTACCTAATTTCTTTTTTTCGAGTAATTTTTGCTTCTTTAACTGATCTCTGGTCTTTAAATCATTACATAATTCAGCTCCTACTAATTGTATCTTTTGAGCTATCTTTTTCATATCTAATTGCTTATAATTAATACTACTATCTCCTTCATTTCTTAGTCTATTTCTAACATTCTCAGCAAACAAAGGAGGTAACCCTGATATAAAATTTTCTTTCCAAAATTCTTGATTTGGGTCAGGAAGTGGATAAAGTTTAGAAAAGTATGTATCCTTGTACCATCAAAAATCAGACATAGTTTTGCACTTAAGATTGATCAATTGTTCCCTAATTCTTTCATATATGTCTACATAGTCTCCTACAAAATGATAAAGAACATTTAAGATTAAGGTAACTACCGCATCAAAAGGGTTTCCTAAAGGAGTTCCATCAAGCTCTCTTTTGATAGCAGTCATGATCTCATGCTTTTGATGAATAGTGAGATAATTATCCCACCATCCTCTTAACTATTCTAAAAAGTCGGATACTATCATTGTAACTATATTTGGTTCAGAATTTTTTGGAACTCTACAAGCATTTGCATACATCATAATTAAATGACACAAGGTAATAATTTGATATTGGAAAAATCCATCAAGGTTCCATTCCACTAAGCTTCTTCCATCAAATTGTGAAGAGATTATGTCAGGATTTTCTTCCAACTATAAATCAGCATAAGTTGGTCTAGGATAATAGCTTTTTATCCTAGGGGCCTGCCTTAAAGGTTCGTAATCATAAAACCTGTTAACCTCTAGATTGTCCATGTCTTTTGTAATTCGATTAATTTCTTCCTCAGAGTCTTCAGAATAATATCCTTCTTCATCTTGAGATATACACAATTCCTCAGAAGATTCAGCAAATAGATAATTTATCATGTCTTTAAGATTGAGGGAGGTCATCTTAGCACTAATTTGACTAATAAATTCATCAGAAAAGGTTGATCCTAATTTAATCTTAGAAGAGTCTAATTCATGAATATTAAACATGGGTAGAGCATTTTTTTAAGAAGAAGAAGCCTTTTCTCCATTGCTGAATGGCATTTGAACCTTTTTTATCTTTGGATTTTCAAAAAATCTTCTAATTATTGTTTCTACTTCTTTTCTTTTTTCTAGAAGGATATTCTCAATTCTTTCAGTTTGTCTTCCTATAGTACTAAGAGCAAGATTGATAAAATTTTATTATTCAATAATCTGCCTAAGATGTTCTACCTTAGGAGTTTCTTTAAAACTAGTAGCAAACAGTTTTATAGGACTAGCATGAATTCCTCCATTAACTAGTACTGGTTCAAAAGGAGGATGTATTAAATCTAAATCAGGACCTCTTTCAGTTTTTCATGATTTAGAAAAAGTTTTAACCATAGCAACTTGTAGCCTACATCTGATATCCACAAAATAGTTGTTAAACCAATCAAAGAAGAAGATATATCTTTCTTCTATTTTCATTTGATTAAACTAGAGGTCTTTAATAATATTTCGCTCCTTATTAAAAGTGTCAAAGAATCACTTTTTTTATCTCTATTTTATTTAGAATCAATTTTTTTAGTAGTTCTCTATTTATCTGGAATTCATCAAAATCAATTATATTGATTTCAGGTTTAGATCTTATCGGCTCATACATAGCATATGCAATATCTGAAGATCTTGATTGAGTCCTTTTTTTTTTAGAAGTAGGTACATTAGATGTAGAAATTCTCCTATCTATTGTAATTCTTCTACTAGTAGAGAAGTATACTTCTACATTTTCGTTTGGAGTTTCTATTATTCTATTAGCTTCAAAGTTTTGAACTATCTTAGGTTCTATGACTTGATCTAGGATCCATTTTTCTGGCATAATTCTTTCATCCTATTTTCATCCTATTTTTGGGTTGGCAATAAACAGAGTAGTTAATCCTTTTGAAGTTGCTAGTTTTGCCCCAGGGCTAACAGTGGTCGTAGTTTTATAGTAGATTCTGTTGGGTATAAAATACCCACAGCAGAGGTCCTCGACGGAGCCGACTTCGAGCAGCACAGCTCCGCCCGGACTCCTACGGGAGTCGGGCTTCACCGCCAACATCAGCACAGCTCCGCCCGGGCTCCTACGGGAGCCAGGCTCCGCCATCGACAGCAGTACAGCTCCGCCCGGACTCCTACGGGAGCCGGGCTCCGACCTCAATAACAGCTGCCGGTAAGCTTCGTCCGGACTCCTACGAGAGACGGACTTTACCCTTAACCTTGATTGCAGCGCAGCTCCGCCCGGACTCCTACGGGAGCTAGGCTCCGCCACCGACATCAGCGTAGATCTGCCCGGACCCCTACGGGAGCCGGGCTCCGCCCTCAGTTTCAGCTGCCGGTAAGCTTCGTTCGGACTCCTACGGGAGCCGGACTTTACCCTTAACCTTGATTGCAGCGTAGCTCCGCCCGGACTCCTACGGGAGCCAGGCTCCACCGTCGACAGCAAGCGCAGCTCCGCCCCGACTCCTACGGGAGCCGGGCTCCACCGTCGACAGCAAGCGCAGCTCCGCCCCGACTCCTACGGGAGCCGGGCTCCACCGCCGACAGCAGCGCAGCTCCGCCCGGACTCCTACGGGAGCCGGGCTCCGCCCTCAATTTCAGCTGCCGGTAGGCTTCGTCCGGACTCCTACGGGAGCCAGACTTCACCCTTAACCTTGATTGCAGCGCAGCTCCGCCCGGACTCCTACGGGAGCCGGGCTCCGCCCTCAGTTTCAACTGTTGGTAAGCTCCATCCGGACTCCTACGAGAGCCGGACTTCGCCTTTAATTTTAAATTGCAGGAAGACTTCGCCCGTGCTCTTAAGGGAGCCGAGCTTCATCTCCGACGCCAACGACTACAGCCGCAAGCAGACTCCGCCCAGACTCCTACGAGAGCCGGGTTCCGCCTGCAACTTCGGCTCCGAGAGGGTTCCGCCCGGACTCCCCCGGGAGTCGGGCTCCACCCACAACCCCGACCGCCAGGAGGACCTCTCCCGGACCTCAACAGAAACCGGGCTCCGACCGCTGCCGAGCTTCAATCGACAGATCCACCACCAAAACGACCACGACCCTGCTCCACTTCCTGTGGCAGACTCCGTGCAGTTCCATCATTCCCTGACAGGCTGCAGTAACCATCGCCACCCTGCTCCACTTCCTGTGGCGGATTCCGCACAGCTCCACTATCCCCTGGCAGGTCACAATAACGGCCACGAACCTGCTCCACCTCCTGCGACGGATACCATGCGATCCTCCTATCCGCTGGCAAGTCACGACAACGGACGCTGCTCCACCCCTCATAACAGATTCCACGTGGCGGGCCGTGGTGATGGCCACGTGTCTGCTCCACCATCTTCCGCAATCAATTCCCCCTGACCATGGGCGGCCCACTACCAGGCAGTTACAAACGTCGCCATCAATCCGCTGCCTCCTCCGCCTATAAAAGGGGGACCCAGATACGTTATTCTTTAAGCTCATTTTCCTTATCTTAAAACTCTGCTAAATTCTTCGTTCGAGCACTCCATTCTTGTTGAGGCAGAGAACTAACTTGAGCGTCGGAGGGTCTTGCCGGAGCAACCCCACTTCCGGTTTAGACTTCCCTTGCAGGTCCCGGCGGTGACCGCGGCTTCCCCAACTCCAGCTTCTCCGGCGCAAGCGGATTTTTGCACCAACAGGATTGGCGCTAGAAGAAGGGGTGTGTCTTCGCTGCACCCTTGTTCTTAAAGGAGTGTTCAACGGAGCCACCTCCAACCGTTTCTCCGTCATCCACTCCTAATTCCCCCCCGCAAGATCGACACCCGATGCCTCCGTGCAGGGCGTCCACCCGACGGTCCACGGCCTCCGCGGCCAGATCTCAGGCTCCGGCCTCCCCTCCCATTTCTCAGCCTCCTCCTCCTCCCCCTCCGACGACGGCGGTCGGCGCGGAGCAGTTTGACTTGCTGGCGCAGCAGGTCAAAGGCCTCGTCGAAGCCGTACAAGCAATGCAGCAGCAGCCACCGCAGGCGTCGGCGCATCCGGAGGGGGCATCTCCGGAATGCCAGAACCCGACGGTGGGGCGGGCCACCTGGGCCAGCCGCCCCGTCCTTCCTGGGAAGGTGAATCTGAGGGTAGAGAGCCCTCAATCAGACCACGACTCCACCCCTGGAAGATCCCTGCCCCCGTTCTGCCAAAGGACCCTCGAGACTCGAAGTCGAGAGGATTTCCTGGATCGGAGGCTCCAGGAGATGAACCGGCGGATCGAAGAACTCCACCACGCACCTCCCGCTTATGGTGAGGATATTTGCACTGACCCTCCCTTCTCCCAAATGATTATGCAGGAACCGATCCCGCCGAATTTCAAGCTTCCCCAGTTCGAAAGCTACGACGGGACGTCGGACCCGGTTGATCATCTGGAGGCCTTTCGAATGATGATGCTGCTTCACGGTGCTCCCGACGCCATCTTGTGCCGGGCTTTCCCGTCTACTTTAAAGGGAGCAGCAAGAAACTGGTACTCGACTCTGAAGCCGGGTACCATATTCTCCTTCGATCAAATGAGCCACCAATTCGTGGCCCATTTTGTCAGCAGCCGACGTCTCCGGAAAGGTTCGGAGTCCCTCATCAACATCAAGCAGAGGGAAGGGGAGTCCATACGGGCCTACATCAACCGCTTCAACATCGCGGCGTTGGAGGTCTGAAACTTGGACCAGTCAGTTGCCATGGCCGCCCTGAAAGGTGGCCTTCAGAAGAATGATCTCTTGTACTCCCTGGAGAAGAAGTACCCCAGGGATTTTGCTGATCTTCTGGCTCGGGCTGAAGGATACGCCCGAGCGGAAGAGGCCTTCAAAATGAAGGACGAAGAGACTGCGAGGGAGCGTCAGGCGGGAGGTTCTGGTAAGCCCGCAGTTGAGAAGAGGCCAAAGGAAGCCCGGCCTCGCTCCCGATCCCCTCCTGGGCATAAGCGCACCCATATTCCCCCCCGGGCACGCAGGCAGAGAAGCCCGGACAATAGGTTTCGGCGGGGTTTCCCGCCAGGGAAATTCCGTAACTATGCCCCCCTCAATGCCTCGAAGGCTCAGGTGCTGATGGAGGTCAGGGAGCAGCTCCCTAGGCCGGAGAGGATGCGCACACACCCCGAGAAGCGCAACCCCAACAAGTTTTGCCTCTACCACCGCGACCACGGCCACGACACGGAGGAATGCATCCAGCTCCAAGACGAGATCGAGGAGCTCATTCGACGAGGTCGACTCGACAGATTCATCCACTGCAGGCCTGAGGATAGAAGAGACCGGCCAAGAGCCCTCCCGCCGCCTGAACCGCAGAAAAGGGAGGAGCAGCCCGGGGACCGGCCGCCCATCGGGACCATCGACTCCATCACAGGAGGGCCTCAAGAAGGAGTGGGAATACTGTAAATGTATCGCTTACTATTTCGCTTTGAATCTACTTTTCTTTTTAGCTAACATGCTCCTCCCACCTAGCGTGGATGTATTATGACTGGATATGATTCCTCCAAAAACACAGCCATGTCAGTAACAGGAGGAGAACCTCGTCCTGACATGAGCAAGGTCAAAGGCCCGGTTCTTTTAGACCGGATGGGGGGAGAGGCCTCACAACGCCCTAATGTGCCCCCACAGCCTTGTTAGGGACAGGAGGAAAACCTCGCACTAACATGAGCAAAGTCAAAGGCCCGGTTCTTTTAGACCAGATGGGGGGAGAGGCCTTACAACGCCCTAATGTGCCCCCACAGCCCTGTTAGGGACAGGAGGAAAACCTCACCCTAACTTGAGCAAAGTCAAAGGCCCGATTCTTTTTGACCGGATGGGGGGAGAGGCCTTACAACGCCCTAATGTGCCCCCACGGCCATGTCAGGAACAGGAGGAGAACCTCATCCTGACATGAGCAAAGTTGAAGGTCCAGTTCTTTTAGACCGGAGGGGGGAGAGGCCTTACAACGCCCTAATGTGCCCCCACAGCCATGTCAGGAACAGGAGGAGAACCTCGTCCTGACATGAGCAAAGTTGAAGGCCCGGTTCTTTTAGACCGGAGGGGGGAGAGGCCTTACAGTGCCCTAACGCGCCCCCACAAGCCAGGCTGATAACGAGAACCTCACACCGGCTCCAGCAAAATGGAAGGTCCGGACTCCTACGGGAGCCGGGTTTCTACGCCAAGGAAAGCTTCACCCGGACTCCTACGGGAGCCGGGTTCCGCCGCCAAGGAAAGCTTCACCCGGACTCCTACGGGAGTCGGGTTCCGCCGCCAAGGAGAGTTTCACCCGGACTCCTACGGGAGCCGGGTTTCGCCGTCAAAGAAAGCTTCACCCGGACTCCTACGAGAGCCGGGTTTCGCCGCCAAGGAAAGCTTCACCCAGACTCCTATGGGAGCCGGGTTTCGCCGCCAAGGAAAGCTTCACCCGGACTCCTATAGGAGCCGGGTTCCGCCGCCAAGGAAGACTTCACCCGGACTCCTACGGGAGCCGGGTTCCGCCGCCAAGAAAGACTTCGCCCGGACTCCTAAGGAAGCCGGGCTCCATCCGCTACTTCGCCAGCAAGAGTTAAAAATGGTGGCGAGACTTGGCCACATGACGAGATCGGAGTGAAGGGAAGAGCCCCTTCCCACGACGACATCTAAGCCAAACAAGCCAAACGACGAGAAAAGGCCAACGGATGACAATATCGGTGCTACGCGTGGACAAGGTAACACAAAGCGCTTTTTCTTCATTTATGATATACGTACTACAGGGCCAGGACGGCCAGGGAAAGAGGGACAAAACGACGAGAAGAAAGCAGCTGCAAAAAGGGGGTGGCTACAAAAGAACTCTAGGGAGGTCCTGCTCCCTCCGACCTAGGGTTATCACCTCCATCCCTCAACCAGGACTGCCTCAGGTTCTCCACTGCTTCTTCTAGTTCTTCCTTCTTCCGCAGCGTATCCTGGAGCGTCTGACGAAGATGTCGGCTCTCTGCCTCCGCTTCTCGACGCCGCTTCCGCAGAACTTCAGACTCCGCCTCTACATCCACGATGGCCTTTCGCTCGAGCGCCAGTTGGATTTTCACTTGTTGAAGCTCGGCTGTCTTCTCCCCAAGGGAGACGAAAATCCCTTCGACAGTGCCTCTCAGGGCTAGGAGCTCTTCGGTATCTTGGGCGTTAGCAAGCTGCGCCCTAGTCACCAACTGCCTCTGGAGACGAACAACCTCGTCCGCCGCCTGACGGAATCTCCCTTTGTACTCTTCCACTTGCCGGCGCCAGCTGGCCCGCTGCACATCGTGGCTCATCTCAGCATCTTGAAGTTGCTTCTGAAGGTCGGAGACCTTCTGCGACCATTTTTGTTCATCATCAACCCGTACCAGGAGCCGGGATGAGTTTCCTTCCAGCTGGCCGATCTTCCTCTTCGCAGCTGATAGCTCCACCTTAAGGGCGCTGATCCTGGCTTCTTGAGCCCAAGTTCGGTCGCTGGCGCTCTTCTTACATTCCTCGAGCTCCTTTGTGAAGTTCACCTTCCTCCGGCTGTAATCCATGATTGCCTTCACTTGGAGACTCCTGAAGTGGGCGGCCTCAGCGGCGGCTTCGGAATAGCATTTTCTCGACTTGCGGAGCTCATCCTCCGACTTCTTCAACTTCTTCGTCAGGTGGAGGACCTCTTTTTTCAGCCGCTGGACAGCTGGCTTCAGCGGGACCCCCAGGGGCAGGGGGAGTGCTTCAGCAGGGCACTGCCATTGGAAGGTGCAAACGTCAAAGACCAGCTCATTACAAGAAGAAAGGCAGAAAAGAGGAGGAGGGGGAAGGAGAGGCCATCCACAATAAGAAATCCGACTTTATTGATTAATTTTGAAGACAAACAGAAAGAAAATATGGCGAAAAAAGAAAAATATAAGATCGGAGGTCTCAGACCTCGGGGGCAGGGGGTGGAGAGCTCGGCGCGAGGGGTGCGACTGCGGTGGCGGCGGACGAAGGGCTGGCCTCATCTTCAGACTCCTTCAGAAAGCCGAGATCAAGGTCGGGGTATCTGCTGGCCACCCTCTCTCGGCAGAGCTCGAACCCCTTGGTGAATGCCTCCAGGCCGAACTGGACGTTCAGTTCCCTCATCTCCGCGGAGGCCTTGAACTCCTCCACCGCAAGGGTCCTGGCCTCCGAGACCAGAACCGGGGTTTGCTCGGCCAAATGGGCGACCTCGGCCTCCGCCTTTCTTGTCGACTCCTCCAAGCTTCATCTCTCCTCCTCCCAGGCTTGTCTTTCCTCTTCCCGGGCTTGCCTCTCTCTCTCCAGGGCCTCCCGGAGGGCGACTACTTCGGCCGTCTTCGCTTGAAGGTGAGCAACCTCGGCCTGGCAGCGCTCCTCCGCCTGAAGGAGGTCCCTTCTCATGCGGCTCGATGCCTCGACATAGGCGAAGAGCTGGTGCCCAATCTGCAGGGACGGGAAGGGAATCACAACAAAGGTCGAGTGACCATGCAAATAAACATCCGCTTACCTCCAGGAAGGACCCCAAAGAATCCCAAGCCCGCTGCTCGGGATCGGCGCGGTCGATCCTCTCCATGACGTCGGATAGAATGCAGCCATCAAGCAGCCGCCTGATCAGGTCCTTGTCATTGAAGGGGTTCTCTGATCCCCCCTCGGAGCAGACAGACTCGTCTGCAGCGGCTCGGTAGCTGCTCGCCCTGCGAGCCACCGATTTCCTCCTCCTCCCCGCGGCAGGCACCTTCGTGGGGCGGGCCCCCGAAACGGGGGCCCCAGTCGGCGGGCTCCTTGAGGAAGCCCAGGGGGCCGCTGGCTCGGCATCCGAAGGAATGTCGATGGCCGGGGTTGCCTGGACGGGCGCAGCCAAGCTCGTCTCCTCCACCCTGGCCCTCTTCGCCAATCCGGAGGCCGTCGCGCCCTTCCTCTTCTGAGCTCTCATGGCCTTGGCGAGCATCCGCGTGGCTTCGACGTCCATTGCTAAAAAAAAAAAAAAAACAACAACAAAACAACAGGAAAAGAAAAGAAGAAAAAGAAGTGACACCGATCAGTCCGGAGTCAAAAAAAAAAAAAAAAAAGAAAGAGAGAGAGAAAGGGGAAGAAAAGAGCGGAAAGGAAAAAAATAAAGAGAAGAAGAAGGCAAGAAAAGGAAAGATAAATACTTGCTGGATCCTGAGGGTTCAGGCTGATGTTGAAAAGAAGCTGCTCCCTCAGAAGATTAGGAAGAAAAGGAGCGGGGTAACTTAGAAGCTTCTGGGCGGCCTGGAGGTCGTCCTCTTCCAGGCTGGGAGCCCGGCGGACGGAATCCCTCAGGGACCCCCAAGGGGGCAGGCCCAGTTCCAAGGTCGGGCAGTAGACAAAGAGAAATTTCCCCTTCCAATTGTGAATCGAAGAAGGGGCGCCCTTCAGCAACCCCTTCTTTCCAAACTGGGGGGAGAAGTACCACCAGTCCTTCGCTGAAGGATGGTGCTTGAAAGTGTAAAAATGCCTGAATAAGGAGAGGGACGGCTGGACCTCGGCTATGTGGCAGAGAGAGAGAAACCCTATCAAGAACCTAAAGGAATTCGGGGCCACGGAGGCGAGGGAAATGTCCAAAAAGTGGAAAAAGGCAGCAACAAAGACAGGAAGTGGAAGCCGGAGTCCGGCACGAAATGCCTCCTGATACAAACAAAAGCGACCAGGAGGAGGAGCGTTGGCCCGGTCAGAGGGGCTAGGTAGCTCCAGGTCGTACTCCGGAGGAACCCCGTACCGAGCCCTTATCAGGAGGAGTTCATCCGGAGTCGACGAGCATGGAATGGCGCCCGGTGCAAAAATCGGGCGAGGCCCTACCCCGGATGTGGGTTCGTCCGCAGAGACAGGGGCCTGGGGGTTCGAAGCAGAAGAACTCTCAGAACTGACGGAAGCAGAAGAGTCGGAAGACATTTTGAGCAGTTTCGGAGGAAGAACCTAAAGGATCCTAAAAAGGCAAACCGAAAGGAGAACGAGACGCCGAAGGCCAACTCGGGGGGAGGTACAAAAGTAATGAAGGGAGGAGAAGCCCCTGGGCGGAGCGAAGAAGGTTGGCACTAACCTATGTTGCTCTGAGGGACCTGGGGGGCGAGAAACGGGAGGCGCCTACGGCTCGAGAAGACGTTCACTAGAGCAGGCTCTCGAAGAGAAGACAGGCACCAGCAAAAAATCAGAAATGGAGTAGGACACCTGAAGGGGGGAGGACGGGTTTAAATAGACCCTGGGATCCGGCGCTATAATGATCGCGAATCCCCCCAGGCCAGTCCACACCCGACATGTGTCCCACTCCCCCTGGCAGGCGGCTAAAAGCGGCTGACGGTTGGCAGGACCATAATTGCGTCGTACCTAGGCCAGTGTACCTGCGGGATTTTCGAAGCGTCTCCTCGTACCGCTCCAATTCGAAAAGACTCCGGCACGCGCTCATTTAATGCCAAAATATCTGGAGGCGGCAGTGTGCAGTATTCGAAGAGACGGTTCCAGCTGTACCCACCTTTCTCTCTGAGTACTTCCTTCGCTTGAAATTCAAACTCGAAAGTGGGGGGACTGGTGTTGGGTATAAAATACCCACAGCCGAGGTCCTCGACGGAGCCGACTTCGAGCAGCACAGCTCCGCCCGGACTCCTACGGGAGCCGGGCTTCACCGCCGACATCAGCACAGCTCCGCTCGGGCTCCTACGGGAGCCAGGCTCCGCCATCGACAGCAGTACAGCTCCGCCCGGACTCCTACGGGAGCCGGGCTCCGACCTCAATAACAGCTGCCGGTAAGCTTCGTTCGGACTCCTACGGGAGCCGGACTTTACCCTTAACCTTGATTGCAGCGCAGCTCCGCCCGGACTCCTACGGGAGCTAGGCTCCGCCGCCGACATCAGCGTAGATCCACCCGGACCCCTACGGGAGCCGGTCTCCGCCCTCAGTTTCAGCTGCCGGTAAGCTTCGTCCGGACTCCTACGGGAGTCGGACTTTACCCTTAATCTTGATTGTAGCGCAGCTCCGCCCGGACTCCTACGGGAGCCGGGCTCCACCGTCGACAGCAAGCGCAGCTCCGCCCCGACTCCTACGGGAGCCGGGCTCCACCGTCGACAGCAAGCGCAGCTCCGCCCCGACTCCTACGGGAGCCGGGTTCCACCGCCGACAGCAGCGCAGCTCCGCCCGGACTCCTACGGGAGCCGGGCTCCGCCCTCAATTTCAGCTGCCGGTAGGCTTCGTCCGGACTCCTACGGGAGCCGGACTTCACCCTTAACCTTGATTGCAGCGCAGCTCCGCCCGGACTCCTACGGGAGCCGGGCTCCGCCCTCAGTTTCAACTGCTGGTAAGCTCCATCCGGACTCCTACGAGAGCCGGACTTCGCCTTTAATTTTAAATTGCAGGAAGACTTCGCCCGTGCTCTTAAGGGAGCCGAGCTTCATCTCCGACGCCAACGACTACAGCCGCAAGCAGACTCCGCCCGGACTCCTACGAGAGCCGGGTTCCGCCTGCAACTTCGGCTCCGAGAGGGTTCCGCCCGGACTCCCCCGGGAGTTGGGCTCCACCCACGACCCCGACCGCCAGGAGGACCTCTCCCAGACCTCAACAGAAATCGAGCTCCGGCCGCTGTCGAGCTTCAATCGATAGATCCACCACCAAAATGACCACGACCCTGCTCCACTTCCTGTGGCAGACTCCGTGCAGTTCCATCATTCCCTGACAGGCCGCAGTAACCATCGCCACCCTGCTCCACTTCCTGTGGCGGATTCCGCACAGCTCCACTATCCCCTGGCAGGTCACAATAACGGCCACAAACCTGCTCCACCTCCTGCGACGGATACCATGCGATCCTCCTATCCGCTGGCAAGTCACGACAACGGACGCTGCTCCACCCCTCATAACAGATTCCACGTGGCGGGCCACGGTGATGGCCACGTGTCTGCTCCACCATCTTCCGCAATCAATTCCCCCTGACCATGGGCGGCCCACTACCAGGCAGTTACAAACGTCGCCATCAATCTGCTGCCTCCTCCGCCTATAAAAGGGGGACCCAGATACGTTATTCTTTAAGCTCATTTTCCTTATCTCAAAACTCTGCTAAATTCTCCGTTCGAGCACTCCATTCTTGTTGAGGCAGAGAACTGACTTGAGCGTTGGAGGGTCTTGCCGGAGCAACCCCACCTCCGGTTTAGACTTCCCTTGCAGGTCCCGGCGGCGACCGCGGCTTTCCCAACTCCAGCTTCTCCGGCGCAAGCGGATTTTTGCACCAACAGATTCTATAAGTAACAGATAGGTTCTCTATTCCTGGTTTCATCTCACATCCTGAAGTAATTAGATTAGAAGTGAGACAATCAAGGATATTTAGATCTATTAACGAAACAAAAAAATTAGGGCCAACATTAAAGAATACTGATCCATTACTCAGATTAACTTCTATGAGTCCTAGTAGGAAGTCCTTAAAATCTAGATTTCGACTGTCTCTTAAATAGCAAAGTGTTGAAGTGTTAAGACCCATCCGAGTTAATGGTTTGATAGCAACTTGGATAAATCTTATATGCAAATATTTATATTCAGAAGGTATTTTATCTAAGTCTTCTCTTTTTAAAAGGTGTACCATTCTTTGGTTGGAACTAATAGAGAAAGTTTTTTCTATGATTTTAATAAAGTATTTATTTCTAGAAAGAAAATATGTCTTATGATATATTTCACTAAAATTTATCTTAGGTATTTTTTAATTACCTAAACTATCCTCTAACTCCTCAAAACATATAGAAGATTTATTTTTTATTGACATGATTCTAATACAGGTAGGTTTCTCACCCATTTTAGATTTAGAAAATACGGCAAGAGATCTAAGGATACCAGCCACAAAGATGGCACCAATAGTCAATTTGCGACTTACCACCCAAAACACTTTTCCTCAAGGCTAACACAAAAATTACTGCGCTATCTGTCCGGTTCGCTCTATACGACTAAAAATCGATAGATCCCCTTCTCGGCACGACTTGGCTCTGATACCAAATTGACCCAGGCCAATGTGCATACACATGGAAGCAGCAGTATTATGTGTGTGTGAGTGGGATTGAGCCACAGCCATAGATATATGATATTTCGCAAGTCCTAATGGACTCCCCTGATGCAGATTAGAAACTCTGATAACCATAAGATGAAAGTATCACAGTGCCCAGCAGTAAATTATCATAGCAATGTGACACAGCAGTAAAGACTACGTATGTACACATAGAAGCAGCAAATAAATAAAATAGGTAGGCTATGTGTGTACACGTAGAAGCAGTAAATGGATAGATGAAATATAAGGTATACGATACTACCCGCATGCATTGTATAACAAATAGTCTGGAATCCAGGAGTAGAAGCAAAATGATTATGATTGAGGAGTAAAGGAGATCAAGCCTACAGATAATACTAGCCTATAGATAATACCTAGACAGATACAAAGATAAAAGGCTAATAGATGAACATGCAAAGTGGGGGTAAAGGACCAACAGAATGAATGAATCTACGAACACTCAGGCATAAGATGAACAAACTAATGGAGACAAGCTAAGTATATAAGATACAAATCTAAACTAAGGTATAGGCTAATGGAAGACTAAGGTGAACTAAAGCAAAATATATAAGAAATTACAGACTGAAACATAAACTAATGGAAAGCTAATAAAAGAATACAAGCTAAGATAAAGAACACAAGCTAGTGACTAATTGTAAACTAAATAACATAAATTAATAAACTATAAATCTTAGCCGATTAAGATAAAATAAACTTTCAATAACTAAAACTATCCAGATTACAAGTAAACAAGCTAATATAAGAGCAAGAAACATAAAAGCAGTAAATAGATTTCTGAACAAACTATACTAATGAGTAAACTGCAAAGCTATAACTATAGCAAACAAACAAAACTTAGAAAGGTAAACTATCTGCAATAAATAAAACTAACAGAATGAACAAACTAACTGTTGTAGTAAATAAAACTAAAATAAATAAGAGCAGAACATACCAAAATAGAAAAGAAAGAAATAAAACTAAACTAAAATAAATAAAGGTAAGTGCAGTAAATAAAATAGGAACAAAGTGGAATGGATAGGAGCAGAACAGAACTTAAGTAGGTACAAGAACAGGTAAATATAAATGCGATGAAATAAAATAAAATTGCTTAATATAAAGTAAAAGAAATAAACAAAAGCTTAAAAGTAAACAAAGTATGTTCACTAATCTGATAGCATATAATCGCTCCTTTATTTTCTTCACGATTGCATGATAGATTGCACTATGTTTTTAGTACAACCTTATAACATGTTACAGGTGGTATTTGGATTGTTTACCCTGATTGATATATTTTTATTTCATAATCTCTACCAACCTTAGGGTTGTTTACCCTTAAGAGACTGATCCTTTGTTTACTTTGCAGCCTCGATAGTATTCTGATTGTTTACCATCATGCTACAGTAACATGCTACAGTGTGCAACAGTATTGCATAGTATTTCTGCTACAGTACTACACAGTGCATATGCTATAGTAATTAGCTACAGTACAACTACAGTACTATGAACAGTAATGAACAGTAATAAGCTTAAGACATAAAGAAAACTTAAAATATAATTAAAAATAGTAATATGAAAGAAAAATGGGCTTTATTTATAAAAGCATACTTATATAGAGTCTGATGAAATTGAAATACATACCATACAAGCTTTATGTACACTAATCAAGCTTAAACAAACTTAAATACAAATCACAAGCACTAATATATGCTAATACATGAGTAAACATATAAGTAAACATACTTATTTACAAACTCACATGGATTAATGAAGCTAAATGATAGAGTATTATGTGGATGAAGCTGTAGAAGGGAGAAGAGTGGAATATTATAATGAGGCAATGGTGGAGAAGATGAGAGAAGGAATTATTTTAATGGAAAAATGGAACGATGATGGATGAAAAATGAGACGTGGTATGGTGGAAGATGTTGAACAAAAGGAAATGGTGGAAGCTTTCTCTGGAGATGAGTTTCTTAATGGGAATGATGAGGATGGCTTTGTTTTGGTAGAAAAAAGCAAATGAAGGTGAGATTAAATAATGAAAATCCCTCTGCAGATCACATGGAGCTGTCCGTGAAGAGACAAGCAGATGAAGAGGATTAGAGAAAATGAAGGGAGGTTTTGTGGAAGAAGACGAAGGGAAGAAGGAGGTTTAGATGGAAAGAGACAAGGGATGATAGGAGAGGAGAAGGGAAGAAGAAGATTAGGAGATTAAGAAGAGGAACTCTGCCATTAGACCCAAAATCCCTCTCGGCCTGCCTCTCCTGCACTCAGCCTCCTCTTAGACAAAGGCATTCTTCATTATTTATAGGTGAGAGGAAGAACTATACGGACTTCAATCAGTTTGGAATCCGACAGATTTCAATTGATTTGGAATCCAGAAGCTTGTAGAAGTCGGAACCGAAGTTAGGACTTAATTGATTTTAAGTCTGATTTTCTGTAGCATCTTGTCATTTCTGTATAGTGTCAAAAATCTTTCTGTAGATGAACAGTAATAATGTCAGGAATCTTTCTATAACTTGCTTGTCGTTTCTAGATCCTGGTATAGATCGGGTTTTGAAAATGAACCGGCCTTGAGAATAGTAGTAGTGGTTGTCTTCAAAAGAAGATGGTAGTCATCTGATTGTAGAAGTGGCTAATAGAAGAGCCACTAGATTGTACCTGCAAAAAAAAAAAATTCTACCAAGAGATTTGTAGAAGGGTTAGTAAATTTTTTTTTTCATTCTTCGATGCCGAAGAGTAAGGCAAAGTTGAAAGAGTCATCAAGTTCTTTGGTAATCATATCTTCTTCTTCACCTTGATGAAAATAAATCACACTATCTCTGGGATACTCTAGTTCATTGTTTATATTTTCAAGGTTGTTTTCTGGATTCAGCAGAATATCCCAACTTCTTTCTTTCTTTGGTACTGCTACAGGTAGGTCTGTTGTTTCTATCTGTCTAACATTTTTTTGCCTGAAAGCTCTTGCTCTTGGCTATCTAGTACACTTCTCTGTAATTAGAGAGTATATAATCCTTCATATTAATATTTTCTATAAATTCTTCAACCTTTATTCCATTGATGACTTGAATTGGTTGCATCTAGGGACATATTCTGTTTCTCTTTGTGGGAGTACAGCTATATGATAAATCTGGAAAGGATATATAATTTTCTCAATTCTCCTTTCTTCAATGCTGCTACATATCAATATGTCTAATTTTCTTCTTCCTTTCCGTGCTTGTTTCAGAATAGTGGAAACTACGTCTAGAAATATGTTCACAGGGTAAGAGAAGTCTATGATAATTTTTCTGACTAATCCTTTGTATAAAGCTCTGATCATAGTTTGAGTGGCTTTGACATTGATGTTTGGTATAATGAGTATTGGCCAGTACCACTCTATTGTAAGGTAGGGATATAGTTCTCTGAATATTTCTTTGACTTCATGAGGTTGCATTATTTTGTCAAAAATAATACTCTGAAGATCAGGAGTTAAGTCTTCTTGCACTTTCTTCAAGTAACTCATCCTTTTTTCTTTTGGCTCATTGTATATTTTTTTTTGAGTATCCTTCCAAAGAGATAAGGAGTAAAGGATGAGGATTTTTAGAGTTAATTTTACTTTCTATAGAATTTTTCAGATTGGATAACTGTTCTCCTTCAATAATATTTCTGTTAAGATAAAGAGGTGAGTATAATAATTTAAATCCTTTTCTCCCGAAGTGGATGCTACTTCTTTCTTTCTGTCATTCAAAGAGAATTTATTAGATAATGCATTTATAATTTCTACTTCTACAGATCTTTTTAAAAGATCTAAAAAAGATTTTTTTGGTTCTGAACAAAATTTAAATATAATATTTTTGCCTTATATGAAGGCAAATATACCTTGATTCATAACTGTGAAGGGTTTGATTTGAGTTAAAAAGAAGTTTCCTAATATAACTCTTTGTTTAAGGTCTTAATTAATAAGAATGAGGTTTTGACGCAAGTCTTCTTCTTTATATAAATATGAACTTCAGGAATCTTATAATATACACTCAAGTTTCTCTCATTTCCTGTCTGAATTTTTTGAGTTGATTTTTTATAATATATGAGAGGAATTAAATCTTCTCTCATATAGTTAACATCTGCTCTAGAATCAATTAAAGCTTTGTGTTTAAATCTATAGCCCCCTTTTAGTTTGAAAAAGATTTCACAATACTATTTTTATTTTATATATCTGTCAATTGATCCTAAAAGATCTTCAGATGTGCTTTCTTCACTAGTTATTAGAGCTTTTAATTTTTTATTTATTTTAGATAAAGCCCCTCTTTCAGTTGTTTCTTCAATAGAAATTTTCTTAATGATTTTCAACTCTTTTTTAAGTAAGGCTAATTCATTTTTTATAAGAACTTGTTCTATAATTAGCTTATCTACACTAGGTTTCTGAGCTTTCTGTTTGATTGACCTTAACCTTTGAAAAACTTCATCAATGGTATAAAGATTTTCAATTTCTACAGAGGTTTTGGAGATTTTGGACTTTTAGATTTTGACTAGGATAAAAAACTTCTCCAGTTGATTCTGTCTATCTTCAGAATTTTTAGGAGAATCGCTCATGTTAGCTATAAATTATTCTTCATTAGACAATACAGAGATAGTTTCAACACTGGTATGATCATGGAGAGTTTCTTCACAACAAGAACATTCTTCAGAATTATTAGACTCAGATTCTGATTATAGATCTAGGCTATTAATCAGATCCTTTAACTTTTCTTTAATATTTTCAGAGGTTTTTCTTCAGATATTTCTCTAATTTTTATTCTGATATTTTTATAGCATCAATTTGCTAGATGTCCTTCTTGATTGCATTTATAATAGATCAAAGATTTTTTTTTTAGATATTCAGTCTTCACTTTGCTCTTTTTAGAATATGGTTTGGAAGAACCCTTTCCTTTCTTCAAAGATCTTTTATCATAATACTTTTTTTTTTATATTCTTTTGATTTTTTAGATGTTTTCTTATATGGTTAATCTAATTGAAATTCAAATTAGTAATAAAAATTATCTAATTCTTTTTTCTCGAGTAATTTCTGCTTCTTTAACTGATCTCTGATCTTTAAATTATTACATAATTCAGCTCCTACTAATTATACCTTTTGAGCTATCTTTTCCATATCTAATTGCTTATAATTGATACTACCATCTCCTTCATTTCTTAGTTTATTTCTAACCTTCTCAGTAAACAAAGGAGGTAACCTTGATATGAAATTTTTTTTTTTTAATTTTTGATTTGGGTCAAAAAGTTGATAAAGTTTAAATAAAGTATGTATCCTTGTACCATTTAAAATCAAACATAGTTTTTCACTTAAGATTGATCAATTGTTTCCTAGTTTTTTCATATATGTCTACACAGTCTCCTACAAAATGATAAAGGATATTTAAGATTAAAGTAACTACCACATCAAAAGGGTTTCTTAAAGAAGGAGTTCCATCAGACTCTCTTTTGACAGCAATCATGATCTCATACTTTTGATGAATAGTGAGATAATTATCCCTCCATCCTCTTAATTATCCCAAAAAGCTAGATACTATCATTCTAACTATATTTGGTTCAGATTTTTTTTGAATTCTACAAGCATTTGCATATATCATTATTAAATGACACATGGTAATAATTTGATATTTGAAAAATCCATCAAGGTTCCATTCCACTAAGCTTATTCCATCAAATTGTGAAGAGGTTATGTTAGGATTTTCTTCCAACTGTAAATCTGCATAAGTTGGTCTAAGATAATAGTTTTTTATCCTAGGGGCTTGTCTTAAAGGTTTGTAATCATAAAATCTATTAACCTCTAGATTGTCCATGTCCTTTATAATTTGATTAATTTTTTTCTCAGAGTCTTCAGAATAATATCCTTCTTCATCTTAAGATATACATAATTTCTCAGAAGATTCAGTAGATATATAATTTATCATGTCTTTAAGATTGAGGGAGGTCATCTTAGCACTAATTTGACTAATAAATTCAATAGAAAAGGTTGATCCTAATTTAATCTTATAAGAATCTAATTCATGAACGTTAAACATGGATAGAGCATTTTTTAAAGAAGAAGAAGCCTTTTCTCCATTGCTGAATGGCATTTGAACCTTTTTATCTTTGGATTTTTAGAAAATCTTCTAATTATTATTCCTGCTTCTTCTCTTCTTTCTAGAAGGATATTCTCAATTTTTTCAGTTTGTCTTTCCATAGTACTAAGAGCAAGATTGGTAAAGTTTTGTTGTTCAATAATTTGCCCAAGATGTTCTACCTTAGGAGTTTCTTTAAGACCAGTAGCAAACAGTTTTATAGGACTAGCACGAATTCCTCCATCAACTAGTACTGGTTCAAAAAGAGGATGTACTAAATCTATATCAGGATCTCTTTTAGTTTTTTATGATTTAGAAATAGTTTAAACCATAGCAACTTATAGGCTAGATCTAATATCCTCAAAATAGTTGTTAAACCAATCAAAGAATAAGATATGTCTTTCTTCAATTTTCATTTGATTAAACCAAAGGTCTTTAATAATATTTTGCTTCTTCTTATTAAAAGTGTCAAAGAACCACTATTTTTTATCCCTATTTTCTTCAGAATCAAATTCTTTCTTTAGTAGTTCTCTATTTATCTGGAATTCATCAAAATCAATTATATTGATTCGGGTTTAGATCTTACCGGCTCATACATAGCATATGCAATATTTGAAGATCTTGATTGAGCCTTTTTCTTTTCAGAAGTAGTGTTGGGTATAAAATACCCACAGCCGAAGTCCTCAGCGGAAGCGGCTGCAAGCAGACTCCGCCCGGACTCCTACGGGAGCCAGACTCCGCCGCCGACATCGACTACAGGACAGCTCCACCCGGACTCCTACGGGAGCCGGGCTCCGTCCTCAGCATCAACCGCTGGTAAGCCCCGTCCGGACTCCTACGGGAGCCAGACTTCGCCTTTAACCTTGACTGCAGGAAAACTTCGCCCGGACTCTTATGGGAGCCAGGCTTCATCCTCGACGCCAACAACTTCAGCCGCAAGCAGACTCCGCTCGGACTCCCATGGGAGCCGGGCTCTGCCGCCGACATCGACTACAGGACAGCTCCGCCCGAACTCCTACGGGAGCCGGGCTCCGTCCTCAGCATCAACCGCTGGTAAGCCCCGTCCGGACTCCTACGGGAGCCGGACTTCGCCTTTAACCTTGACTGCAGGAAAACTTCGCCCGGACTCTTATGGGAGCCGGGCTTCATCCTCGACGCCAACAACTTCAGTCGCAAGCAGACTCCGCCCGGACTCCCACGGGAGCCGGGCTCCACCGTCGACATCGACTATAGGACAGCTTCGCCCGGACTCCTACGGGAGCCGAGCTTCGTCCTCAATTCCAACAGCTGCAAGCAGCCTTCGTCCGGACTCCTACGAGAGCCGGACTCCACCGACAACGTCAACCGCAAGCGGATTCCGCCCGGACTCCTATGGGAGCCGGGCTCCATCCTCAACTCTGATCGCTGGTAAGCCCCCGTTCGGACTACTACGGGAGCCGGACCTCTCCTTTGACTATAATTGCAGGGAAACTCCGCCCGGACTCCTACGGGAGCCGGGCTTCGTCCTCAATTCTAACAGCTGCAAGCGGCCTTCGTCCGGACTCCTACGAGAGCCGGACTCCACCGACAACGTCAACCGCAAGCGGACTCCCCCCGGACTCCTACGAGAGCCGGGCTCCATCCTCAACTCCGATTGCTGGTAAGCCCCCGTCCGGACTCCTACGGGAGCCGGACCTCTCCTTTGACTCTAATTGCAGGGAAACTCCGCCCGGACTCCTACGGGAGCCGGACTTCATCCTCAATTCCAACAGCTGCAAGCAGCCTTCGTCCGGACTCCTACGAGAGCCGGACTCCACCGACAACGTCAACCGCAAGCGGACTCCGTCCGGACTCCTACGGGAGCTGGACTCCGACCGCTGTCGAGCTTCAGCCAGCAGATCTGCACTTCCGGGCCACAATCACGGCCACGATCCTGCTCCACTTCCTGCGGCAGACTCCGTGCAGCTCCATCACTCCCTGACAAGCCGCCGTAACGGTCGCAACACTGCTCCACTCCCTGTGACGGATCCCACGCCCACGCGACTCCATTACTACCTGACCAGCCACGATAAACGGCCACGATCCTGCTCCACCTCCTGCAACGGATACTGCGCGATTCTCCCATCCACTGGCAAGTCACGACGACAAACGCCGCCCCACTTCATGCGGCAGACTCCACGTGGTACGCCCCAGCGATAGCCACGGGTCCGTTCCACTACGCTTCGCAGCAAACTCCGCCTGACCCTGGGCAGTCCACTGCCAGACGGTTACAAACGTCGCCATCAATCCGTTGCTTCCCCCGCCTATAAAAGGGGACCTAGATACGTTATTCGATAAGCTCATTTCTTATCTCAAAACTCTGCAAAATTCTTCGTTCGAGAACTCCATTCTTGTTGAGGCAGAGAACTGACTTGAGCGTCGGAGGGTCTTGCCGGAGCAACCCCACCTCCGGTTTAGACTTCCTTTGCAGGTCTCGGCGGCGACCGCGGCTTCCCCAACTCCAGCTTCTCCGATGCAAGCAGATTTTTGCACCAACAGGATTGGCGCTAGAGGAAGGGCTTGAACCCTCGCAGTACCCTTGTTCTTAAAGGAGTGTTCAACGGAGCCGCCTCCGATCGTCTCTCCGACACCCACTCCTAATTTTCCCCCACGAGATCCACGCTCGATGCCTCCGCGCAAGGCGTCCACACGACGGTCCACGGCCTCCGCGACCAGATCTCAGGCTCCGACCTCCCCTCCTGTTTCCCAGCCTCCTCCTCCTCCGGCGGCGGCGGTCGGCACGAAGCAATTTGACTTGCTGGCACAGCAGGTCAAAGGCCTCATCGAAGCTGTGCAAGCCATGTAGCAACAGCAACCGCAGGCGTCGGCGCACCCGGAAAGGGCATCTCCGGAATGTCAGAACCTGGCGGCGGGGCGGGCCACCTGGGCCAGCCGCCCCGTCCTTCCTAAAAAAGCAAATTCGAGAGTAGAGAGCCCTCAATCGGACCACGACTCCACCCCTGGAAGATCCCTGCCCCTGCTCTGCCAGAGGACCCTCGAGACTCGAAGTCGAGAGGATTTCCTAGACCGGAGGCTCCAGGAGATGAACCGACGGATTGAAGAACTCCGCCACGCACCCCCCACTCATGGTGAGGATATTTGTACTGACCCTCCCTTCTCTCAAATGATCATGCAGGAACCGATCCCGCCAAACTTCAAGCTTCCCCAGTTCGAAAGCTACGACGGGACTTCGGACCTGGTTGATCATCTGGAGGCCTTCCAGACGATGATGCTGCTTCACGGCGCTCCTGACGCCATCTTATGCCAGACTTTCCCATATACTTTGAAGGGAGTAGTGAGGAACTGGTACTCGGCTTTGAAGCCGGGTACCATCTTTTCCTTCGATCAAATGAGCCACCAATTTGTGGCCCATTTTGTCAGCAGCCGACGCCTCCGGAAGGGTTCGGAGTCCCTCATCAACATCAAGCAGAGGGAAGGGGAGTCCATACGGGCCTACGTCAACCGCTTTAACATCGCGGCATTGGAGGTCCAAAACTTGGACCAATCAGTTGCCATGGCCGCCCTGAAAGGCGGCCTTCAGAAGAATGATCTTTTGTTCTCCCTGGAGAAGAAGTACCCCAGAGATTTTGCCGATTTACTAGCTCGGGCTGAAGGATACGCCCGAGCGGAAGAAGCCTTCAAAATGAAGGACGAAGAGACAGCAAGGGAGCGGCAAGCGGGAGATTCGAGTAAGCCCGCAGTTGAGAAAAGGCCAAAGGAAGCCCGGCCGCGTTCCCGATCCCCTCTTGGACATAAGCGTGCCCATACTCCACCCCAGGCATGCAGGCAGAGAAGCCCGGACCGCGGGGTTCGGCGGGGCTCCCCACCAGGGAGATTTCGCAACTATGCCCCCCTCAACGCCTCGAAGGCCCAGGTATTAATGGAGGTCAAGGAGCAGCTCCCTAGGCCGGAGAGGATGCGCACACACCCCGGGAAGCGCAACCCCAACAAGTTCTGCCTCTACCACCGTGACCACGACCATGACACAGAGGAATGCATCCAGCTCCAGGACGAGATCGAGGAGCTCATTCGGCGAGGTCGACTCGACAGATTCATCCGCCGCAGGCCTGAGGGTAGAGGAGACCGGCCAAGAGCCCTCCCACAGCCTGAACCGCAGAGAAGGGAGGAGCAACCCGGGGACCGGCCTCCCATCGGGACCATCGACTCCATCACCGGGGGGCCTCAAGGAGGAGCAGGAAAACCGTAAATGTATCACTTACGATTTCACCTCGAATCTACTTTTCTTTCTACCTAACGTGCCCTTCCCACCTGGCGTGGATTTATTATGACTGGATATGATCCCTCCAAAAATAAAGCCATGTCAGGAACAGGAGGAGAACCTCGTCCTGACATGAGCAAAGTCAAAGGCCCGGTTCTTTTAGACCGGATGGGGGGAGAGGCCTTATAACGTCCTAATGTGCCCCCACAGCCATGTCAGGAACAGGAGGAGAACCTCGTCCAGACATAAGCAAAGTCAAAGGCCCGGTTCTTTTAGATCGGATGGGGGGAGAGGCCTTACAACGCCCTAATGTGCCCCCACAGCCATGTCAGGAACAGGAGGAGAACCTCGTCCTGACATGAGCAAAGTCAAAGGCCCGGTTCTTTTTAGACCGGATGGGGGGAGAGGCCTTACAATGCCCTAATGTGCCCCCACAGCCATGTCAGGAACAGGAGGAGAACCTCGTTCTGACATGAGCAAAGTCAAAGGCCCGGTTCTTTTAGATCGGATGGGGTGAGAGGCCTTACAATGCCCTAATGCGCCCCCACAGCCATGTCAGGAACAGGAGGAGAACCTCGTCCTGACATGAGCAAAGTTGAAGGCTCGGTTCTTTTAGACCGGATGGGGGGAGAGGCCTTACAACGCCCATATGTGCCCCCACAGCCCTGTTAGGGACAGGAGGAGAACCACGCCCTAACTTGAGCAAAGTCGAAGGCCCGGTTCTTTTAGATCGGATGGGGGGAGAGGCCTTACAACGCCCATGTGCGCCCCCACAGCCATGTCAAGAACAGGAGGAGAACCTCGTCCTGACATGAGCAAAGCCCGGTTCTTTTAGATCAGATGGGGGAAGAGGCCTTACAATGCCCATATGTGCCCCCACAGCCCTGTTAGGGACAGGAGGAGAACCTTGCCCTAACTTGAGCAAAGTCGAAGGCCCGATTCTTTTAAACCGGATGGGGGGAGAGGCCTTACAACGCCCATATGTGCCCCCACAGCCCTGTTAGGGACAGGAGGAGAACCTCGCCCTAACTTGAGCAAAGTCGAAGGCCCGGTTCTTTTAGACCGGATGGGGGGAGAGGCCTTACAACGTCCATATGTGCCCCCACAGCCATGTCAAGAACAGGAGGAGAACCTCATCCTGACATGAGCAAAGCCCGGTTCTTTTAGACCAGATGGGGGAAGAGGCCTTACAGTGCCCTAACGCGCCCTCGCAGCCCAGCCAGGAACAGAAGGAGAACCTTGCCCTGGCTCAAATAAAGGGGAAGGCCTGGACTCCTATGGGAGCCGGGTTCCGTCCACGACGCCAAAGAAGATTTCACCCAGACTCCTACGGGAGCCGGGTTCCGTCCACGATGCCAAAGAAGATTTCACCCGGACTCCTACGAGAGTCGGGTTTCGTCCACGATGCCAAAGAAGATTTCACCCGGACTCCTACGGGAGCCGGGTTCTGTCCACGACGCCAAAGAAAACTTTGCCCGGGCTCCTACGGGAGCCGGGTTCCATCCACGACACCCAGGAAAACTTCACCCGGACTCCAACGGGAGCCGGGCTCCATCACCGACATCAGCTACAGGACAACCCCGCCCGGACTCCTACGGGAGCCGGGCTCCGCTGACAACAGCAACTGCCGATAGGCCTTGTCAGGACTCCTACGGGATCCGGACTTTGCCTTTAACCTTGATTGCAGGAAGACTTCGCCCTGACTCCTACGAGAGCCGGGCTTCGCCCACAACTCCAACTTCATGAGGGATTCTCCGTTCGGGCTCCCACGGGAGCCGAACTTAGCCTCGACTTCAGCGGAGAAAAACTCCAAGAAAAAAAGGAAGGCAATGGATCACAACAGCGATGATCGGAAAGCAAACAGCGCACGAGGGCAACGGAAGCTCGGATCCCCGAATTCAAGCCCCAGGAGGGACCCCGGGCCCGAATGACCCCGAGCGAACCTGCAGTCATTAACGGAATGACAACTGAGTATCTTCGAACAGCGTAAAAGCCAAAAAGGAGCTCGACAAAATACAACCCTACGCAAATAAAAGAGGTCGTCGATGACCTTGGGACGACGTGAAAAAGAAAAGAAGAAAAGAAGGAAGAAAGAGGAAAGGAAAATGAAGAAGTTCGACAGACAACTATTCAATGCAAGATGCAGACAAGGTAACCAAATCTTCTTTTCATTTAACAAGATATACGTTACAGGACCCGGTGGGTCAAGAAAAAGATATACATCATCGCAAGCCTCGCGAGCACGGCTTGGAAGGGGTATACCGAAAACCGCTCCGAGCTGCAAACTCCTGTTCCCGTCTCTGTCCTTCTCAGCCACGTTTTCCAGTGCATGTAACGGACCTATCAGCTCTCGCCCCACCTCACTTCGCGCCATCTCCGAAATCCCGACCCTAGGGGGAAAAGGGTGGGATAGATCCCCGAGGGCGGTAGGGGCAACGGCGGCAGTGACGAAGACCTGTTTCAAGAAGAACCAGAGTCACCTTGGATGCAGCGATGATGCCAGAGATACACTCCATCTCCGAATGTTCCGCGACAGCCACCACCCAAAATGCTCCAGCAAGGTCGGCATGCGCTACTTCCACCGTCCCCGCAACAAGTTTCACTGCCCCACCGTCAACACCGACCGCTTCTGGTCCCTCGGCCCCGACAGTATCAAGGATCCCGCCATAGCTTGTGACGATAGCTCTGCCCTCTTGACTGGTATCACCCCGCCTTGCTGCTCCGAAATTCTCGGACAGAATAACTTCACCGGCTGTCCCCGTTATTAAACCCCTGTTGTTGAAAGAATTCTTCCTTGAGCCCCCTTTAAAGTGACGGAGATTCTCACCGGCCACTGTTCTCCTCCTCTCCTTCCTCCAAGCCCTAAACATCCCTTCAAGAATGGCTTCCGGGGTAGAGGACATGGTGTGAAAACCCTCGGAGAAGAATTGGGGGGCTGAAGAAGGCAAGGACTGGTGCGAGGGGAGTAGCTGAGTAGCTAAGCTCTCGGGCAAAAGAAAGGCACCGTCCTATCGGCAGAATGAAGCCACGAAGGGAGATTAGGGGGTTTAAATAGCCGACGGATCCTAGCGCAGTTATGGCGGCGGGTGTTCCTGGGCCAACTGGTGCGTGCCACGTGTCCCGCATGTCCCCCTCATCGCTATCGAGGGTTGACCGCTCACAAATTTCTGTAGCACGATGCTTAGGATCGCGTTCTGACGGAGGTTCCGAAAAGACTCTTCAGGTCACCTTCACCGAAAAATGGGCTCTGACGTGCGCACATTAATGCCAAAATATCTGGGGGCGGCGGAGCGCAGGATTCGAAGGGACGGCTTCGGCTGTGCCCATCTCTCTCTGTACTTCCCTCATTTGAAATTCAAACTCGGAAGTAGGGGGACTGGTGTTGGGTATAAAATACCCACAGCCGAAGTCCTCAGCAGAAGCGGCTGCAAGCAGACTCCGCCCGGACTCCTACGGGAGCCGGACTCCGCCGCCGACATCAACTATAGGACAGCTCCGCCCGGACTCCTATGGGAGCCGGGCTCCGTCCTCAACATCAACCGCTGGTAAGCCCCGTCCGGACTCCTACGGGAGCCAGACTTCGCCTTTAACCTTGACTGCAGGAAAACTTCGCCCGGACTCTTATGGGAGCCAGGCTTCATCCTCGACGCCAACAACATCAGCCGCAAGCAGACTCCGCCCGGACTCCCACGGGAGCCGGGTTCCGCCGCCGACATCGACTACAGGACAGCTCCGCCCGGACTCCTACGGGAGCCGGGCTCCGTCCTCAGCATCAACCGCTGGTAAGCCCCGTCCGGACTCCTACGGGAGCCAGACTTCGCCTTTAACCTTGACTGCAGGAAAACTTCGCCCGAACTCTTATGGGAGCTGGGCTTCATCCTCGACGCCAACAACTTCAGCCGCAAGCAGACTCCGCCCGGACTCCCACGGGAGCCGGGCTCCACCGCCGACATCGACTACAGGACAGCTTCGCCCGGACTCCTATGGGAGCCGGGCTTCGTCCTCAATTCCAACAGCTGCAAGCAGCCTTCGTCCGGACTCCTACGAGAGCCGGACTCCACCGACAACATCAACCGCAAGCAAATTCTGCCCAGACTCCTACGGAAGCTAGGCTCCATCCTCAACTCCGATCGCTGGTAAGCCCCCGTCCGGACTCCTACGGGAGCCGGACCTCTCCTTTGACTCTAATTGCAGGGAAACTCCTCCCGGACTCCTACGGGAGCCGGGCTTCATCCTCCATTCCAACAGCTGCAAGCAGCCTTCGTCCGGACTCCTACGAGAGCCGGACTCCACCGACAACGTCAACCGCAAGTGGACTCCCCCCGGACTCCTACGGGAGCCGGGCTCCATCCTCAATTTCGATCGCTGGTAAGCCCTCGTCCGGACTCCTACGGGAGCCAGACCTCTCCTTTGACTCTAATTGTAGGGAAACTCCACCCGGACTCCTCCGGGAGCTGGGCTTCGTCCTTAATTCCAACAGCTGCAAGCAGCCTTCGTTCGAACTCCTACGAGAGCCGGACTCCACCGACAACGTCAACCGCAAGCGGACTCCGTCCGGACTCCTACGGGAGCTGGACTCCGACCGCTGCCGAGCTTCAGCCAGCATATCTGCACTCTCGGGCCACAATCACGACCACGATCCTGCTCCACTTCCTGCGGCGGACTCCGCGCAGCTCCATCACTCCCTGACAAGCCACAGTAACGGTCGCAACACTGCTCCACTCCCTGTGACGGATCCCACACCCACGCGACTCCATTACTACCTGACCAGCCTCGATAAACGGCCACGATCCTACTCTACCTCCTGCAACGGATACTGCACGATTCTCCCATCCACTGGCAAGTCACGACGACAAACGCCGCCCCACTTCATGCGGCAGACTCCATGTGGTATGCCCCAGCGATAGCCACGGGTCCGTTCCACTACGCTTCGCAGCAAACTCCGCCTGACCCTGGGCAGTCCACTACCAGACGGTTACAAACGTCGCCATCAATCCGTTGCTTCCCCCGCCTATAAAAGGGGACCCAGATACGTTATTCGATAAGCTCATTTCTTATCTCAAAACTCTGCTAAATTCTCCGTTCGAGCACTCCATTCTTGTTGAGGCAGAGAACTGACTTGAGCGTCGGAGGGTCTTGCCGGAGCAACCCCACCTCCGGTTTAGACTTTCTTTGCAGGTCCCGGCGGCGACCGCGGCTTCCCCAACTCCAGCTTCTCCGGTGCAAGCAGATTTTTGCACCAACAAGTAGGAATATCAGATGTAGAAATTCTTCTATCTACTATAATTTTTTTACTAGTAGAGAAGTATACTTTTACATTTCCATCTGGAGTTTCTATTATTCTATTAGCTTTAAAGTTTTGAACTTTCTTAGGTTCTATGACTTGATCTAGGGTCTATTTTTCTAGCATAATTATTTCATCCCATTTTAGTCTTTTAGGGTTTATATAGTTATTTTTTGGGTTGGCAATAAACAAAATAGTTAATCCTTTTGAAGTAGCTAGTTTTACCCCAGGGCTAATAGTGGTCATAGTTTTATAGTAGATTCTATAAGTAGCAGATAGGTTCTCTGTTCCTGGTTTCATCTTATATCCTGAAGTAATTAGATTAAAAGTGAGACAATCAAGGATATTTGGATCTATTAATGAAACAGAGAAATTAGGACCAACATTAAAGAATACTGGTCTATTACTCAGATTAGCTTCTATGAGTCCTAGTAGGAAATCCTTAAAATCTAGACTTTGGTAGTCTCTTAAACAGTCAAGTGCTGAAGTGTTAAGACCCATCCAAGTTAATGGTTTGATAGCAATTTGGACAAATCCTATATGCGAATACTTATATTCAGAAGGTATTTTATCTAAGTCTTCTCTTTTTAAAAGACGTATCATTTCTTGGTTGGAACTAATAGAGAAAGTTTTTTCTATAGTTTTAATAAAGTATTTGTTTTTAGAGAGAAAATATGTCTTATGATATATTTCACTAAAATTTATCATAGTTATTTTTTAATTACCTAAACTATCCTCTAACTCCTCAAAACATATAGAAGATGTATTTTTTATTGACATGATTCTAATACAGGTAGGTTTCTCATCCATTTCAGATTTAGAAAGTACGATAAGAGATCTAAAGATACCAGCCATAGAGACGGCACCAATAGTCAATTTGTGACTTACTATCCAAAACATCTTTCCTCATGGCTAACAAGAGAATTACTGTGCTATCTATCCGATCTGCTATATACGGCTAAAAATCGATAGATCTCCTCTCCGACAAAACTTGGCTTTGATACCAGATTGACCCGAGCCAACATGCGTACACATGAAAGCAATAGTGTTATGTGTGTGTGATTGGGTTTGAGCCACAGCCATAGATGTATGATATTTTTCAAGTCCTAATGGACTCTCCTGACGTAAATCAAGAACTCCGATAACCACAAGGCGGAAGTATCACAGTGTCCAGCTGTAAATTATCACAGCAATGTGACACAGCAGTAAAGGCTACGTGCATACATGTAGAAGCAGTAAATGGATAAAATAGGTAGGCTACGTATGTACACACAGAAGCAGTAAATGGATAGACCAACTATAAGGTATACGATACTGTCCGTATGCACCATATAACAAATAGCCCAAAACCCAGGAGTAGAAGCAAAATGATTATGATTGAGGAGTAAAGGAGATCAAGCCTACAGATAATACTAGCCTACAAATAATACCTAAACAAATACAAAGATAAAAGACTAATAGATGAACATGCAAAGTGTGGGTAAAGGACAGACATAACGAACAAATCTACAAACACTCAAGCACAAGATGAACAAACTAATAGAGACAAGCTAAGTATATAAGATACAAATTTAAACTAAGGCATAGGCTAATGGAAGACTAAGGTGAACTAAAGCACAATATATAAGAAATTACAAACTGAAATATAAACTAACGGAAAGTTAATAAAAGAATACAAGCTAAGATAAAGAACACAAGCTAGTGACTAATCGTAGACTAGATAACATAAATTAATAAACAATAAGTCTCAGCCGATTAAGATAAAATAAACTTTCAATAACTAAAACTATCCAGATTATAGGTAAATAGGCTAATATAAGAGCAAGAAACACAAAAGCAGTAAATAGATTTCTAAACAAACTATACTACTGAGTAAACTACTAAGCTATAAATATAGCAAACAAATAAAACTTAGAAAAGTAAACTAACTGCAGTAAATAAAACTAACAGAACGAACAAACTAACTACTGAAGTAAATAAAACTAAAATAAATAAGAGCAGAACAAACCAAAATAGAAAAGAAAGAAATAAAACTAAACTAAAATAAATAAAGATAAGTGTAGTAAATAAAATAGGAACAAAGTGGAATGGTTAGGAGCGGAACAGAACTTAAGTAGATACAAGAATAGGTAAATATAAATGTGATGAAATAAAATAAAATTACTTAATATAAAGTAAAAAAAATAAACAAAAGCTTAAAAGTAAGTTCAGTACGTTCACTGATCTGATAGCATATAATCGCTCTATTATTTACTTCGCGATTGCACGATAGATTGCACTATATTTTTAGTACAACCTTATAGCATATTACAAGTGATATTTAGATTATTTATTCTGATTGATCCATTATTTACTTCACAATCTCTACCAATCTTAGGGTTGTTTATCTTTAAGAGACTGATCCATTGTTTATTTCACAGTCTCGATAGCATTTCAATTGTTTACCGTCGTGCTATAGTAACATGCAACAGTGTACAACAGTACTGCATAGTACATATGCTATAGTATTGCATAGTGCATATGCTACAGTAAATACCTACCGTACAGCTACAGTACTATAAACAGTAATGAACAATAATAAGCTTAAGATGTAAATAAAACTTAAAATATAATTAAAATAGTTATATAAAAAAAAGTTTTATTTATAAAAGCACACTTATATAGAGTCTGACCGTACAAGCTTTATGTACACTAATCAAGCTTAAGCAAACTTAAATACAAACTACAAGCGCTAATATATGCTAATACATGAGTAAACATATAAGTAAACATACTTATTTACAAACTCACATGGGTTAACGGAGCTAAATGACAGAGTATTCTATGGATGGAATTGTGGAAGGGAGAAGAGTGAAATATTATAATGAGAAAATGGTGGAGAAGATGAGAGAAGGGATTATTTTAATGGGAAAATGGAATGATGATGGGTGGAAGTGAATTGTTTAATGGAATGATGATGGGTGGAAGTGAAATGTTTAATGGAGAATGAGACGTGGTATGGTGGAAGGTGTTGAATAAACAAAAGGAAATGGTGGAAGCTTTCTCAGGAGATGGAGTTTTTTAATGGGAATGATGAGGATGGCTTTGTTTTGGTGGAAGAAAGCAAACGAAGGAGAGATTAAACAATGAAAATCCCTCTACAAATCACATGGAGCTGTCTATGAAGAGGGAAGCAGATGAAGAAGATTGGGGAAAATGAAGGGAGGTTTTGTGGAAGAAGACGAAGGGAAGAAGGAGGTTTAGATGGCAAGAGACAAGGGAAGAGAGGAGAGGAGAAGAGAAGAAGAAGATTAGGAGATTAAAAAGAGGAGCTTTGCCATTAGACCCAAAATCCCTCTCGGCATGCCTTTCCTGCGCTCGGCCTCCCTCAAAACGAAGGCCTCCCCTTTATTTATGGACGAGGGAAGAAACTATGTGGACTTTAATCAATTTGAAATCCGACGGACTTCATTTGATTTGAAATCTGAAAGCTTGTAGAAGTCAGAACTGAAGTTGGAACTTAATTGATTTTAAGTCTGATTTTCTGTAGCATCTTGTCATCTCTGTACTGTATCAGAAATCTTCCGGTAGATGAACAGTAGTAATATCAGGAATCTTCGTGTAGCTTGCTTGTCATCTTTAAATCATGGTGTAGACAAATTTTTTGAAGATGAACTATTTCTGAGAATTAAACCGGCTTCAAGAATAGTAGTAGTTGTTGTCTTCAAAAGATAGTGGTAATCATATATTTGTAGAAGTGGCTAATAGAAGAGCCACTGGATTGTACCTGCAAAAAAAATTTTCTACTAAGAGATCGGTAGAAGGGTTAGTAAAATCTTTTTCTTTTTCTTTTTTTTTTTAAAAGAATATTCTAGTTCTTGTTTCTGGATGATAGGTACCAAAGTCATCGTCGATCATGTATACTTCTTTTATTTCATCTTTTATACTTTGATTTCTGGATGATGTTCTGGAAGTAGAGGCTTCTGATCTTTATAGTTCATATTTTTTTTTCAAAATATTTTTCATAGATCTTCTTATAGGGAGATGCACTCTCACCATTCTGCTGATAGTTGTGATGAATATGTATGCTCTTAGTTTGAGTCAGAATTTCTTCATGATAAACTTGATCTTTTTTTCCTATTTTGGGAGTATGAAAGTTTTCTTTTGGAAGGGATTTTATCAGGTCTATGATATTGGAGTTTGGAACATGAGCTTCCAAAGGGAAAAAGTTTTCTTCTGATTTGAAGATATTGGGATTAGGACATTATGGTTTTTTGGAAGAGGTGTTCTGAGTATTGAATGTTCTATAGTTCCAAGATTGGCTTACCTAATCCTTCTCTTTAGAGAATGGACCTTTTGGAGATTGGATGCCAAAATATGCTTCCCTGTAAAAATATGTCAAAATCAGTTCATAATATTCAGTTGCAATCAGGAGAGTATTCTCTTGTAGATATAGATAATTAATTAGAGACTTCATAGCCTTTTCAAAGTGTTTCTTTTGATTAAATATATGAGTTCACCATATTTCATTGAATAATAAGTATTTTTCTAGAGAAAATTATGGAATAAGACAGGAGGGATAATTTTGCTTTACACCAGTTCTTATTAAATTTTATATTTTTGTCAAAGAAATATGGGTGCGAGTGTTTTAGCTGAATTGAGGATTCATAAACCAATCCTTTTTCTTGTCAGTCTCTTTTTGTTACTTTGTTAAAGTACTTTGGTTTTAAGATTTTATTATCATTCCAGAAAGATTTTTCAATTTTAAACATAACAATCAAGTAAGGTCGATGAGTTTTGGTAAGTGCCATATAGAAATCAGTAGCAAAACTAAAACATTTCTAGAAGAGTTTTAACTGTTTCTTGTTTAAAAGTTTCTCAGCTAATTCTAAGACTTGATGTAATGGGAATATGATGTTATAATCTAGTTGGATTTTAATTTGAAAAGATTCTATTTTCTTTTCAGGTAATAAGAGTCCATTTCTTATTATAGTCATAAAAAATATTTGTAGGTGCCTCTATTGTTGCTTATCATGGATATATATAATTATAAAATGAGCAAAAAGAAGAAGAATTTATGTCTGATTGATATCTGGTGTTAAATCAAATTTAAACTTTTAATTCTTTTCAATATATTTCTTGAAATCAGGATGTTGTATTTTATCCATTGCAATATTTTGTATAAAAGTTTATGATCATTAATTAATTTTAACCTTCTCTTTATCTTTTTCTGATTTTTGGATTTTTATTTTGTATTAGTTTTGTAAGATAATTTTTGTACATATTTAAGAAACTCTTCAAAATTATAGCAAGTCTTAAACAATATTCTCTGATTGTCTTGTGTAATGATTTCTTTCTCTGTAATAGTAAAAGTTTTGAGATGAGCTAAGAAAGGGATCCCTAATACAACTCCTTATTTTAGAGTTTTGACTAATAAAAATGATATTTTAATATAAAGTTTTCCTATGCATACATAAAGTTCAGAGATCTTATGATTTACTCTCAGATTTCTTCCTTCGGTAGTTTGGAGGTTTTGATTAATTCTTTCAAAGTATTTCGGAGAAATTAAGTCTTGTCTAATATAGTTGACATCAGCTCCAGAATCTAGCAAAATTTCATGTCTAAAGTTATATCCATCTTTTAGTTTAAATAGAATATCACAGATCTATTTTTCATTCAGTATTTTAGGAATCTTTTGAGTTCTCTTATCAAACTTCTCTTTGGATCTTTTATATTTTTTTTCATATAATTTATCTATTCGAGATCCAAATTCATAGCCGAAGTCTTTTAGGTTATAGAGATCATTTCTTTCTTTTCTTTTGTATAACTTTATAAATTGTTCTAATTCAAATTTGCTAAAAAGAATTGATCTATCTATCTTATTGATAGTATTTATATTTTCTAGATTAACTTTTAATCCTAAAGGAGATAGTTCTAAAGAAAATCTTTTCAAACCTAATATAGCGAAGTAAATATCTCTATACCATCTAAACTCAACTAAATTACTACTCCTAAGACTACTTAATTTATTATTAATATCTACATGTTGATTTTTTATAATGTTCATAGGATAATCTAAAGGATTGTTGCCTTTAGACTTCTTTTGAACAATATTCACAACATCTAAATTAGTGGAAGAGGTTTTCCACCAATCTTTCAATTGCTTTAACAAGTAATTTATCATTATCTCAGCAATTGAGATTTATGAATAAATATGGATCTTACAGACTTTCAAGTGTATCATTGTCAGTTGATAACAATTATTAATGATATAGTAATTTGTAAGTCCATCAGAGTTTCAACCAAGACTTCTTCTCTTGGAATGGATAGTGGATAAGTTGTCAGATGTCTTTGTCAACTATGAATCCACTAAGTTCGATCTAGGATAATGATTTATTATCCTAGGGACCAGAACTACTAGTTCATAGTTAAAAATTAGTTTATCTTTGGTGTTTTCTGGGATAATCAATTTACTAACTATATTTTCTCTACTAACTATTCTCTTATCCTCAAGATTTTCTAAGACTAAGAGATTATTAATTCCTACAGAAGTACTAATTCTTAAGGAACTACTAGTTCCTATATCCTTAGAGAAACATGAAATTTCATGAAAAATAGATCTACTAGATGAGAGTGACTGATTTAAGGATTTTAGATCAGGTAAAGAGTCTAGCTTGGTCTTTAAATCGCACAAGTCAAGTGTAGAAATATTTTCTTCAAAAGTTTTATCAGAAGGGGTTTTTTTAGCTTGGTTCAATATGATTTTATCTAATTCTTCAAAGAACTCTTTCTTTAACTGTGTTTCTGAAACATCAAGTGTTGGAGGTTCTTTAGTCAGATCTAATTGTTCTTCCTTAATATTTTCATTGTAATTTTCAATTGGTACTTTCAATCGATAGATGCCTGGACTTAAATCAGAAGATAAGGATATGGAATTCAGATTAACTTCAGTATCAAGATCGAGACTATGAATAGTCTCAATAATTTTCTCAAAAAGATTTTTTTAATCAAAATTTTGTCAGATTCTTTAGATGAATCATTTTCAATTTCAACTTCTAAAAGATTGGGTATAATATCTATCTTTATAAAAGAGTCATCAATCAGATTGGGTATAGTATCGATCTTTATAGAAAAGTCACCAATCTTCACTAGTGAATTATAAGAATGATCCCGATCAACTTTAGATTCTTTTTTGTTCTTTAAAAAGTTATCAATCTGTGTTTCTTTAAGGTTGAGGGAATGATCTATACAGTTTCATTTCTCAACCTGATCTAGATATTTTACTGCAAGAGTTTTCTTAGTTATGACCTTCTACAGATTGGTGTTTATTTTTTTTGGAGCAGTCATTAGCTTACTAAGTTTTGGAGCAACTTTTAGATCTTCAGTGAAGTTTTTAGAAGGCTTTTGGCATCTTATTGGCTGAATATGTACCTTATCTTTTCTAGACGGAGATATCACCCAGTTTTGGGAAAGAACTTTAATTTCAAACTCTTGATATCTAGGATTTATATTTTCTAGACCTTTAGGATAGTACTTTATAAATCAGTCAAAGAAAGAAATATTTTTTTCTTCAATCCTCATTTGAACAGACCAAACTTCTCTTATAAAAGTTTTTTATCTTTTATTATAGATTCTATAAAATTATTATTTTTTTGATTTTTAATAGAATTAAAGTCTGTACTAAGTAGTTTTCTATCTATCTAAAAATTAGCTATTTTAAAGTATTTATCATCTAAATATATATCAAATATGTCTTTAACTATTAATCTAGCTATTCATTTTACATCTATTTTTATATTACCTAGAGAGTCAAATAAAGTTTTTATTTTAAATTCTATACTATAATCATCTAAAACTATCTTCTAACTTCTCGATAGTTATAATTTTTCTATCCATTTTATCTTTTCGAGATATTTTAAAAATAAAATTATTTTCAATGCAGATAACCATCAGATCAAAATCAGTTAGATTTCTCATCCATTTCAGATTTAGGAAGGTCGGCTAGAGATCTAAGGATACAAGCTATAGAGATGTCACCAATAGTCAATTTGTGACTTACCACCCAAAACATCTTTCCTTATGGCTAACATGAAAATTATCGTGCTATCTGTTTGGTCTACTCTCTATGGTTAAAAATCGACAAATTCCCTCTCTGACATGACTTGGCTCTGATACCAGATTGACCCGAGCCAACGTGCGTATGCATGGAAGCAGTAGTGTTGTATGTGTGAGTGGGTCTGAGCCACAACCACAGATGTATGATATTTTGCAAGTCCCAACGGACTCCCCTGACGTAGATCAAAAACTCCAATAACCATGAGATGAAAGTTATGAGAAAATTCAGTGCAGGGGTAAAATGGTAAATTTAAAAATTTTTTAAAATCATGATTTTACAGTGAAAAATATTAATTAATCTAATTAATTAATATGAATTTACCCTACACTAGGATCTAAATATGATATATAGCATGCATACATTTAAATTTAAAATTCAAATTTGAACAATAAATATTTTATTGTAATGTGTTCAGAACACAATACCTTTGTGTGGGTAGTAGATCGCCGTAATTTGATCACCGTCAGGAGAGTTTGATCATCACGATGTAGCCACACAACGTGTCTGGCCTCTGCAGATCGTCCACATGAAGCTCCCGATCTGATCGACTCCTCACGAGTGCTAGCTCGTTGTAAAGCCCTTTTGACGGCCGATACTGATCGAACTCCTTTGATCAATATCTATCAATTCTTTGGATACTCCGAATCATCAACAGACGTGCTTGAGAGGATGTTGAAGATCTCCCTGAGATTTTTTGGGCTCACGATACTCGTAGCTCACTTTCTCACTTCCCGAACCCCAGGCTAAAACTCTAGGAAACTCACCGAAAATCTTGCACCCACTTTTCTTTCTTTTCTTTCTTTTTTTTTTGGAAGGATATGGACTTCCTTCTCACGCACAAGACTTCTCACGTCCCAAAATTTTTCTCCAAAAATCTTCTTCTTACATGCCCCACTCTTCTCCTCCTTTTATAACAATGTTAACGTCTTATCCAAAAGAAAGGATAAAGATGAGTAATTGCACATTTGAATTCAAATCAAATTTTGAATTCAAATGGACACCAACTCATCCCTTATCCACTAAAGGTGTGAGGCATGGCTTAAATTATGCATGGAGTGATTTCATGAGAAACTTTTTCTCATGTAATAAATGGGGTGTAAAAAAAGGGATAAGGTGCAAAGATTGATTGCCAATTCAAATTCAAACTTTATTTTGAATTTGAATGGCCAACCAATCATACTTATCCATTCATTTGGCACATTAAAGTGGGGCGTGGAGAGGGCTTGGCATGAGGAAAAAATTCATGAGAAGTTCCTTCTCATGAATTCAAATGGGTGCAATGGAAGTGAGGTGGCGCATGGAGATTGGGTCAAGGTGATTTAATTATTTAAACCAACCTAATTGAACCAAATAAGTTAGGTCCAATTAGACTAATTTAAACCCAACTTAATTAGGCTTAATTAGGCTCAATAAAATTCTAATCAAATCAGGAATTGACTAAGCCCAACCCCTGATCAAATCAGGGACCAAACCATCTTGACGATTAGGTCAACTCTTAACCTAATCAGGTCAAACCCAACTGAATCCAATTCAATTGGACTTGATCTAAAAATAATTACTCAATCAAATTGAGTTAATTAGTGATTTAATCACTAATTAAACCTCTCATAAATACTGAGTCCAAATCCGATGGGCAATCGGGCATCAGAATTCATCGATATGTAATCCTGATCGAAAAGTCCCAACCAGTGGGACTCTTGACCCCGGTACCCATAATGTATGGAACTCATGATCAGAGAATCTTGATTCTCAATCACTGAGTCCCAAACATGTAGGATTCTACATCAGCCATCAGATCAGATAGGAACCTCTAATGTGTGTGACCCCATAGGTTCGAACCTAAGCCGGTAGCACAGGAACCAATTCTTGTACTAATCGAAGTGACCATCTAGCAATGGTATCTGACATCCGGATAGGTCGAAGAGTCACAATCGCAACACTCAGAACCTACATGAATATGGTTACTATATAATTCATCCTTTTGACCCCTGTGTTTAGGACGACTCAGGGTTAAACTGTCAACCCTGATCAGATCATCCGAATCATGCTCAACTCAAACAGTCTTGCGACTCCTCACAAGGACTATCCTGGCCAAGGTTTTGCTAAATTGAAATACGACTGTACACAGCTCCTGAACTGGAGTGGTCAATCCCATCTTGACACACGCACCGACAAGTCAAGTACTTGACTACACCCAGCAGCCTTCCATCACTGAATTAGAAATTCAGGTAGTCCAGTGCCTAAGTGCAGTGAGTTGCTTGCAAGTCACCGTGGCGGTCTCAGGTCAGAGGGATATTTATATCCATATTCCATCGGAGCAAATCTTGACAGCAAAAATAGCTCCAGAGTCGGTCACATTCAGTGCAGATGTACCCTTACATCTCACCTGTATGCCATATCAGTGTCTCCACACTCATTGGTTAAGAGAACAACCAACCTATATGGCACACAATGACCTATGCTTGATAAATATTGTCATCCTTGGTAACAATGTATCATTTGGTTGCGAACAGATTTAAGGACTAAATGACAAATCCTCCTTTGTCGAGTCTAAATAGTCCTAAGGACTTCACCACAACATAGGAGTTCATTAGAAGATGAAATATTTTATGATGAAAAATATCAAAATAATTTTTATTAATTCATAATTCATGTACATATTTAAAAATGAGTACAACCATCAACAGGTTGACGATTGGCTTTAGGACACTATTCCCAACAAAAGTATCACAGTGCCCAGCAGTAAATTATCACAGCAGTGTGACACAATAGTAAAGGCTACATACGTATACGTAGAAGCAATGAATGGATAAAATAGATAGGCTACATGCGTACACGTAGAAGTAGTAAATGGATAAACAAACTATAAGGTATACGATACTGCCCGTATGCACCGTATAACAAGCAGCCCGGAACCCAGGAGTAGAAGCAAAGTGATTATGATTGAGGAGTAAAGGAGATCAAGCCTATAGATAATACCTAGATAAATGGTAGACAAACACAAAAAATAAAGGTAAAAGACTAACAGATAAACATACAGAATGAGATGAAGGACAGATTAGAGCAGACCTACAAACACTCAGATATGAGATGAACAGGCTAACAAGATATAAATCTAAACTAAGGCAAAGGCTAATGGAAGACTAAAACACAAACCAAAGCATGCTAAAATGTAAGCTAAACTAATATAAGAAAATATAAACTGAAATATAAACTAATTAGTGAAAACATAAGCTAAAAGAGGTATAAACTATACTTTAAAAAACTAAAATAATTAAAGCTAGAACTATCCAACATAAAGTAAATAGACTAAGCTGAGAATTACGAAAGATTAAAACTATAAGTAAACTAACAAAGCAAATAAACATAAATGAGATAAATAGATTACTGAGTAAAGTATACTACTGAGTAAACTACTAAGCTATAATAAAATTTAAAAGGTAAACTAACTACAGTAAGTAAAGCTAAAATAAGTAAGAGCAGAACAAACCAAAAATGAAAAAGACTAGTAACAGAAAGAAATAAGATTTAAACAAGGACAAATAAACATAAGTGTAAAAAAATAAAATTTAAAAGAGGAATGGATAGAACAAAGTAGAATGGATAAGTAAAAGATAAGACTAACAGAACAGTACTTAAATAAAGTAGTAAAATGAAACTACAAAGCTTAATATAAGTGCAGTAAGCAGAATAGAAATAAAATAAAATACTTAATATAAAATAAAAAAATAAATAAAAAATTAAAATAAAATAGAGTACTTTAACTAATTTAATAGTATATAATCACTCCATTATTTACTTCACGATTACACGATAGATTGCACTATATTTTTAGTATAACCTTATAGCATGTTACAGATGGTATTTGGGTTGTTTACCCTTAAGAGACTGAACCGTTGTTTACTTCACAGTCTCGATAGCATTCAGGTTGTTTACCATCATGCTAAGTAATATACTACAGTGCGCAACAGTACTGCACAGTGTTTCTGCTACAGTACTGCACAGTGCATATACTACAGTAATTAGCTACAGTACTATGAACAATAATGAACAGTAATATAAACCAACTTAAAACATAAAGAAAGCTTAAAATATAATTAAAAATAATAATATGAAAAAAATAGGTTTTATTTATAAAAATATACTTATATGAAGTCTGATGAAATTGAAGTACACACCTTACAAGCTTTATATACACTAAGCAAGCTTAAACAAAGTAAATACAAATCACAAGCGCTAATATACACTAATACATTAGTAAGCACACAAGTAAACACACTTATTTATAAACTCATATAGATTAATGGAGCTAAATGATAGAGTATTTTGTGGATGGTACTGTGGAAGGAAGGTGGGATGAATATTATAATAGAAAAAATGGTGGAGAAGATGAAAGAAAGGATTATTTTAAAGGGAAAATAAAATGATGATGGATGGAAGTGAATTGTTAATGGAGAATGAGACATAGCATGGTGGAAGATATTGAATAAACAAAAGAAAATGGTGGAAGCTTTCTCTGGAGATGGAGTTTTTTAATGGGAATGATGAGGATGGCTTTGTTTTGATGGAAGAAAGTGAACGAAGAAGAGATTAAACAATGAAAATCCCTCTGCATATCACATGGAGCTATCTGAAGGGAAGCATGGTGGGTTTGTGCATGTATTTTTAAAATTTTTACAGTGGAACAACTATAGATTAAATAATTTAATCTATAATGCATGCATAGATTAAATCTAAAATCATCATACAGGATCTATGACATGAACTAATATTGAAGTATCCAAAATTAAAATCTAAAATTTAGTAAGTATAGATCATATCTATGTGTAATTAGATCATATCTAGTTTATATTTAGATCACATCTAAATATTAATTGAGATCAAAATCTTATATCTGAGCATGGGTAGTAGATCACCATATCCAAAATCTGTGATGTTGGTTCTTCATGATGTTTGGCAGCCACAAACGTCCGGCCTTTACAGGTATCCACACGAAGCCCTTGTGCTGATCGATCTCTCCGGGAGTGCTAGCTCATGAAGACATCATGCTTTGACTGATCTAAGAGGAATCACAAAGATGAAGAATAAGAAGATCCTCTTCTTTTTTTTCTGGATCTATGCATCAGATCTCTACAATAGAGATCAAGAGAAGAATCATTTTTTCTCAATTTTTCCACACACAAGAGAGAACATTTCTCTCTTCCTTTTACGCCTTTGAGAAGAACTTTTCTTCTCTAATTTTTTATGATGAAAATCAGATCTAATCTGATTTTTCATGCTAAAAATCATATAAAATCTTGAGATCTAAAAAAATTCGAAAGAGAGACCCAAGAGAAGAACCATTCTTTTTTTTTCTTCTTCCTTTTACTCCTTGATCTAGAACTCTAGGAAGCTCCAAACACCCAACCAATTTTTTTTGATATTTTTTCTTTAAATTTTCATATTAAAAATTAAATCTAATTTAATTTTTATCATAAAAAAATTTAAAAAAATTAAAAGAAGAACTCCTTCTTCTTCAAGGCTGTGCACAAAAAAGAAGACCCTTCTTCTTCTTTCTCTTTCTCTCTTTGGGAAGAACTTTTCTTCTTCAATTTTTTACTGTAAAACCAGCAGAGGAGCCTCTCTTTGATGCCTAAGAATCAGCAACAAAGTCTCTAAAAAATCTCTTCCAAAGAGATATGGAGAAGGGGCTTGGCGTGTGAATGTTGGGGTGTCCAACTCTTGGACGCCCCCTCCTTTATTTTTGCTACAAGAAGAAGGGAGGGATGCCTTTTTTTCATGAAAAGAAGAGAGGAGAGGGGCGCACATCTGGTGGGGTGTGAGATTTCTCAATGTGAAGAGGTAGTGGGGCGTGAGGAATAAATAGCACATGGGGGTTTTAAGTTGGTTAAGTCCTATTCTAAATAGGACTCAAGATCTTGGTCAAACTCTAACTAATTCTTAGATCCAATCCTGATCAATTTAGGAATTAGTTATACTAAACTAACTAATTGGGTCCTAATCTAATTATAAAACCAATTAGGCCCCAATCCAATTGAGAATTAGTTAGATGAAAACCCCATTGATCGAAGGATTAATTCTTAATAGATATCAGGAAAGTCATTTGATAATAGGACTTGATCCAATCAAGCCTATTATCCAACAGAGTTTGATCAATCAAAATATATAGAAAACTAAATTGAATCTCATTCAACTCAGAATTTAATTTACATCTCTGAGATCAATTGGAACAAGCCCTATTATTCAATAGGACTGCATCCAATCAATCTAAAACCAATCTAATTGAATCCAATTTAACTAGATCTGATCCAATCTCCATTACTCAATCAAATTGAGCCAATTAACAATCATATTGTTAATTAATTATTCTTCTAATTTATCAATCATTAGTAAATAATTTATTACAACCATTGCATAGGATTAATCATCAATCAAATTGATAATTAAATTCTTCAATGATTCATAATTGTCGATGAGCCATTTGATCAGACAGGTACTTCTATGTGTGTGACCCCATAGGTTCAAATCTAAGTCAGTGGCATAAGAATATTTTTTGTACTAATCAATGTAACCATCTAGCAATGAGATCTGACATTCGGATAGGTCGAATATATGCTCAGCAACACTCTAGAACCCATATGGATATAGTTACCATATAGTTCATCCCTTTGACACTTGATGCTCAAGGATGACTAAGGGTTAAACTGTCAACCCAGGAAGAATGGTCCACATTATGTCTCAATCTTAAAAATCCTATGGCTTCTCACTTGGATTTCTTTAGCCAAAGTTTTGTTAAATTAAAAAACAGTGATGCATCATCTCTAATTTTACTTAGAACGATCAATCCCATCTTGACTCGTGCTCAGACTTCACAAGCACTTGATTGTACCCAAAAACCTTCCGTCATCGAATTAGAAATTCGGATAATCTGGCACCAAAGCACAGTGAGTTGCTTATAAGTCACCAAGGCAATCTTAGGTCAGAGGGATTCATATATCCATATCCCTCTCAGAGCAATTTTTGACAGTAGAGTACTCCGAAAGTGGTCACGCTCAATGATATGTACTTCTACGAATCATCCATATGCCATACCCGTGTCACCACACGCCTTGGTTAAGAGAACAACCAACCAATATGGCATACAACGACCTACACTTGATACAATTATCGTTCTTGTAACAATTGTATCATTTGGTCAAATGCAGGATTTAAGAACCACATGATAAATCCTCCTTTATCATTTTGGTAGTAGTTCTAAGGATTTCATCATAACATATGAGTTCTATTTTGAAAGATGTATTCTTTATGATGAATCTGCCAGATAATATTTATCATTTTATAATTTATATACTTGTATAAAGCATAATTATTTACAACCTAGATGATTGACTTTAGGATACATTTTCCAACAACTCTCATTTGGATTAAAGCCAATCAGATTGGTATCAAATATCCATCTTCCATTTTAGATCATTGAACTCTTTAGATCCGATTGCTCTAGTCAATGGGTTGACCAAGTTCTCCTTTCAGTTGATCTTTCTAAGGTCGACTTTATTTTGATCTTATCGAACAAGTTGATTGCAATGCAGACAATGTTTGGTTCTTAGATGAAATATCAATTCTTCAACTTGAGCTATGGCTTTAATACTGCTGTCAATATAGAAAGATTGGACTATCAATGGAGGGTGCTACTCCAAACTCACTGATGAACTTTCATAACTAAATAACTTCTTTACCAGCATCAAATACCGTAAAGAACTCTATATCGCAAATAAAATTGGCTACTAACTATTACATGGAATCTTTCCAACATGTCACTCCTCTTTTTAGGATGAAAATATAACCTGACACAACTTTATCATTTTGATCCGACTAGAAACTGAAATCAATATTTTATAAATTTTAAATCGACTCTTTATAAATGAGCCATTGGTCCTTAGTATTTCATAAATACTTAAGGATAGCTCTAATAACCTTCCAAATCTTTATGGAGAATAGAGATGACAAATAAATTTTTATTCCCTATAATATAGGGATATCATTTTCGATTAAGAGAATTTCATCTAAACAACACAAAGAATACTTTTACAGACTATCATCCTATTTGTACATACAAGATTCTGTTTCATTCTCAACAAAACCATACGTTCAAAATGTATATTCCAACTTTAAGAAGCTTGATTCAATCTAAATGGACTTGAGGATTGCCACAAGAAGAACTTCTCATCATAGTCAACACAATAACTTTGATGAAATCCTTTGACAATCAGACATAATTAATAGGTCTCCACCTTTCCATCTGCATCTCTAATCCATCTAGAATCCACTTACACCTTATGGGTCTTACCCCTTTAGGTGAATCAATGAATGTCCATACATCATTGATTTTCATGGACCTCATTTCAGATTTAATGGCTCCAAGTCACTTCTCAAGGTTAGATCCCTGTATTGCTTCCGTATGGGAGAACAAATCTCTATCCCAAACCTAAAAATTGAAGTATATATTCGGCTGATACGATACTCTACCATATCTACTTAAGGATGCCTCTACATCAAGCTCCAGATTTGATCTAATCAACACCAGTTCTATTGGTTTGTGTCAGAGTTGGTTCCTCTGCCTATCAAGCTTCATCAAACTTGATCTTAACGGCATCAGTTCCTTCATCAATTTTTTTTTTTAAAAAGAATGCCTTAAGATTCATGAACATCTCATGTCCATCAAGAAGGTAGAAAAATATATTTAATATAATATTTATCAGATCAAGATCCAAGCCAGTTGGTTTGTGAATATTTCACATAAGCTCAACACTCCAAACATTAAAGTAAGAGAGTATCAAATTACCCAAATCCATATCCCATATAGAGTTTTGATGATCGATTTGCTCAGAACGTTCTCAAGCACATATCAAGTAGTCTCTAAAACATAACCTCAAGCAGACCAACAAACTCCACAGTGGACCAAACTATGTCTAACAAAATTTAATTCCTCCTTTTAGACACCCTTTAAAACAGTGATATCCCAGAAGAGGTCCATTGAGAGAATCCAATTCTCTTCAAGATATGTCAAAGCTTACTGTAAAGGTATTCACTTCATCAGTCAAACTGATGAATTTTAATACTCTTTGCAATTTATTTTTCTACCTCATTATGGAATCATTTGAACATTTCAATCGATTCAAATTTGTGCTTTATAAGTAAGATGCATCCATACCAAGATAGGTCGTCAGAGATTTTAATAAAGTAGTAAAGCCCTCTTCTGGCACTTATGTTTATGAGTGTAAATACATCAATATGTATTAAACTCAAAATATTGCTAGCTCATTTATCCTTTTCAATAAAAAGTGACTAAGTCAACTATACCAAAGACAGACTTTAGTGATATTATCTAATCTAGGGTGCTAGTCAAACGTGTACATTACACTAACAGGCTATGGTACTGAGTTTATATCATTTTCAATTATCCACTCATTATTGTAGCATCATTCACAATGATATTACAATAATCATACTTATTGACACCATCAATAAGATTGGACAATAGTGACAATTACTTAAAATGATATCTTCAAGATTGAGAACAAGCTCGATGATTCCTAATGTCAAGATTGGATCAGACTTTCATGTCTTACATTCAGGAGTCTCTTGCCGTTTTTAAATCTTCTACTATCTTGAAGTCTTTTGCAACTATTTGCAAACATGATTTATACTGTTGGTATCCTATATCCTGATAGTAGTATTATCAATAGAAAAACTTTAAGGAGTTATCATATAACTATCTTGACCAGCAACCATTTATTGATTTCTCTTTTAAATCTGTTTGGGTTAGCCTGAGACTTCTTGATCAATTTACCCAAAAACTATACTGAACTTCTGATACTGGTTATCAAAGTTAGGTCTGATAATATTTTCAATGTCTAACAGTGAAGAGAGCGGCAATTTTCTAGTCAACTCTGAAAAGAGAATAATTGACCTATCAGTATATGAACTACTTTAAGCTTAAAGACTTGGACTTTAGTTTAAAGGTTCTTCTACTATTTTATAAGAATTAATAGCCTCTACCTCTAATTCGAAGAATTACCTTAATTTCTTAGCGGGTACTAGAATCTACACAAACTGCATATAAGCCCGAGGATGGCTCGGTCAACCCATATGCACCTATGGATAGGTTCTCAATCAATTATTTTTCTAAATAACTTCTAGTATTTAATTTCATCCCAAATTTTATTTTAGTAGGTGATGGGCCTCTACTGAAAGTCTTAGTTAGGTCCAACCATTAATATGAACCTACTCAGTGATTCTAGCTAAAGAATGATCAAGCCCGAGGATGACTCGATCAACCTGACCACCATCAGATAATTCAACAAAATCATCATATGATGAATGATAATTCCATCATTTAGAGAGAACACTAGATGGATGGCGTCTGCAATGTCAATCAAAAATAATAGAGTCATTATCATTCACCTTAATGGAAGGCTATGATTTAGTTATCCTCATAACTAGCTCATTTTATGGATCTAATAATTTAGAAGATTTGATTAAATCCTTTAGAAGATATCAGTCGATCTACAAGTCATAAATCCTTCCACTAACTTCATCAAGTTATGAGAAGGACTAGAGACAAGTCAGTCCAGGGTACCTAAATCAGTCATACTGATTAATCTTAACAACATGGATCAACTCGAGTCATCTAATGATCTAATCAGCCTATTGACTCGAGCTTAACCTTTGAGCCTCAATCAAGGTCTATTTGGTTTACTCAAAGATATAGACTCAACCTTCTACAAGAATTGTATTCAATTTAGAGTACTCTTGATCTAATCTAAATCAACTATTGGTTAGTTTTGATCAGTTATTTTTTATCCATTAGGTCTTGGATTCTAATCTTAGGTCTAACCCAATTAAAAGGATCTGATTTGAGCTAATCCATGCCCCATATTTTATGCAATGTCATTAGATCTTTAATTACAATTCTAGATTTAAAATATATTTCTTAATTCTTAATTAAGTATAGCATTAACATGAGTTGAGGTTATTAATTAAAACTATTTCAATTTTGTAAAATAATTTTACATCATTTTATATAAAAATTTTTGCTCTGAAAACTAGATCGACTCACCCTTGAACTGAGTTAGCTCACTTCAGTGGATCGACTAAGTCTAATACTTGTTCGACTAACTGATCATGAACAGTAACCATTACTATTTAGCCTGAGATAATTGGATCGGGTCAGTCAATACTGAACCAATTAAAATAGGAGACTGGGTCAGCTCAGTTCCAAACTAGTTGGCTCAGTTGGCATGCCAATGATATCACATAGTTGCAGATATAAAATTTTTTGCATAAACTGAAATAAAATCAATCATAACAAACTTCATATCATCTTTAAATATTTTATGATTATAAATTTTATTTTCATGATTAAAATAATTTTAATCATATAGATTAGATATTTTATTTTTCATATAGTTTATATTTTGTATCATATACAACAAATCCTAGGGTTTCAACATCTAGGGTTTTGCAGAAAAGTAAGTTCTCTCCTTTCGCTTTCTTCTTCATGGGACCTCATAGTGGCACTCCTACACGCCATGAAGAGCACCCTATTAAATGGGAAGGGAGGATCATGTAACTCTATTTGCTCCTATGATCGGATGGCCTGGTGATTACCCAATACGAGTACTTTGCTACTCAAAACATCTAATCTAATTTGCATATCATATATGCAAAAATTTAGATCTAATCAAAATTATATTAGATTTAATTTTATATTAGATCATATCTAAAATTAGATTATAACACATCTCATGTATTGCTAAATCTAGATTTTAACTCTTCATACATATATGTTCATGTCATAACGAACCTTCGCTCTGATACCATTTGTAGGGAAGTGTGGTGGGTTTGTCCATGCATTTTTAAATTTTTTATAGTAGAATAATTATAGATTAAATAATTTAATCTACAATGTATGCATAGATCAAATCTAAAATTACTATACAGGATCTATGACATGAACTAATATGCATGTATTTAAAATTAAAATCTAAAATTCAGCAAGTATAGATTATATCTATGTGTAATTAAATCAAATCTAATTTATATTTAAATCACATCTAAATATTAATTGAGATCAAAATCTTATACCTGAGCATGGGTAGTAGATCACTACATCCAAAATCCATGGTAGTTGGTTCTTCATGATGCTTGACAGTCGTACATACATCCAGCCTCTATAGGTATCCACACGAAGCCCTTGTGCTGATCGATCTCTCCAGGAGTGCTAGCTCGTAAAGACATCATGCTTTAGCTGATTTAAGAGAAATTATGAAGATGAAGAATAAGGAGACCCTCTCTTTTTCTTTCTGGATCCACGCATCAGATCTCTACAATAGAGATCAAGTGAAGAACCCTTTCTTCTTAATTTTCCCACGCACAAGAGATAAACTTTCTCTCTTCCTTTCATGCCTTTGAGAAGAACTTTTTTTCTTTGATTTTCTATGATAAAAATTAAATCTAATCTAATTTTTCATGCTAAAAATCATATGAAATCTTAAGATCTAGAAAAATTCAAAAGAGAGACCCAAGAGAAGAACCATTCTTCTCTTTTTTTCTCCCTTTTTTTCCTTGATCTAGAACTCTAGGAAGACCCAAACACCCAACCAGATTTTTTTGATATTTTTTCTCCAAATTTTTATATTAAAAATTAAATTTAATCTAATTTTTATTCTAAAAAAAATAAAAAAAAAATCTAAAAGAAGAACTCCTTCAAGACTGCACGCAAGAAAGAAAACCCTTCTTCTTCCTTTTCTTTCTGTTTTTGAAAAGAACTTTTTTTCTTCAATTTTTTGTTATAAAACCAGTAGAGGAGTCTCTCTTTGATGCCTAAGAACTAGCAATAAAGTCTCTAAAAAATCTCTTCCAAAGAGACATGGAGAAGGGGTTTGGCGTGTGGATCTTGATTTTTGCGACAAGAAGAGGGAGGGACGCCTCCTTTTCACATAAGGAAGAGAGGAGAGGGGCGCACATCTGGTGGAGCATGAGATTTCTCAATGTGAAGAGATAGTGGGGTGTGAGGAATAAATAGCACATGGGGGTTTTAAGTTGGTTAAGTCCTATTTCAAATAGGACTCAAGATCTTGATCAAACTCTAACTAATTCTTGGACCCAATCCTAACCAATTTTAGAATTAGTTATAACAAACTAACTAATTAAGTCCTAGCCCAATTATGAAATCAATTAAGTCCCAATCCAATTAGAAATTAATTAGATAAAAATCTCATTGATCCAGAGATTGATTCTTAATGGATATCAGGGAAGTTATTTGATAAAAGGGCTTGATCCAATCAAGGCTAGTATCCAATAACGTTTGACCAATTAAAACATATAGAAAACTAAATTGAATCTCAGTCAACTCAAAATTTAATTTGCATCCCTGAGATCAATTGGAATAAGCTCTGTCATTCAATAGGGCTACATCCAATCAATCCAAAGTCCATCTAATTGAATCTAATTCAATTAGATCTGATCTAATCTCCATTGCTCAATCAAATTGAGATAATTAACAATCATATTATTAATTAATTATTTCTTTAATTTATCAACTATTAGTAAATAATTTATTACAATCTTTACATATGATTAATCATCAATCAAATTGATAATTAAACCCTTCAACGATTCATAATCATCGATCAGTCATTTGATCAGACAGGTACTTTTATGTGTGTGACCCCATAGGTTCAAACCTAAGTCAGTAGCACAAGAATAATTTTTATACTAATCGACATAACTATCTAGCAATGGGACCCAACATCTTGATAGACCGAATGTATGCCCAGCAACACTCTAGAACCCATATGGATATAGTTACCGTATAATTCATCCCTTTGAAACTTGATGCTCAAAGATGACTAAGGGTTAAACTGTCAACCCAGGAAGAGTGGTCCACATTGTATCTATACCTTAAAAATTCTGTGACTTCTCATTAGGATTACTTTGGCCAAAGTTTTACTAAACTGAAATATAGTGATTCATTATCTCCAATTTTACTTGGAGCGATCAATCCTATCTTGACTCACACTCAGACTTCATAAATACTTGACTGTACCTAGAAACCTTTCATCATCGAATTAGAATTCGGATAGTCTGACATCAAAGCACAGTGAGTTACTTGTAAATCACCAAGGTAGTCTCAGGTCAGAGGGACACATATACCCATATCCCATCAGAGCACCCTTGATAGCAGAATACTCTGAAAGTGGTCATGCTCAGTAAAATGTACTTCTATAAATCACCCATATGCCATATCCGTCACCACATGTCTTGATTAAGAGGACAACCAACTAATGTGATATACAACGACCTACACTCGATACAATTATCGTCCTTATAATAATTGTATCATCTGATCACGAGCAGAATTTAAGAACCACATGATAAATCTTTCTTTATCATTTTGGTGGTAGTTCTAAGGACTTCATCATAACATATGAGTTCTACTTTGGAAGATGTGTTCCTTATGATGAATCTATCAGATAACATTTATTATTTTATAATTCATATACTTGTATGAAGCACAATCATCTACAACCTAGATGATTGGCTTTAGAACATATTTTCCAATACTATCTGTGAAGAGAAAAGCAGATAAAGAGGATTAGGAAAAATGAAGAGAGGTTTTGTGGAAGAAGACGAAGGGAAGAAGGAGGTTTAGATGGAAAGAGACAAGGGAAGAGAGGAGAGGAGAAGAGAAGAAGAAGATTAGGAGATTAAGAAGAGGAACTCTGCCATTAGATCCGAAATCCCTCTCGGCCTACCTCTCTTGCACTCGACCTCCTCTTGGACGAAGGCATTCTTCATTATTTATAGGTTAGAGGAAGAACTATGTGGACTTCAATCGGTTTGAAATCCAGCGGACTTCAATTGATTTGAAATATGGAAGCTTGTAGAAGTAGGATCCGAAGTCGGAACTTAATTGATTTTAAGTCTGATTTTCTGTAGCATCTTGTCATTTCTGTACAGTATCAAAAATCTTTCTGTAGATGAATAGTAATAATGTCAAAAATTTTCTTGTAGCTTGCTTGTCGTTTCTAGATCTTGGTATAGGTCAGGTTTTGAAGATGAACCAGCCTTGAGAATAGTAGTAGTGGTTGTCTTCAAAAGATGGTGGTAGTCATCTGATTGTAGAAGTGGCCAATAGAAGTGTTGAAATTCATATGTTGGAGCATGTATATGTATTTTAAAATTTTATTTTCTAAATATCACAATGGAAGAGAAGATTAAAATACCTTTTAATCTATATGATGCATGCATAAAAACACAAAACATAAGGATCTACTTCATATGCTGAAATTGTACATATGCTGAAATTTAACTTGTGATCAAATCACATACCTGTTTCATAATTTCCTTCTTCAAATCTAAATCTAAAAGAGAAGAGGCTCTCTCTTAGCTGCACAAGTGTCCGACCTCTTCGGGTATCTACTCAGGATCAGTCTGGAACAGCCCTTTTCAAGTTGAATTTTCTTCTCTAAGAAAATTTAGCCTGCTGAATCTGAACGAAGCCTAGATCGCGATCAACTCTTGATCTCTTTCCTTGATCTTCTTCTTCTCTTCTTTTTTTGCCTTTCAACCCTTTTTTATGCTGCTACCATACACCAGGAACCAGCACCAAGTGGATGCCCAACAACCTTAGGCGTGGAGAAGTGGAATGCCCAAAGAGCAAGGATGTGTGGATGTCCAAAGGGAGGAGAGAAAGGGAGAGGAAGAGAGGGCGTGGGGCTTCTCTTTGTGGCATGGGGCTTGCTGGTTTTGATGCCTAGAGATATTAGGGGAGGTCTCTTTAAATAGGCAAAAGGATTGAATCCTATTCAATCTCATAATACAAGTCCTACTTGCATTAGGTTTCCTAATAACTTAAGTTATTCAACTTTCATTAGGAATCCTTTTAGGCACCAACTCTTGGAGCCTTTGTACCCATATAAACACACCCCAAAGTGCACCCAAGGGATGTCCCATATTAGATTAAAAAGTCCTCTAATCATGGGACATGCCCAACTTGATCAAATCAAGGTGGCGCCCAAAATAACTATCAAGTAAATTAATTAGGGACTTATACCCTTAATTCATTTGATCCAAAACTTTAGATACCCAATAATTGGAGTTCAATGAATCTAATTTATTTAGATTATTAGTAGGTAATTATGTTTAAATTATCTTATCAAATAAGAAATCTAAACATAGAGAAGAAATTAGATCCAACTATGTGCTAGCAAGGTTATCTTGACTCAATCGGATTTCTCTAAACCCAATTAACACTTCATAAGCTCAATTACTTATTTCAGGTCTAATCCCTTTGTTGTGTGATTCCAAAAGTTTAATTCTATTGGATAGTGAGATATACAATGATCTCTATCAAAGTATCATTGAAGCTCTTTTTAATGAGTTGAAATAATTTCACTCTTACTTATCAAGGATTGTCGATCTAGAACAATCCTAGTGAGCTCTCACAATCCATCAGTGACACCTAGCAGTATATAGTGATAATCTAGTAGAACTAAAATGAACCTCTAGATATAGTTAACATGTGATTCAGTCTCTCTATCATAAGTCTCGACTAGATGGCAGGCCATGGATAAATCGTCAAACCTCAATATCAGTCATATGATAGATTCAATCAGCTCAAGTCCTAATGGTGACTTCTATGGAAACTCCTTTCTATCAATCATATTACTGTGGCCACAGACTCTCAGACTTAGCTTTTTAAATTCCATAGGACTACTCCTCTCTATCAAGATCAATAGATCTCATCTTGATACGTACCCTACTCTTACAGTGGACCAATTATCGCCAACATCCACTACAAGGGCTCATTGAGACCCATGTTTATGTGTCAATCAAACTCCAGCAGCCTCACTATGAGTAATAGTACCATCTCAGGTCAAAAAACCATTCACACAACTACAGCATCGAAATAATCACTGACGAATGAATAGAAATCCAAGTGATCTCTCATATGGTCACGCTCAGTACTAGTTGTTCTCTAACAACTATCCGCACTCGTCACCCAGTGTCTCTATACTATAGACTAGAGATTTATCTATCTCGAAGGAAGCGATCTGTATACCAATCTATCTGGATTGATCACCATCCTCATGATGATTCTATGATCGAGAGTATTTAAAAATTAAATACATATCTCTAATTTTCAACTCTTTGAGAATATGTATCGAAAGTTAATTCCATAGATGATTCAAGGACACATTACACTTGAATGGAAAAAAACTTGCCCTTTTATGGATCAAATCAATGTATTAAGTACAAAATTGTATCCTAGATTAATTACAATGTGTCAGCCATATTGACTTCTAGGACATACATCTAACAATCTCTCACTTGAACTAAAGTCAATTGGCCACAAATCTAAGTCCCATCTTCTCAAAGTGGACTTTCATTTTTGGCTGGCTCATTTGCTTTGTTAGTGGGTCTACCACATTGTCTGTGAAGTCTACTCTTCGCACCTCGATATATTTCTTTTTGAGATGTCGTGAATAATATGATACCGTCGCTCAATGTGCTTTGATTTCTGATGAGATCTTGACTCCTTAGCAAGTGCTATGGCTCCATTGTTATCGTAGTAAAGTGGTATGGCACCGATATCATAATTTTAAGTTCTGTGATGAACTTCTTGAACCAGAAGCCTTCCTTTTTTGCATCCGAAGCAGCGACATACTCAATCTATGTGGTCAAATCCGCTACAATGGGTTGCTTGAAATTCTTCCAGCTGACTGCGCCACCATTGCAAATGAACACATATCCTGACATAGACTTTCTATCATCAGGATCAGACATGAAGTCTGAGTCAGTATACCCCGCGACTTGCAACTCAAAATCTCCTTCAAAGATCAAGAACAAATATTTAATCTTTCTTAAGTACTTAAAGATGTTCTTCACAGCTATCCAGTGCTCCTCATTTGGATTTGACTAATACTTACTTGTGACACTTACAGCAAGGGCAATATCAGGTCGAGTATATAGCATGGCATACATGAGGCTCTCTATGACTGAGGAATAAAAAATCCTACTCATATGCTGAACTTCCTCAGATGTGGTCGGACACATCATCTTGAAAAGATTAATACCATGCCTAAAAGGTAAAAGTCTTTTTTTGGAGTTTTCTATGATGAACCTCTTCAGCACCTTCTCTATGTACAGCTTTTGTGACAGGTCTAGCATCCGTTTAGATCTATCTCTATAAACTTTTATTTTAAGAATATAGGATGCTTTCCCTAGATCTTTCATGGAGAATTTGTTGGACAACCATCTTTTGACCATAGTCAGTATGGGAATATCATTTCCAATGAGGAGAATATCATCCACGTACAATACAAAGAATGTTATTGCGCTCCCACTGATCCTTTTGTATACACATAGTTCTTTTTTATTTTTTATGAAATCAAATAATTTGATCGTATCATCAAAATGATGATTCCAACTCTGAGAAGCTTGCTTTAATCCATATATGGACCTTTGTAGCTTGCAGACTGTGATTACCATCACCAGATATGAAACCCAAAGGCTTCTCCATATAAATATCTTCCTCAAGATATTGATTTAGAAAAGCAGTTTTCACATCCATCTGTCAGATTTCATAATCATGATAAGCTGCAACAGTAAGCAAAGTGCAGATGGATTTCAGTATGGCTATGAACGAGAAGGTTTCTTGATAGTTAATGCCCTCACGCTGACTATAATCTTTTGTCATAAGCCTAGCTTTATAGGTCTCTACTTTACCATCGACACTTATTTTTTTTTTATAGATCCATTTACACCCAATGGGTGCAATACCCTCAAGTAGATCCATTAAGGTCCATACTTGGTTCGAGTGCATCGAGTCAATTTTTGACTTCATCGTATCTAACCATTTTTTGAAATCGATATCAAACATTGCCTCATTAAAGGTATTAGGATCATCACCATGACTCCTATCTTCCATAAGGAATATTTTTTTTACTTTCTCCGTAAGCATACATATGTACCTTTCAAGAGGTCGGAAGACCCTGCTAGATCTATGAGGTGGTAGAGGAACGGCAACTACTGGCTCATGAATAATGGGTTTTTGAGGATCTATAGCTCTTTGCTCTTTAGAGACCTTCTCTTCGAGCTCAACTGACCTCCCACTGCCACCATCTTGGATAAACTATTTTTTCAGAAATATGGTATTTCGACTCACAATCACATTGTAATTTTATGAAAAGCAGAAGTAGTATACCATGGATTCTTTTGGATACCCTATGAAATGAGCTATTACAGATTTATCCTCTAATTTATCAGCCATCTGTCTCTTGACATAGGCTGGACATCCCCCAGTCTTAAGATAACCTAGACTCAATTTCTTACCGTACCATATCTCATATGGTGTGGTAGGAACAAGCTTTGATGGAACCATATTCAACAGGTGAATGGTGGTTAATAAGGCATGTCCCCAAAGATATAAGGGTAAATCAGTGAAGCTCATCATGGACCTGACCATATCCAATAAGATCCTGTTCCTCCTTTCGGATATCCGATTGAGCTGAGATGTTCCGAGAGGAGACTATGTCATTATCCTTAAGATATCTCAAAAATTTTTGACTAAGGTATTCACCTCCTCGATCAGATCCAAGGACTTTAATGGGTTTTCTTATTTGCTTTTCTACTTCACTTCTAAATATTTTGAACTTTTCAAAGACTTCAGACTTATATTTTATCAGATACACGTATCCGCATCTAGACAGATCATCGGTAAAGATAATGAAGTAGCTATAATCACTCCTGATCTGCTCATCAAATGGCCCACACATATCGGTATGTACCAGGGCAAGTAACTCAATGGCCCTTTCCCTATGTCCTACAAAGGGTAACTTGGCCATCTTTCCTCGAAGGCAAGATTCATAAGCTGGATACAACTCAAGGTTAAGAAAGCCAAAGATCCCATCCCTTTTCAGTTTGTTTATTCTGTCCTCTCCAATATGGCCTAGTCTATGATGCTACAAGTACTTCTGGTTAATTTTATCACTGGGTTTCTTTTGACCATGGCACTTACTATTTGCTTGTTTAAATTCACATTCGCATCAACATACAAGTGATATAGACTGTCAATTAAAAGACCTCATGCAACCAATTTAGTTTGTAAATAAATGAAACAAAAGTCTTTATTAAAGATAATTTCAAAATCTTCCTGCACTAGCATAGATATGAAAATTAAATTCCAACTAGCTACAGAAACATTATAATAGTCTTTTAAATCTAATCTAATGCCAAACGGTAATCGAAGAGGAAAAGTGGCAATGGCTTCTGCAGCAATTTTTGCTCCATTATCGATCCGAAGGATCATGTCACTTTTCCTCAACCTCCTACTTTTTATTAGATCCTGCATTGAAGTACATATATAAGCACTCAAACCAGAGTCCAATATCCACCTAGAAGTAGAAGAAATCATAAGGTTAGATTCAATTACCAGCATACCTTCCGAAGGTTTATCACCCTTTTTGTTCTTTAAGCTCTCCAAGTAGAAATACTTTCCCTTTGCTTCGGCCTTCTTAGAAATATTTTTCTTTGACTTGCTCTCTTTCTTCTGCTTCTTAGCGGATTTAGTTTTCTTTTTCCCAATAGATTTTCTCTTGGAAGAAGACTGCTCCACAGCAAGAACAGTTGGTGCGGACACCAGAGCCATCAAAAATCAACAACATGATTTAAGTTCAATTTGGATTGAAGAAGCCTCATTAGATTGATTCTACTTCAGTTATTTATTTTTAATTAATAAATTTTTAATGCATTTAGCTTTGGGTCCATAGGGCCATACTTGGATTTGTCCACGTCACCTTTGGAACCACCACTCTCCACATGCCAAGAGAAGAAATATGCATGCCAGCGTGTGCTGTGCTCATGCCAAGTTGTGTCAAGCATCAAGCACCCACATGGAGTTCCATTTCTTCCTTAGAATTCCTTAAGAGTTCTTGGCTACTTACTTATTTTGTTGAAGGCTGATTTCTTTCCCATGGTAGATTATAATGCTTTACTTTTTTATGGAGGGTTGATTTCTTTCTTGTAAAAAATAAGAGATTCCTAAACAAATAGGACACTTAGAGTTCTATATAAATCTTTGTATCTTCCATGAAGAAGATAATGAATGATTTTACAAACTCCACAAATACTTGTGTCAATCGCTCCGAGAGGGAGAGGGTGTGAGACCCAAAATCGCCCCATAAGGGGAGGGTGTGAGGCCCACTTTCTATCCTACTCCTACTTAAGATCCAGTATTCCTGCGACTCTGATCGATTTCACCACCTACCCACACAAGCTTATTCTGTCAAGAGAAGATCTGTCTCCTCTAGAATTTTCATCTGTTGTGTTGAGAGAAGGAGCGATTTCTTATTCTATAGATCATATACTGTCAAGAACCTTCGTTCCTTAACAGTTGATCTTTAATTTTTTTTTTAATCCGATGTTGGTAAAGACCTAGTTCTTTATCGATGGATCTATTTGGTTAAAAGATTAAGAGCCCTAATCAGAGTAATTTTTTAACTACCACGATCTGGATTCTTATCATCTTCTTGGATTTTCTCATGGGTTTAATATTTTATTTTCTCTCATTCCATTCTTATTTCTTTTTGCATTTACTCATGAGCATATTTAATTTCTGCTATCTGTTTATGAAATTCTCTATTACTAGTTGTTTACTGATCTCTCGAATGGCATTCATCTGTATCATTTAGATTGATCTCGCTTTAGTCTCGTATCAATCAATCATGTCTCCTGAACAGAGTATAGGCAACTATACTGTCTGTCCTGAGAATAATGAGCTTTTGGCTAGATGTGATTTGTTGTTGATGAACAGAAGAGAGCTTGATCATTAGGATTGATTTTTTTTCTCTCTTCTTTAGGGTTGTCCCGCATCAATTTGGTATCAGAGACAGGTTGATTAGGGCTTTAGTTTAAATTCAGCAATTTAAATTTTTGCAAGTTAAATTTTTGCACTCTAAATTTTATACTTTATTTTCAAGCATTTTAATTTTTATTATACCTTATTTTTATATCCTAGAGTTGCATGACCACTAGATCAGGTACCTGGTACCAACATCCTACTTCCCCACCCAACACCAATATGGATCCCAATATAGCAGCCATCATTAATGCTCTGACTGAAAAGTTTGATGATATGAAAAATTTTATGAAATCCATAGATGAGAGAATAGTGGTATTAGAAGAAGCTAGGCAGAAACAATCTGAACCTGAGTCTCTCTGACTACCTATAGGATAAAGAGGTAGGAATCTAGAACTTGATCGACTTATAGGGGCACGCCCGCACCATAACCAGTTCGATCAAGATGAACATATTCTTAGGAATGTGAAAGTCAAAGCCCCAAGTTTTGATGGTTGTCTAGATCCGAGAGAGTACCTAGATTGGGAATCAGGTATGGACCACTATTTTGGATGGTATAAAATATCTTAAGCAAGGAGAGTTAGGTTTGCTAGGATGAAATTGGTGAGGCAAGTCTGACTTTATTAGGAAAGTGTTGAGCATCTTCTCAATCAGAGAAGACAAGATCCGATAGAAACCTGGGATGAGATGAAAGAAAAAATCAGAGAGAAGTACCTCCCCACCTCTTACCAACAAAGACTTTTAGATCAATGGCAGAGGCTTACTCAAGGGAATAAATCAGTCATCGAGTATATCACGAGATTTGATGAATACCTCATGAGATGTGGAGTAGCCGAAGATAGGGTTGTTACCTTATCTAGATTTAGAGCTGGATTACGAGAAGATATTCAGTGTGAGCTCTTTCTGCGAGAGGTAACCACGTTGGAACAAGCTTATCAACTTATCTTAGACTTTGAGAGATTTTTTAGATATTCGACTCTCCATCATCCTGAACCCAGCCGAGTAACCCCTTCTGGATCGAGATCTAATACTAATCAAACTCCTAGTAACAGACCTCCACTTACAAATCCTATTGGGAGAAAAGAAGATAAAGAAAAAGAAGCTATAGGAGAATTATCAAAAGGAAGTAGTTCTCGATCTCATTGCTTCAAGTGCCATGGTTACAGTCACTTTGCTGCACAATACCCCAACCGATCATTATTCGTAGAAGAGTTAAAAGGAGAAACTCTAGAAAATATTGAGGAAGTTTATGAAGCTAATCCAGATTTAGTCGAGAAATTTGAGAGTACTGAGGATATCCTAGGTTATGCCACACCTGAGTCAGACCTTAGGCTTGGAGTCGTTAGGTATATCCTAGCACAAACTAAGGAAAGCGAAGATTGGCGTAGGATCTCTATTTTCCATACCTTCATAAAATTTGATGATAAAATTTGTAAGGTGATCATTGATAGTGGTAGCTGTATCAACGCCATCTCCACCGACACGGTTAAGCGATTAGGATTAACTCCTGTAGATCATCCCAATCCATACCATGTGTCTTGGATTGATTCCTCCTCTATTCCCATCAAATTTAGATGCCGTGTGCCCATCCAGCTTCATTCGTACCAGGATCATGTGTGGTGCGATGTCTTACCCATGGAAGTCAGAAGTATCATATTAGGTCGGCCTTAGCTATTCGACAATGATGTTACGATTTATGGCCGTACCAACTCCTGTAGCTTTACTCATCAGGGTAAGAAGATTACGATCAATCCTTCCCCACCTAAGGTTACTAATAGAAAGATAGGCGAAGGACCAAAAGAAAATCTCAAGAAGAAAAGCCTCAATCTGATAGGTGCTAAAGAATTAGAGACGACCATGAGTGAAGGATCACCAGTTTGGATGCTTGTTGCTAGAGAAGTTTGTGAGGATTCTAAGGTGGATTTGTTGTGATCCAGGTGGTGTGCCCAAGGCCTAGGGGACCAAGGCTAAGGCCAAGGTCCATCATTCATGAGGGCTTTATGGAGGCTCTAGGGCTAGTTGGGCCCTAGGTTGAAAGGCTGTGGGCCATTCGGGTTCTTGAGGTCTAGGTTATGTGGGCCTCAAGGGACCAACTCTTTATGGGCCAGATCTGGGCCCAAGATAGGTGAGATTAGGTCGAGTCATGGGTGTACATGGGCTTGGGTTAACCTAATCTCCCATAGAGTTGGTCAAGGGAGTTTTGGGTTTGGGTCACTTGACCCTGTGTTTATATATACATGCACTGTATAGGTTTGATTAAGCCAAGAAATACGAAAACCCTTTCTCCCAAGTCTCTCTCTCTCTTCTCCCTCTCTCTCCATCTATTCTCCATGCCCCAGGAGCAAGAAACCCTAGGGTTTCTTGCCGCCAGGTCCATAGAAGGCAGGAAAAGCAGGGGAGGCGCTAGGGTTTTGAGCCCCTCTCCCTTTGTGCCACCAACCATATTGCCTCTCCCTCTCTTGCAGTCACCCAAACATCAAGTCCAGGACTTGAAATCTCTTGCTATGAGGTTGTACAAGTTTCTCTCAGATCTGAAGTTGATCTGAGGTCATTTGAGGCACGGGTGAGATCTCTATCAACAGATCTACAGGAAAGGCTGCAGTAGGACAGATCTACAAGGTCTGGTTCTATCTACCTTCTTTTCTATCTAGAATATCCTGATTTAAGATCTATAAATTGGAAAACCTTGGTCCAGGCCTGATCTAGTTGCGTACCAGATCTTGGATTTTTTAGAGGTGATCTTAGAGGCATTCTTCATCTGGAACAAAAGGCTGATGAAGAAGACAGCAACCAGGCTGATTTTGTCAAGGACCTTTGATTGAGTCTAGAAGTCTCTAGATTTGTTTGTTGCTGGTTCTGCTGCACCCAAGGTCCGTGGGAGGAGCCAGAATCATGTTTCAATAGTTGGTATCAGAGCCACGATGGTGAGGAAGCAGTTCCAAGCATGAGAAGTTGAAGATCCTAAGTGCTAAAAATTTTCATCAAGGTACCATCAAGGTATATTCTACACTTCTTGAATTTATATTGCTTGTTTGGCTTGGATCCAGTCATGGACAGCAATATGAAGGTCGATTTTGAGAAGTTTGATGGTAAAAAAAATTTTTTTATGTGAAAAATCTGAGTGGAGGATCTTCTGGTGCAAGCAGATCTGGATCAGGCTTTGGATAAGAAGCCTGAGGGAATGACAGATAGATAGTGGGCATCGTTGGAGAAGAAAGCATGCTCGATGATCAGAGGATGTTTGGCAGATGCGGTGTTGTATTCGATGCTAGAAGAAAAGACCCCAAAGGGCCTTTGGTCGAAGTTGCACACCATGTATATGGGGAAGAATATATGCAACAAGCTAATGCTGAGAAGAAGAGGTTGTACAGTCTTCGGATGCAGGAGGGATCTGATGTGATTGGCCACATTCAGAGATTTGACCAGTTGTGCATGGAGTTGATGAATATTGGGTTGAAGCTGGATGAGGAGGACAAGTCCCTGTTGCTTTTGTGTTTGCTGCCAGGATCATATGACTCTTTGGTGACTACACTGCTCTACAGCAAGGAGACTCTGGAATATGTGGACATGGTCTCGGTGCTGAGGTCTAATGAGCAAAGGGAAAAGTTGACCAGAGATCAGGCTCCCCAGGAGGGTTTGGCAGTAGGGGAGAGGATAGGTAGAGGCAGAGGCAGAAGCAAGTCCAGGGGGCGGTTCAAGTCCAAGAAGGGAAAGAAAGAGATGAAATGCTTCAAGTGCAATGAGTTCAGGCACTTCAAGCGAGAATGTCCACTATGGAAGAGCAAGAAGGGAGAAAGAAGTGGCTCAGAATCAGTGAGTGCAGTTGCTGGGCAGCAGGTGGAGGATGATCTACTTGTGGTATCAGATGGTCACAGGCATTACACAGAGGAGTGGACACTAGACTCTGCATGCTCACATCACTACACACCACACAGGTCTTGGTTTGCGACATACACCAAGACAGATGAGGGATCAGTGACTCTAGGCGACAATCATCCTTGCAAGGTGGCTGGGATAGGGACAGTCAGGGTGAGGATGTTTGATGGGATTGTGAGGACATTGACAAATGTAAAGCACGTCCCGGAGCTGGAAAAGAATCTGGTGTCACTAGGCTACTTGGAGCGCAGTGGATACAGCTTCAGCAGTAGGGCTAGAAGCGGAGTACTGAACATCTCCAATGGAGCTATGGTAGTGATGAGAGGCAGGAGGTTGGACAATAACCTCTATCGCATAGAGGGATCTGGGGTGACCGGAGAGTCTGATGAAGCAGCTGCAGCACAGGACCAGTAGGGGGCTTACAGGATGTGGCACTACCGCCTAGGCCACATGGGTGACAAGGGGCTGAGGGAGTTGAGCAGGAGAGGACTCATCTCTGATCTAGAGGATGGTGCTACAGGAGAGATCTGTGAGCCTTGCCAGATGAAAAAGTAGAGGAGAGTTCAATTCAACATCAGTACAACCCGCAGTGCAGCCCCTCTGGAGTTAGTACACACGGATGTGTGGGGACCAGCCCCAGTTTCAGCTAGGAATGGGGCCAGATACTTCATGACCCTGATTGATGATTTCTCAAGGAAACTCTGGATTTACTTCATGAGAGAGAAGTCTGAGGTCTTCACCAAGTTCAAAATCTGGAGAGCTGAGGTGGAGAAGGAGTAAGGGAGGAGCGTGTCTGAGGTCAGACAATGCGGAGAGTACACCAGCAGAGAGTTCCAGGACTACTATGAGGAGTGTGGGATCAGGAGACACTTCTCAGTTAAGGGGACTCCATAGTAGAATGGGGTGGCCGAGAGGATGAACAGAACTCTTCTGGAAAAGGCACGATGCATGAGGCTGCAGGCAGGGCTTCCAATGGCATTCTGGGTTGACACAGTTAACGCAGCGGATTACTTGATCAATCGGTCACCTCACACCAGGTTGGATGGCAGGCTTCCAGAGGAGGTGTGGTCTGGGAGGACAGTTGGGCTGGGCCATCTACGGGTATTTGGGTGCACGGCCTATGTGCACATTGGAGCTGGTGAGTGGAGCAAGCTAGACGCCAGATCATGCAAGATGGTGTTTCTAGGCTATCCGCAAGGAGTTAAGGGATACAGGCTGTGGGATCCCTTGAAAAAGAAGATCATCATTAGTCGGGATGTGACTTTTGATGAGGAGTCAGTCCTACGGAGGCGAGCAGGCATGGAGGAGCAGCAGGAGCAGGAAGAGGTCCAGCAGGGCGCTGCTGGATAGCTTACCTCTTTGATTTTGCCTCTTGCAGGTACTACGAGAGGACATGACATTCAGATGGAGAACCTACCTAAGGTGTCTCCACAGGTGGAGAGGACTCGGACGGATGATCAAGGTGAAGAGGTCCAGCAAGAGCGAGCTGGACCGAGGACTGATTGAAAGGTTTTAATGCAATGGTGGAAGCATGGATTTCAAAACAATTATTATGAAATCATAAAATTAAAACCTAACTCCAAGATCACCTTATCAGAAATTAAATCATATAATATGCATTAATATCAAATAAAAGATATAGAAACATACCTCTTATCGCTAAACCCTGATTTGTGCTTAGTTGCCGGCAGCAATCTGTTTGAGTTTTCACCAGGTGCCCACATGTTCACCCTCCAATGTTGATCCACACGAGGACTCGATCAACTCTCTAGCACTAATTAGAAAATACTCTGCAATTAAATTCTGATTTATCAGAATTTAAATGCAATTTGGGCAGAACCTCCTTTCTTGGATTTGCTGTCACACTGTTGGACCTTTTCTTCCCTTTCTTTCTTGCTCCTTGTCTCTTTAATTTTTATTCCAATTCTCTAAGCCTTTTGGAAGATTTCTTGACCTTTATCAGGACCTTATCTAGGCTAGAGAGAAGGAATAAAGAAAATTGGACAAGCAGAGCCTCTTGTAAGAAAGAAAGAAGATTTCTGAATACCCGAGACTCCTCGGCATGCACCCCAACTTATATTGCACGTAAAGGTGCAATCCAAAACATCTCACGCCCTCTTACAAATTATCTCACGCCTCTTGTCTGAAGGAACCAGATCTAGGGTTTCAAGGTTAGATCTTGAAACTTTTTCAAGATCATACAGCGGAAGACTAAAATAAATCAAAATTTATTTTTTAAAATCAGAAAATTTTTAGATCTAAGATCCTATTACATGATTATTACATAGCATTAAATTAGAAATTAAAATATATAAATATAGCATGAACTACATGTTGATCATATCAACAGTTTCTATACTACATCTAATGTATGTATTAAACAATAGATCAGATCTATTACCTTGCAAGTTAGACGTTCTAATCTTGTTGATCTGGGTTTGAGGATGATGTTGCAAGCTGGACACACGTCCAGCCTCTAGGAGTCGTCCACACGAGCCCACGAATCTCGATCAGAAGTCCTGCTTCAGGAAATCAGCACAGTATGCTAGTACTGCGCTGATCCTTCTTTGATGGTTGATCAGGTGCCTCCTTCTTCTTGATTTGGACTCTTTCAAAGATGAAAAGTAGAAGGAGTTTCAGATCTGAGACACTCTCAGGAAACTCAAGATGGAGGGAGGAAAGATATGAAAACAAAAACCCTAGAAGAAGACCCTCTTCTTCTTCACGTTTTTCTCTCTAGACATCCAAACTTGCATCTTTTATATCTCTACGACCCAAAGGTATTTCTCTCTAATTTTTGGATGGCACAAAGGTCTCTCAAATCTCTGACTTCTTCTAAATTTCATGAAGAAACTCATCTTATATAGAGAGATATGATAGAGTCCTTGTCTAGGTCAAACACCTAGTCAAGGCTTATCCAAACATGGCAAGTTAAGGGACGCCCAACTCTTGAGCACCTCCTTCATATTTTCGTGCATGGATAACCAGAAAGGGTGCACAATGTATACCCTAAAATTCATAAAAATTCTAAAAAAAAATTGGATAAATTCGGTGCAAAATTGAAAGAGTTTTGGATTTCTAAAACTCTATCTCATAGAATTCGAAATCCAAACTTATTCCTTTTAGATTTGATCCAAACCACCTTCCATGTAAGAAAGAAGAGAGGAGACCTTTTGTGAACGTGGGAGAGATCTGGGAGAGGGCTTTTGTTGCACAAAATAAGTGGAGATTGGCGTTGAATAAGAGAGAGGGCGTGGAGAAGGCTTATGTGGCGCAAGGTGGAATCCTAGTCTTACTAGGATTCTGTCTTATGACTTGTTTTAATTTGGTTTCCCAGACCAAATCAAATCAAAATTAGATCAACCCAATTAAAATAAGTCTTAACCCAATTAAGAACCTAATTTAATCAGATTAAATTAAATTTAAATCTGATTTAATTTTCTAATCAAATTAGAAATTAGATTGACCCAAGTCCTAGTTGAACTAGGACTAGTTTTTTCTTGCACTTGGCTTATCCATTAAACTAATTGAACTTGATCCAATCAACCCCAAACTAAATCTAATTAAATCATATTTAATTAGACTTAATCTCAGCCCATTGGCTTAATCAAATTAAGCAAATCAGCAATCGAATTGCTAATAGATCCTCCTGCAACACTTGCACTGGGTTAAATGTCAATCGTATTGATCATTTAATCCTAGAACGATTCTTAATCGTTGATCAACCATCTGATCAGATCATGAACTCTAATGTGTGTGACTTCATAGGTCCGAACCTAAGCTGGTAGAATAGGAACAAATTCCTATACGAATCGAAGTGACCATCTAGCAATGGTACCCGACGATCGGATAGGTCGAATGTGTAGAACAACATCCTTAGAACCCATGCGGATATAATTTTCATATAATTCATCCCCTTGACCAAAATGATCATAGGACACCCCAGAGCTCAACTGTCAACTCTGATCAGGTTGTCCACATTGTATTTCAAAATATCAAATCCATCTGATGGATTACCCTGGCCAAGGTTTTGCTAAATTGAAATACAGCGACTCATTCTTCTCCAACTCTTGGAGTGGTCAATCCCATCTCGATCACACTCTGACTTCGCAAGTACTTGACTATGCCCAGAAGCCTTCCATCCCTGAATTAAAAATTTAGTTAGTTCGGTACCAAAGTACAGTGAGTTGCTTGCAAGTCATTGAGGCGATCTCAGGTCTAAGGGACATTTATACCTATATCCCATCAGAGACATTCTCGACAGCAGAATGCTCTGGAGTTGGTCACGTTCAATGATGATGTACCCTTACATCTCACCTGTATGCCATACCAGTGTCTCCACACTCCTTGGTTAAGAGGACAACTAACCCATATGGCCTACAGCGACCTATGCTCGATAGAAGCTGTCGTCCTTATTAACAGCTTATCATTTGGTTGTGAACAGTTTTAAGGACTAATTGATAAATTCTCTCTTTATCGAACTTAAATAGTCCTAAGGACTTCATCATAACAACGGAGTTTATTAGAAGATGAAAGCTTATGATGAAAATACCAAATATATTTTATTTATTAACAAATCAATTACAATACTTGGTTGCTCAACTGTCAACAGCTTGACGATTGGCTTTTTGGGACACATTTTCCAACAACTCCCAATTATCCTAAAGTCACTCGGCACAGTATCTAATACCCATCTTCGACTTGTGGTTGTCAAACTCCTTTATTGCCAGGGCTTTAGTGAAGGGGTCGGCTAGGTTCTCCTTTCCGTCGATCTTCTGTAGGTCGACGTCACCTCGATCCACGATCTCCCGGACCAGGTGGAAGCAGCGCAAGATGTGCTTCGTCCGTTGATGTGCTTTGGGTTCCTTCGCCTGAGCTATGGCACCAGTGCTGTCGCAGTAGAGCAGGATCGGACCATCGAGGGAGGGTGCTACTCCGAGCTCGTTGATGAATTTTCTCAGCCACACAGCTTCCTTCACGGCATCTGATGCTGCGATGTACTATGCTTCACAAACAGAGTCTGCCACAGTATGCTGTTTGGAACTCTTCCAGCAGATGGCCCCACCATTCAGAGTAAAGATATAACCCGACACACTCCTACTATCATCATGGTCAGATTGGAAGCTGGAGTCTGTGAACCCCACAAGTTTCAGATCTGACTCGCCATAAACCAACCATTGGTCCTTAGTATTTCTCAAATACTTAAGGATGGCTTTAACACTTTCCAATGGTTTTCTCCAGGATCAGATTGGTATCTACTCACTACTCCTAGTGAGTATGCCACATCTGGTCTTGTACATGTCATGGCGTACATGATAGATCCCACGGCTGAAGCATATGAGACTCTACTCATACGCTCTCTCTCTTCAGGAGTTGTCGGACAATCCTTCTTAGAGAGAGAAATTCCTTGGCCTATCGGTAGATAGCCCTTCTTGGAATTCTCCATGCCGAACCTCTTCAGCACAGTATCTATGTACATGGACTGGGATAACCCAAGCATCCTTTTAGATCTATCCCTATAGATCTTTATCCCTAGGATGTAGGATGCTTCACCCAAGTCCTTCATGGAGAACTGTGATGACAACCAAACTTTTATTCCCTATAGTGCGGGGATGTCATTCTCGATTAAGAGAATGTCATCCATGTACAAGATAAGGAATACCACAACTGGACCATTTGCCCATTTATAGATGCAGGGCTCTTCTCCATTCTTAATGAAGCCATATGTTTTGATCACCTTATCGAAACACATGTTCCAACTCCGAGAAGCTTGCTTCAATCCATAAATGGATCTCTGAAGCCTGCACACCTTGGACTCATCTGTGGATGTAAACCCCTTAGGTTGTATCATATACACCTCTTCGGTCAGCTCTCCATTCAGGAAAGCTGTCTTTACATCCATCTGCCAGATCTCATAATCTAGATGGGCAGCTATTACAAGCATTATCCGAATAGATTTGAGCATTGCCACAGGAGAAAATGTCTCATCATAGTCAATACCATAACGTTGACGATACCCCTTGGCTACTAGACGGGCTTTATAGGTTTCCACCTTTCCGTTTGCGCCCCTCTTTCTTTTGAAGACCCATTTACACCCAATGGGTTTAACCCCTTCAGGTGGGTCAACCAATGTCCATACATCGTTGACCTTCATGGACTCCATTTCAAATTTCATGGCTTCAAGCCATTTCTCGAAATCAGATCTCTGCATTGCATCCATATAGGTGATCGGATCCTCGTTATTCTCATCAAGTTCGATGGGATCATCGTCCCGGATCAAGAAATCGAAGTATCTGTCCGGTTGATGCGGTACTCTACCAGATCGCCTTAATGATGTAGGTATATTGGGCTCCGGATATGATCTAATCATATCAGACTCAGGTTCAGCTATTGGTGTCGGTCCTTCTACCTGTTGAACTTCATCAAGTTCAATCTTAGAGGCAACGGTTCCTTCACTAAGGAACTCCTTTTCTAAAAAGATTGCCTTAAGACTGACGAACACCTTTTGTTCATCAGCATGGTAGAAAAAATATCCTTTTGTCTCTTTGGGGTACCCTATGAATGAGTATTTGTCAGACCTAGGTCCAAGTTTGTTTGTGACTAATCGTTTGACATAGGTCGGGCACCCCCAGACCCTAAGGTATGAAAGTGCTGGCTTACGTCCTGTCCATATCTCATATGGAGTCTTAATTACAGACTTACTTGGAATCCTATTTAACAGATAACAGGCCGATTCGAGTGCATATCCCCAGAAGGATATCGGCAAGCTAGCAAAACCCATCATGGATCGGACCATATCTAACAGAGTCTGATTCCTCCTTTCAGACACACCATTATGCTCTGGTGTTCCTGGAGGAGTCCATTGGGAGAGAATCCCATTCTCTCCTAGATATGTGAGAAATTCACTAGAAAGGTATTCTCCTCCTCGATCAGATCAAAGAGTTTTAATACTCTTTCCAGTTTGTTTTTCTACTTCACTTCAGAATCGTTTGAACATTTCAAATGAATCCGACTTATGTTTCATCAGATAGACATATCCATATCGGGATAGGTCATCCGTGAAAGTTATGAAGTAAAAATATCCACCTCTAGCACTGGTGCTCATGGGCCCGCATACATCAGTATGTACTAGGCCCAAGAGCTCAGTAGCTCTCTCACCTTTTTCAGTAAAAGCTGACTTGGTCATTTTACCAAGAAGACAGGACTCACAGGTTGGAAGTGATTCACAATCACTAACTTCGAGGATTTCCTCTTGAGTCAACCTGTTTATTCTGTTCTTGTTTATATGACCTAGCCTACAGTGCCATAAGTAGATATCTGACACACTATCTAATCTAGGGTGCTTGCCAGTTGAATAGACTACATTAACAGGTTGTGATAACATATACACACCATTGTTCAAATGTCCACAAAAAATAGTAACACCATTCTTAATGATATTACAAATTTGTTTCTTTATTGAAATTTCATAATCATTTTTGGCCAGAAGGCCTACAGAAATGATATTTAAAAAGAAACTAGGACAGAAATGATAATCATTAAGAAAAACGATATGGGATTCAAATACAAGTTTCAAGATTCCTAATGCTAGAACTGGAACTGGTCTTCCATCTCCAATGTTCAGGAACCTCTCGCCTTGCTCGAATCTCCTACTGACCTGCAACCCCTGCAACGAATTGCAAATATGGTAAGGGCTACCGGTATCCAATACCCAGTCAGTTATATCACAAATAGAGAAATTGCAAGGAGTTATCATATAAATACCTTGCCCAGCAACAACTTGCTGCTTTCTCTGCCTGTTCGGGTCTAGGGAGGCAATGTACTGGGGACAGTTCCTCTTCCAGTGCCCCCGCTTCTTGCAAAAGAAGCATTCAGCTTGACTCTTATCGGGTTTGATCTTTTTGGTCTGACACTACATAGATGTCCCAGCCTGAACTTGCACCTTCTTCACTTTCTTCTTCTTGTTCTTCTTCCCTTTCTTAAAGGGTCGAGAACCAGAAGACGAACCTCCCACTAAGTTCACCGACTCCTTATGGAGTTGGTGATCTTTTTCAAAGTTCTGAAGTAACCCCAGTAATCTATGGTAGTTTACTTCAGGCTTTGTCATTCTATAATGAGTGAGGAATGGGAGATAAGACTTGGGCAACGAGTTCAGTATTGCATCTTTCCCAAGCTGCTCATGCAAGGGAAAGCCGAGCTTGCTCAATCGTTCCATCAGCTCGATCATGTATAATACATGATCAGTGACAGAGGCACCATCCCGCATTTTGGTGTTGAAGATGGCACAACTAGTCTTGTGCCTCTCCACGTCATTGGGTGTGCCAAAGGCATCCTCCAACACTTGAAGCATGTCCTTTGGCTGAGCCGTCTCGAATCTGCGACTGAACTCATCGCTCATAGCAGCCAGCATGATACAGCGTACCGTGGTCCGGTCATTGAGCCACTTCTGATAAGTGTCTCTGACTGTTCCACGTGCATTGACAGCTGGCTCCTCAGGTGCAGGATCCATTATCACATATAGGATCCGTTCATGCTCCAGGACTATCTTCAACTTTCGGTATCAGCTACCGAAATTGGGTCCCACCAACTTATCATTGTCCAACAATGATCGGAGCGATAGGGAAGTGGCCATATCTGCACAAAAGAGAACCATAACCTAATTAGTAATTGATTCATTAAACCTAAAGATTTGGACTTTAATCAAAAGGTTTCTCCTACTATTTTATTCGAATTGGTAGTCTCTACCTCCAATTCGAGGAATTACCCTAATTCCTTAGCGGGTACTAAAATCCACTTAGACTGCACACAAGCCCAACTTTGGTTGGCCAACCCATGTACATCTAGGGGTAGGTTCATAACCAATTATTTCTCTAAACAATTTTTAGTAATTTTAATTTTGCCCCAGAAACCTAATCAGTAGGCTTTGGCCTCCACTGTAAGGATCCAATTAGGTCCAACCATTAACATGATCATACATGGTGTATCTAACCAACAAATGATTAAGCCCAACTTTGGTTGGCTCACCTAACCACCATTAGAGAGACACTTCCAAGTCGTCATATGATGAGTGATAATTTCATTAGTCAACAAGCACCAGGCCTTTGGGTCTGCAATGATTATTGAGTTAATGGACTCATTATCAAACACCTTAATGGGAGGTTATGATTCAGTTATCCCCATAACTTTATCATTTTAAGGATCTAATAATTTTAGAAGATTTAAATAATATAGAGGATGAAGTCAGATGAACCAGCTTATCATGATCCTCCCACTGGCTTCACCAAGTCAGCTTAAGGGAGACCAGGGCTGGTCTAGGAGCACCTAAATCAGTCACACTGATTTACCTAGCTGACATGGGTCAGCTCGAATAGTCAAGTGATCCAATCAAAATATAATTTCACCAAGAGGCCAGGTAAGTTCGATCAGTGGGAGGGTCTGCCAAAGCTTGCCTTAGACACCATCAGAAATGGCCAGGTAAGCGGGCTCCCAATTAAAAACCACCGGTCTGGTTTACCTTAGACACCAACTGATTTAATTAGTTTCGATTAGATCAACCTAACAGTTTGTGCTAGACCGCTTAGCCAAGAATCAAGTCCATTTGGTTCTCGTTAAAGACATGGACTTGACCAACTACAACTATTGTAATTGATCTAGAGAATCCTTGACCTAATCTAAGACAACAATTAATTAGATTTAGTCAATTCTCTAATTAAGTCCATCTTCAATCTAACCATAGGTCTAACCCAATTAATGGACCTAATTCCCGCTAACCCATTAACCCAATGTGTTATAGTTTGTGTCTTAGGTTCTTCAATTCACAATCCTAGAACCTATTCAAACAACTTCTTAATTCTTAATTAAGTTTTGGGCTGAGGGTTGGGTTTGGCTTTTCAAAAAATAATTTTTATATTTGTAAAATAATTTTATAATATGATTCTACCAACCATATTGCATGTTTGATTCATAATCAAGATGCAAGTGAAATAAACATGAAACTACTTTAGATCTAATCTAAACAGGTTCATGTAATTGAAACAATTTCAACTTTAAATAATTTCTTTGCACAAAAATTATTAACAAAGAGATTTTATTTTAGATTTAAATATCTTTTAAATCTAATAAATCATAAATTTAATCTAGATCATATCTAACAAATTTATGATTAAAGATAGATCTACACAAACTAGGACAACCTTTGCACTGTAAGGGATAAACCTTACAGCAGGACAACCTTACAGTTTGTGATTGATCTAAAATTTTAATTTTAGATTTAATAATCAGATTATAAATTAGATCTAATCTAAAAAATAATTTAAGCATGTATAAATAATCATGTAATAAAGAACCTGGGCTCTAATACCAATTGAAGGAACCAGATCTAGGGTTTCAGGGTTAGATCTTGAAACTTTTTCAAGATCATACAGCGGAAGACTAAAATAAATCAAAATTTATTTTTTAAAATTAGAAAATCCCTAGATCTAAGATCTTATTACATGATTATTATATAGCATTAAATCAAAAATTAAAATATATAAATATAGCATGAACTACATGTTGATCATATCAACATGTTTCTATACTACATCTAATGTATGTATTAAACAATAGATCAGATCTATTACCTTACAAGTTAGATGTTCTAACCTTATTGATCTGAGCTTGAGGATGATGTTGCAAGCCGCACATGCATCCAGCCTCTAGGAGTCGTCCACACGAGCCCACGAATCTCGATCAGAAGTCCTGCTTCAGGAAATCAGCACAGTATGCTAGTACTGCGCTGATCCTTCTTTGATGGTTGATCAGGTGCCTCCTTCTTCTTGATTTGGACTCTTCCAAAGATGAAAAGTAGAAGAAGGAGTTTCATATCTGAGATGCTCTCAGGAAACTCAAGATGGAGGGAGGAAAGATATGAAAACAAAAACCCTAGAAGAAGACCCTCTTCTTCTTCACGTTTTTCTCTCTAGACACCCAAACTTGTGTCTTTTATATATCCACGACCCAAAGGTATTTCTATATAATTTTTGGATAGCACAAATGTCTCTCAAATCTCTGACTTCCTCTAAAATTTCACAAAGAAACTCATCTTATATAGAGAGATATGATAGAGTCCTTGTCTAGGTCAAACACCTAGTCAAGGCTTATCCAAACATGGCAAGTTAAGGGACGCCCAACTCTTGAGCACCTCCTTCATATTTTCATGCATGGATCACCAGAAAAGGGTGCACAATATATACCATAAAAGCCATGAAAATTCCAAAAAAAATTTGGATAAATTCGGTGCAAAATTGAAAGAGTTTTGGATTTCTAAAACTCTATCTCATAGAATTCGAAATCCAAACTTATTCCTTTTAGATTTGATCCAAACCACCTTCCATGTAAGAAAGAAGAGAGGAGACCTTTTGTGAACGTGGGAGAGATCTGGGAGAGGGCTTCTGTCGCACAAAATAAGTGGAGATTGGCATTGAATAAGAGAGAGGGCGTGGAGAAGGCTTATGTGGCGCAAGGTGGAATCCTAGTCTTACTAGGATTCTGTCTTATGACTTGTTTTAATTTGGTTTCCCAAACTAAATCAAATCAAAATTAGATCAACCCAATTAAAATAGGTCTTAACCCAATTAAGAACCTAATTTAATCAGGTTAAATTAGATTTAAATCTGATTTAATTTTCTAATCAAATTAGAAATTAGATTGACCCAAGTCCTAGTTGAACTAGGACTAGTTTTTTCTTGCACTTGGCTTATCCAATAAACTAATTGGACTAGATCCAATCAAGCTCAAACTAAATCTAATTAAATTATATTTAATTAGATTTAATCTCAGCCCATTGGCTTAATCAAATTAAGCCAATCAGCAATCGAATTGCTAATAGATCCTCCGGCAACACTTGCACTGGGTTAAATGTCAATCGTATTGATCATTTAACCCTAGAACGATTCTTAATCGTTGATCAACCATCTGATCGGATCATGAACTCTAATATGTGTGACCTCATAGGTCCAAACCTAAGCCGATAGCATAGGAATAAATTTCTATACGAATCGAAGTGACCATCTAGCAATGGTACCCGACGACCGGATAGGTCGAATGTGTAGAACAACATCCTTAGAACCCATGCGGATATAGTTTTCATATAATTCATCCCCTTGACCAGAATGATCATAGGACACCCCAGAGCTCAACTGTCAACTCTGATCAGGTTGTCCATATTATATTTCAAAATATCAAATCCATCTGATGGATTACCCTGGCCAAGGTTTTGCTAAATTGAAATACAGTGACTCATTCTTCTCCAACTCTTGGAGTGGTCAATCCCATCTTGATCACACTCTGACTTTGCAAGTACTTGACTATGCCCAGAAGCCTTCCATCCCTGAATTAAAAATTCAGTTAGTCCGATACCAAAGCACAGTGAGTTGCTTGCAAGTCACTGAGACGATCTCAGGTCTAAGGGACACTTATACCTATATCCCATCAGAGACATTCTCGACAGCAGAATGCTCTAGAGTTGGTCATGTTCAATGATGATGTACCCTTACATCTCATCTGTATGCCATACCAGTGTCTCCACACTCCTTGATTAAGAGGACAACCAACCCATATGGCCTACAGCGATCTATGCTCGATAGAAGCTGTCGTCCTTATTAACAGCTTATCATTTGGTCGTGAACAGTTTTAAGGACTAATCGATAAATTCTCTCTTTATCGAACTTAAATAGTCCTAAGGACTTCATCATAACAACGGAGTTCGTTAGAAGATGAAAGCTTATGATGAAAATGCCAAATATATTTTATTTATTAATAAATCAATTACAATACTTGGTTGCTCAACCGTCAACAGCTTGACGATTGGCTTTTTGGGACACATTTCCCAACATTGTCTATTTCTCATGCCCCATAAGTTAAGAAATGCCATGTGTACATCAAAATTGGGTTGAAGAGATGCCTTATTTCAGAAAGACTCTTCGATCTTAACTTACGGTGTTCAGATGAGAAGTCACGAAGCTTCTCTTATTGGCGCCATCAACCCATGCCTTTGGGTCTGGAAGAAAGCCCATCCAATGGCCAAGATATATGGTGCCAATTTGAAGAATGGTGCAAGAGATTAATGGGCGTGGATAATTTAAAACTTATCTCCCTATTTGAAATTTCAAAGGGGCGCTTCCAAGAGGTGGCGCATGGATTTAATCCTTATCCTTTTCTTAATTCTTCTATGATGAGTTTAATACTCAGAAGGACTCTTAGGCACCTCTTAAGACATCTAAAATACATTTTTAGAATAAAGGTTACAGAGAAAAATAGAATAGACCTTATCTAAAGGTGGCGCCAACTCCATCCATGCGCCATGTGGCTCATGCGCATGGATTTAAATCCACACGCCAAGAGAGAGACTCTTAGGCGTGTGGTTCCCTGGTTTTTGGCACCCAACAGCAACCCCAATTAAAACACTTCGAACCCACTTCAAGACCAAATCCAATTTGGCACAAATTGGTTCTAAATTAGCCCAAATCGGAACCCGATTCGAATTCGATTCGAATCTAAATGCTAGGGTTTGCAACATGTGCTAGCATGTTCAACTTGCAAACATGGTTTAATCAAATTAAACCCATGATCAATTCTCTTTGTGTGTAACCCATTGGGTTCCACATCTAGCCAGCAGTGAGTCCAGGTGCAATTTAAACTAATTTGGTTAGAACACAATCTAGCCGATTTAGGTCAAATCAAGCTGAACCATTTTGATCAATCAGAACAGCTTTTAATTAATGATCGAATTAAACTCTTTAATTTGATCAAACTCACAAGACATGATTGACGTCTAGCAACGTATCATGTCTACCTGGTAGATATGGAATTTTGATGGAAATATCAAAAATACCCTTCAGTGAAAATTACCGTGCAACTTGATCTTACGATCATCCTGCATCCCAAATATAAGTTTGGGTATGGTAAAATGTCAAACCCAATTTTATATTCATATTTCTCTTGATCAAATAATAATGATTCGATTTATAAAAATATTAAAAACCATTTCTAAGTTTTTTCATAATGCTTTGATCAAAGTCTTCCTGAATCATTATTTGATTGAAGCAGATAGGATGCGATCTCCTCTTACTAGGAGCGATCGTTTCCATATTGACCTACTCACAACCTTCATAAGCAATCCATCATATCCAGAACATCCCGTACATGATTAAATCATGAATGAGTATGATCCAAAATATGGATTTATGCTTATAAGGTTCTATGGCAGTCTCAGGTCAAAAGATTTACATGCACAATTCCCACTATAAGAAAAAATCTGTTGACATGTAGATAAGACTCCATCAGATATTCTTTAATTGGATTAATTTAGTGAATTCATTCTCTAATGAACACTTACATCCTTATATTAGTGTCATACACAAGTAATTGTGATATTAATTACCCTCTCTATCGAGCATATACAGGATGTACCAGTCTTACCGGAAACATTGATCCCCTACTCAATGTTCCATCGACTAGGAATATTTAAAATTAGAGTTTTAAGGTTTTAGGTCTCACTTGGTATGATCGCATCATAACCCTAAAACCATAGCCCTAATTTATGGGGTTCATCAAAATAAGATGCAGCATATGATGAACTAAATGCCTTTATTTATTTAAAACATCAGTACATGAGTTGTCGGGAGACAAAATAATATCCATCTATTTAGACATTTTGATTGGCTTATAGGGCATATTGCTTTCAATCTCCCACTTGCACTAAAGCCAATCTCCCTTATATTTCAACCCCATACAATCGAGATGGCGATCGAATTGCTGCTGTGGTAAAGCTTTAGTGAATGGATTCGCTATGTTGTTCTTTGTGTCTACTCGTTCAATAATAACATCTTGTCTTTCAATTATTTCACGAACGAGATGGAAGCATCTCAAAATGTGCTTAGATTTATGGTGAGACCTTGGTTCCTTTGCTTGAGCAACTGCTCCAGTATTATCACAATAAAGTGGTACTGCATTCTCAATCTCTGGAACAACGCCCAATTCAGTGATGAATTTCTTCATCCAGACAGCTTCCTTGGCGGCTTCACTTGCAGCTATGTATTCTGCCTCTGTGGTTGAGTCAGCTACTGTTTGCTGCTTAGAACTCTTCCAACTCACTGCTCCACCATTCAAAGTAAAGACATACCCTAAAATAGATTTGCTATCATCTGGGTCTGATTGAAAACTAGAATCAGAGTATCCTTCTAGTTTAAGATCAGATCCACCATATATGAGAAAAATATCCTTAGTCCTTCTCAAGTACTTTAGAATATTTTTCACAGTCTTCCAATGATCCTCTCCTGGATCAGCTTGAAATCTACTGGCTATGCCTAAGGCATAAGCTACATCAGGCCTGGTACATAACATAGCATACATTATTGATCCTACAGCCGAAGCATAAGGAATAGAACTCATTCTATTTCTCTCTTCAGCTGTCTTAGGAGACATCTTCTTAGAGAGATGTATGCCTTGACTCATGGGTAAATAACCTCTTTTACTTTCATTCATACTTAATCTTTTCAGTATTAAGTCAATGTACTTAGACTGAGATAAGCCAGCATCCTTTTAGATTTATCTCTATAGATCTTTATACCAAGTATATAGGATGCTTCCCCCAAGTCTTTCATGGAAAACTTATTTGATAGCCATAATTTGACTGTTTGTAACATTGGAATATCATTCCCAATAAGGAGTATGTCATCTACATACAGAACCAAGAAAACTAAGGCACTCCCACTAGTCTTCTTATACACTCAAGGTTCATCCACATTTTTGATGAAGCCAAATTCTTTGATTGTTACATCAAAGCGGATGTTCCAACTCCTTGAGGCTTGCTTTAATCTATAAATGGATTTTTTAAGCCGGCATACTAGATTTGGTCTGTCATTTGAGACAAAACCCTCTGGCTGTGACATGTAGACCTCCTCTTCTAGAAAACCATTCAAGAAGGCGGTCTTCACATCCATTTGCCATATTTCATAATCATAGTATGCTGCTATTGCAAGCATTATCCGAATAGATTTGAGCATGGCAACAGGTGAAAAAGTTTCATCATAATCAATACCCTATTTTTGCCTGAAACCTTTAGCTACCAATCTAGCTTTATAGATTTCTATTTGACCATCTGCTCCCATCTTTTTCTTATAGATCCATTTGCACCCAATAGGATTTATCCCTTCTGGTGCATCAACCAAAGTCCATACTTTGTTGGTATACATGGAGTCCATCTCGGATTTCAAGCATCCTGCCATCTGTCTGAGTCCTTACTCATGACAGCTTCTGTATAGGTCAAAGGTTCGTCATTCTCAATGACTTGGGCTTCATTATTCTCAATAATGAACCCATACCTTATAGGTACATGTCATACCCTCTCTGACCTACGGATAGGAGTTATGTGTTCTAGTTCTTCTTTATTTATGTGAATATTTGGTTGAGAAATATCTATTTGTTTTTGTTGAACTTCATTAATTTCAATATTTCTCCCACTGCCTCTTTCTAGGATAAATTCTTTCTCCATGAAAGTGGCATGCCTACTTACAAATACCTTTTGTTCAGTAGGATGGTAGAATAGATATCCTATACTATCCTTAGGATATCCTATAAACAAACATTTATCTGCTCTTGTATCTAGTTTATATCCAAAATTTCTTTTGACATATGCTGAACATCCCCATATCTTAAAATATTTAAGATTGGGCTTCTTACCTCTCCATATTTCATATGGAGTGCTAGATACAGATTTAGAAGGTACTCTATTCAAGATAATTATTGCGGTCTCTAAAGCATAACTCCAGAAGGAAGTAGGTAATTTAGTGAAGCACATCATGGATCGTACCATATCTAATAAGGTACAGTTTCTCCTTTCGGCTACACCATTTAATTGTGGCGTATAAGGAGGTGTCCATTCAGAGATAATTCCCTTTGCTTTAAGATGGTCTAAAAATTTATTGGACAAGTATTCTCCTCCTCGATCAGATCGAAGGATTTTTATACTTTTTTCAGTTTGTTTTTTGACCATGCTTTGATACTCTTTGAATTTATCAAATGCTTCGAATTTATGTTTCATAAGATACACATATCCAAACCTAGATAAATCTTCTGTAAATGTAATAAAATATGAGTATCCACCTCTGGCATGAGTTGTCATAGGGCCACATACATCTGTATGTACAAGTCCTAACAACTCGTTTGTCCTATCTCCATGTCCACTAAATGAAGTCTTGGTCATTTTACCCATGAGACATGATTCACAAGTTCCTAATAATTCACAATCATAAGAATCAAAGAACTTTTCTTTGTACAACTTGTTAATCCTTGTCTCACTAATATGACCAAGTCGACAATGCCAAAGTAAGGTATTATTTACATTATCTCTCTTACGTTTACTATTTTTATTAACATGAAAAATATTATCATTCAAGCATAGAGTCAACAAACCATTGTCAAAAATGCCATGACAAATTATTTCATTAGAAAAATTAATCGAGCAACCATTGCTCGTTACAGATATTTGATATCCTTGTTTTATCAACAAGGGTACAAATACAATATTTCTAATGATCTTAGGCATGTAATAATAATTTGTTAGCTCTAAGATCTTCTCAGAAGAAAACTTCAAGATATATGTCCCTATAGCTTCTGCTTGGATAGAATCTCCTCCAGCGCCATAGAGCTCGAAGTCTTCCTTCCTCAAACTTCTAATTTTCTGCAGCCCCTGCAATGATTTGCAGATATGAAAACCACAGGCAGTATCTAATACCCATGAGTTTGAAATGGAAGAATTTAATGATAATATTGTATGTATCTCATACATACCTTTTGGTGCATTATTTGCACCAGTCTTCACTGTTGCAAGATAAGCCTTGCAATTCCTTTTCCAATGACCTACCTTGCCGCAGTGGAAGAAGGTCGACTGTCCAGAGGTATTCTTTCCCTTCTTTCTCTTATTTATACCACCTTTAGGGTTCAGCCTCCTTTTAGAACCCTTTTTGCCTGCCTTCTTCTTGGAGATCCCATTCACAAGAAGAAGAGGAGCCTTATCCTTCTTGATATGGCTCTCTGCTGTTTTGAGCATATTTAACAGCTCAGGCAAGGAAGAATTCAGTTTGTTCATGTGATAGTTCACGACAAACTGAGAAAATGATTCTGGAAGTGATTGCAGGATTAGATCCTGACTCAACTCCCTATCCATAACAAAACCTAATTGACCTAATCGAGTGATCAAGTCAATAACCATCAGAACATGGTTTTGTACGGATGACCCCTCTGTCATTCTGGCATGGAATAACTGCTTAGATATCTCATATCTTACAGTCCTACCCTGTTCTCCATAAAGCTCTTTTAAATTGAGCAATATGGAATGAGTGTCCATGCTATCATGCTGCCTCTGTAACTCATTTGTCATAGAGGCAAGTATGATACACTTGACAGTTAAAGAATCATTTTGCCACATCCTATATGTGGTTTTTTCTTCCTCTGTGGCATCCTCCCCAACTGGCTCAATGTCAGGGGTATCGAGAATGTAAGAAAGCTTCTCTTGACTAAGTACTATTTTAAAATTTCTTAACCAGTCCACATAGTTGGTACCAGTCAATTTATTTGTATCCAAAATGGAGCGAAGTGAAAATGAAGAAGCCATTAATCTACATAATAAAGAACATTACATAAGCGAACAACTCAAGATGATATACACAATTAAATTAGGACTTTAATTTTATTGTGTCTCTCACTATTTTTATCAGACATCATAACCCTCTAGTATGATGTTTGAGAAAACCCTGATTGATTTTCTTAGTGGGATTGAGACCCTAATTCCTTATAAAAGATCTTGTGGTTGCACAACAAATCTTTGATAAGTTTAAAGGTAGGAAACTCTTTCCTATTGCATCTCATGCAATTCTCAATAAAAACCCTGGCCTCTAAAACATTAATACCCTTGTGTTTACACAACGGACCATAATGTTTTAGTTAAGTAGGACCCTTCATTTTAGTACAGTCAAAATAGAATATAAATGCTTTTGTGGTTACACAACAAAGCATTATACTCAAAAAATTACTGTAAGCATCTTGATGCGCCAGAACAATATTATGTCAGTTTCCATAATTGGTCTTGTGGTTACACAACAAACCTAATATGGTTCGTGACATAGTAATGTCCTAGCATGAAGGAAGGCCATAATATAGTGAATATAACACCGAGCATCCCAGTCAAGAATTAAATTAATCTAATCAGCCAGGTAAGTGGAAGAGAGGTGGGGGTCCCCCCGTTCTTTCCTTAGACACCAATAAATTTTGGCCAGGTCAGACAACGGAACCAATTAGAAACCACATTCTCTTTACCAATCATGAACCACTTTCCTAGACATCGATTGATCAATTAGACATCATCGACTGGTTCTGCTATTGGTTAATTACACTACAACTTAATATCATTTTACAGAGGGTTTTTCAGGTCTCAATGCATATTTAATTTCTATATCATAATAAATACATGAATAAAAGAAATTAGCATCATAGTGAACACACTTCAATATGACAAAGCAACATTCCATAATTATATACATCATATTTTAATTATGAAATAATAAATATGATCTCATCATATAGCATCATAGTGAACACAATTCAATATGACAAAGCAACATTCCATAATTATATACATCATATTTTAATTATGAAATAATGAATATGATCTCATCATATAGCATCATAGTGAACATAATTCAATATTACATAGCAACATTTTATAATTATATACATCATATTTTAATTATGAAATAATGAATATGATCTCATCATATAGCATCATAGTGAACACAATTCAATATGACAAAGCAACATTCCATAATTATATACATCATATTTTAATTATGAAATAATGAATATGATCTCATCATATAAATATCATATTAAAACATAAATAATGATCATATCATATTTATAAGATTGCCTTTAAATCATTAACATATCATCATATGATTTAATTCTAACAAGGTTGCTCTGATACCACTGAAAGGTTTTAATGCAATGGCAGAAGCATGGATTTCAAAACAATTATTATGAAATCATAAAATTAAAATCTAACTCCAAGATCATCTTATCAGAAATTAAATCATATAATATGCATTAATATCAAATAAAAGATATAGAAACATACCTCTTATCGCTAAACCCTGATTTGTGCTTAGTTGCCGGCAGCAATCTATTTGAGTTTCCACCAGGTGCCCACGTGTTCACCCTCCAACGTTGATCCACACGAGGACTCGATCAACTCTCTAGCACTAATTAGAAAATACTCTGCAATTAAATTCTGATTTATCAGAATTTAAATGCAATTTGGGCAGAACCTCCTTTCTTGGATTTGCTGTCACACTGTTGGACCTTTTCTTCCCTTTCTTTCTTGCTCCTTGTCTTCTTAATTTTTATTCCAATTCTCTAAGCATTTTGAAAGATTTCTTGTCCTTTATCAGGACCTTATCTAGGCTAGAGAGAAGGAATAAAGAAAATTGGACAAGCAAAGCCTCTTGTAAGAAAGAAAGAAGATCTCTGAATACCCGAGACTCCTCGGCGTGCACCCCTATTTATATTGCACGTAAAGGTGCAATCCAAAATATCTCACACCCTCTTACAAATTATCTCATGCCTCTTGTCTATTTCTCATGCCCCATAAGTTAAGAAATACCATGTGTACATCAAAATTGGGTTGAAGAGATGCCTTATTTCAGAAAGACTCTTCGATCTTAACTTACGGTGTTCAGATGAGAAGTCACGAAGCTTCTCTTATTGGCGCCATCAACCCATGCCTTTGGATCTGGAAGAAAGCCCATCCAATGGCCAAGATATATGGTGCCAATTTGAAGAATGGTGCAAGAGATTAATGGGCGTGGATAATTTAAAACTTATCTCCCCATTTGAAATTTCAAAGGGGCGCTTCCAAGAGGTGGCGCATGGATTTAATCCTTATCCTTTTCTTAATTTTTCTACAATGAGTTTAATACTCAGAAGGACTCTTAGGTGCCTCCTAAGACATCTGAAATACATTCGTAGAATAAAGGTTATAGAGAAAAATAGGATAGACCTTATCTAAAGGTGGCGCCAACTCCATCCATGCGCCATGTGGCTCATGCGCATGGATTTAAATCCACAGCCAAGAGAGAGACTCTTAGGTATGTGGTTCCCTGGTTTTTGGCACCCAACAGCAAGCCCAATTAAAACACTTCGAACCCACTTCAAGACCAAATCCAATTTGGCTCAAATTGGTTCTAAATTAGCCCAAATCGGAACCCGATTCGAATTCGATTCGAATCTAAATGCTAGGGTTTGCAACATGTGCTAGCATGTTTAACTTGCAAACATGGTTTAATCAAATTAAACCCATGATCAATTTCCTTTGTGTGTGACCCATTGGGTTCTACATCTAGCCAGCAGTGAGTTCAGGTGCAATTTAAACTAATTTGGTTAGAACACAATCTAGCCGATTTAGGTCAAATCAAGCTGAACCATTTTGATCAATCAGAACAGCTTTTAATTAATGATCGAATTAAACTCTTTAATTTGATCAAACTCACAAGACATGATTGACGTCTAGCAATGTATCATGTCTACCTGGTAGATATGGAATTTTGATGGAAATACCAAAAATACCCTTCAGTGAAAATTACCGTGCAACTTGATCTTACGATCATCCTGCATCCCGAATATAAGTTTGGGTATGGTAAAATGTCAAACTCAATTTTATATTCATATTTCTCTTGATCAAATAATAATGATTCAATTTATAAAAATATTAGAAATTATTTCTAATTTTTTTCATAATGCTTTGATTAAAGTCTTCCTGAATCATTATTTGATTGAAGCAGATAGGATACGATCTCCTCTTACTAGGAGCGATCATTTCCATATTGACCTACTCACAACCTTCATAAGCAATCCATCATATCCAGAACATCCCGTACATGATTAAATCATGAATGAGTATGATCCAAAATATGGATTCATACTTATAAGGTTCTATGGCAGTCTCAGGTCAAAAGATTTACATGCACAATTCCCACTATAAGAAAAAATCTGTTGACATGTAGATAAGACTCCATCAGATATTCTTTAATTGGATCAATTCAGTGAATTCATTCTCTAATGAACACTTACATCCTTATATTAGTGTCATACACAAGTAATTGTGAGATTAATTACCCTCTCTACCGAGCATATACAGGATGTACCAGTCTTACCAAAAATATTGATCCCCTACTCAATGTTCCATCGACTAGGAATATTTAAAATTAGAGTTTTAAGGTTTTAGGTCTCACTTGGTATGATCGCATCATAACCCTAAAACCATAGACCTAATTTATGGGATTCATCAAAATAAGATGTAGCATATGATGAACTAAATGCCTTTATTTATTTAAAACATCAGTACATGAGTTGTCGGGAGACAAAATAATATCCATCTATTTAGACATTTTGATTGGTTTATAGGGCATATTCCTTTCACTGATATCGGTGTTGCCCTACACAAGCCCAAGAGGACCATCAGGCAACCGGACCGATATGGCTTCGAGGAGACACTGTCATATGCCCTGGTGACAGCGAATGGAGACCCATATATGTATCAGGAGGCTATTGAGAGCCAGGACAGAGAGCGGTGGGTCCAGGCGATGTCCGAGGAGATGCAGTCTCTCCAGCAGAACCAGACGTGGCGATTGGTGCAGTTGCCATAGGAGAAGAGGCCCATTGGCTGCAAATGGGTCTACAGTCGTAAGGAAGGGCCTTCAGAGCAGGGAGGTATCAGATTCAAGGTGAGGTTAATGGCCAAGGGATACTCCCAGAAGGAAGGCATCGACTTTAGCGAGGTCTTCTCTCCCGTCGTCAGACATACTTTCATCAGAGTGTTGTTGAGCATTGTAGCAGCTCAGGATTTAGAGCTGGAGTAGATGGATGTCAAGACGGTGTTCCTCCATGGGCATTTGGAGGAGAGGATTTACATGGAGCAGCCACCTAGTTTCAGGGATCCAGGATCAGAGGGAAAGGTCTGTTTGTTGCAGAAGTCACTGTACGGGCTGAAGCAGTCGTCGAGGCAATGGTACAAGTGGTTCGACTCCTATGTGCACAGCATTGGACTTTCCATTGTGAGTTTGATCCCTGTGTTTATGTTCAGTCTCTTAAGGATGGTTCTAGGGTGTTCCTACTCTTGTATGTGGATGACATGCTTATAACATGCAAGAGTAGGAAGGTTGTGCAGGATCTGAAGGCATCCTTATCACGGGAGTTTGAGATAAAGGATTTGGGCCCTGCAAGGAAGATCCTAGGCATGGAGATTTTCAGAGACCGAGCCCGGAGGGTGCTGCATCTATCTCAGGGGGGCTACATACAGAAGGTCTTAGAGAGGTTCGGGATGAAGGGAGCAAAGCCGGTGGAGCTGCCACTTGCCGGTCACTTCAGACTCTCGAAGACCATGGTGCCACAGACTGAGGTGGAGGCTCAGGAGATGGAGACGGTTCCTTATGCTTCAGGAGTTGAGAGCTTGATGTATGTGATGGTCTGTTGTAGGCCAGACATCGCTCATGCAGTGAGTCAGGTTAGCAGGTTCATGACGCAGCCTGGCAGGAGCACTAGAGAGCTCTGAAGTGGATATTCAGATACCTGGTGGGTTCAGTTGGAGTTGGCATCTGCTACGAACAGTGAGGAGGTACAGTGGGATACTCTGACATGTCCAGGGAGGCTCAGGGGCTGATTGGCAGTTATGTAGATGCAGACTTCGATGGAGATGTGGATACCCGGAGGTCTATGACAGGCTTCATCTTTAGCCTGTATGGAGGTCCTATTTCTTGGAGATCGAGTCTGCAGCCTATCACGGCCTTATCCACTACAGAGGCAAAGTACATCGGGCTGACAGAAGCAGCTAAGGAGGCAATTTGGTTGAAGGATTTGTTAACGGAGATGGGCCTTACTCAGGAGGCCATTAGAGTGCACTATGACAGCTAGAGTGCACTTCTATTAGCACAGAACTCAGTCTATCATGCAAGGACAAAGCACATCGACATTCGGTATCATCGGATTAGGGAGCTTGTGGAGGATGGCAAGGTGGAGCTGGTAAAGGTACACACCAAGGAGAACCCAACTGATGCACTTACGAAGGTACTTCCACAGGATAGCTTTCAGAGATGTGTTGAGCTGATTCGACTGATGGATAGAGTGGAGCTGGTTGAGGCCTTGGGACACCAAGGTGGAGATTGTTGTGATCCAGGTGGTGTGCCCAAGGCCCAGGAGACCAAGGCTAAGGCCAAGGTCCATCATTCATGAGGGCTTTATGGTGGCTCTAGGGCTAGTTGGGCCCTAGGTTGAAAGGCTGTGGGCCTTTCGGGTTCTTGAGGTCTAGATTATGTGGGCCTCAAGGGACCAACTCTTTATGGACGAGGTCTGAGCCCAGGATAGGTGAAATTAGGTCAAGTCATGGGTGTATATAGGCTTGGGTTAACCTAATCTCCTATAGAGTTGGTCAAGGGAGTTTTGGGTTTGGGTCACTTGACCTTGTGTTTATATATACATGCACTGTATAGGTTTGATTAAGCCAAGGAATACGAAAATCTTTTCTCCCAAGTCTCTCTCTCTCTTCTCCCTCTCTCTCCAACTATTCTCCACACCCCAGGAGCAAGAAACCCTAGGGTTTCTTGCCGCCAGGTCCATAGAAGGCAGGAAAAGCAGGGGAGGCGCTAGGGTTTTGAGCCCCTCCCCCTTTGTGCCGCCAACCATATTGCCTCTTCCTCTCTTGCAGCCACCCAAACATCAGGTCCAAGATATGAAATCTCTTGCTACGAGGTTGGTACAAGTTCCTCTCAGATCTGGAGTGGATCTGAGGTCGTTTGAGGTGCGGGTAAGATCTCCATCAATAGATCTACAGGAAAGGCTACAGCAGGATAGATCTACAAGGTCTGGTTCTATCTACCTTCTTCCCTATCTAGAATACCCCGATTTGAGATCTACAAATTGGAAAACCTTGGTCCAGGACTTATCTAGTTGGGTACCAGATCTTGGATTTTTTAGAGGTGATCTTAGAGGTGTTCTTCATCTGGAACGAAAGGCTGATGAAGAAGATAGCAACCAGGCTGATTTCGTTAAGGACCTTCGATCGAGTCCAAAAGTCTCCAGATTTGTTCGTTGCTAGTTCCACTGCACCCAAGGTCCGTGGGAGGAGCCAGGATCGTGCTCCAATAGGATTATCCTAAAGAAGTAACTAGCCTTCTTAGTGAGTTTCATGATGTCTTTCCTAAGGATCTTCCAGATTACTTACCGCCTATGAGAAATATTCAACATGCCATTGATTTAGTTCCTGGATCTACCCTACCCAACTTGCCCCACTATAGGTTGAACCCTAATGAGCATGCCGAGCTACAAAGATAAGTTGGAGAGCTGATAAAAAAAAAATTGTGAGAGAGAGTTTGAGTCCTTGCATAGTTCCTGCACTACTGACTCCAAAGAAGGATGGTACATAGAGGATGTGCATAGAGATAGCCGTGCCATTAATAAGATCACCATTAAGTACCATTTTTTCATTCCTAGGTTAGATGACATGTTAGATATGATGGCCGGATCCACTATCTATTCTAAGATTGATCTTAAGAGTGGTTACCATCAAGTAAGGATTAGACCGGGAGATGAGTGGAAAACTGCTTTCAAGATAAAAAATGGTTTATATGAATGGATGGTGATGCCATTTGGATTATCTAATGCCCCTAGTACCTTCATGAGGTTGATGACCCAAGTACTACGACCATTTATAGGAGTATTTGTAGTCATATATTTTGATGACATTTTGATCTATAGTCGAACTAGGGAAGACCATTTAGATCACCTCCAAAGAGTGTCAAATTCTTAAAATAGAAAGCTTGTATGCTAATCCTAAGAAGTGCGCCTTTATGACAGACCATATCATTTTTTTAGGTTTTGTTGTTACCCCCAATGGTGTATCTGCTGATCCTGAAAAGATTAGAGCAATAGTTGAGTGGCCGGTGCCCAAGAGTGTGCATGACTTGCGGAGTTTTCATGGATTAGCAACCTTTTATCGTAGGTTCATAAAAGGGTTTAGCACCATAGTCGCTCCCATCACTGACTGCATTAGAAAGAAAAAATTTGAATGGACTAGGGCAGCCAATAGAGTCTTTCTAGACATTAAGGACAAGATGACCCATGCCCCAATCTTACGTCTCCCTAATTTTTTTAAGATTTTTGAAGTAGTGTGCGATGTGTCAGGAGTTGGGATTGGTGGTGTCCTTAGTCAAGAAGGTCATCCGGTAGCATACTTTAGCGAGAAACTTAACGATTTTAAACTCAAGTATTCTACCTATGATAAGGAGTTTTATGCGGTAATTCAAGCTTTAAGATATTGGAGGCATTACCTACTACCGTAAGAATTTATTTTGTACTCTGATCATGAGGCCCTTAGATTCCTAAATTCTTAAAAGAAATTGAATCATAGACATGGTAGGTGGGTCGAGTTTTTGCAAGCCTATACTTTTGTTTTGAAACACCGTGTAGGTGTAGAGAATTATGCTGCTGATGTCCTGAGTCATCATCATACTTTGCTGTCCACCATTAGTATAGAAGTTATTGATTTTGATAAGGTTAAAAAAAATTATGAGGAGTGTCCAGATTTTGGTGACATACTTACCACTTTATGTAAGAGGCCATTTAGAGAATGTAGTGATTATATCCTTCAGGATGGTTACCTATTTAGAGAAACTAGGCTGTGTATACCCCGTACATCCTTAAGAGATTTTTTGGTTTGGAAATTACATGCTGGAGGATTAGCTGGACACTTTGGTAGGAATAAAACTATAGAGTTGGTAGAAGCCCAGTTCTTTTGGACAAGCTTGAAAAGAGATGTCGTCCGAATTGTTATCCAATGTAGAACATGTGCCGTGGCCAAGCAGAGAAAACAAAACACCAGCTTATATACACCCTTACCTATACCAGACTATCCTTGGCAAGATGTTAGTATGGATTTTATTTTGGGATTACCTAGGACAGCTAGGAAGCATGATTCTATTCTAGTGGTTGTAGATAGATTTTCAAAAAATAGCCCATTTCTTGTCCTGTTGCCAAACGTCTGATGCATCGAAAGTTGCAAGGATATACTTTGATGAGATTGTTAGACTACATGGATTGCCTAAAATCATTATTTCTGATAGGAATGTTAGATTTATGAGCTACTTTTGGAAAACCCTATGGCACCTTTTAGGCACAAAACTAAAGTTTTCTTCTGCCTATCATCTGCAAACAGACGGTCAGACCGAAGTGGTTAATAGGAGTCTTGAAAATCTTTTGCATTGCTTGATTGGGGAACATATGGGTAACTGGGATCTTTTGCTGCCCCGAGCTGAATTTGCATATAATAGCTCTGTTAATAGGTCCATTGGCATGAGTCCTTTTGAAGTAGTTCATGGATATCAACTTAGAAAATCAATAGACCTCATCCCACTACCCATGCATGCTAGGATTTTCGAATCTGCAGAGTCATTTGCACAGCATGTCAAGAGTTTGCATAAAGAGATCAGTAAAAAAATTAGTATGAGTAATAAAGTTTATAAACAGAATGCAAATTCTCATCGATGTGTTCAAGAGTTTGCAGAGGGAGACTATGTGATGGTTCGATTGAGGCCTGAACGATTTTTCCCCAGAATCGTGAAGAAGTTACATGCCCGAGGAGCAGGTCCATTTAAGATCATAAAGAAAATCAGATCAAATGCATATATTGTGGACCTACCTTCTGATTTTGGGATTAGCTCTACTTTTAACATTACAGATCTTGTCGCCTATAAAAAACCAACTCGAAAACCTAGTGAGCCATTTAAGCCTGAACCAACCTTTGAGAGTGAACCTGTTCCTGAGTGTCCACCGCCAAAATATCAGCAAAATACGATCAGATTGAGAGAATTTTGGATGAGCAGATCCTTTCCACCCGGAGTCGAGGCTATCAGCGGTATCTAGTCAGATGGCGAGGTCGATCAGAGTCTGAAGATACTTGGATCACTCGAGAAGAGCTGCAATGCATTGATCCTGATCTACTTGAGCTTCACCAGAGCGAAATCGACCCACACTTGACAGGGTCGAGTTTTTCCCACCTCGGGAGAATTGGTGCAGACACCAAAGCCATCAAAAATTGGCAACATGATTTATGTTCAATTTGGATCGAAGAAGCCTCATTAGATTGATTCTACTTCAGTTATTTATTTTCAATCAATAAATTTTTAATGCATTTAGCTTTGGGTCCATAGGGCCATACTTGGATTTGTCCACGTCACCTTTGGAGCTACCACTCTCCACATGCCAAGAGAAGAAATATGCATGCCAGCGTGTGCCGTGCTCATGCCAAGTTGTGTCAAGTATCAAGCACCCACATGGAGTTCTATTTCTTCGTTAGAATTTTTTAAGAGTTCTTGGCTACTTACTTATTTTGTTGAAGGCTGATTTCTTTCTCATGATAGATTATAATGCTTTACTTTTTTGTGGAGGGTTGATTTCTTCCTTGTAAAAGATAAGAGATTACTAAACAAACAGGACCCTTAAAGTCCTATATAAATCCTTGTATCTTCCATGAAGAAGATAATGAATGATTTTACAAACTCCACAAATACTTGTATCAATCACTCCGAGAGGGAGAGGGTGTGAGACCCAAAATCGCCCCATAAGGGGAGGGTGTGAGGCCCACTTTCTATCCTACTCCTACTTAAGATCCAGTGTTCCTGCGACTCTAATTGACTCCACCATCTACCCACGCAAGCCTATTCCATCAAGAGAAGATCTGTCTCCTCCAGAATTTTTATCTGTCGTGCTGAGAGAAGGAGTGATTTCTTATTCTACAGATCATATGCTGTCAAGGACCTTCATTCCTTACCAGTTGATCTTTGATTTTTTTTTTAATCCCATGTTGGTAAAGATCTAGTTCTTTATCAATGGATCTATTTAGTTAAAAGATTAAGAGCCCTAATCAGAGTAGTTTCTTAACTACCACGATCCGGATTCTTATCATCTTCTTGAATTTTCTCACGGGTTTAATGTTTTATTTTCTCTCATTCCATTCTTATTTCTTTTTGCATTTACTCGTGAGCATGTTTAATTTCTGCTATCTGTTTATGAAATTCTCTATTACTAGTTGTTTACTGATCTCTCGAATGGTATTCATCTGTATCATTTAGATTGATCTCGCTTTAGTCTCATATCAATCAATCACGCCTCCTAAGCAGAGTATAGGCAACTATACTATCTATCCTAAAAATAATGAGCCCCTGGCTAGACGTGATTTGTTGTTGATGAACAGAAGAGAGCTTGATCATTAGGATTGATTTTTTTTCTCTTCTTTAGGGTTGTCCCGCATCAACAGTGCCCCTTGAACTCTTCAAGGTTCCTTCCATTGTGACCAACATGTTCACCAGTTTGGGTATAGTGCAATCGAGCTTGTTCATATAAAAATTTATAATAAATTAACTATATGAACTCATAAGGGATTGAAGAATCAAATCCATCTATAATTTTTTTTGCATTTCAAGCTTGAGCTTCTCAATGACTTTGATCACTATCATACAGTGCTAATAGACAGACTGCCCTTCGTATATCTTCAAGTTGAAGAGTTTTTTGGACACTTCGAAGTGTACAGTATGGCTCTGCTCACCATCAACTCTTGTAGGTGAGTTATCATAGCCCTGATAATGGGCATATGCTCATGCTAGCTTTGCAACTCATTTAACATAGATGGCAGCATATAGCATTTCATCCAACTGTCTTCATCCGTCCACCTTTCAAAAGTAGCTCTTTGCTCGGTAGTAGGACAGTTTGATAATACTATGGGTTTCTGGTCGAGTATATGACTTAATTTTTTTGAGGTTAGGATAATCTTGAGATTTCTGAGCTAGTCTTTGTAATTAGTTCCAGTCAAACGATTGGTTTCAAGGATGCGGGATATAGGGTTCGAGGCTGACATTGTTTAACTATGAGAGTAGAGATTCAAGTTAGACTTTTCTACTTTAATGTTATATTTGCTTCTAGAGTATTTAAGATGCAAACAATGGCTTTCACTAATTTTTTGGATCCCTCTACTCCCCAAGAAGGAAACAAAAATCCTAACATGATAAAAAGATTCCTAGTGGGTACTGCGGTCCCACTGATGCCATGCACCTCACCTAATAGTTATTGATAATATGCACACTGATGTGTAGGCAACTCTTTGCTCAGATGCTTCTCTAAGCATGTTGCAATGATTTGGTCTCTAGGTCATGTGGGCTCACCTAACAGTTATTGACCACACTTCTTAGTTAAGCCCGACCCATCATTCACAAGCAGATGCAAGGCCGTCATTGGATCCCTCACCTAATAGTTATTGGGCCTAACCCCATCCTTACCCTAGAGCAACTCTTTGCTAATAGAGTGGTTGTGTATTTTCAATGCAACTGAACCACTATGACAAGTTGAGAACAATCAATGTTGGTAGCACGCCCACACATCTACAATGGTGGAAGACCTATGGACTTAATATTTGTGAAAAGGTTTAGGTTTAGATCTCATCTAATCAGTCATCATATAACTAATCTAATTGACATGGGCTAAACCAAAAACACCAAACAATCTTATTGAAGACTCAATCTTCCAAATTGGCCAGATAAATGAAGATTGATGGGGGTCCCCCCGTTGCTTTTTTAGACACCAATAAATTGGTTAAGTAAGCTAACAGAACCAATTAAATAATCACATCTCAATTACTTACCTTAGACTTCAATAGGTCAATTGGTCCAAAAAGATTAACTCAAGCGAATCAGACTCAAACCATTGGCCAAATTAGGTCTTTAGGTTAATCGATTCTATATATGGGACTCAAAATCAATTTGATCAACAATAATTACATGACCATATAACATAATTGATCTAACCCACATCAATACTTGACTCAATTTGATCAATTACTTAATCGAATTAGATCCATATAATTCAAATCAAAAACCCTAGATGCAATCCTATTAAATGACCTAATTTTTGATTTTTCTATAACCAAAACCCTCATACACAAACACAAATTTTAGATTCTAAAATTAAATTTTAGATCTAAATTTTTTACATGTGAGGTAAGTTTTAAATCATAAAAATAATTTTTAGATTTAACATACAAACATATATCTCATATATGCATGTAAAATTCAGATCTAAATAAAATTCAGATCAATAACATGATGTCATATATCTCATATACTAATCATGGATCATATTGAAAGTAATTTTATGATCTAAATATACAATCATATATCTCATACATGAATCATGAATCAGATCATATAAAATTTTAGGTTCATGCATGCATCTACATATCATATAAATATGAACTAGAAACAGTTCTAGATTAAAATTCAGATCTATACAAGCTTTAACATATCAACTATATGTTCTAAAATTAAATTTAAAATAAAATTTTAAATTTAAAAATTTATCTATACATTTCATATATCAAAGAAAAATCAGATTTTGAATTTTTTTTCAAAACATGTATGTCAATTTCATGCATATGAAACCCATAGCTTTAATACCACTGTTGGAATTAATGTGTTGGAGCATGCATACATGTTTCAAAATTTTATTTTCTAAATATGACAGTGGAAGAAAAAATTAAAATACCTTTTAATCCATATGATGCATGCATAAAAATATAAAACACATGGATCTACTTCATATACTGAAATTGTACATATGCTGAAATTTAACTTGTGATCAAATTATATATCTGTTTCGTAATTTTCTTCTTCAAATCTGGATCTGAAAGAGAAGAGACTCTCTCTTAGCTACATAAATATCTGACCTCTATGGATATCTACTCGAGATTAGTCTGGAACAGCCTTCTTCAAATTAAATTTTTTTCTCTAAGAAAATTCAGCCAACTGAATCTGAACGAAGTCTGAATCATGATCAACACTTGATCTTCTTCTTCTCCTCTTCTGTTACCTTTCTATCCTTACTTGTGCTGCTACCATGCACTAGGAACAAGCACCAAGTGGATGCCCAACAGCCTTGGGTGTGGAGAAGAAGTGGGATGCCCAAAGAGCAAGGACGTGTGGACATCCAAAGCAAGGAGAGAAAGGGAGAGGAAGAGAGGGTGTGGGGCTTCTCTTTGTGGCATGGAGCTTGTTGGTTTTGATATCTAGGGACCTTAGGGGAGGTCTCTTTAAATAGATAAAAAGATTGAATCCTATTCAATCTCATAATACAAGTCCTACTTGCATTAAGTTTTCTAATAACTTAAGTTATTCAACTTTCATTAGAAATCTTTTTAGGTGCCAACTCTTGGAGCCCTTGCACCCACATAAACACACCCCAAAGTGTACCCAAGGGATGCTCAATATTAGATCAAAAAGCCCTCTAATCATGGGACATGTCCAACTTGATCAAATCAAGGTGGCACCCAAAAATAACTATCAAGAAAATTAATTAAAGATTTGCACCCTTAATTTATTTGATCCAAAACCTTAGATATCCAAAAATTAGAGTCTAATAAATCTAATTCATTTAGATTATTAGTAGATAATTAAGTTTGAATTATCTTATCAAATAAAAAATTTAAATGTAAAGAGAAAATTGGGTCCAACCATGTGCTAGCAAGGTTATCTTGAACCCAATCAGATTTTTTCAAACCCAATTGACACTTTATAAGCTCAATTGCTTATTCCAGATCTAATCCCTTTGTTGTGTGACCCCATAAGTTCAATTCTATCTGGTAGTGGATGTATAATGATTTCTATCAAAGTATCATTGAATCTCTTTTCAATAAGTTAGAATAATTTCACTCTAACTCATCAAGGATTATCGATCCAAAACAATCCTAGTGAGCTCTCACAATCCACAAGTGACATCTAGCAATATATAGTGGCAATCTAGTAGAACCAAAATGAACCTCTAGATGTAGTTAACATATGATTTAGTCCCTCTATCATGAGTCCCGATTAGATGACAGATTATGGATAAATCGTCAAATCTCAACATCAGTCATATGATAGATTCGATCAGCTCATGTCCTAATTGTTACTTCTATGGAAACTCCTTTTCATCAATCACACTACTGTGGCCATAGACTTTCGGACTTAGCTTTTCAAATTTTATAGGACTACTCCTCTCTATCAAGATCGATAGATCTCATCTTGATGTGTACCCTACTCCTACAGTGGACCAACTGTCACCAACATCCACTACAAGGGCTCATTGAGATCCATATTTATGTGTCAATCAAACTCCAGCAGCCTCACTATAAGTAGTAGTATCATCTCAAGTCAAAAGACCAGTCATACAACTACAGCATCGACATAATCACTGATAAATGAATAAAAATCCAAGTGATCTCTTATATGGTCATGCTTAGTACTAGTTGTTCTCTAACAACTATCTGTACTCGTTGTTTAGTATCTCGACACTGTAGATAGAGACTCATCTATCCCGAAGGAAGTGATCTGTGTGTCAGTCTATCCAGATCGATCACCATCCTCAAGATGATCCTATGATCGAGAGCATATAGAAATTAAATATATATCTCTAATTCTCAACATTTTGAGAATATGTATTGAAAGTTAATTTCATCGGCGATTCAAGGACACATCACATTTGAATGAAAAATAAACTTGCCCTTTTAGAAAAAGTATTTCCACTGTCATGCTGAAGGCCACTGGAGGAGGAACTATCCAAAATACCTGGAGAGCCTAAAGACCAAAAAGGGTGTTAAACCTTCCAAAGGTATGCTTGTAATTGAATCTAACCTTATGGTTTCTTCTACTTTTAGTTGGATATTGGGCTCTGGCTCGAGTGCTCATATATGTACCTCAATGCAGGATCTGATAGAAAGTAAGAGGTTGAGAGAAGGTGACATGATCCTTCAGACCGGCAATGGAGCAAAGGTTGCTGTAGAGGCCATTGGCACTTATCCTCTTCGATTACCATTTAGTGTTAGATTAGATTTGAAAGACTGTTATTATGTTTCTATAGTTAGTTGAAATTTAATTTCCATGTCTGTGCTAGCACAGAAAGGTTTTGAAATTAGTTTCAATAAAGATTTTTGTTTCATTTATTTATGAAATAAATTGATTATACAAGATCTTTTAATTGACAGTCTTTATCACTTGCATGTTGATGCGAATGTGAACCTAAATGAGCAAATAGTGAGTGTCGTAGGTTAAAAGAGACCCAGAGATGAAATTAACCAGAAGTACTTATGGAACCATAGACTAGGCCATATTAGAGAAGATAGGATAAACAAACTGAAAAAAGATGAGATCCTTAGCTCTCTTTGCCCAGAGCTATATCCAGCTTGTGAATCTTGCCTTCGAGAAAAGATGGCTAAGTTATCCTTTGTAGGATATTGGAAAAGGACCACAGAGTTACTTGCCCTGGTACACACCGATGTATGTGGGCCATTTGATGTGCAGGCCAACGGTGGTTACACCTACTTCATTATCTTTACTAATGATTTATCTATGTACGGATATGTGTATCTAATAAAATACAAGTCTAAGGTCTTTGAAAAGTTCAAGAAATTCAGATATGAAGTAGAGAAGCAGACAGGTAAACCTGTTAAAGTTCTTCGATCTGATCGAGGAGGTGAATATATTAGTCAAAAATTTTTGAGATATCTTAAGGACAATGGCATAGTCTCTTAGTGGACCCCTCTTGGAATACCTTGACTCAACGGAATATCCGAAAGGAGGAATAGGACTCTATTGGATATGGTCCGATCCATGATGAGCTTCACTGATCTACCCTTATTTCTTTGAAGATATGTCTTGTTAACTGCCATTCACTTGTTGAATAGGGCTCATTCAAAGTCCATTCCTACCATACCATATGAGATATGGTTTGGTAAGAAGTTGAGTCTGGATTATCTTAAGACTTGGAGATGTCTAGCCTATGTCAAGAGATAGATGACGAAAAAATTAGAGGATAAATCTATTATAGCTCATTTTATAGGGTATCCAAAAGAATCTATGGGATACTACTTCTATTTTTCACAAGATCACAATATGATTGTGAGTCGAAATACCGTATTCCTAAAAAAATAGTTTATCCAAGATGACGGCAGTGGGAGGTTAGTAGAGCTCGAAGAGAAGGTCTCTGAAGAGCCCAGAGCTATAGATCCTTAGGAACCTATAATTCATGAGCCAGTAGTTGATGTTTTTTTACTGCCTCATAGATCTAGCAGGGTCTCCCGACCTTCTGAAAGGTACATGGATATGCTTACAGAGAAAGTGAAGAAAATATTCTTTATAGGAGATAGGGGTCATGGTGATGATCCCAATACCTTTGACGAGGCGATATCTAACATCGATTTTGAGAAGTGGTTAGATGCAATGAAGTTAAAAATTGACTCAATGCACTCAAACCAAGTCTAGACTTTAGTGGATCCACCTAAGGGCATTATTCCTATTGGGTGTAAATGGATCTATAAAAGGAAAATAGATACCGATGGTAAGGTAGAGACCTATAAAGCTAGGCTTGTGGCTAAAGATTATAGTCAGCATGAAGGCATTGACTATCAGAAAATCTTCTCATCCGTAGCCATGCTGAAATTCATCCGCACTCTGCTTGCTATTGTAGCTTATTACGATTATAAAATGTGACAGATGGATATAAAAACTGCCTTCCTGAATGGATATATTGAAGAAGATATCTATATGGAGCAGCCTATGAGTTTTCCATCCAGTGATGGTGATCACAGAGTCTGCAAGCTACAAATATTCATATACGGATTAAAGCAGGCTTCTCAAAATTGGAACCATCATTTTGATGAGGCAATCAAATCATTTGATTTCACAAAAAATGAAGAGGAACTTTGTGTATACAAGAGAGTCAGTAGGAGTACAATCACTTTTCATGTACTGTACGTGGATGATATTCTCTTCATTGGAAACGACATTTCCAGGCTGACCATGGTCAAAAGATGGTTGTCCAAAGAATTCTCTATGAAAGACCTAGGGGAAGCATCCTATATTCTTAGAATAAAGGTCCATAGGGATAGACCTAGATAGATGCTTGGCCTGTCACAAAAGCTGTACATAGAGAAGGTGCTGAAGAGGTTCCGCATGAAAAACTCTAAGAGAGGTCTTTTACCTCTTAGGCATGGTATTCATCTCTCCAAGACGATGTGTCCGACCACATCTAAGGAGATTCAGCACATGAGTAGGATTCCTTATGCTTCGACAATAGGGAGCTTCATGTATGTCATGCTATATACCCGACCTGATATTACCATTACCATGAGTGTCACGAGCAGATATCAGTCGAATCCAGATGAAGAGCACTAGACAGTTGTGAAGAACATCCTTAAGTACTTAAGGACTAAGGATCTATTTTTGATCTTTGAAGGTGATTCTGAGTTGTGATTCGATGGTGTATTCTTGTTTGATTTACTAGAAGGGTTCTGAGTAATCGATTAATAGAGGCTTACTAGAAGGGTTCTGAGTAATCAATCAACAGAGGCTGAGTGTGCTATAGATGTATAGAATAAATTCTGATTTTAATGTTAGTTGTAGAACTGGATGTCATACCATGACACAGTACTGCAAAGATAATGGCACCATAGCTCTTGCTAAGGAGCCAAGGTCTCATCAGAAGTCCAAACACATAGAGCACCGACATATGTGACTACCTCATATTGAGGTGTGAAGAGTAGACTCCACGGATAACATGGCAGACCCACTGACTAAGCAGCTGAGCCAACCGAAAATAGAAGTTCACCTTAAAAAGATAGGACATAGATTTATGGCCAATTAGCTTTAGTTCAAGTGGGAGATTGTTAGATGTATGTCCTATAAGCCAATATGGCTGACATATTGTAATTAATCTAGGACATAATTTTATACTTAATATATTGATATGATCAATAAAAGGATAAATTCTTTTTCATTCAAGTGTAATGTGTCATTGAATCGTCCATGGAATTAGTTTCGATACATACTCTCAACGTGTTGAGAATTAGAAACATGTATTTAATTTTTAAAAGCTCCCGATCAAAGTATCATCATGAGGACAGTGACAGATCTAGATAGACTGGTACATAAATCACTTCTTTCAGGATAGATGGATCTCTAATCTACTATGTAGAGACATAGGGCGATGAGTGCGGGTGGTTGTTAGAGAACAACTAGCACTGAACATGACCATACGAGAGATCACTTGAATTTCTATTCAATCATTAGTGATTGTCTCGATGCTGTAGTTGTGTGATTGGTTCTTTGACTTGAGATAGTACTACTGCTCACAGTGAGGCTATTGGAGTTTGATTGACATATAAACATAGGTCTCAATGAGCCTTTATAGTGGATATTGATGACAGTTGGTCCACTATAGGAGTAGGGTGCGCATCAAGATAAGATCTATCAATCTTGATAGAGAGGAGTAGTCCTATGAGATTTGAGAAGCTAAGTCCATAAATCTATAGCCACAGTAGAGTGATTGATGGAAAAAAGTTTTCATAGACATTACATCTGGACTTGAGCTAATCAAATCTATCATATAACTGATATTGAGGTTTGACGATTTATCTATGACCTACCATCTAGTCGGGACTCATGATAGAGAGATTGAATCACATGTTAACTACACCTAGAGGTTGATTTTAGTTCTATTGGATTGTCACTATATACTGCTAGGTATCACTGATGGATTATGAGAGCTCACTAGGATTATTTCGGATTGACAATCCTTGCTGAGTTAGAGTGAAATTATTCCGACCCATTTAAAAGAGTTTCAATGATATAATGATAGAGATCATTGTATATCTCACTATCAGATAGAATTAAATCTATGGGGTCACACAACAAAGAGATTAGACCTGGAATAAGAAATTGAGCTTATAAAGTATCAATTGGGTTTAGAGAAACCCATTGGGTTCATGATAACCTTGCTAGCATATTATGGTTGGACCCAATTTCTCTTTCCATTGGGATTACTTATTTGATAAGATAATTCTAACTTAATTACCTGCTAATAACCTACATAAATAAGATTCATAAGACTCCAATTGTTGGGTGTCTAAGGTTATGGATCACATAAATTAAGGGTGCAAGTTCCTTATGAATCTCCTTGATAGTTATTATGAGGCGTCACTTTGAATTGTTAAATTTGGGCGTGTCCATTAATTAGAGGGCTTTTGATTTTCATATGAGGTATTTTTTGGGTGTAAAAGAGTGTGTCTAATTATGGATGCAAGGGCTCCAATAGTTGGCGTCTAATGGGCTTCCTAATGTATGTTGGATAACTTAAGTTAATAGAAATCCTAATGCAAGGACTTGTATTATATGATTGAATATGATTCAATCTTTGTGCCTATAAAAGGGGACCTCTCCTAAGGTCCTAAGATCATCCAAGATAGCACCTCTCCATCCCAAGAGAACCTCCCACACCCTCTCTTCCTCCCTCTTTCTCTTCTCCTTAGGCATCCCCATGCCATACTACTTGGGATGCGTGTCTCAAGTTTTGCGCACCCCCAAGGCATTGGGCGGCCCTTCATCCACTAGTTGGTGGTCTCTTGTAACACTACAAGGCAAGGAGAAAGGCTAGAGAGGAAGAAAAGATAAGGATCAAGGAGAAAGATCAAACGTCTATCGCGATCTAGGTTTCGTTCAGATTCAGAAGGTTGAATTTTGAAGAATCAAAATTTAGATCTTAAAGGGCTATTCCAGGCTGATCTTGAGTTAATACTCATAGAGACCAGATACTTGTATGGCTAATAGAGAGCGTCATCTCTTTCAGATCTAGATTTGAAGAAAGGGATTGCGAAAAATGTATGTGATTTGATCATAATTTAAATTTCAGCATATATCAATTTCAGCATATGAAATAAATTCATGTGGTTTTATATTTTTATACATATAAAATTTAGATTAAAATTATTTTAATCTTATTCTCCACTGCAATGTTTAGAAAATTAAATTTTTGAAACACATATGCATGCTTCAAATTCCAAATTTCAACAATCCTAATCCGATCAGATTAGGTCAGTTCAAGAGTCCCAATCAACTAGGACTCTTCCTAATTAATTTTTAAATTAAATTCTTTTAATTCTGACGAGTCCAGAAGTCAAGATTGATGTCTAGCAATGTGTCATGACTACCCGAAAGATTTAAAATTTAGTGAAAATATTAAAATTATTATTTTGTGGTGAGTTACCGTGTAATTCAATCCTTCGATCACACAATATCTCAGACAAGCTATGGACATGAAAATATATCAAGCCCAAATATCTATCCATATGTATCTCGATCTAATGATGACTCGATTGATGAACCAGTAGAAACTTTTTCTACTGTTCATCACTGCTCTAGCCAGACTCTTAGAGTCATCATCCTATGAGATCACATAGGATATTCTCTCCTCCTATAAGGAGTTATCAATTTCATGTTGACCACTCACAACCTCCATGCATACTTCACCATACCTAGAATATCTCACACACATCTCAAAGTGGCATGCTAGGGAATAAATCAAAGTAAGGATCTATATACACAAGGTACCATGGTGATCTCAGGTCAAAGGATCACTTGCACTACTCTCACTGAAGAACCATCTATTGATATGCTGTAAGGCTCCATCAAATTTTTCTCCTATAGATCAGTTTAGTGAACTTATTCTCACTGAAGAACCATCTATTGATATGCTGTAAGGCTCCATCAAATTTTTCTGCTATAGATCAGTTCAGTGAACTTATTCTCTAATGAGCACCTACATCTTTGTATAGTGTCACCATACAAGTTATTGTGAGATCAATCATCCTCTCTATTGAGCATACCTAGGATGTACCAGTCTTACCGACATCATCGATCTCCGACTCGATAATCCAATGATTGAGAATATTTTTAATTGGGGCTATCAAGATTTTAGATCTCACTGGCATGATTTCATCATTACCCTAATCTAGGAAATTTATCATAATCATAAAAATATGATGCAGTAAATGATAAAACATAATTTTTCATAAATAAAATAACTAATGTCATGCAAATGAGCAGGAAGATAACATAAGAAAGTTTCTATCACATTACACATGCGATTGGCTTGTAGAGCACTATTCTTTCACTTAGTAGTATATAGTGGCAATCCAATAGAACTGAAATAGAACCTCAAGGTATAGTTTTCATGTAATTCAGTCCTTCTATCGTGAGTCTTGACTAGATGGCAGGTCATGAATAAATCATCAAACTTCATCATCAGTCATATGATAGATTTGATTAGCTCAAGTCCAATTGTGATCCTCATAGAAACTCATTTTCATTTATCATACTGCTGTGGCCACAAACTCTCAGACTTAGCTTTTTAAATCTTATAGGATTACTTCTCTCTATCAAGATCAATAGATTCATCTCGATGCACATCCTACTCCTACAGTGGATCAACTATCACCAACATCTACTACAAGGTCTCATTGAGACCATTTTTATGTATCAATCAAACTTCAGCAGTTTCACTGCGAGTAGTCATACCATTGCAGGTCAAAAAACTATTCACATAACTACAACATCAAAATGATCACTGACGATTGAGTAGAAATTCAAGTGATCTCTCGTATGGTCACGCTCAGTACTAGTTGTTCTCTAACAACTATCCGTACTCATTGCTCAGTATCTCTATACTGTAGATCAGAGACTCATCTATCCCGAAAGAAGCGATCTGTGCGTCGGTCTATCCGAATCGATCACTATCCTCATGATGATACAATGATCGAAAGTATTTAAAAATTATATATATACCTCTGATTCTCAACACTTTGAGAATATATATCGAAGTATTAATTCCATGGATGATTCAAGAACATATCACACTTGAATGAAAATACAACTTATCCTTTTATTGATCAAATCAATGTATCAAGTATGAAATTGTGTCCTAGAGTTATTACAATATATCAGCCATATTGACTTTCAAAACATACATCTAATAGATACCTCCCCTCCGATCACTCTCTTCTCTCCACCCTCCAGACCCTCTCCCTCTCCTGCAACCACCTCTCAAGGTCCATCCCCACCGTGATCATTAGCCTTCGGAGCCTCATCACTCGCGACCTCTCCCATAACAACTTCTTCGACCACATCCTTGTTGGGATTGGCTCCTTGGACTCTCTCTCTGATCTCAATCTCTTCTCCATCTGACCCCCTCCCTCTGGCCTTTGCCACTCTAATTCCTCTTGACACTTTCTCTCATCTCTAGCATGCTCAATATGTCCTCTAATTCCTTTTCTGTATGTGATTAAATATGATATTTTAGATATATGTGTCAAATGGAGGCTCTACCAATGTACAAGCCTCCATTTTAATATTTTATATATATATATATATATATATATATATATATATATATATATATATATATTAGATGTAGAATTTTCTTGTTGAATTTTCTCATGTTTCCAGCTTACTCTTTTATTATAGCATAGTGACAGAGAGAATAATCCAAGAAGCGAAGAGACAGAGCAACCAATTGTTCAAGTCATGAAAAATTGGGATATGCTGTTCATTTCAAAAGCTGATTTTTTGGGTTGCTAAGAATCAAAGTCTCTAGTAACAGCAACGAACTGTATCCCCATTGCATTACTTCTCAAACTCTATTTTTTGGGTTGTATATGGTTTATTCCAAGGATAAGTCATCTGAGAATCCCAACAAACCCTTGAACATTACCAATTCTAGGATACTCTTTTTTTTTTTTGGTACATTCTAGGACACTCTTTTAAGTGCTCCAACGATTAACTTCAAAAAATGATTTCTACAGAAGGTGAAATTTTCTTGTATTTTTGTTCTAGTAATGCAAACTACCTTTCACTGTGAGTTAAATAAAAAGCCTCACGTCTCTTTTTTATAGGAACATATAGAACTCTTCCTGTGTGATTTGACAGAATTTTTAATCTTTAGATTTTTTGGTGGAAAATTTGTAGATATGTTTAGTGGATAGATCAGAACCAATAATGCAGATTTTCAATTGGGATATTTTATTATTTATTTCAGCAAAGAGGAGAAAATATGTTCTTCCAGTATGATCAAAGTCCTTTCTCTCATTGGATCGATACGGATCTCGATGCACTATCTTTTAGCTAGGTGCTTCCATGGCTATTTGGCTAAGATGGCTTAATTTATTTTAAAAAACTAGTTCATTTTTGAGGATGGGACTATCTTGGCCTTTGTTTGGATGAGATGGCATTTGAATATATATATATATAAGAGTAAATTTGGGTAAGATCGATCGAATTTGGGCTCAAATCCGATCATGTCAAAACTAGCCAATGGGAGTCCTATATCAATAATTCAAGAGGAGATTTTTATCTCTTAGGCATAGAATTTATCTCTCCAAGAAGATGTGCCCTAACACATTTGAGGAGATTCAACTAATAAGTAAGATCCCTTATGCTTTGACAATAAGAAGCCTCATGTATGCCATGCTATGTAATCGTCCTGATATAGCTCTTTCCGTGAGTGTCATGAGCAAATATCAGTCAAATCTAGGTAAAGAATATTGGATTGATGTGAAGAACATCTTTAAGTACATGAGAAGGACTAAGAATTTATTCTTGATTTTTGGAGAAAGATCTGAGCTGAAAGTGGATGGATACACTGATTCAGACTTCATGTCTAATATCGATGATAGGTTTATATCAGGATATATATTCTTATGTAATAGAGGTTCGATTAATAGGAAGAGTTTCAAACAACTAATCATCATGGATTCAACTATGGAAGTCAAATACGTCATCGCCTCTGAAGCTACTAAGAAAGTATTCTAGTTCAAAAGTTCATTGCAAAGCTCAGTGTCATGTCATCAGATGCCATTATACTGTACTATGACAATAACAGCACCATAGCCCTCGCTAAAGAGCTAAGGTTTTATTAGAAGTCCAAGCACATAGAGTGATGGTTCCACATCATACGCGATACCTCAAGAAGAAGTTCATCGAAGTGTAGAGAGTAGACTCTATAAAGAATGTGGCGGACTCACTAACGAAGTCTCTCAGCTAGCAGAAGACTGAAGTTCATCTTGAGAAGATGGGACTTAGGCTTATGGCCAATTGACTTTAGTATAAGTACGAGTTTGTTAGATGTGTGCCCTAGAAGCTAATTGTTGGCTGATGTATATTATAATTTTGGGACGTAAATTTGTACTTGTAAATTTTGTTCATTAATAAAATGGATAGTTTTTAATTTTAATCATGTTTTATATGTGTCTACGATTCATCCAAGGGATTAACAGATGTAATATATATTCTCAAAGTATTGAGAATTTAGGACATGTATTATTGATGGTTAATTCCTAAAAGCTCTCAATCGAAAGATCATCACGGAGGATGGTGATCGATCCAATTAGATGGGTGCATGGATTACTTCGCTTTTGGACAAATGTATCTCGAGTCTACAGTGTGGAGACACTGGAGCGAGAAGGTGTTAGAAACTGATGATTTTATGCATGTAGTTCTAAAATTTTTATTTAATAGTAAAAATAAATATAGATTAAAATATTTTTAATCCAAGCATGCATTAGATCTGATCACTAAATACCTAAAAGGATCTATCATATGAATATGGATCATGCATTTGAAAATCTAATTTTGAAAACATAAATAAAGAGGAGATCAGATCTCCATATCTTATCGCGGGTCGTTCTACACTGCAGCCGATCGTCATAGATGTCTGAGTTCCTCAAGCCACACAAGCATCCGACCTCTATAGATATTCACACGAGGTCTTGATCTGATCAGAGACTTCTTGATCGCCCTAGGGTGCTAGCTCCCTTACAAAGATCGCTTCCTGATGGTTGAAGAAGGTCCTCCTCTATTTTTTTTCTCTTCTCAAGAGAACTTCTAGAGGAAGGGGAGGAAGAAAAGGACAGAAGAGGCTAGGCGTATGAGAGAAATTTCCTTTTCTTAAAACCCTAGGGTGTCCAACTCTTGGACCCCTTTTATAGGTGGCGTTAAGATGGGATAAGGAGGGGGCATCCATTTTTTTCATGCCAAAAAGAGGTGGGGCATGAGAAAAAATCAGCATTGATTTTTCCTCATGCCAACTCCCTTCTCAATGCCAACTAACTTTCCTTCCTTTCCTTGATTTCTTTTCTTCTTATCCTTATCTCAATTTGAATCAAATTCAAATTAGTTTTTATTTTAAGTTTGAATCAAATTCAAACTTCAAAAATCAGATAAGGAAAGATAGATAAGGATAGAGTGGAGAGAGATTCCCAAGAGGGGCCCAACACTGGGGACTCACATCCCAACCTTTCTCTTCTCATTTTCATGTGTGCATGAAGAGGAGGTTCGCTCTCTTGTGCCCCTTCCTTCCCTAAGCAATTGATGAGATCCATCTAGCGTCTCTTTTTGCTACCCCACTTTCTTTCTTTTCCTTCTCCTTTCTGCCCACATAGAAGGATCTCTTCCTTCTTGTTGCCGCCTAAGAGAGAATCCCTCTTCCTTCTTCTAGTTTATTGTCCTCTTCCTCTTTCTTAAAAAGAAAAGAAGAAGAAATCAGATTTGATTTGAAGGGAGAAAGATCTTCAAGGGAGCTAACACTCCGATGATCTTTAGAGCCTCCTGATCAAGATAAGCTCTAATGGAAAATGTGTTCCAAAGTCAATCGTCAGCCTGTTGACGATTGTGCTCATCTTGTAAATTATATATAAATTTTTATTAATAAAAATTATTTAATATTTTTAATATAAATTTTCCATCTTTGAACTCCTATGTTGTAATGAAGTCCATAGGACTAGAATTAATCGACAAAGGAGGATTTGTCGTAAGTCTTTAAAAATGTTCACGACCAAATGATATGCTATTAATAGGATGATGCAATATCGAGTATAGGTCATTGCGCACCATATGAGTTGGTTGTCCTCTTAACCAAGGAGTGTGAAGATATTGTTATGGTATGCAGATGGAATGTGTTAGATGTGTGCGCTAGATGCCAGATCGGCTGACACATTCCTGTACAAATCTAAGGGCAAAATTATAATTTTGACTATAAATGAATAAAAAGGTTATTCTTCTATCACATTATGTACATTGTGCCTATGATACATCCTTTGAGTTAGTGAGAATATTAATTCATATTTTCAAGAGTTAAAAATTTAAGGTATGAATTTACATAACTAACTCATAAACTACTCCTGACCATAGGATCATCATGAGGATGGTGATCGATCTGAAAGGTTGGTGTACGATCGCTTTCTTAGGGTAGATGAGTCTTGAGTCTACGGTGTGGAGACACCAGAGCGAGAGTACAGGTATTCATTGAGAATGAGAGTACTGAGCGTGACCACCTCGAGCAGTCATAAGGAAGTCTACCTTCTCGTCGATGACTAGCTCGATGCTGCAGTTGTGTGTCTAGTTCTTTGACCTGAGATGCATCGTTGGTTCATCTTGAGTGTGTTATAGTTTGACTACACCATAACTCAGACTCCTAGCCATCTGAAATCCTGAGGTGTATGTTGGCTGTAGCATATTCATTGTAGGAACCAGATTGCATCAAGATGGGATCTATCAACCTCAGTAGATGAGAGGAGTAGTCCTATGGTGATCGAAAGATTGAGTCCTTAAGCCCATGGCCATGGAAGAGTGAAATAATGGAAAAGAGTTTTCCATTGGGATTTCACATCGGTCTCAGATCGATCGATTGATTCATATGACTGATGTTGGGTTTGACGAGTTCACCTTAACCCTAATTCAGTCGGGACTCATGATAGAGGAACTCAATCACACAGGTAACTGCACTGAGAGGTTTATCTTCAGTTTTGATGGGTTGCCACCATATACTGCTAGGTGTCACTGGTGGATTTTGGGAGCAATTAGAATGATTTTGATGATCAATCATTCTAATTGTCTGAATCAGAAGAGTTCTGATCCATCGAAAGGAGTTACGATGATGTCGATGATGAGATCACGACATGTCTCATTACCATACAGAATTGAACCTAACTGGATCACACAAATAAGGGTTAGGGTCTGGATGTCACCAATTGAGCTACCCCAATTGATTTGGATAAGATCCAATTAGGTTCAAGAAAATCATGCTAGCACTCGATTGAGCCTAACTTTCTCCTCGTGTATTCTTTTCTGTCTCTACTGAGCCAAATATGATCTGGCTCATCCAGAGAACCTTAGGAAGATTTCTCTCAGTCTAATTGAAGCTTGTCCAGCTCAGAAAAGGCTTATCTTAATTCATGAGATGAATTTAAGACAACACCTGTCAATTTCTAGTACCTACCAATTTTATTTTAGGACATCTGTCAAAAATTGACATATGGGTCTTAAACTGAAGAGGACTTATTGGAGGATTTTTGTGGAGTGTCCACATGCCTAAACCTAATCAAATTGGGTGCCATAATCAGATTATGGCATGAGCCCAATTGGATTTAAGTGGGCGCCCCAAATGGATAAGAACCAAAGAGTCCTGATAAACTTGGACTCTTTGGCGCCACTCTATTTATGCTTATCCAATGTTGGGGCCACCTTTTGGAGAAAAGGTGGGGTTCTTATCTTATATGATCAGATAATATCACTCCATCAATTAGAATTTTTCCAAAATTTATTGGAATTTTTTGATTGGTCGAATGATGTGGCACTGCGCAGCATACAGAAATTATATAAACCCTGCTGCACCTAGGGTTTCGAGATAGAACTTGTTTTATACAAAAAACCTATTAGCTGCTGCCCACTCCTCTCTTCTCTATGTCCTCCCTATTCTACTTTCTCCCCTCTTCACATCCAAGAAGTTGGACATTCATCTGGCAAAGGTACAAGGCGTGGTGACGCCTGGAACAGAAGGCTGCAGGACATCTTCGACAGGCTGCTGCTCCAACTTCAGAAGGAGTTCTGAAGTACTTCCAAATCAGATATTGATCTGATTTTTGGAGCATAGAATCATGAGGAGAAGTTGTTCCAGATCCTACCTAAGTGGATACTAGTAGAGGCCAGGTGCTTGCATGGATGCATCAGAATCTCAGGCAGTGCTGCGATCATCTACAGGGTAATTAGATTACCCTTGAGGTATGTCTATATTTCTCATACTTTTAGATTTAATTTTAGATTTTAAATATCAGATAACAAAATTAGATCTAATATACATTAGATTTGAAATAGCATAGGATAAAAATATAAAATTTATTCTGCCCCAGATTTGGTGAAATCTGGAAGATCCTACACAGGAAAAAGACGAATTTTCCCTTCAAGTGGTATCAAAGCCAGGTTGTTGGCTCTATTTCAGATCTAATTTAGATCTGATTTTAATTTTAATTTATTTGATATTAAAAAATTTTAGATGTCACATCAGATATGATAGGATCTGAAATTAAAATATTTAAAATTAAATCTAAGATGATCTAACATGCATGAGATGCATGACTAGACTAGGATTAGTTGAATCCATGAATAGTCTTAAGTTTTATATTTTAATGAGATTAAAATATGAATTAAATCTAATTTATTCTCTATTTTTTTGATGTTATAAGTGTTATAATTAGATCAGAAAATAAAAAATCAAATTTTAATTTTTTCATAAAATTAATCTGTTACATGCCTAGACTAGTTGTAGAATTGATCTAGTAACTTATCTAGAATAGATTTAATTTTGAATAGTTCAATTTAAAACTTATTTTTTAGATATTACATGTGATGTATCAGATCTGAAAGCATATTAATTAGATTGATTTTTAATACATGAGATATATGCAAAGCATGTATTTGTTAGATCTTAAATTGTATATGTGATATGTTAATTTAGATCTAACTAGTTTTATAGTTAAATTTATATTTCTGGTTAAGGTGTTCCTCATGGCCGTCCGATCATAAGAATGAAGTAGGATTTAAAGGCCCTCTCCTTTCATTCAATGGGGCATTCATATGACGTGTAGGGGTGCGCGTGTTCATCCTTAATCAAAAATCAAAACTTACTTTTCTGTAAAATTCTAGATCCTGAAACTCTAGGATTTATTATACATGCTTTGTTTATGAACCCAAACTTAATTATTGTATTAAGTTTATGAAATTAAATTAGGTCTAAAATTGAGAATTTCAGATCTAAGATATTTTCATAAAATTGGGTTCGGGCTTGGGTAGCTCAATTAAGTCTAGCGGTTGATCAAACCGAATCAAGAGTTGGTTAGGTGGGATCATGAAAGCTAATAATTGACCAGCCTAATAGGATTAAGTCTGGGTCAAGATCGAATCACATTTAGATGTGACTCGATCAAGTTAAGACCTAATTTGGCTTAGAGGTTAGAGTCTGGATTGTAGGCTAACCCAATTAGTTTTGGTTCGATAATTTGGTGTCTAAGATAAGTTCGGCAGATGTGATCGATTGATTTTTAATTGGGAGCTACTCGACTCGAATGCGTTCTTGTCGAGTTAATGGCATATCCTTTCCACCGGTCTCACTTACCTGGCCATATGTGTCGATCCAGTTCTGATTTGAGGTGGCTAACAATTCGAGCTAACCCATGCCACTAGGTTAGTCATAATTGTTATGACTATATCAAGTCAAGTTTAAAGAGATCTAAATCAAATCTCCCTAAGAAAATATTAAGTCTAGGTCTTCCACCATTGTGGATGTGCGGACCCTTCCCAAGGTTGATTGTTCTCGGCTGGTTACAGTGGCTCAGTTGCACCGGAAAGACGCAACCATGTCCATTAGGCATTAGATGCTATGGATTAGAGGATGGGTTGGGCTCAATATTCTGGAAATGGTGAGGGACCCAATCAGGAATCTAGTTCATGCAAATGGTGGGTTTGGCTTAACTAAGGATTGGAGCAATATCCCAGATACGGTGAGCTTCATGAATTAGAGACCAAGTTTTGGGTGCACCATGATTAGAGAATCATTGGACAAGAGTTGTCCACTCATCGGTTGACCCATCACCAATAACTGTTAGGTGAGGTGATGAGCTAGTCGGTAAGACCGCACCACCCACTAGAAATCACTAATCATGAAGATTTTCACATCTCTACCAAGGGAGTGTAGGGATCTGAGAAAATAGTGGGAGCCTAATTTGTTTAAAAATAAAAACCCTAAACAAATTGGTTGAGTCTGATTACAAAATCTAACTAGAAACTTTCGACTCTCTACAGGAAACATGTCTGCCTCAAACCCCCTGATCAAAATTCTAGACACTCATAGACTGACTGGACCAAATTTTAATGACTGGTTGAGGAACTACAGAATTATTCTAGGTTTCAAAAAATTGACTCATGTCTTGGACCAGGACCCACCTGCCATGCCAGCACGTCCGACTGCTAAACGAGAGCGTCTCTGCAAAAGTGGACGGACGATGATAACAAAGCCAGATACTACATGTTGGGTGCAATGTCTGATGACTTGCAGCGCCAACATAAAAATATTTTGACTACCCGTCAAATGTTGGCTCACCTACAAGAGTTGCTTGGTGAACAGAGTCACGCAGCCAAGTATCAAGTCTGTCAAAGACTTTTTAAGGCCAAGATGCGTAATGGGCAGTCAGTCCAAGATCATTATTTGACAATGATCAAGAATCTTGAGGAGCTTGAGAAGCTCGGTATCATCTTAGACAAGGATTTTCAGATTGATGTGATCCTTCAGTCCTTGTCCGATACATATGGTTAGTTCATCATGAACTTTCATATGCATAAGATGCAATGTACCTTGGCCGAGTTAATGAATATGCTGGTTACGGCTGAGCTTTCAATGAAAGGTTCAAAAGGCTTAGTTCTTACTGTAGAGCGGACTTCTTCCAAGAGAAAGTATTTTGGAAAGAAAAAGAAGTCAGTGAAGAAGCAGAAGGTGGATGGTAAGAACAAGAAGACAGGACCAAACAAGAAGGCAGCTGATAAAGAAAAATGTTTCCACTGCCAATCAGAGGCCTAGAGATAGTCTAAATGATAGGTATATGTGGCATCTAAGGCTAGGTCATATAGCGAAAGACAGGATTAACAAATTGGAGAAATCCGGGCTATTGAGTCCATTGACTTCTGAGTCATATCCAGTTTATGAATCATGCCTTCAAGGCAAAATGACCAAGCTCCCTTTTGTGGGACATGGGGAAAGGGCCACAGACCTACTTGCCCTAGTACATACGGATGTGTGTGGTCCATTTGATGTGCCGGCTAGAGGCAACTTTGTCTACTTCATTACCTTTACCGATGATATGTCTAGGTACGGGTATGTGTTTCTAATGAAACACAAGTCTGAAGCCTTTGAAAGGTTCCAAGAATTCAGACATGAGGTAGAAAAACAAACAGGAAAGCCCATTAAGGTTCTTCGATCAGATCGAGGAGGAGAATACCTTAGTCGAAAATTCCTAGACTATCTTAAGGACAATGGTATAGTCTCACAATGGACTCCACCTGAAACGCCTCAACTCAACAGAATTTCAGAACGGAGAAATCAAACCCTATTAGATATGGTCTGTTCCATGATGAGCTTCACGGACCTCCCTAATTTTCTTTGGGGACATTGTCTCATGACAGCAATTTATGTATTGAATAGGGTTCCCTCTAAAACTGTTCCTACCATATCGTATGAGATATGGCATGGTAAGAAACTAAGTCTGAATCATCTCAAAATTTGGGGTTATCCGGCTCATGTCAAGAGACAACAGACGGACAAGTTAGAGTTCAAGTCTTTTAGAGCTCGATTCATAGGATATCCTAAAGAGTCATTAGGATATTATTTTTATATTCTGGAAGACCACAATGTGATTCTGAGTCGAAATATTATTTTTCTTGAAAAATAGTTTATTCAAGATGGTGGCATCAGAAGAATAATTAAGCTCAAGGAGAATGTCTCCCAAGAGCAACGAGCTAAAGAACCTGAGGAACCTAATCAATCAGAACCAGTCCTAACACAACCTCTTCCACCTCGTAGATCGACTAGGATTTTCTGTCCTCCTGAAAGGTACCTAGGTACCATACAAGAGGATGTAGAGGAAATGTTTCTCGCAGAAAATAGGGTTCATGGTGATGATCCCAAGACCTATGACGAGGCGATATCAGATATCGATTTCGAGAAATGGTTAGAGGCAATGAGATCAGAAATTGACTCGATGCACTCAAATCAAGTCTGGACCTTGGTAGATCCACCTAAAGGTATTGTACCTATTGGGTGTAAATAGATCTTCAAGAGAAAGATAGGTGCAGATGGGAATGTGGAGACATTCAAGGCTAGGCTCGTAGCGAAAGGTTATAGTCAGGGCGAAGACATTGACTATCAGGATACCTTCTGGCCCGTAGCCATGCTAAAATCCATCCGCACATTGCTTGTTGTTGCAGCCTATTTCGATTATGAAATATGGCAGATGGACGTGAAAACGGCATTCTTAAATGGACATCTTGAGGAAGATATCTATATGGAACAGCCGCATGAATTCACATCTAGTGATGATGATCACAAGGTCTGCAAGCTGCAAAGGTCCATTTATGGACTTAAGCAAGCATCTCAGAGTTAGAATACTCGTTTCAATGATGTGATCAAAATGTTTGGTTTCATCAAGAACGAGGAGGAACCATGTGTATTCAAAAAGGTCAGTGGGAGCGCAGTTGTCTTCCTCGTATTGTACGTGGATGACATCCTCCTAATTGGGAATGATATTTCCATGTTGACCTCAGTCAAAGTATGGTTGTCTAAGGAGTTTTCTACGAAAGATCTAGGAGAGGCATCCTTTATACTGGATATTAAGGTCTATAGAGATAGACCAAATAGGATGCTAGGACTTTCACAGAAGATGTACATAGAGGAGGTGCTAAAGAGGTTTAGCATGAAAAACTCCAAAAGAGGTTTATTGCCTTTTAGACATGGCATTCATCTCTCCAAGAAGATGTGCCCTAGCACACCTGAGGAGATTGAACGCATGAGCAAGATCCCTTATGCTTCGACAATAGGGAGCCTGATGTTTGCCATGCTATATACGCGACCTGATATAGCCCATGCTGTGAGTGTCACAAGCAGATATCAGTCGAATCCATATGAAGAGCTCTGGACTTCTGTGAAATGTATCCTTAAGTACTTGAGAAGGACTAAGGATATGTTTCTAGTCTTTGGAAATGGAGAACTCTAGATTCAGGGATTTACGGACTCAGACTTTATGTCTGATATAGATGATCGAAAGTCGACATCTGAGAGTCTGTTCATTTGCAATGGTGGTGCAGTTAGTTGGAAGAGTTCCAAGCAAATGGTAATTACAGATTCCACCATGGAGGCAGAGTATATTGCCGCATCGAAAGCTATGAAGGAGGCATTCTGGTATAAGAAGTTTGCCATAAAGCTTGGAGTGATGTCATCAGATGCCATCCCTCTTTACTGCGATAATAATGGCACCATAGTCCTAGCTAAGGAGCCAAGGTCTCACCAGAAGTCCAAGCACATCGAGCGGCGATTCCATCTAATCCGTGATTACCTCGAAAAAGGTTATGTTGAGGTCAAGAGAGTCAACTCCACAGATAATGTGGCAGACCCACTAACTGAGCCATTGGGCCAACAGAAGATCGAAGCCCACCTTGAGAAGATGGGACTTAGATATGTAGCCAATTGGCATTAGGTCAAGTGGGAGTTTGTTAGATGTGTGCCCTAGATGCCAGATCGGCTGACACATTCCTATACAAATCTAAGGGCAAAATTATAATTTTGACTATAAATGAATAAAAGAGTTAGTCTTCTATCACATTATGTACATTGTGTCTGTGATACATCCTTTGAGTTAGTGGGAATGTTAGTTCATATTTTCAAGAGTTGAAAATTTAAGGCATGAATTTACATAACTAACTCATAAATTGCTCATGACCATAGGATCATCACGAGGATGGTGATCGATCCGAAAGGTTGGTGTACGATCGCTTCCTTAGGATAGATGAGTCTTGAGTCTACGGTGTGGAGACACCAGAGCGAGAGTACAGGTATTCGTTGAGAATGAGAGTACTGAGTGTGACCACCTCGAGCAGTCATATGGAAGTCTACCTTGTCGTTGATGACTAGCTCGATGCTGCAGTTGTGTGTCTAGTTCTTTGACCTGAGATGCATCGTTGATTCACCTTAAGTGTGTTATAGTTTGACTACACCATAACTCGATCTCCTAGCCATTCAGAACCCTGAGGTGTATGTTGGCTGTAGCATATTCATTGTAGGAACCAGATCGCATCAAGATGGGATCTATCAACCTCGATAGATGAGAGGAGTAGTCCTATGGTGATCGAAAGATCGAGACCTTAAGCCCATAGCCATGGCAGAGTGAAATAATGAAAAAGAGTTTTTCATTGAGGTTTCACATCAGACTCGGATCGATCGATTGATTCATATGACTGATGTTGGGTTTGATGAGTTCACCTTAACCCTAATTCAGTCGGGACTCATGATAGAGGAACTCAATCACAGGTAGCTACACCGAGAGGTTCATCTTCAGTTCTGAGGGATTGCCACCATATACTGCTAGGTGTCACTGGTGGATTTTGGGAGCAATTAGAATGATTTTGATGATCGATCATTCTAATTGTCTGAATCAGAAGAGTTCTGATCCATCGAAAGGAGTTTCGATGATGTCGATGATGAGATCACGACATGTCTCATTACCATACAGAATTGAACCTAACTAGGTCACACAAACAAGGGTTAGAGTCTGGATGTCATCAATTGAGCTACCCCAATTGATTTGGATAAGATCCAATTAGGTTCAAGAAAATCGTGCTAGCACTCGATTGAGCCTAACTTTCTCCTCGTGTATTCTTTTCTGTCTTTACTGAGCTAAATGTGATCTGTCTCATCCAAAAAACCTTAGAAAGATTTCTCTCAATCTAATTGAAGCTTGTCCAGCTTAGAAAAGGCTTGTCTTAATTCATGAGATGAATTTAAGACAACACCTGCTAATTTCTAGCACCTGCCAATTTCATTTTAGAACATCTGTCAAAAGTTGACATATGGGTCTTAAACTGAAGAGGACTTATTGAAGGATTTCTGTAGAGTGTCCACATGCCTAAACCTAATCAAATTGGGTGCCATAATCAGATTATGGCATGAGCCCAATTAGATTTAAGTGGGCGCCCCAAATGGATAAGAACCAAAGAGTCCTGATAAACTTGGACTCTTTGGCGCCACTCTATTTATGCTTATCCAATGTTGGGGCCACCTTTTGGAAATAAGGTGGAGTTCTTATCTAATATGATTAGATGACATCACTCCACCAATCAAAATTTTTCCAAAATTTATTGGAATTTTCTGATTGGTCGCATGATGTGGCACTGCGCAGCATACAGAAATTATATAAACCCTGCTGCACCTAGGGTTTCGAGATAGAACTTGTTTTATGCAAAAAACCTATTAGCTGCTGCCCCCTCCTCTCTTCTCTATATCCTCCCTATTCTCCTTTCTCCCCTCTTCACGTCCAAGAAGTTGGACATTCATCTGGCAAAGGTACAAGGCGTGGTGATGCCTGGAACAGAAGGCTGCAAGACATCTTCGACAGGCTGCTGCTCCAACTTCAAAAGGAGTTCTGAAGTACTTCCAAATCAGATATTGATCTAATTTTTGGAGCATATAATCATGAGGAGAAGAAATTCTATATTCTACTTATGTGGATATTGGTGGAGGCCAGGTGCTTGTGTGGCTACATCAGAACCTCAAGCAGTGCTGCGATCATCTACAGGGTAATTAGATTACCCTTAAGGTATGTCTATATTTCTCATACTTTTAGATTTAATTTTAGATTTTAAATATTAGATAATAAAATTAGATCTAATAGGCATTAGATCTAAAATAATGTAGGATAAAAATATAAAATTTATTCCACCCCAGATTTGGTGAAATCTGGAAGATCTTACACAAGAAAAAGATGATTTTTCCCTTCAAGTGGTATCAGAGTCAGGTTGTTGACCCTATTTCAGATCTAATTTAGATCTGATTTTAATTTTAATTTATCTAATATTAAATGATTTCAGATGTCACATCAGATGTGATAGGATCTGAAATTAAAATATTTAAAATTAAATCTAAGAAGATCTAAAATGCATGAGATGCATGACTAGACTAGGATTAGTTGAATCCATGAATAGTCTTAAAGTTTATATTTTAATGAGATTAAAATATGAATTAAATATAATTTATTCTTTACTATTTTTTATGTTATAATTGTTATAATTAGATCATAAAATAAAAAATAAAATTTTAATTATTTCATAAAATTGATCTGTTGCATGCCTAGACTAATTGTAGAATTGTTCTAGTAACTTGTCTAGAATAGTTTTTATTTTGAATAGTTCAATTTAAATTCTATTTTTCAGATATTACATGTGATGTATCAGATCTGAAAGTATGTTAATTAGATTGATTTTTGATACATGAGATGTATGCAAAGCATGTATTAGTTAGATCTTAAATTGTATATGTGATATGTTAATTTAGATCTAACTAGTTTTGTAGTTAAATTTATATTTCTGATTAAGATGTTCCTTATGGCCGTCCGGTCATAAGAACAAAGTAGGATTTTAAGACCCTCTCTTCTCATTCAATGGGGTGTTCATATGACGTGTAGGGGTGCCGCGTGTTCATCCTTAATCAGAAATCAAAACTTACTTTTCTGTAAAACCCTATATCCTGAAACCCTAGGATTTATTTTACATGCTTTATTTATGAACCCAAACTTAATTAATGTATTGAGCTTATGAAATTAAGTTAGGTCTAAAATTGAGAATTTCAGATCTAAGACATTTTCATAAGATTTGGTTCGGGCTTGGGTAGCTCAATTAGGTCTAGTGGTTGATCAAACCGAATCAAGAGTTGGTTAGGAGGGATCATGAAAGCTAATAATTGACCAGCCTAATAGGATTAAGTCTAGATCAAGGTCGAATCATATTTAGATGTGACTCGATCAAGTTAAGACCTAATTTGGCTCAGTGGTTAGAGCCTGGATTGTAGACTAACTCAATTAATTTTGGTCCGACAATTTGGTGTCTAAGGTAAGTTGGGCAGATGCGACCGACTAATTTTTAATTGGGAGCTACTTGACTCGAATGTATTCTTGTCGAGTTAATGCCATATCCCTCCCACCGGTCTCACTTACCTAGCCATATATGTCGACCCAGTTCTGATTTGAGATGGCTAACAATTCGAGCTGACCCATGCCACTAGGTTAGTCATAATTGTTATAACTATGTCAAGCCAAGTTTAAAGACACCTAAATCAAATCTCCCTAAGAAAATATTAAGTCTAGGTCTTCCACCATTGTGGATGTGCGGGCCCTTCCCGGGGTTAATTATTCTCGGCTGGTTACAGTGGCTCAGTTGCATCGGGAAGACGCAACCATGTCCATTAGGCATTGGATGCTATGGATTAGAGGATGGGTTGGGCTCAATATTCTGGATACGGTGAGGGACCCAATCAGGAATGTAGTTCGTGCAAATGGTGGGTTTGGCTTAACTAAGGATTGGAGCAATATCCCAGATACGGTGAGCTTCATGAATTAGAGATCAAGTTTTGGGTGCACCATGATTAGAGAATCATTAGACAAGAGTTGTCCACTCATCGGTTGACTCATCACCAATAACTGTTAGGTGAGGTGATGAGCCAGTTGGTGAGACTGCACCACCCACTAAAAATCACTAGTCATGGAGATTTTTACATCTCTACCAAGCTCTATCAAGGAATTGTAGGGATCTGAGAAAATAGTGGGAGCCTAATTTGTTTAAAAGTGAAAATCCTAAACAAATTGGTTGAGTCTGATTATAAAATCTAACTTGAAACTTTTGACTCTCTACAGGAAACATGTCTGCCTCAAACCCCCTGACCAAAATTTTAGACACTCATAGACTGACTGGACCAAATTTTAAGGACTGGTTGAAGAACTACAGAATTGTTCTGAGTTCCAAAAAATTGACTCATATCTTGGACCAGGACCCACCTGCCATGCCAGCACGTCCGACTACTGAACAGAGAGTGTCTCTAGAAAAGTGGACGGATGATGATAACAAAGCCAGGTACTACATGTTGGGTGCAATGTCTGATGATTTGCAGCACCAACATGAAAATATTTTGACTGCCTGCCAAATGTTGGCTCACCTACAAGACTTGTTTGGTGAACAGAGTCGCGCAGCCAAGTATCAAGTCTGTCAAAAACTTTTTAAGGCCAAGATGCGTGATGGGCAGTCAGTCCAAGATCATTGTTTGATAATGATCAAGGATCTTGAGGAGCTTGAGAAGCTCGATATCATCTTAGACAAGGATTTTCAGATTGATGTGATCCTTCAGTCCTTGTCCGATGCATATGGTCAGTTCATCATGAACTTCCATATGCATAAGATGCAATGTACCTTGGCTGAGTTAATGAATATGCTGGTTACGTTTGAGCTTTCAATGAAAGGTTCAAAAGGCTCAGTTCTTACTATGGAGCGAACTTCTTCCAAGAGAAAGTTTTTTGGAAAGAAAAAGAAGTCCGTGAAGAAGCAGAAGGTGGATGGCAAGAACAAGAAGACAGGACCGAAGAAGAAGGCTTCTGAAAAGGGAAAGTGTTTCCACTGTCAGTCAGAAGGCCATTGGAAGCGAAACTGTCCTCAATATCGGGCCACCCTGAAGAACAAGAAGGATGGTCCTTCTAGAGGTATGCTCATTATCGAATCTAACCTTATGATTTCTTCTGCATCCAGTTGGGTGCTTGACTCTGGTTCTAGTGCTCATTTGTGCACTTCTATACAGGGTCTTGAGGAGAGCAGGAGGCTGAGGGATGGGGAGATGATCCTATGTGTCGAAAATAGAGCAAGAGTTGCTGCTGTGACCGTAGGAACCTACCCTCTGCGATTACCGTTAGGATTAGATTTAGTTTTAAGAGACTGTTATTATATGCCTGCAGCAAGCAGGAATTTGATTTCTATTTCATGTTTAGCACAAGAAGGCTATGGGATTAGCTTTCATAAGAATCATTGTAACATATTTTATGAAAATAATAAAGTTGCAAATGATTTTGTTATTAATCGTCTCTATCAGTTACATGTTGATGTATCTGTTTTTAATATTGAGCAAAATATGAATGCCATAGGAATTAAAAGGCCTAGAGATAGTCTAAATGATAAGTATCTGTGGCACCTAAGGTTAGGTCATATAGCAAAAGACAGGGTTAACAAATTGGAGAAATTTGGGCTACTGAGTTCGTTGACTTTCGAGTCATATCTAGTTTGTGAATCATGCCTTCAAGACAAAATGACCAAGCTCCCTTTTATGGGACATGGGGAAAGGGCCACAGACCTACTTGCCCTAGTATATATGAATGTGTGCGGCCCATTTGATGTGCCGGCTAGAGGCAACTTTGTCTACTTCACTACCTTTATCGATGATATGTCTAGGTACGGGTATATATTTCTAATAAAACACAAGTCTGAAGCCTTTGAAAGATTCAAAGAATTCAGACATGAGGTAGAAAAATAAATAGAAAAGCCCATTAAGGTTCTTCGATCAGATCGAGGAGGTGAATACCTTAGTCGGAAATTCCTAGACTATCTTAAGGATAATGGTATAGTCTCTCAATGGACTCCACCTGGAACGCCTCAACTCAACGGGATTTCAGAACGAAGAAATCAGACCCTATTAGATATGGTCCGATCCATGATGAGCTTCACAGACCTCCCAGAATTTTTTTGGGGATATTGTCTCATGACAGTAATTTATATATTGAATAGGGTTCCCTCTAAAACTATTCCTACCACATCGTATGAGATATGGCATGGTAAGAAGTCAAGTCTGAATCATCTCAGAATTTGGGGTTGTCCGGCTCATGTCAAGAGATAACAGACGGACAAGTTAGAGTTCAGATCTTTTAGAGCTCAATTCATAGGATATCCTAAAGAGTCATTAGGATATTATTTTTATATTTTGAAAGACCACAATGTGATTGTGAGTCGAAATGCTATTTTTCTTGAAAAATAGTTTATTCAAGATGGTGGCATCAGAAGAATAATTAAGCTCAAGGAGAATATCTCCCAAGAGCAATGAGCTAAAGAACCTGAGGAACCTAATCAATCAGAACCAGTCCAAACATAACCTCTTCCACCTCGTAGATCGATTAGGGTTTTCCGTCCTCCTAAAAGGTACTTAGGTACCATATAAGAGGATGTAAAGAAAATATTCCTCACGAGAAATGAGGTTCATGATGATGATCCCAAGACCTATGACGAGGCGATATCAGATATCGACTCTGAGAAATGGTTAGAGGCAATGAGATCAGAAATTGACTCGATGCACTCAAACCAAGTCTGGACCTTGGTAGATCCACCTGAAGGTATTGTACCTATTGGGTGTAAATGGATCTTCAAGAGAAAGATAGGTGCAGATGGGAATGTGGAGACATTCAAGGCTAGGCTCGTAGCGAAAGGTTATAGTCAGCGCGAAGGCATTGACTATCAGGATACCTTCTCGCTCGTAGCCATGCTAAAATCCATCCGCACATTGCTTGCTGTTGCAGCCTATTTCAATTATGAAATATGGCAGATGGATGTGAAAATGACATTCTTAAATGGATATCTTGAGGAAGATATCTATATGGAACAGCCGCTTGGTTTCACATCCAGTGATGATGATCACAAAGTCTGCAAGCTGCAAAGGTCCATTTATGGACTTAAGCAAGCATCTCGGAGTTGGAATACTCGTTTCAATGATGTAATCAAAATGTTTGGTTTCATCAAGAACGAAGAGGAACCATGTATGTTCAAAAAGGTCAGTGAGAGCGCAGTTTTCTTCCTCATATTGTACATGGATGACATCCTCCTAATTGGGAATGACATTCCTATGTTGACCTCAGTCAAAGTATGGTTGTCTAAGGAGTTCTCTATGAAAAATCTAGGAGAAGTATCCTTTATACTGGGTATTAAGGTCTATAGAGATAGACCAAATAGGATACTAGGACTTTCACAGAAGATGTACATAGAGGAGGTGCTAAAGAGGTTTAGCATGGAAAACTCCAAAAGAGGTTTATTGCCTTTTAGACATGGCATTCATCTCTCCAAGAAGATGTGCCCTAGCACACCTGAGGAGATTGAACGCATGAGCAAGATCCCTTATTCTTCGGCAATAGGGAGCCTCATGTATGCCATGCTATGTACACGATCGGATATAGCCCATGCTGTGAGTATCACAAGCAGATATCAATCGAATCCAGATGAAGAGCAATGGACTTCTGTGAAATGTATCCTTAAGTACTTGAGAAAGACCAAGGATATGTTTCTAGTCTTTAGGAATGGAGAACTCTAGATTCAGGGATTTACAGACTCAGTCTGATATAAATGATCGAAAATCGACATCTGGGAGTCTGTTCATTTGTAATGGTGGTGCAGTTAGCTGAAAGTGTTCCAAGCAAACGGTGATTGCAGATTCCACCGTGGAGGCAGAGTACATTGCTGCATTGAAAGTTGCGAAGGAGGCATTCTGGTACAAAAAGTTTGTCGTAGAGCTTGGAGTGATGTCATCGGATGTCATCCCTCTTTTCTGCGACAATAATGGCCCCATAGCCCTGGCTAAGGAGCCAAGGTCTCACCAGAAATCCAAGCACATCGAGCGGTGATTCTATCTGATCTGTGATTACCTCGAAAAGGGTTATGTTGAGATCAAGAGAGTCGACTCCACAGATAATGTGGCAGACCCACTAACTAAGCCATTGGGCCAATGAAAGATCGAAGCCCACCTTGAGAAGATGGGACTTAGATATATAGCCAATTGGCATTAGGTCAAGTGGGAGTTTGTTAGATGTGTGCCCTAGATGCCAGATCGGCTGACACATTTCTATACAAATCTAAGGGCAAAATTATAATTTTGACTATAAATGAATAAAAGGGTTATTCTTCTATCACATTATGTACATTGTGTCTATGATACATCCTTTGAGTTAGTGGGAATGTTAATTCATATTTTCAAGAGTTAAAAATTTAAGGCATGAATTTACATAACTAACTCATAAATTGCTCCTGACCATAGGATCATCATGAGGATGGTGATTTATCCGGAAGGTTGGTGTACGATCGTTTCCTTAGGGTAGATGAATCTTGAGTCTACAGTGTGAAGACATCGGAGCGAGAGTACAGGTATTTGTTGAGAACGAGAGTACTGAGCGTGACCACCTCGAGCGGTCATAAGGAAGTCTACCTTCTCGTCGATGACTAGCTTGATGCTGCAGTTGTGTGTCTAGTTCTTTGACCTGAGGTGCATCGACAGTTCACCTTGAGTGTGTTATAGTTTGACTACACCATAACTCGATCTCCTAGCCATTCGGAACCCTGAGGTGTAAGTTGGCTATAGCATATCCATTGTAGGAACCAGATCGCACCAAGATGGGATCTATCAACCTCGGTAGATGTGAGGAGTAGTCCTATGATGATCAAAAGATCGAGTCCTTAAGCCCATGGCCATGGCAGAGTGAAATAATGGAAAAGAGTTTTCCATTGGGGTTTCACATCGGACTTGGATCGATCGATTGATTCATATGACTGATGTTGGATTTGATGAGTTCACCTTAACCCTAATTCAATTGGGACTCATGATATAGGAACTCAATCACACAGGTAGCTACACCAAGAGGTTCATCTTCAGTTCTGATGGGTTGCCACCATATACTGTTAGGTGTCACTGGTGGATTTTGGGAGCAATTAGAATGATTTTGATGATCGATCCATCTAATTGTCTGAATCAGAAGAGTTCTGATCCATCGAAAGGAGTTTCGATGATGTCGATGATGAGATCACGACATGTCTCATTTGTAGGAACCAGATCTAGGGTTTCAGGGTTAGATCTTGAAACTTTTTCAAGATCATATAGCGAAAGACTAAAATAAATCAAAATTTATTTTTTAAAATCAGAGAATCCCTAGATCTAAGATCCTATTACATGATTATTGCATAGTATTAAATCAGAAATTAAAATATATAAATATAGCATGAACGACATGTTGATCATATCAACATGTTCCTATACCACATCTAATGTATGTATTAAACAATAGATCAGATCTATTACCTTGCAAGTTAGATGCTCTAACCTCTTTGATCCAGGCTTGAGGATGATGTTGCAAGCTGCACATGCGTCCGGCCTCTAGGAGTCGTCCACACGAGCCGACGAATCTCGATCAGAAGTCCTACTTCAGGAAATCAGCACAGTATGCTAGTACTGCGCTGATCCTTCTTTGATGGTTGATCATGTGCCTCCTTCTTCTTAATTTGGACTCTTCCAAAGATGAAAAGTAAAAGGAGGAGTTTCAGATCTGAGATGCTCTCAGGAAACTCAAGATGGAGGGAGGAAAGATATGAAAACAAACAACCCTAGAAGAAGACCCTCTTCTTCTTCTCATTTTTCTCTCTAGACACCGTAACTTGTGTCTTTTATATCTCCACGACCCAAAGGTCTTTCTCTATAATTTTTGGATGGCTCAAAGGTCTCCTAAATATCTATATTCTTCAAAACATTCATGAAGAAACTCATTTTATATAGAGAGATATGATAGAGTCCTTGTCTAGATCAAATACCTAGTCAAGGCTTATCCAAACATGGCAAGTTAAGGGGCGCCCAACTCTTGAGCACCTCCTTCATATTTTTATGCATGGATCACTAGAAAAGGGTGCACAATGTATACCCTAAAAGTCATGAAAATTACAAAAAAAAATTAGATAAATTCGGTGCAAAATTGAAAGAGTTTTGGATTTCAAAAACTCTATCTCATAGAATTCGAAATCCAAACTTATTCCTTTTTGATTTGATCCAAACCACCTTCCATGTAAGAAAGAAGAGAGGAAACCTTTTGTGAACGTGGGAGAGACCTGAGAGAGGGCTTTTGTCACACAAAATAAGTGGAGATTGGCGTTGAATAAGAGAGAGGGCGTGGGGAAGGCTTATGTGGTGCAAGGTGGAATCCTAGTCTTACTAGGATTCTATCTTATGACTTGTTTTAATTTGGTTTCTCAAACCAAATCAAACCAAAATTAGATCAATCCAATTAAAATAGATCTTAACCCAATTAAAAATCTAATTTAATCAGATTAAATTAGATTTAAATCTGATTTAATTTTCTAATCAAATTAGAAATTAGATTGACCCAAGTCCTAGTTGAACTAGGATTAGTTTTTCCTTGCACTTGGCTTATCCAATAAACCAATTGGACTTGATTCAATCAAGCCCAAACTAAATCTAATTAAATTATATTTAATTAGACTTAATCTCAGCCCATTGGCTTAATCAAATTAAGCCAATTAGCAATCGAATTGCTAATCGATCCTCCTACAACACTTTGCACTGGGTTAAATGTCAATCGTATTGATCATTTAACCCTAGAACGATTCTTAATCGTTGATCAACCATCCGATCAGATCATAAACTCTAATGTGTGTGACCTCATAGGTCTGAACCTAAGCTAGTAGTACAGGAATAAATTTCTATACCAATCGAAGTGACCATCTAGCAATGATACCCGATGACTGGATAGGTCGAATGTATAGAACAACATCCTTAGAACCCATGCTGATATAGTTTACATATAATTTATTCCCTTGACCAAAATGATCATAGGACACCCCAGAGTTCAACTGTCAACTCTGATCAGGTTGTCCACATTATATTTCAAAATATCAAATCCATCTAATAGATTATCCTGGCCAAGATTTTGGTAAATTGAAATACAGCGACTCATTCTTCTCCAACTCTTGGAGTGGTCAATCCCATCTCGATCACACTCTAACTTCGCAAGTACTTGACTGTGCCCAGAAGCCTTCCGTCTCTGAATTAAAAATTCAGTTAGTCCAATACTAAAGCATAGTGAGTTGCTTGCAAGTCACTGAGACGATCTCAGGTCTAAGGGACACTTATACCTATATCCCATCAGAGATATTCTCGACAGTAGAATGCTCTGGAGTTGGTCATGTTCAATGATGATGTACCCTTATATCTCACCTGTATGCCATACCAGTGTCTCCACACTCCTTGGTTAAGAGAACAACCAACCCATATGGCCTACAGCGACCTATGCTCGATAGAAGCTGTCGTCCTTATTAACAGCCTATCATTTGGTCGTGAACTGTTTTAAGTACTAATCGATAAATCTTCTCTTTATCGAACTTAAATAGTCCTAAGGACTTCATCATAACAACGGAGTTCATTAGAAGATGAAAGCTTATGATGAAGATGCCAAATATATTTGTGCTTATCCAATGTTGGTGCCACCTTTTGGAGATAAGGTGGGGTTCTTATCTGATATGATCAGATGACATCACTCCACCAATCAGAATTTTTTAAAAATTTATTAGAATTTTCTGATTGGTCGAATGATGTGGCACTGCACAGCATACATAAATTATATAAACCCTGCTGCACCTAGGGTTTCGAGATAGAACTTGTTTTATGCAAAAAAACCTATTAGCTGCTGCCCCCTCCTCTCTTCTCCACATCCTCCCTGTTCTCCTTTCTACCCTCTTCATGTCCAAGAAGTTGGACGTTCATCTGGCAAAGGTACAAGGCATGGTGATGCCTGGAACAGAAGGCTGCAGGACATCTTCGACAGGCTGCTACTCCAACTTCAGAAGGAGTTCTGAAGTACTTCCAAATCAGATATTGATCTAATTTTTGGAGCATAGAATCATGAGGAGAAGATGTTCTAGATCCTACCTGAGTGGATACTGGTAGAGGCTAGGCACTTGCATGGCTACATCAGAACCTCAGGCAGTGCTGCGATCATCTACAGGGTAATTAGATTACCCTTAAGGTATGTCTATATTTCTTAGACTTTTAGATTTAATTTTAGATTTTAAATATCTGATAATAAAATTAGATCTAATAGATATTAGATCTAAAATAGTGTAGGATAAAAATATAAAATTTATTCCACCTCAGATTTGGCGAAATCTGGAAGATCGTACACAAGAAAAAGATAGTTTTTCCCTTCAGTTCTGAAGTACTTCCAAATCAGATATTGATCTGATTTTTGGAGCATAGAATCATGAGGAGAAGATATTTCAGATCCTACCTAAGTGGATACTGGTAGAGGCCAAGCATTTGTGTGGCTACATCAGAACCTCAGGCAGTGCTGCGATCATCTACAGGGTAATTAGATTACCCTTAAGGTATGTCTATATTTCTCATACTTTTAGATTTAATTTTAGATTTTAAATATCAGATAATAAAATTAGATCTAATAGACATTAGATCTAAAATAGCATAGGATAAAAATATAAAATTTATTCCGCCCCAGATTTGGTGAAATCTAGAAGATCCTACACAGAAAAAAGATGATTTTTCCCTTCAGAATGTAGGAGTACATCACATCAAATGTGATAATTTGTCGAGCACTCTACTGTCAAAAGTAGCTCGTCAAGGGTATGGGTATAAGTATCCCTCAGACCTGAGACTACCACGGTGACTTATAAATAACTCATTATATTTTAGTACCAGACCATCTGAGTTTCTAACTCAATGACAGAAGGATACTGGATGTAGTCAAGTACTTATCTGTTGCTCCTAGATTGATTTTGATGATTACAAAGCAGATTGAAGGGATACAAATAATTTTAAAATGAAAAAATCCTTATGCTCTTCAAGGGCAAAATCATAATTTCACTAAAATCCTAATTTGATAGTACCATTTGGTAGAAAAAATGATTTGAAATCTATTGATGAAAATTTCATTGTGTTTGGACTTATATTTTTGAAGTTATGAAGGTTTGAAGTGCATGAGTCGACTCATGAGTCAACTCATGGCACTGTGAGCTGATTGGCACGCAAAAATTCTCCTTGCCACGCTAGTTTTCTGGCTTGGCACGACCTGTGAGTCGACTCATGAGTCGACCCACAAGTCATGAGTCGACTCATGAGTCGACCCCTGCTAATTTGAGCCAAGAATTTCTAGAAACGCATTCTCTGGTTTTTGCAACAGAGGTCGACTCATGAGTCGACCCCTGAAGCAGAGTCGACTCATGAGTCGACCCCTGGACGGGAAATGTCAGCAATGGCTATTTTTTTGTCCATTTTAATTGCCTTTTATGCTTCCTAAAATTGCTCTAACGGCCCTTTATCTGCCTAAATGGTTTTCTCTTGCTTCTAATGTCATAAAATGCTTTAAATGGTGAAAGAAATTGTAGATTAAATAGCAGATCAAACGTGAAATCAAAAATGAGAAAAATAGAAGAAAGGATCCAAAATCTGCACGAAAAAGCCTGAGATCAATGAAATATCCAAAAAGAAAAAGAGAGAGGATCCACAATATACAAGAGAGATTGTGAAAGAGAAAAGCAAGAGCATTCAAGAGGATCTTTCAAGCCTATTGTCCAACTTTGATCTAGAGATCGTTCAAAGCTTTCAAGAGATCTTCAATCAACAAACAACCTCTTCTCAAGCATTCGTTCAAGCGTTCATCCATCTTGAGAAAATTCGAAAAGGGTTCTTCATTTGAGCAAAGTTTTTATTGTTATATTAGCTCATTTAAAGGAGCTGTTATTGTATTAATCTGTGCTCAAAATTTTCTAACTCTTTGTGAGTTTTAGTTCTTATTTTGGAGGATTTCCAAAACAAGAAAAGGTTGATCCGAACCTGAAATCGGAGTGTTTTGGGTTTACTTGTACCCGAGAAACAAGTGATCTAGCTTGGGATAGCTAGTGTCGGAGTTTCCGATGTTTTGTATTCGGGTTGAATACAAAGTATAGTGGATTGAAATTCCCAAGTAGGATCTTGGGGAGTGGATGTAGGTGCAAGGTTAGCACCGAACCACTATAAATCCTTGTGTTTGTGGTGTGCTTTATCGCTTCACTTTATTTCTTTATTATATTCTTGCATTCCTGCTTTAGGTAATTAATATTGAATTAAAGTCTTTGTTTTGTTCTTCATAAGTAATCAGTTGGGCTTAAAATTTTTAGAAACCCAATTCACCCCCCCCCTCTTGGGTTGCATAGCTGGGCAACAAGTGGTATCAGAGCTGGTGCTCTAGCCCTTCTTTGATCTAACAATCAAAGAACCAAAGATCTATGGCAACCCATGTCGGTACTTCTCTAGCCGAGGGGCAATCAACAAACCGATCTCCACTTTTCAATGGGTCTAATTACACCTATTGGAAAGCTCGGATGAAGATTTTCATACAAGCACTCGACTATGATATGTGGAGTATCATAGTGAATGGTCCTCACACACCCACCAAGATTATAGATGGTGAGGAGTCAACCAAACCCGAGAAAGAATGGGATGAGGTTGACAAAAAATTGGCACAATTAAATGCCAAAGCCATGAATGTTCTTTATTGTGCACTAGATGCTAGTGAATTCAATCGCATTTCTACTTGTGCATCTACTAAAGAAATATGGGATAGGTTAGAAGTAACCCATGAGGGAACAAATGAAGTAAAAGAGTCTAAAATAAACATGCTTGTACATAAATATGAATTGTTCAAAATAGAGCATGATGAGTCCATAACTGCCATGTTTACTCGTTTTACTGATATAATTAATGGTTTGAAGAGTCTTGGCAAATCTTATACTAACAGTGAACTTGTAAGGAAGATTCTCAGGTCACTGCCAAGAACTTGGGAAGCCAAGGTGACTGCCATCCAAAAAGCAAAGGACTTGAACACTCTACCTCTAGAAGAGCTTCTTGGATCCTTGATGACTCATGAACTTAGCATGAAGCAACATCAAGAGGATGAAGTCAAAAAGAAAAGAACCATTGCCCTCAAATCCACAACTTCGCCTGATTATGAAATGGATGAATCTGAAGATGAAGAACAGGATGAAGAGATGGCACTCATCACCCGAAAATTTAAAAAGTTTCTAAGAAAAAGGAAACAGGGGATGAGAAAGAAATTTACAAAAGAGGAACAAAGCAAAGAAAAAGAGAAAGATCAACCCCTTACATGCTACGAGTGCAAGAAGCCGGGACATTTCAGATCCGAATGTCCACAACTGAAAAAAGGTCCCAAAAAGTTCAAAAAGAAGGCAATGATGGCGACTTGGAGTGCGAGTGATGACTCAAGCTCCGATGAGGAAACCTCAACAGAACAAGCCAATCTGTGTCTGATGGCACATAAAAATGAGGTAACTTCTGAATCCACTAGTGAATTCACATTTGAAGAATTGCATGAAGCTTTCTATGACTCAATTGATGAATTAAAGAAACTAGGGAAGAAAAACAAAGAACTGAAATTGGAAAATCAGTCCTTAGTGAAACAAGCTGAAATTCTTTCAATTGAAAAATTCACCTTGAGTCAAGAAAATCAAAACTTAAAGGATGAAATTAACAAACTAAAATCTATAGTAGATAAGTTCACCTTAAGTTCAAACAAACTAAATATGATCCTTGAAAATCAGAAAGCTATATATGATAAGGCTGGACTTGGCTATAAACCTCTGAAGAAACAAAAGTTTCTGAAGGATATTTATGTAAATTATACAGGTAACAAGTCTACGAATATTACTTATTTCAAATGTGGTAGAATAGGACATAAATCATACACATGCCTTAAATCTACCAATACAACTATAAAGAAAATATGGGTTCCAAAAGGAACCATTCTGACTAACCCAAAAGGACCCAAGAAAGCTTGGGTACCTAAGATAGAGACTTGACCTTTGCTTGCAGGTGTGTCTAGCATCCCAAGAAGAAAACAGAAAATGGTATCTTGACAGTGGATGCTCGAGACACATGACTGGTGATGAATCACAATTCATCACGCTTGATGCTAAGGATGGAGGGATGGTCACCTTTGGAGATAATGGCAAAGGAAAGATCATCGGGATAGGTAACATTGGTATCACTCTCTCCAAATACATTGAGAATGTTTTACTAGTTAAAGGTTTAAAGCATAACTTACTTAGCATTAGTCAATTCTGTGATAAAGGGTATAAAGTAGTTTTTGAATCATCTGTTTGCATTGTGACTAGTCCTATTAACGATGGCATTAAATTTATAGAACATAGGCATGGCAATATTTATATGATAGATTTGAATGACTTAGCTAAATTAGACATGCAATGCCTAGTATCCTTGAATGCTAAAATCAATAAGACTAGTTGGCTGTGGCATCGTAGACTTGCACATATCAGCATGCATTCTCTTTCAAAATTAATTAAGAAAGATTTAGTTTTCGGTTTGCCAAAACTGAATTTTGAAAAGGATAGAATCTGTGATGCATGCCAATTAGGTAAACAAACTAGAGTATCATTTAAATCCAAAAATACTGTTTCAACTTCTAGACCATTAGAGCTCTTACATATGGACTTATTTGGATCAACAAGAACCACCAGTCTAGGAGGAAAAAGATATGGCTTTGTAATTATAGATGATTACTCTCGTTTTATTTGGGTTTTCTTTTTGGCTCACAAAAATGAAACTTTTCATATTTTCACTAAATTTCATCGAAAAGTCTCTAATGAAAAAGGATTTTCAATTCAAAATATTAGAAGTGATCATGGAACTGAATTTGAAAATCAAGATTTTGAAAATTTTTGTGATGAAAATGGAATTGGCCATAACTTCTCTGCTCCTAGGACACCCCAACAAAATGGGGTAGTTGAAAGGAAAAACAGAACCTTAGAAGAAATGGCCCGTACCATGCTTTATGAAAGCAACCTTTCAAGATATTTTTGGGCGGAAGCTATTAATACAGCATGTTACATTTTAAATCGTGCTTTAATTAGACAATTTTTAAAGAAAACCCCCTATGAACTTTGGAAAAGAAGAAAACCAAATATTGCATATTTTCATGTCTTTGGTTGCCGATGTTTTGTATTAAATAATGGAAAAGAAAAACTTGGTAAATTTGATGCAAAATCAGATGAAGCAATCTTTTTAGGTTACTCCTTCACTAGTAAAGCATTTAGAGTTTTCAACAAAAGAACTTTAGTAGTTGAGGAGTCCATACATGTTGTTTTTGATGAATCTAACGATCTTCCTTCAAGGAAGAATGAGGGTGTTGATGATGCAGAGCCACTAATAGAAGGTATGAAGGAGATCACTCTGAAAGACTCAGCAACTCCAGAAGACAAGGATCAAGAAGACGAACAAAATGAAAGAGGTGAAGAAATTCAAGAACAACCTCAAGGTACAAATGACCTACCCAAGGAATGGAGGTATGTTCACAACCACCCTAAGGAGTTAATTATCGGTGATCCTATGCATGGGGTAAAAATACGTTCTTCACTTAGAGATGTACTTAATCATTGTGCTTTTGTATCTCAACTTGAACCTAAAACTTTTGAAGAAGCTGAAAATGATCATAACTGGATTAATGCTATGCAAGAGGAACTTAATCAATTTGAAAGAAATAATGTTTGGACCTTAGTATCAAGACCTAAAGATTATTCAATAATTGGCACAAAATGGGTCTTTAGAAACAAATTAGATGAGCATGGAAATGTAATTAGAAATAAAGCAAGACTGGTTGCTAAAGGATATAATCAAGAAGAAGGAATTGATTTTGATGAAACTTTTGCACCTGTTGCTAGATTAGAAGCTATTAGACTTCTACTTGCATATGCTTGCTTTATGAATTTTAAGTTATTTCAAATGGATGTTAAAAGTGCATTTTTAAATGGATATATCTCTGAAGAAGTATATGTAGAACAACCCCTTGGATTTGAAAATCATACTTTTCCTAATCATGTCTTTAGATTAAATAAAGCTTTATATGGATTAAAACAAGCACCTAGAGCATGGTATGAAAGGCTAAGCAAATTTCTACTAAATAATGATTTTTCAAGAGGCAATGTAGATACAACCCTATTTATTAAAAGAAATCAAAATGATATGCTAATTATACAAATTTATGTTGATGACATAATTTTTGGGTCTACTAATGAATCCCTTTGTCAAGACTTCGCTAAGCTTATGCAGGGGGAGTTCGAGATGAGCATGATGGGAGAACTCACCTTCTTCCTCGGACTCCAAATCAAACAATCAAAAGAGGAAATTTCCATCACCCAAAGCAAGTACACCAAGGAACTACTCAAAAGATTTGGAATGGAGAACTGCAAACCAATTGGCACACCAATGAGTCCCTCATGTAAGCTTGACAAGGATGATGAAGGTAAAAGCGTAGACTTAAAATACTATAGAGGTATGATTGGCTCATTATTATATTTAACTGCAAGTAGGCCTGATATAATGTTTAGTGTTTGCTTATATGCTAAATATCAATCTAATCCTAAAGAATCTCATTTGAATGCTGTTAAAAGAATCCTTAGATACTTAAATGGTACTCAAACTCTAGGGCTATGGTACTCTAAGGACTCACAAATTAATTTATTAGGATATTCAGATACTGATTTTGCTGGATGTAAATTAGATAGAAAAAGCACAAGTGGAACTTGCCAATTTCTTGGAGTTAACCTAATCTCATGGTTTAGCAAGAAACAAAATTCGATAGCACTGTCTACGGCTGAGGCCGAATACATTGCAGTCAGAAGTTGTTGTGCTCAAATCTTGTGGATTAAGCAACAACTCGAAGACTTTGGAATCAAACTTAATGAAACACCAATAAGATGTGACAACACAAGTGCCATAAATCTATCTAAAAATCCAATTCAACACTCAAGATCTAAACATATTGAAATAAGACATCATTTTATAAGAGAACATGTTCAAAACAAAAATGTAATTCTTGAATATGTTTGCACTGAAAATCAATTAGCTGATATCTTTACAAAGGCCCTTAGTGAGGATAGATTCTGTGAAATTAGGAGAAATCTAGGAATTCTAGATCCATATGCCTAAAATTTCTCAATTTCCAAAGAATAGATGTTAAAAACTCTTAGAGCTCAATTTTTAACATCTATCCTAGTCCCAAAAGCTCAAATTTATCATTCTAAAAACTTATCATTGAGCAAAATTCCTTCACTCAAAATTTCAAATTTTTCTGGAATTTATTCATATTTTTCCTGATTTTCTGAACTTCATGAGTCGACCCCCATGAGTCGACTCAATGGCAAACATGTAAATCCCACCAACTTTCAACGGGTTCATTGTTTTTATAAGGGTTACTGTTTGTGAGACGACTCATCTTCCCATCGTTCTTCTTCCAAAAGCCATCTTCTCCAACTCTTCTTGCTCCAAATCCAAGGATTAATTTCGAGGCAATTCTCCCTCCTCCTCTCCACCAAAAATTGCCTCCTTGAAAAGGATTTTCTGTGCTTTCTCGCATTGCTTGGCGCGGTTGGAACGTGCCCTAGCACTTTATCGATCTTCCAAAATCCGCTTCTTTTCTCCTCCAAAATCTTTCTTTACTCTCTTGTGATCCCTCCTCCACTCAATTCAAGTCTCCTTGCCTGCTACTATAGTGGATATGGCTCCAAAGATGAAGCTTCCTCAAAGAAGGAAATCAATCCGTGAGCCTGAAGAAATTGTCCGAAAGAAAAGGCATGCTCAGTCTTCAACTGCTCCCACTCCAGTTTCAACATCTGCTCAAGGTCCCTCTCAATCCTCCATAAGCCCCAGTGTAAATCCTCTTTCTGATAGAAAAGTAGAAATCGGGAAAAATATAGATTTTCGGTTCTTTGAGAAAGAAGGTTTTACTTTTGCTACCAAAATTAAAAACCAAGGATGGGAACTCTATTGCTCTCTTAAGGAAGTCACCTATGTTGACCTTGTTAGAGAATTCTACCAAAACCTACATTATGGAAGTGGGTCAGTGACTTCAACTGTAAAGGGAATTGATATCTGCCTGGACTCTAGGATATTGGGAGAAATACTTCAGTTGCCTAGTGAAGGATATTCATATATGGAACTCCCAATTAAAGAAGAGGGGATCAGAATGATCATAGGAGAAACTTATTCAGGAAATTTAAACAAATTGGAAGCAAAGATTTTGTCCATTGAGATGAGGGTGCTGCATCAGATAGTTTCAAAGCTCTTCTTTCCTAGGAGTGGTAGACATGACTTACTTTCCAGCAGAGATGTATGTGTCATGTTTCATGTCATCACTCAGACCCCCCTGAACCTCCCTGCACTTATGATAGAGGCCATGAGAGAAACTTTGAATAGATCCAAGGCACACTTGCCTTATGGTATGGCCCTTACTAGAGTATTTAGGAGGTTTGGAGTTAGCTGTGAGGGGGAGGCACCTACCAAACTCTCTCATGTGGACACTTTCAACCAACACAGCCTGCACCGAATGGGAATTACAAAGACTGATGGTGGTTGGATCAAGGGCTCTGAAGAAAGAACTGAGGATAGAGCTGAAACAAGAGCTGAAGACAGAACTGAAGGCAGAGTAGAAGAAGAAGGTCCATCTTCTCCTGTACATGACTTCAGGGCAGCTTCACCAGATACCCAGTTCATTCCTGATACTGAGACTGGCCCTTCAGAGTTTACTAGGATGCACACACCAGTGTATCAGCCAGAGAGCAGAGCACCTCATTCAGAGTTCAGACTGGCTGACGATCAGATCAAGCATATATCTCAGCGTGTAGCTTCTTTGCTGTCTAGTCAGTGGAGTAGTACTTCTTTTGCACCTGGAGCTACCTCTTCTGATCAGACCATTACTCCCCACATCTCCACTGTATTTCAGATGATTTCAGATCAGACCATCAGGATACAGCAACTTGAGGACACAGTCTGGAGACTTACTGGCAGAGTTCTAGACTTGCAGGGGCAAGTCCTTGCTTTGGCCCATCCCCAGCCACAGGAGTCTACTATTGAGGTCACAGACCTCACTGCAGAGGCTGGTAGGCTCAGAGGAGCACTAGAAGGTGGATATGATTTGCTGAGGAAAGAAATCCGAGGATCGAGTGAGCATGCTACCACTCAGTTCACTGCTCTACTTCAATCTGTTTCCAGAGCACTGAACGTACTCGATTCTATCAGACTCATGGTATCAGCCCTAGCATCTCAGCGTTCTCAGCCACCCAGTTCATCTCGCTCCCCTGCTCGTGCCAGAGGCAGACGGGGTAGAGGACGCACTTCTGATCCATTAGCTTCTTATACCATATCTGATGACTCTGATCCATGACTTATCTTGATCATTACTAGATCCTAGGTGTTAGTATCTTGTTCTAGGATCTATACCTTAGGGCCATGTATTGACAATTAGCTGGTTGAATTTTATTTTTATGAACTATGTATTGACACAATTATGATATTAATGGAATCATCTTTTACCTATATTTCTACCTTTTGTAATGATATTGATCATATTTTGGTTATATATATTCTCCTTGTTGAAATATTGTCTTCTCTTTGTCTTTGTTTGCTATTGATAATTGCTATATTAAGGGGGAGCAAACATCTGTGATATACTCTAAAAGGGGAGAAATTAAAGAATATTTCTGAAAAAGAAAAGTTAACCATGTCTGATGATGTCAAAAAGGGGGAGAAAGTAAACAATTAAACAAAAAGCAAGCAACTCATTAAAAGCAAAACCCTAAATTATGAAAGAAAAAGGGGGAGAAATTAAACAAAAAGCAAGAAAAAGGGGGAGAAATTAAACAAAAAGCAAGAAAAAGGGGGAGAAATTAAACAAAAAGCAGCTCATCAAAGGCAAAACCCCAAAAGCAAAATTACAAATTATGAGAAATTAATTGAAGAATTTAAAGTACAATGCTAAGTACAATGCAATTATGTAACTTTTAAATTACTTCTTTACATATGCTCTGATTTACCTTAAAAATTTAAATATGCTCTGATATATTTCAAAATTCAGACTTGCTCTGATACATCTTTTGAAATTTACCTTGATACATCTTAAGAAGTTTAACTTACTCTGATACTCCCTAAAATTTCTTTTAACTTGCTCTGATATATTATAAAATTTGCTCTGATACAGTGTGAGATTTTCTCTGTTATATTATAACATTTACTCTGATACAGTGTGAAATTTTCTCTGATATATTATAAAATTTGCTCTGATACAGTGTGAAATTTTCTCTGTTATATTTACTCTGAAACATTGTAAAATCTTTTCGGATAACATTGTAAAAATTATTTTTTTTCTTGCTCTGATATATTGAAAACATTTATTTTTCTCTCTTGCTCTGATATATCTTAAACTCAAAATGATCTAATACTCTTTTCAAATGTTTATGAAAATGGACAAACTATTTTTGCATATGACCATTTATATCACATGCCAAAAGAATCATATTTTTCAAGCATATACACCTACAGTGCATTCTTTTGAAATTAATGCATTCACATAAATGCTTTTGTTCAAGTGTTTTGTCATCATCAAAAAGGGGGAGATTGTTGCTCCTAGATTGATTTTGATGATTACAAAGTAGATTGAAGGGATACAAATAATTTTAAAATGAAAAAGTCCTTATGCTCTTCAAGGGCAAAATCATAATTTCACTAAAATCCTGATTTGATAGTACCATTTGGTAGATCAAATGATTTGAAATCTATTGGTGAAAATTTCATTGTGTTTGGACTTATATTTTTGAAGTTATGAAGGTTTGAAGTGCATGAGTCGACTCATGAGTCAACTCATGGCACTGTGAGCTGATTGGCACGCAAAAATTCTCCTTGGCACGCTAGTTTTCTGGCTTGGTACAACCTGTGAGTCGACTCATGAGTCGACCCACAAGGCATGAGTCGACTTATGAGTCGACCCCTGCTAATTTGAGCCAAAAATTTCCAGAAACGCATTCTCTGGTTTTTGCAACAGAGGTCGACTCATGAGTCAACCCCTGAAGCATGAGTCGACTCATGAGTCGACCCCTGCGACGGGAAATGTCAGCAACGGTTATTTTTTTGCCCGTTTTAATTGCCTTTTATGCTTCCTAAAATTGCTCTAACGGCTCTTTATCTGCCTAAATGGTTTTCTCTTGCTTCTAATGTCATAAAATGCTTTAAATGGTGAAAGAAATTGCAGATTAAATAGCAGATCAAACATGAAATCAAAAATGAGAAAAATAGAAGAAAGGATCCGAAATCTGCATGAAAAAGCCTGAGATCAACGAAATATCCAAAAAGAAAAAGAGAGAGGATCCACAATATACAAGAGAGATTGTGAAAGAGAAAAGCAAGAGCATTCAAGAGGATCTTTCAAGCCTATTGTCCAACTTTGATCTAGAGATCGTTCAAAGCTTTCAAGAGATCTTCAATCAACAAACAACCTCTTCTCAAGCATTCGTTCAAGCATTCATCCATCTTGAGAAAATTCGAAAAGGGTTCTTCATTTGAGTAAAGTTTTTATTGTTATATTAGCTCATTTAAAGGAGCTATTATTGTATTAATCTGTGCTCAAAATTTTCTAACTCTTTGTGAGTTTTAGTTCTTATTTTTGGAGGATTTCCAAAACAAGGAAAGGTTGATCCGAACCTGAAATCGGAGTGTTTTGGGTTTACTTGTACCCGAGAAACAAGTGATCTAGCTTGGGATAGCTAGTGTCGGAGTTTCTGACGTTTTGTATTCGGGTTGAATACAAAGTATAGTGGATTGAAATTCCCAAGTAGGATCTTGGGGAGTGGATGTAGGTGCAAGGTTAGCACCGAACCACTATAAATCCTTGTGTTTGTGGTGTGCTTTATCGCTTCACTTTATTTCTTTATTATATTCTTGCATTCCTGCTTTAGGTAATTAATATTGAATTAAAGTCTTTATTTTATTCTTCATAAGTAATCAGTTGGGCTTAAAATTTTTAGAAACCCAATTCACCCCCCCCTCTTGGGTTGCATAGCTGGGCAACATTATCAAGTCGGTGTGTGAGTCAAGATAGAATTGACCCTTTTGAATTAGTAAAAGATATGCATTAGTATATTTCAATTTAGTAAAATTTTAGCTAGGATAATCTTTGAGATAGATTTAAAAGATTGAAATACAATATGGTCGACTTAATTAGGGTTGACAATGAAACCTTAGGTTAACTTGAGCATTAGGGTCAAAGGAATAAATTAGATTTAAATCTGATTTAATTTTCTAATCAAATTAGAAATTAGATTGACCCAAGTCTTAGTTGAATTAGGACTAGTTTTTTCTTGCACTTGGCTTATCCAATAAATCAATTGGACTTGATCCAATCAAGCCCAAACTAAATCTAATTAAATTATATTTAATTAGACTTAATCTCAGTCCATTGGCTTAATCAAATTAAGTCAATTAGCAATCGAATTGCTAATCGATCCTCCTACAACACTTTGCACTGGGTTAAATGTCAATCGTATTGATCATTTAACCCTAGAACGATTCTTAATCGTTGATCAACCATCCGATCAGATCATGAACTCTAATGTGTGTGACCTCATAGGTCCAAACCTAAGCCGGTAGCACATGAATAAATTATTATACCAATCGAAGTGACCATCTAGCAATGGTACCCGACGACCGGATAGGTCGAATGTATAGAACAATATCCTTAGAACCCATGCAGATATAGTTTTCATATAATTAATCCCCTTGACCAAAATGATCATAGGACACCCCAGAGTTCAACTGTCAACTCTGATCAGGTTGTCCACATTGTATTTCAAAATATCAAATCCATCTAATGGATTACCCTGGCCAAGGTTTTGCTAAATTGAAATACAGCGACTCATTCTTCTCCAACTCTTGGAGTGGTCAATCCCATCTCGATCACACTCTGACTTCGCAAGTACTTGACTGTGCCCAGAAGCCTTCCATCCCTGAATTAGAAATTCAGTTAGTCCAGTACCAAAGCACAGTGAGTTGCTTGCAAGTCACTGAGATGATCTCAGGTCTAAGGGACACTTATACCTATATCCCATCAGAGACATTCTCGATAGTAGAATGCTCTGGAGTTCGTCATGTTCAATGATGATGTATCCTTATATCTCACCTGTATGCCATACCAATGTCTCTACACTCCTTGGTTAAGAGGACAACCAACCCATATGGCCTACAGCAACCTATGCTCGATAGAAGCTGTCGTCCTTATTAACAGCCTATCATTTGGTCGTGAACTGTTTTAAGGACTAATCGATAAATCTTCTCTTTATCGAACTTAAATAGTCCTAAAGACTTCATCATAACAACGGAGTTCATTAGAAGATGAAAGCTTATGATGAAGATGCCAAATATATTTTATTTATTAACAAATCAATTACAATACTTGGTTGCTCAACCGTCAACAGCTTGACGATTGGCTTTTTGGGGGACACATTTCCCAACATCATTACCATACAGAATTGAACCTAACTGGGTCACACAAACAAAGGTTAGGGTCTGGATGTCATCAATTGGGCTACCCCAATTGATTTGGATAAGATCCAATTAGGTTCAAGAAAATCGTGCTAGCACTCGATTGAGCCTAACTTTCTCCTCGTGTATTCTTTTCTGTCTCTACTGAGCCAAATATGATCTGGCTCATCCAGAGAACCTTAAGAAGTTTTCTCTTAATTTAATTGAAGCTTGTCCAGCTCAGAAAATGCTTGTCTTAATTCGTGAGATGAATTTAAGACAACACCTGCTAATTTCTAGCACCTGCCAATTTCATTTTAGGACATCTGTCAAAAGTTGACATAGGGTCTTAAACTGAAGAGAACTTATTGGAAGATTTTTGTGGACTATCCACATGCCTAAACCTAATCAAATTGGGTACCATAATTAGATTATGGCATGAGCCTAATTGGATTTAAGTGGGCGCCCCAAATGAATAAGAACCAAAGAGTCTGATAAACTTAGACTCTTTGGCGCCACTCTATTTGTGCTTATCCAATGTTGGAGCCACCTTTTGGAGATAAGGTGGGGTTCTTATCTGATATGATTAGATGAAATCACTCCACCAATCAGAATTTTTCAAAAATTTATTGGAATTTTCTGATTGGTCGAATGATGTGGCACTGCGCAGCATACATAAATTATATAAACCCTGCTGCACCTAGGGTTTCGAGATAGAACTTGTTTTATGCAAAAAACCTATTAGCTGCTGCCCCCTCCTCTCTTCTTTATATCCTCCCTGTTCTACTTTCTCCCCTCTTCATGTCCAAGAAGTTGGATGTTCATCTAGCAAATGTACAAGGCGTGGTGATGCCTGGAACAGAAGGCTGCAGGACATCTTCGACAGGCTGCTGCTCCAACTTCAGAAGGAGTTCTGAAGTACTTCCAAATCAGATATTGATCTAATTTTTGGAGCATAGAATCATGAGGAGAAGATGTTCCAGATCCTACCTGAGTAGATACTAGTAGAGGCCAGGCACTTGCATGGCTACATCAGAACCTCAGGCAGTGCTACGATCATCTACAGGGTAATTAGATTACCCTTAAGGTATGTCTATATTTCTTAGACTTTTAGATTTAATTTTAGATTTTAAATATTTGATAATAAAATTAGATCTAATAGATATTAGATCTAAAATAGCGTAGGATAAAAATATAAAATTTATTCCACCCCAGATTTGGTGAAATCTGGAAGATCGTACACAAGAAAAAGGTGATTTTTTCCTTCAGTTCTGAAGTACTTCCAAATCAGATATTGATCTAATTTTTGGAGCATAGAATCATGAGGAGAAGATGTTCCAGACCCTACCTGAGTGGATACTGGTAGAGGCCAGGCGCTTGCGTGGCTACATCAGAACCTCAGGCAGTGCTGCGATCATCTACAGGGTAATTAGATTACCCTTAAGGTATGTCTATATTTCTCATACTTTTAGATTTAATTTTAGATTTTAAATATTAGATAATAAAATTAGATCTAATAGACATTAGATCTAAAATAGTGTAGGATAAAAATATAAAATTTATTCCGCCCCAGATTTGGTGAAATCTAGAAGATCCTACATAGAAAAAAGATGATTTTTCCCTTCAGAATGTAGGAGTACATCACATCAAATGTGATAATTTGTAGAGCACTCTACTGTCAAAAGTAGCTCGTCAAGGGTATGAATATAAGTGTCCCTCAGACCTGAGACTACCACGGTGACTTATAAACAACTCATTATATTTTAGTACCAGACCATCTGAGTTTCTAACTCAATGACAGAAGGATACTGGGTGTAGTCAAGTACTTATCAAGTCGGTGTGTGAGTCAAGATAGAATTGACCTTTTTGAATTAGTAAAAGATATGCATTAGTATATTTCAATTTAGTAAAATTTTGGCTGGGATAATCTTTGAGAAAGACTTAAAAGATTGAAATACAATATGGTCGACTTAATTAGGGTTGACAGTGAAACCTTAGGCTATCTTGAGCATTAGGGTCAAAGAAATAAATTAGATTTAAATCTGATTTAATTTTCTAATCAAATAAAAATTAGATTGACCCAAGTCCTAGTTGAACTAGGACTAGTTTTTCCTTGCACTTGGCTTATCCAATAAACCAATTGGACTTGATCCAATCAAGCCCAAACCAAATCTAATTAAATCATATTTAATTAGACTTAATCTCAGTCCATTGACTTAATCAAATTAAGCCAATTAGCAATCGAATTGCTAATCGATCCTCCTACAATACTTTGCACTGGGTTAAATGTCAATCATATTTATCATTTAACCCTAGAACGATTCTTAATCGTTGATCAACCATTCGATTAGATCATGAACTCTAATGTGTGTGACCTTATAGGTCCGAACCTAAGCCGATAGCACAGGAACAAATTCCTGTACCAATCGAAGTGACCATCTAGCAATGGTACCCGACGATCGGATAGGTCGAATGTATAGAACAACATCCTTAGAACCCATGCGGATATAGTTTTCATATAATTCATCCCCTTGACCAAAATGATCATAGGACACCCCAGAGTTCAACTGTCAACTCTGATCAGGTTGTCCATATTGTCTTTCAAAATATCAAATCCATCTAATGGATTACCCTGGCCAAAGTTTTGCTAAATTGAAATACAGCGACTCATTCTTCTCCAACTCTTGGAGTGGTCAATCCCATCTCGATCACACTCTGACTTCGCAAGTACTTGACTGTGCCCAGAAGCCTTCCGTCCCTGAATTAGAAATTCAGTTAGTCCAGTACCAAAGCACAGTGAGTTGCTTGCAAGTCACTGAGACGATCTCAGGTCTAAGGGATACTTATACCTATATCCCATCAGAGACATTCTCGACAGCAGAATACTCTGGAGTTGGTCACGTTCCATGATGATGTACCCTTACATCTCACCTGTATGCCATACCAGTGTCTCCACACTCCTTGGTTAAGAGGACAACTAACCCATATGGCCTACAGCGACCTATGCTCGATAGAAGCTGTCGTCCTTATTAACAGCCTTTCATTTGGTCGTGAACTGTTTTAAGGACTAATCGATAAATCCTCTCTTTATCAAACTTAAATAGTCCTAAGGACTTCATCATAACAATGGAGTTCATTAGAAGATGAAAGCTTATGATGAAGATGCCAAATATATTTTATTTATTAACAAATCAATTACAATACTTGGTTGCTCAACCGTCAACAGCTTGACGATTGGCTTTTTGGGACACATTTCCCAACAACTCCCACTTGTCCTAAAGCCACTCAGCATAGTATCTAATACCCATCTTCGACTTGTGGTTGTCAAACTCCTTTATCGTCAGGGCTTTAGTGAAGGGGTCGGCCAGGTTCTCCTTTCTGTCGATCTTCTGAAGGTCGACGTCACCTCGATCCATGATCTTTCAGACCAGGTGGAAGCGGTGCAAGATGTGCTTCGTCTGTTGATGTGCTTTGGGTTCCTTCACCTGAGCTATGGCCCAGTGCTGTCGCAGTAGAGCAGGATCGGACCATCGAGGGAGGGTGCTACTCCGAGCTTGTTGATGAATTTTCTCAGCCACACAGCTTCCTTCGCAGCATCTGATGCTGCGATGTACTCCGCTTCACAAACAGAGTTCGCCACAGTATGTTGCTTGGAACTCTTCCAACAGATGGCTCCACCATTCAGAGTAAAGATATAACCCGACACGCTCCTACTGTCATCATGGTCAGATTGAAAGCTAGAGTCTGTAAACTCCACAAGTTTCAGATCTGACTCGCCATAAACCAACCATTGGTCCTTAGTATTTCTCAAATACTTAAGAATGGCTTTAACCACTTTCCAGTGATTTTCTCCAGAATCAGATTGGTATCTACTCACTATTCCTAGTGAGTATGCCACATCTGGTCTTGTACATATCATGGCGTACATGATAGATCCCATGGCTAAAGCATATGTGACTCTACTTATACGCTCTCTCTCTTCAGGAGTTGTCAGACAATCCTTCTTAGAGAGAGAAATTCCTTGGCCTATCGGTAGATAGCCCTTCTTGGAATTCTCCATGCTGAACCTCTTCAGTACAGTGTCTATGTACATGGACTGGGATAACCCAAGTATCCTTTTAGATCTATCCCTATAGATCTTCATCCCTAGGATGTAGGATGCTTCACCCAAGTCCTTCATGGAGAACTGTGATGACAACCAAACTTTTATTCTCTGTAGTGCGGGGATGTCATTCCTGATTAAGAGAATGTCATCCACGTACAAGACAAGGAATACCACAACTGGACCATTTGCCCATTTATAGATGCAGGGCTCTTCTCCATTCTCAATGAAGCCATACATTTTGATCACCTTATCAAAATGCATGTTCGAACTCCGAGAAGCTTGCTTCAATCCATAAATGGATCTCTGAATCTTGCACACCTTGGACTCATCTGTGGATGTAAACCCCTCAGGTTGTATCTATACACCTCTTCGGTCAGCTCTCCATTCAGGAAAGCTGTCTTTACATCCATCTGCCAGATCTCATAATCCAGATGGGTAGCTATTGCAAGCATTATCCGAATGGATTTGAGCATTGCCATAGGGGAAAATGTCTCATCATAGTCAATACCATAACGTTGACGATACCCCTTAGCGATCAGACGGGCTTTATAGGTCTCCACCTTTCCGTCTGCACCCCTCTTCCATTTGAAGACCCATTTACACCCAATGGGTTTAACCCCTTCAGGTGGGTCAATCAATATCCATACATCGTTGACCTTCATGGACTCCATTTGAGATTTCATTGCTTCAAGCCATTTCTTGGAATCAGGTCTCTGCATTGCATCCATATAGGTGATCGGATCCTCATTATTCTCATCAAGTTCAATGAAATCACCATCCTGGACCAAGAAACCGTAGTATCTGTCCGGCTGATGTGGTACTCTACCAGATCACCTTAATGGTGCAGGTACATTGGGCTCCAGATCTGATCTAATCATATCCGACTCAAGTTCAGCTATTGGTGTCGATCCTTCTACCTGTTGAACTTCATCAAGTTCAACCTTAGAGGCAATAGTTCCTTCACCAAGTAACTCCTTTTCTAAAAAGATTACCTTAAGGCTGACGAACACCTTTTGTTCATCAGCATGGTAGAAAAAAATATCCTTTTGTCTCTTTGAGGTACCCTATGAATGAGTATTTGTCAGACCTAGGTCCAAGTTTGTCTGTGACTAATCGTTTGACATAGGCCGGGCACCCCCAGACCCTAAGGTGTGAAAGTGCTGGCTTACGTCCCGTCCATATCTCATATGGAGTCTTAATTACAGACTTACTTGGAATCCTATTTAACAGATAACAGGTCGATTCGAGTGCATATCCCCAGAAGGATATCGACAAGCTAGCAAATTCCATCATGGATCGGACCATGTCTAACAGAGTCTGATTCCTCCTTTCAGACACACCATTATGCTGTGGTGTTTCTGGAGGAGTCCATTGGGAGAGAATCCCATTCTCTCCTAGATATGTGAGAAACTCACTAGAAAGGTATTCTCCTCCTCGATCAGATCGAAGAGTTTTAATACTCTTCCCAGTTTGTTTTTCTACTTCACTTCGGAATCGTTTGAACATTTCAAATGAATCCGACTTATGTTTCATCAGATAGACATATCCATATCGGGATAGGTCATCCGTGAAAGTTATGAAGTCGAAATATCCACCTCTAGCTCTGGTGCTCATGGGCCCGCATACATCAGTATGTACAAGGCCCAAGAGCTCAGTAGCTCTCTCACCTTTTCCAATAAAAGATGACTTGGTCATTTTACCAAGAAGACAGAACTCATAGGTTGGAAGTGATTCACAATCACTGACTTCGAGGATTTCCTCTTGAGTCAACCTGTTTATTCTGTTCTTGTTTATATGACCCAGCCTACAGTGCCATGAGTAGATATCTGACACACTATCTAATCTAGGGTGCTTGCCAGTTGAATAGACTCTTATCGGGCTTGATCTTTTTGGTTTGGCTCTGCACTGATGTCCCAGCCTGAACTTGCATCTTCTTCACTTTCTTCTTCTTGTTCTTCTTCCTTTCTCAAAGGGTCGAGAACCAGAAGACGAACCTCCCACTGAGTTCACCGACTCCTTGTGAAGTTAGTGATCCTTCTCAAAGTTCTGAAGCAACCCCAGTAACCCATGGTAGTTTACTTTAGGCTTTGTCATTCTATAATGAGTGAGGAATGGGAGATAAGACTTGGGCAGCGAGTTCAGTATTGCATCTTTCCCAAGCTGCTCATGCAACGGAAAGCTGAGCTTGCTCAATCATTCCATCAGCTCGATCATGTACAATACATGATCAGTGACAGAGGCACCATCCCATATTTTGGCGTTGAAGATGGCACAACTAGTCTTGTGCCTCTCCACATCATCGGGTGTGCCAAAGGCATCATCCAACACTTGAAGCATGTCCTTTGGCTGAGCCGTCTCAAATCTGTGACTGAACTCATCGCTCATGGCAGCCAGCATGATACAGCGCACCGTGGTCCGGTCATTGAGCCACTTCTGGTAAGTGTCTCTGACTGTTCCACGTGCATTGACAGCTGGCTCCTCAGGTGCAGGATCCATTATCACATATAGGATCCGTTCATGCTGCAGGACTATCTTTAATTTTCGGTACCAGCTACCGAAGTTGGGTCGCACCAACTTATCATTGTCCAACAATAATCGAAGCGATAGGGAAGTGGCCATATTTGCACAAAGGAGAACCATAACCTAATTAGTAATTGATTCATTATACCTAAAGATTTGGACTTTAATCAAAAGGTTTCTCCCACTATTTTATTCGAATTGGTAGCCTCTACCTCCAATTCGAGGAATTACCCTAATTCCTTAGTGGGTACTAGAATCTACTTAGATTGCACACAAGCCCAACTTTGGTTGGCCAACCCATGTACATCTAAGGGTAGGTTCATAACCAATTATTTCTCTAAATAATTTCTAGTAATATTAATTTTGCCCCAGAAACCTAATCAGTAGGCTTTGGCCTCCACTGTAAGGATCCTGTTAGGTCCAACCATTAACATGATCATACTTGGTGTATCTAACCAACGAATGATTAAGCCCAACTTTGGTTGGCTCACCTAACCACCATTAGAGAGACACTTCCAAGTCATCATATGATGAGTGATAATTTCATTAGTCAACAAGCACCAGGCCTTTGGGTCTGCAATGATTATTGAGTTAATGGACTCGTTATCAAACACCTTAATGGGAGGCTATGACTCAGTTATCTCCATAACTTTATCATTTTAAGGACCTAATAATTTTAGAGGATTTAAATAATTTAAAGAATGAGGTCAGATGAACCAGCTTATCATAATCCTCCCACTGGCTTCACCAAGTCAGCTTAAGGGAGACCATTAAAAGGGCTGGTCTAGGAGCACCTAAATCAGTCACACTGATTTACCTAGCTGACATGGGTCAGCTTGAATAGTCAAGTGATCCGATCAAAACATAATTTCACCAAGAGGCCAGGTAAGTTCGATCAGTGGGAGGGTCTGCCAAAGCTTGCCTTAGACACCATCAGAAATGGCCAGGTAAGCGGGCTCCAAATTAAAAACCACCAGTCTGGTTTACCTTAGACACCAACTGGTTTAATTAGTTTCGATTAGATCAACCTAACAGTTCGTACTAGACCGCTTAGCCAAGAATCAAGCCCATTTGGTTCTCGTTAAAGATATGGACTTGACCAACTACAACTATTGTAATTGATCTAGAGAATCCTTGACCTAATCTAAGACAACAATTGATTAGATTTAGTCAATTCTCTAATTAAGTCCATCTTTAATCTAACCATAAGTCTAACCCAATTAATGGACCTAATTCCCACTAACCCATTTACCCAATGTGTTATGATTTGTGTCTTAGGTTCTTCAATTCACAATCCTAGAACCTAATCAAACAACTTCTTAATTCTTAATTAAGTTTTGGGCTGAGGGTTGGGTTCGGCTTTTTAAAAAATAATTTTCATATTTGTAAAATAATTTTACAATATGATTCTACCAACCATATTGCATGTTTGGTTCATAATCAAGATACAAGTGAAATAAATATGAAACTACTTTAGATCTAATCTAAACAGGTTCATGTAATTGAAACAATTTCAACTTTAAACAATTTCTTTGCACAAAAATTATTAACAAAGAGATTTTATTTCAGATTTAAATATCTTTTAAATCTAATAAATCATAAATTTAATCTAGATCATATCTAACAAATTTATGATTAAAGATAGATCTACATAAACTAGGACAACCTTTGCACTGTAAGGGGTAAACCTTACAGCAGGACAACCTTGCAGTTTGTGATTGATCTAAAATTTTAATTTTAGATTTAATAATCAGATTATAAATTAGATGTAATCTAAGAAATAACCTAAGAATATATAAATAATCATGTAATAAAGAACCTAGGCTCTGATATCAATTGTAGGAACCAGATCTAGGGTTTCAGGGTTAGATCTTGAAACTTTTTCAAGATCATACAGCGGAAGACTAAAATAAATCAAAATTTATTTTCTAAAACTAGAGAATCCCTAGATCTAAGATCCTATTACATGATTATTATATAGTATTAAATTAGAAATTAAAATATATAAATATAGCATGAACTACATGTTGATCATATCAACATGTTTCTATACCACATCTAATGTATGTATTAAACAATAGATCAGATCTATTACCTTGCAAGTTAGACGCTCTAACCTCGCTGATCCGGGCTTGAGGATAATGTTGCAAGCCGCACACACGTCCGGCCTCTAGGAGTCATCCACATGAGCCCACGAATCTCGATCAGAAGTCCTGCTTCAGGAAATCAGCACAGTATGCTAGTACTGCGTTGATCCTTCTTTGATGGTTGATCATGTGCCTCCTTCTTCTTGATTTGGACTCTTCCAAAGATGAAAAGTAAAAGGAGGAGTTTCAGATCTGAGATACTCTCAGGAAACTCAAGATGGAGGGAGGAAAGATATGAAAACAAACAACCCTAGAAGAAGATCCTCTTCTTCTTCTCGTTTTTCTCTCTAGACACCATAACTTGTGTCTTTTATATCTCCACGACCCAAAGGTATTTCTCTCTAATTTTTGGATGGTTCAAAGGTCTCTAAAAACTCTGTATTCTCCAAAAATGTCATATAGAAACTCATTTTATATAGAGAGATATGATAGAGTCCTTGTCTAGGTCAAATACCTAGTCAAGGCTTATCCAAACATGGAAAGTTAAGGGGTGCCCAACTCTTGACCACCTCCTCCATATTTTCATGCATGGATCACTAGCAAAGGGTACACAATGTATACCCTAAAAGCCATGAAAATTTCAAAAAAAATTTGGATAAATTTGGTGCAAAATTGAAAGAGTTTTGGATTTCTAAAACTCTATCTCATAGAATTCGAAATCCAAACTTATTCCTTTTTGATTTGATCCAAACCACCTTCCATGTAAGAAAGAAGAGAGAAAATCTTTTGTGAATGTGGGAGAGACCTGGGAGAGGGCTTTTGTCGCACAAAATAAGTGGAGATTGGCGTTGAATAAGAGAGAGGGCATCGGGAAGGCTTATGTGGTGCAAGGTGGAATCCTAGTCTTACTAGGATTCTATCTTATGACTTGTTTTAATTTGGTTTCTCAAACCAAATCAACCAAAATTAGATCAACCTAATTAAAATAGGTCTTAACCCAATTAAAAACCTAATTTAATCAGATTAAATTAGATTTAAATCTGATTTAATTTTCTAATCAAATTAGAAATTAGATTGACCCAAGTCCTAGTTGAACTAGGACTAATTTTTCGTTGCACTTGGCTTATCCAATAAACCAATTGGACTTGATCCAATCAAGTCCAAACCAAATCTAATTAAATTATATTTAATTAGACTTAATCTCAGCCCATTGGCTTAATCAAATTAAGCCAATTAGCAATCAAATTGTTAATCGATCCTCCTACAATACTTTGCACTGGGTTAAATGTCAATCGTATTGATCATTTAACCCTAGAATGATTCTTAATCATTGATCAACCATCCGATCGGATCATGAACTCTAATGTGTGTGACCTCATAGGTCCGAACCTAAGTTGGTAGCACAGGAATAAATTTTTGTACCAATCGAAGTGACCATCTAGCAATGGTACTCGACGACCGGATAGGTCAAAGTATAGAACAACATCCTTAGAACCCATGCGGATATAGTTTTCATATAATTCATCCCCTTGACCAAAATGATCATAGGACACCCCAGAGTTCAACTGTCAACTCTGATCAGGTTGTCCACATTGCATTTCAAAATATCAAATCCATCTAATGGATTACCCTGGCCAAGGTTTTGCTAAATTGAAATATAGCGACTCATTCTTCTCCAACTCTTGGAGTGGTCAATCCCATCTCGATCATACTCTGACTTCACAAGTACTTGACTGTGCCCAAAAGTCTTCCATCCCTGAATTAGAAATTCAGTTAGTCTAGTATCAAAGCACAGTGAGTTGCTTGCAAGTCACTGAGATGATCTCAGGTCTAAGGGACACTTATACCTATATCCCATCAGAGACATTCTCGACAGCAGAATGCTCTGGAGTTGCTCATGTTTCATGATGATGTACCCTTACATCTCACCTGTATGCCATACCAGTGTCTCCACACTCCTTAGTTAAGAGGACAACCAACCCATATGGCCTACAGCGACCTATGCTCGATAGAAGCTATCGTCCTTATTAACAGCCAATCATTTGGTCGTGAACTGTTTTAAGGACTAATCGATAAATCATCTCTTTATCGAACTTAAATAGTTCTAAGGACTTCATCATAACAACGGAGTTTATTAGAAGATGAAAGCTTATGATGAAGATGCCAAATATATTTTATTTATTAACAAATCAATTACAATACTTGGTTGCTCAACCGTCAACAGCTTGACGATTGGCTTTTTGGGACATATTTTCCAACATCATTACCATACAGAATTGAACCTAACTGGGTCACACAAATAAAGGTTAGGGTCTAGATGTCATCAATAAGGCTACCCCAATTGATTTGGATAAGATCCAATTAGGTTCAAGAAAATCGTGCTAGCACTCGATTGAGCCTAACTTTCTCCTCGTGTATTCTTTTCTATCTCTACTGAGTCAAATGTGATCTGGCTCATCCAGAGAACCTTAGAAAAGTTTCTCTCAGTCTAATTAAAGCTTGTCCAGCTCAGAAAAGGCTTGTCTTAATTTATGAGATGAATTTAAGACAACACCTGCTAATTTCTAGCACCTGCCAATTTCATTTTAGGACATCTGTCAAAAGTTGACATATGGGTCTTAAACTGAAGAGGACTTATTGGAGGATTTTTGTGGAGTATCCACATGTCTAAACCTAATCAAATTGGGTGCCATAATCAGATTATAGCATGAGCCTAATTGGATTTAAGTGGGCGCCCCAAATGAATAAGAACCAAAGAGTCCTGATAAACTTGGACTCTTTGGCGCCACTCTATTTGTGCTTATCCAATGTTGGCACCACCTTTTGGAGACAAGGTGGGGTTCTTATCTGATATGATCAGATGACATCACTCCACCAATCAAAATTTTTCCAAAATTTATTGGAATTTTTTGATTGGCCGAATGATGTGGCACTACGCGGCAAACAGAAATTATATAAACCCTGCTGCACCTAGGGTTTCGAGATAGAACTTGTTTTATGCAAAAAACCTTTTAGCTGCTGCCCCCTCCTCTCTTATCTATATCCTCCCTATTCTCCTTTCTCCCCTCTTCATGTCCAAGAAGTTGGACATTCATCTGGCAAAGGTACAAGGCGTGGTGATGCCTGGAACAGAAGGCTGCAGGACATCTTCGACAGGCTGCTGCTCCAACTTCAAAAGGAGTTCTGAAGTACTTCCAAATCAGATATTGATCTGATTTTTGGAGCATAGAATCATGAGGAGAGGATGTTCTAGATCCTACCTGAGTGGATACTGGTAGAGGTCAGGCATTTGCATGGCTACATCAGAACCTCAGGCAGTGCTGCGATCATCTACAGGGTAATTGGATTACCCTTAAGGTATGTCTATATTTCTTAGACTTTTAAATTTAATTTTAGATTTTAAATATCTAATAATAAAATTAGATCTAATAGATATTAGATCTAAAATAGTGTAGGATAAAAATATAAAATTTATTTCGCCCCAGATTTAGTGAAATCTGGAAGATCGTACACAAGAAAAAGGCAGTTTTTCCCTTCAGTTTTGAAGTACTTCCAAATCAGATATTGATCTGATTTTTGGAGCATAGAATCACAAGGAGAAGATGTTCCAGATCCTACCTGAGTGGATACTGGTAGAGGCCAGGCACTTGTGTGGCTACATCATAACCTCAGGCAGTGCTGCGATCATCTACAGGGTAATTAGATTACCCTTAAGGTATGTCTATATTTCTCATACTTTTAGATTTAATTTTAGATTTTAAATATCAGATAATAAAATTAGAACTAATAGATATTAGATCTGAAATAGCATAGGATAAAAATATAAAATTTATTTCGCCCCAGATTTGGTGAAATCTAGAAGATCCTACACAGAAAAAAGATGATTTTTTCCTTCAGAATGTAGTAGTACATCACATCAAATGTGATAATTTATCGAGCACTCTACTGTCAAAAGCAGCTCGTCAAGGGTATGGGTATATGTGTCCCTCAGACCTGAGACTACCACGGTGACTTATAAACAACTCATTATATTTTAGTACCAGACCATCTGAGTTTCTAACTCAATGACAGAAGGATACTGGGTGTAGTCAAGTACTTATCAAGTTGGTGTGTGAGTCAAGATAGAATTGACCCTTTTGAATTAGTAAAAGATATGCATTAGTATATTTCAATTTAGTAAAATTTTGGCTAGGATAATCTTTGAGATGGATTTAAAAGATTGAAATACAATATGGTCAACTTAATTAGGGTTGACAGTGAAACCTTAGGTTATCTTGAGCATTAGGGTCAAAGGAATAAATCATATGGTAACCATATACCAATAGGCTCTAGAATGTTGCTTTGCAATACTTCGACCTATCTAGTCATTGGGTTACCTTTGCCAGATGGTTACATCCATTGGTATAGAAAGTTATTTCTATGCTACCAGCTTAGGTTTGAACTTATGGGATCACACGCATTAGAAGATTTGATTAGATCTGATGGCTGAAGGGTCCAATTAGACTGTGACTCTGGTGAGGAGTCCCACTGGGACGGGACTCTGGAGGAGAGTCCCACTGGGACTGTGACTCTACTATTAATAAAAAATTAATTAGTAATTAAATTATTAATTGACTTAATTTGATTAAGTAAAGAGCTTTAGATCAAGTCTAATTAAATTAGATTCTATTCGACTCAGATTGGGTTTGATATGATCACTCTTGATTATAAAAAAAATTTGATCCTGATTCGATCAGGGTTTGGATTCAGCCAATTCCTAATTGGGTTAGGAATTTGATGAGATATTTAATTTTCTAATTGGATTAGGTTCATTTCTATCAGTGGGTTCAATTCAAATTTTATTTGGATTAGAATCAGAATTAGAAATAAAGAGTTTTTGTCAACTTGGACTCTGTCCTTATCTCTTGCGCCACTCCTGAACCTATGCCAATTTCTCCATGCCTAATTGGATTTGGGTTGTGATTTTTGGCATCATAAAATAGGGTCCAATAAAAATGGGCAACAATGATGGATGAGTCATAATCTTATCTCCTGCCAAATTCGAATGCAATCCAAATTAGAGAGAAGATGTAAACTAGGAAAAGAATTTTTCAAACAAGGAAAGTTGTGAGTGCCAAATTGATTTTTTTCTATTTTTTCTATAGAGTTTTTTGGCATGTGAGATACCAAATCTCCTTCCCCACACCAACTCTAAAATCTAGAAATTTTTGGATGCCCAAAAAGGTTTGTGGCATGAAGAATATGGTGCCCTTCCTTGGATGAAAACCCTAATTCCTAGTCTATAAAAAGGGGGCTCCTCTCTTGGACATCCCAATTGTTGGTTCCCTTACTATTTTTTGATTTTCTAGATCTCTTCTCCTCCTCCTTTCTTTCTCCTTCAGATTTTCTCTTGCTTTGGAGTGTCTAAGGTGCTTGAAGAAGAAGGAAGAGATCAGCTGTCGAAGTTACTTGCAGGCTTGCACCTCCAAGCCCCTGATCTGCGCTAGTCTTCACGTGATTTTTTTTGTAGAGGCCAGATGACTTTGTGTGGTTGTGAGTGATCTGAGAAACACCTTCTCCAACTATTGGACCAGAGAAAATCAATATCAAATCAATCTATCAATTTTTAGCCATCTAGAGCATGACCAGACAGATAGCACGGTAATTTTCATGTTTGCCGTGAAGGTGTTTAGGGTGGTAAGTTGCAATTAACTATTGGTGTCATTCTTGTGGTTGGTATCTTTAGATCTCTTACCGAACCTTTGAAATTTGAAATGGATGAGAAATCTAACTGATTCTGATCTGATGGTTATCCACGTTGAAAATATCTCTTTTAACTCAAAATCGTATCTAAAAGGCAAAATAAATAGAAAAACTATAACCATTAAGGAGCTAGAAGATAGGTTAGATGATTATAGTATAGAATTTAAAATAAAAACTTCATTCGATTCTCTAGATAATATAAAGATAGATATAAAATGAATAGCTAAATTAGTAGTTAAAGACATATTTGACATATATTTAGATGATAAATACTTAAAAATAGCTGATTTTCAGATAAATAGGGAACTACTTAGTACAGGCTTTAATTCTATTAAAAATTAAAAAAAATATGATTTTATAGAATCTAAAATAAGAAACAAAGAAGTTTTATAAGAGAAGTTTGGTCTGCCCAAATGAGGACTAAAAAAAAAATATTCTTTTCTTTGACTGGTTTATAAAATATTATTCTAAAGGTCTTAAAAATATAAATGCTAAATATTAAGAGTTTGGAATTAAAGTTCTTTCTCAAAACTGGATGATATCTCTATCTAGAAAAGAAAAGATACATAATCAGTCAATAAGATGCCAAAAGCCTGCTAAGAACTTTACTGAAGATCTAAAAGTTATTCCAGAACCTAGTAAGTCAGTGACTATCCCAAAGAAAATAAATATTAGTCTGTAAAAGGTAATAACTAAGGATCATAAAGAAACTCATTCTGATAAAATCTTTGAGCATTTAGATCAAGATAAAGAACAACATGATTGTATGGATTATTTCCTCAACCTTGAAGAAATATAGACTGATAGCTTTCTAGAAGATAAAAGGGAATCTAAACTTGATTGAGATTATTCTGACCATTAATTAATAAAAATTGATGACTTTTTCATAAAGATAGATACTATACCCAATCTTCTAGAAGTTGAAACTGAAAATGATTTGTCTAAAGAATCTGACAAAATTTTGATTAAAGAAAATCCTTCTAAGAAAATCATTGAGACTGTTCATAGTCCCGATCTTGATACTGAAGTTAATCTGAACCCTATATATTTATTTGTTGAGTCAAGTCTAGGCATCTGTCAATTAAAAGTACTGATTGAAAATGAAATTATTGAAAAGACCGCTAAGAAAGAACATTTGGATCTGACTAAAGAACCTCCAACACCTAACATTTCAGAAGCACAGTTAGAAAAGAAATTATTGGAAGGATTAAATGAAATCATATTAAACCAAGCTGATAAAACTTCTTCTGATGAAACACTTGAAGAAAATACTTCTATATTTAATCTGTGTGCTTCTACATGTAATCTGTTCAATTTAAATATCAAGCTAGACTCTTTATCTAATCTAAAATCCTTAAATCAGTCACTCTCATCTAGTAGATCTATTTTTTATGAAATTTCATATTTCTCTAAGGATGTAGAAACTAGTAGTTCCTTAGGAATTAGTACTTCTATAGGAATTAACAATCTCTTAGTCTCAGAAAACCCTGAGGATAAGAAAATAGTTAGTAAAAAAAATATAGTTAGTAAATTATTTATTTTAAAAAATATCAAAGATAAATTAATTTCTAACTATAAACTAGTAGTTCAGATACCTAGGTTAATAAATCATTATTTTAGATCGACCTTAGTAGATTTACAATTGACAGAAACTCATGACAACATATCCACTATCTATTCCATAAGAAGAACTCTTGATTGAAACTCTGATGGACTTACAGATTATCATACCGTCAATAATTATTGTCAACTGATAAAAATACACTTGAAAGCTTGTAAAATCCATATTTATTCATAAATTTCAGTTGCTGAGACAATGATAAATTACTTGTTAAAGCAATTGAAAGATTGATGGAAAACCTTTTCCACTAACTTAGATGTTGTTCAGAAGAAGTCTAAAGGCCACAATCCTTTAGATCATCCTTTGAACATTATAGATAAATTACATGTAGGTATTAATAATAAATTAAGTAGTCTTAGGAGTAATAATTTATTTGAGTTTAGATAGTATAGAGATGTTTACTTCATTATATTAGATTTGAAAAACTTCTCTTTAGAACTATCTCCTTTAGGTTTAAATGTTAATTTAGGAGATATAGGTACTATCAGTAAGACTGATAGAATAATTTTTTTAGTAAACCTGAATCTATCAGAGATCAATTTATGAGGTTACATAAAAGAAAAAGAATAAATGATCTCTATAAATTAAAAGATTTTGGCTATAAATTTGGATCTCAAATAGATAAATTATATAAAAAAAAATATAAAAGATCCAAAAGAAAGTTTGATAAGAAAACTAGAAAAACTCCTAAGAAACTGAATGAAAAATAAATTTGTGATGTTCTATTTAAACAAAAAGATGGATATCACTTTAGACATAAAGCTTTATTAGATTCTGGAGCTGATATAAACTATATCAGGCAAAACTTAATTTCTTCAAGATACTTTGAAAGATTTAATCAAAACCTTCAAACTACAGAAGGAAGAAATCTGAGAGTAAGCCATAAGATCTCTGAACTTTATATATGCATAGAAAAACTCTATATTAAAATGTCATTCTTATTAGTCAAAACTCTGAAACAAAGAGTCATATTAGGAAATCCTTTCTTAGCCTATCTCAAACCTTTTACTATTACAAAGAAAGAAATAATTATACAAGACAATTAGAGAATATTATTTAAGCCTTGCTATAATTCTGAAGAGTTTTCAAAATACATACAAGAATTATCCTACAAAAATAATATAAAATCCAAATATCAAAAAAAGATAAGAAGAAGATTAAAATTAGCGAATGATCATAACTCTTTATATAAGATATTACAATGGGTAAAATATAACCCTCCAATCCCAAAAGATATATTGAAAAGAATTCATGAAGTCAAGAGTTACTTTAAATTTGATATAATATTATTAATCGAGCAAACACAAATTCTTCTTCCTTTTGCTCATTTTATAATTATATATATTCATGATAAGCAACAATGAAAACACCTACAAACATTATTTAGAACTATAATAAGAAATGGACTAGTGCTACCAGAAAAGGTAATAGAACCTTTCCAAATTAAAATCCAACTATATCATAACATCATACTCCTATTAGATCAAATTCTAGAGTTAGCTGATAAACTTTTAAATAAAAAATAATTAAAACTTTTCTGAGAATGCTTTAATTTTGCTGCTGATTTCTATATGGCACTTACCAAAACTCATCGTCCTTGCTTAACTATTATGTTTAAGAATGGAAGGTCTGTTCTGTATGATGATAAAATCTTAAAAATAAAATGCTTTAACAAATCAACAAAAAGAGACTGAAATAAAAAAAAAATTGGTACATGAATCCTCAATTCAACTAAAAAATTTGTATCCATATTTTTTTGACAAAAATATAAAGTTTAACAAAAACTACGGCAAGGAACAAAAATATCCCTCCTATCTTATTCCACAACTCTCTTTGGAAAAATACTTACTATTTAATGAAATATGGCAAACTCATATATTCTATCAAAAGAAAGATTTTGAAAAGGCTATAAAGTCCCTAATTAATCATCTATATCTACAAGAGAATACTCTCTTGATTGCAGCTGAATATTATGAACTGATTTTGACATATTTTTACAAAAAAACTTATTTTGGCATCCAATCTCCAAAAGGTCAATTCTCTAAAGAGAAGGATCAAGTAAGTCAATCTTGAAACTATAGACCATCCAATACTCCTATCAGCTCTACCAGAGAGCCATACTGTCCTAATCCCTATATATTCAAATCAAAAGAAAATCTTTTTCCTTTGGAAGCACATGATTTAAACTCCAATATCATTGGCCTAGTAAAATTCTTTCCAAAAAAAAGTTTTATATTCTCAAAATAGGAGAAAAGGATCGAGTTTATCATGAAGAAATTTTGACTTAAACTAAGAGTATAGATATTCATCACAACTATCAGCAAAATGGTGAGATTGCTTTCTCTAAACTTCTTATACTAAAAGTTTTTTTCTGAAAGGTTGGGATCCAGAGCAAAATCCTAATTCTACAAAAACCTTGAGGATAAGAAATTATGGAGATAAAGAATTCAGTTATTGGGACTATCAGAAAGCCTGGATAAATCTTCTTTACGTCCAAAACCCAGAATACGGGCATTCGTGGTTCATAAAATTCAAATATCGAGAAATTCTGCCTATCTGGTTCTACTATCATTGATGGCTCAAATTTGGAATTATCCCAGATATACTTTCAAAAGATATGAAATCTGAAATCTTCGAAGGATATCACAGCATCAACGATGTCAATTTGATGAAATTCTGCACTAAGACAGGTCATCTTTGGATATTAAAGTGAAAATTCAATATAAAAATTGATCAGTTCCCATTATTTTTGAGTAGAAAGATATATATCAATAGATGAATTTTATTTAATGAATACCCAATAATTTAGGAATTTATATTAGAAAAAGGTTCAAGTGGAACTTCAAATTTTTATCCAATTCAACTATTAATGGACTCGTCTAGACTACATACAGAAACTGCTGAAGAAGCCTTTGAAAGAGCTCCATCTCTTTAGAGATCTATGAAAAATATTTTGAAAAAAATTATGAACTACAAAGATCAGAAGTCTCTACTTCTACAGCATCATTCAGAAATCAAAATATAAAAGAAGAAGTGGAAGAAGTATATATGATCGATGATGACTTCACCATCTATTATCTGAAAATAAGAACTAGAATGTTCTTTAAAAAAAATGAGAGAGAGAAAAATGTTTTCTTACTAACCCTTCTACCAAAATCTTAGTAGAAAGATTTTATTGCAGGTATAATTTTCGTGGCCCTTCTATTAGCCACATTCAGATGATCACCACCATCTTCTGAAGACAACATGAAACACTATCACTATTCACGAAGCCGGTTTAATCCTTAGAGACAGTTCATCTTCAGAACCTGGTCTACACTAGGATCTAAAGATGACAAGCAAGCTACAGAAAGATTTCTAACATCACTACTATTTATCTACAGGAAGATTCTTGACACTGTATAGAGACGATAAAAATTTATAGGAAATCGAACTTAAAATCAATTAAGTTCCGACTTCGGTTCTGACTTCTACAAGCTTTCAGATTCTAAATTAATTGAAGTCTGCCAGATTTCAAACCAAATGAAGTCTGCATAGTTCCTTTCCTCGCCTATAAATAAAAGGGAAGGCCTTTGTTCTGAGGGTGGCCGAGCATGGAGAGGCAGGTCGAGAGGGATTTCGAGTCTTAAGTGGTAGAGTTCCCCATCATGATCTCTTTTTTTCCTTCTCCTCTCTTCTCTTCTCTTGTCTCCTTCCTCTAATCCCTTCCATCCTCTTACGCAAAACTTCTCTTCTCCTCTTAATCTTCTGCAATCTGCCTTCCTCATAGCAGACATCTTCACGAGAGCTTTGTTCTCTTTTGCATAAACAAAGCATCTCCTTCTTCGTTTCTTTTTCACATCTGCAGAAGCACCTCCATTATTCCTCTATTATTTCTCCATCATCTCCAGAGAGCCTCCATCATTCCTTATATTTTATTCATTTCTTTTGTTTTCTTCCACCATATCACTATGCATACTCCATCATCCCTTCATTATTAATCCATTATACAATCCCTTCAACACGTTCCACCTCCATCTCCTCACTTCTCCATTATAAAATTCCTTCTTCCCTTCTTCCACAATACCTTCCATAGAGACTCTGTTACTTAGCTCCATTAATCCATGTGAGTTTTGTACATAAATATACTTATTGATGTGTTTACTCATGTATTAGCATATATTAGTGCTTGTGGTTTGTATTTAAGTTTGTTTAAATTTGATTCGTGTATATAAAGCTTGTAAGGTGTGTATTTCAATTTCATCAGACTTCATATAAGTGTGCTTTTATAAATAAAATTTATTTTTTATATTACTATTTTTAATTATAGTTTAAGTTTTTTTAAGGCTTAAGTTTGTTTATATTACTGTTTATTACTGTAGCATATGCACTGTACAGTACTGTAGCAGAAATACTGTGCAGTACTGTTGCGCACTGTAGCATGCTACTATAGCATGATAGTAAATAATCAGAGTACTATCGAGGCTATGAAGTAAACAACGGATCAATCTTTTAAGGATAAACAACCCTAAAGTTGGTAGAGATTGTGAAGTAAACAACGAATCAATCAGGATAAACAACCCAAATACCACCTATAATATTCTATAAAGTTGTACTAAAAATATCATGCAATCGTGAAGTAAACAACGGAGTGATTATATACTATTTAATTAGTTAAAATACTCTATTTACTTTTAAGCTTTTATTTCTTTACTTTAAGCAATTTTATTTTATTTCAGCTTTATTCTTCTATGCCTATATCTACTTAAGTTCTGTCCATTTTGCTTAGTTCTGTTCGGCTTTGTTTACTGTACTTATATTTATTTGTCTTTGTTTAAATTTTATTTCTTTTTGTTATTAGTCTTTTCTATTTTGATTTATTTTACTCTTACTCAATTTTATTTTATTTACTACAATTAGTTAGCAGTTAGTTTGTTCATTCTGATAGTTTTATTTACTGTAGTTAGTTTATCCTTTTAAGTATGTATGCTAATTAGCCATAATTATAGTTTAGTAGCTTATTCAATAGTTTATTTATTGTATTTATATTTCTTGCACTTATATTTATTCTTTTTATTTCTATATTAGTCTGTTTACTTATAATCTGGATAGTGTTAGTCATTAAAAGTTTAGTTTATCTTAATCGATTAAAGTTTATATTTTATTAATTAATGTTCTCTAGTTTACAGTTAGTTACCAGCCTATATCTTAGCTTGTGTTCTCTTATTAGCTTTTCGTTAGTCTATGTTTTAGTTTATATTGTTTTATATTAGTCTAGCTTACACTTTAGTTCGTCGGTTATCCTTAACCTTCCATTAGCCTTTGCCTTAGTTTAGATTTTTATCTTGTGAACTTAATTTGTGCTATAGCTAGCATTAGCCTTTCATCAGTCTGTTCATCGGGTCTGAGTATTTGTTAGTCCTTTACCTTTATTTTTTGTATCTATCTACAATCTGTTTAGGTACTATCTATTTAATTAGGTATTATCTGTAGGTTTGGGCTCCTTTACTCCTCAAATATAATTCATTTTGCTTCTGTACTCCTGAGTTCTAGACTATTAGTTATACGGTATATGCGAGCAGTATTATATACTTTATAGTTCATCTATCTATTTACTGCTTCTACGTGTATGCACGTAGCCTACCCATTTGCTGCTTCTACGTGTACGCACGTAGCCTTTACTATTGTGTCTCACTGATGTGACAATTTACTGTTGAGTACTGTGATACTTCCACCTCGTGGTTATCGGGATTTCTGATCTATGTTAGGAGAGTCCATTGGGACTTGCAAATTATCATACATCTATGGCTCCGACCCACTCACACACACACAATACTGTTGCTTCCACACGTACGTGCGTTGGTCTGGGTCAAGTAGTAAATGGATAAACAAACTATAAGGTATATGATACTATCCGCATGCATCGTATAACTAACAGTCCGAAACTCAGGAGTACTAAAGCAAAATAATTTATGATTGAAGAGTAAAGGAGGTCAAATCTATAGATAATACCTAATTAAACAGATACTACCTAAATAGATTGTAGATAGATACAGAAAATAAAGGTAAAGGACTAACAAACATTCAAACTCGATGAAGAGACTGATGAAAGGCTAATGCTAGCTATAGCACAAACTAAGTTCACAAGAAAAAAAATCTAAACTAAGGCAAAGGCTAATGGAAGGTTAAGGCTAACCGACGAACTAAAATGCAAGCTAGACTAATATAAGAAAATATAAACTGAAACATAGACTAACAGAAGGCTAATAAGAGAACAAAAATAGAACACAAGCTAAGATATAGGCTAGTTGTTGGATTCTGGTGGTACAGCAGAAAGGTTAGGTGTTTAAAATTTTTATTCAAAACATCCGATGCATCGGAAGCCCCAATATCCAGAAATCTTTGACTATAATAATCAAAGTACAATAAATATAAATTAGGATAAGAAGAATATCTATAGTGCTAATATCAATTTTCATAAAGCATCCAAGTGTCCATCCTCCAATGGTGATCCACACGAAAACTGAACCAAGGACAGTGCTCCTTTACCTTACTTCAAGAGTTCTAGCCACTAGAACTCAACTAGCCTCATACCGATCAGGTTTCTCCAAGAAACTGACTTCACCCTCTTAGAACCTCCTCTGGACTTCTAATCCTCTTTCTTTAAGACCCTCACAATTCTTGTTAGAATCAGATAAGGCCTTCTCTTAAATCCCAAAGCCTTGTCCTAAAACTAAGATAGGTTGTAAGAAAGAAAAGAGAGCAACGGAGACAAAATTGGAAACTCTTTCTGAATGCATTGGACACCCAGTGCCCCGACCAATTTATAGCCACCAGAGGGATGCTGAAAGAGAGGGATGTGCCTTATCCAAGTGGCCTATCTAATCTAATTATCAGAAATAAGAGTTCCTTCAAACAGAAGGACACTTATCAATGATACGTCGATCAGCACCCTGCTCTGCATGTGCAACCAGAGAAGGAATGTTTTCACATCCCTTCTCTAATCAAAAAATTCCTCAAAAATCTATGTGGATAGAGGATTTAATCTTGATTCCAGAATATATAATTATGGATAATAATTCTCACAAATGGATGTGTTCTCATGTCCTTTCACGCAAAGTCTGATCACCGTGCATGTAGGCATGAAGAGAAAATTATGGCATCCGTTTGGCATCCAGATAAGTCTGAAAAAATTTCAAAAAAATTATAATAAATAGCTTGTCAAATTTGAAACATAATTATTAAAAATATTTTAATTTTGAAATTATTTGATAAGGAGAAAGACTCTCTAAATCTCATAGAGATGCGATGCTTCTGCGTGCACGCGCGAGACTTCCTTCCTTTTTCCAATTTTTTTAGCCCCCAAAATTCTACAAAAAATATATCTCATGCTTTAAAATGTGAACCAGAAGATAAAGGATGATATGGGCTACCACACATATCTTAATCCCATGCCAGAAGAACTTTTTTTTTCTACCCACACCAACACTTGTATGCCGAACCTGTTTTATGCCAAAAATTCTTCACAACTTGGACTCATCATAATTGGCGTTAAAATGAGATGTGGCATCCAAATTTGGGCTGCTTCTAGGTGGCACGACCTAACCAAAATATTCACTAAATTGGGCTAGCTAATTAGCAAGGGATGAGACCAAATTGACCTTCAAAGGAGCAAGGGTTCCACACGTGCTAGCATGCTTACTGAAGCCCTGATTGAATCCAAAATTCCAATCAACTTTTTTCAAAAGGATCCTTGGCTAATTTTAATATGTGTGTGACCCATTGAGTTCCACATCTAGCTAGTAGTAGGTCTGGATGTAAGTTGACCAAATTTGATTAGATTTCAATCTAATCGATTTAGGTCCAATCGAGCTAACCCGAGTTCAACAATTATAATCTTTTCTAATTGGCTATCGAATTAAATTTTTTAATTTGATTAAAAATCTACAAGTCAAGATTAATGTCTCGCAATGTATCATGACTATCTAAAAGATATAGAATTTTGATGAAAATATCAAATATATCCTTCAGTGGTAAGTTACCATACAATTCAATCCTTCGATCATCCCTGCACCCTGAATATGTTCATGAGTATGGAATTATATCAAACTCAAACACATATTCATATTGATTTTCAATTAACCAATGATGACTCCAATGAAGAAGTATTAGAAACTCTTTCTAATCTCTTTTCTACTTTTGGCCAAAAGATTTTTCTCAAGTCATCTAGGATTGACAAGACACAGGATGCGATCTCCTCTTACCAGTAGTGATCGAATCCATGTTGATCTACTCACAATCTCCATATACACTCTACCATATCCAGAACACTCCGTATATATCTTAATTCCATGTCTAGGTATGAACCAAAATATAAGTTCATGTGCATAAGATTCTATAGTGGTCTCAGGTCTAAGGATCACTTGCACAACTCTCACTTAGAGAATCATCTTTGACATGAAAGTAAGGCTTCCATAAGATGTTCTCTTTCATCGAGTTAATTCAGTGGACTCATTTTCAAATGAGCACCCACATCTTTGTATTAGTGTCCCACACAAGTAGCTAGTGAGATCTGCCACCCTCTCCATCGAGCATACATAGGATGTGCCAGTCTATCCAAAATATTGATCTCCAACTCAATGCTCCTTTGATCAGAAATATTTAAGATTAGGGTTTTAGGTCTCACTAGTATGATCCATTCATGTCTCCTAAAATCATTGCCCTAATCTTTGGGGTTCATCATAATCATAGACATTATAAAATATAGCTAATATGATGAATCAATACCTTAAATAATAAATGTCATTTCATGAGTTAGAAAATTATAAAGAAAAGTTCCATCGCAACACACTTACGATTGGCTTATAGGACACTCATCTTTCAATCTTCCACTTGCACTAAAGTCAATCGTCTTTATATCTCATACAATCAAGATGGCGATTATATAGCTGCTTTGGTATGGCCTTAGTGAATGGGTCTATTATATTGTTCTTTCTATCTACTCATTCAAGGACAACATCTTATCTCTAATGAGATGGAAGCGTCTGAGGATGTGCTTGGATCTATAATGAGACTTAGGTTCTTTTGCTTAAATAATGGCCCCAGTGTTATCATGATAGAGTGACACTGATCCTTCATTCTTAGGAATCACTCCTAAATCCATGATGAATCTCTTCATCCAGACAACTTCCTTAATAGCTTCACTAGCAACGATGTACTCTACCTCAGTAATTAAGCCAGATACTATCTGCTGCTTGGAGTGTTGGAGCATGATCCCGGCTCCTCCCACGGACCTTGGGTGCAGCAGAACTAGCAACGAATAGATCTGGAGACTTTTGGACACGATCCAAGGCACTTTACGAAATCAGCCTGGTTATTGTCTTCTTCGTCAGCCTTTCGTTCCAGATGAAGAACACCTTTGAAACCACCTCTAAAAAATCCAAGATCTGGTACCCAACCAGATCAGACCTGGACTAAGGTCCTCCAATTTGTAGATCTTGAATCAGGATATTCTAGATGGAGAAGAAGATAGATGGAGACAGACCTCACAGATCTATCCTGCTGCAGCCTTTCTTGTAGATCTGTTGATGGAGATCTTACCCGCACCTCAAACGACCTCAGATCAACTCCAGATCTGAGAGGGACTTGTACCAACCTCTTCTCAAGAGATTTCAGATCTGGATCTAGTGTTTGGATGCCTGCAAGAGGGGGAGAGCAGATCTGGTAGGCGGCTGAAAGGGAGAAGGGGCTAGCGCCTCCCCTTCTTCTCTTTCCTTTTATGGACTGGCGGCAAGAAACCCTAGGGTTTCTTGCTCCTAGGGCATGGAGAGTGGCTGGAGAGAGAGGGAGAAGAAAGAGAGAGATTTGGGAGAAAGAGTCTTGTATTTTCTTGGCTTGATCAAACCTATACAAGTACATGTATATATAAACACAGGGTCTAGTGACCCAAACCCAAAAGTCCCTTGACCAACTCTATGGGAGATTAGGTTAACCCAAGCCCATGTACACCCATGACTCGACCTAATCTCACATAACCTGGGCCTAGACCTGGCCCATAAAGAGTTGGTCCCTTGATGCCCGCATAACCTAGACTTCAAGAACTCAAAAGGCTCACAGCCTTTCAACCTAGGGCCCAACTAGCCCTAGAGCCTCCATGAAGCCCTCATGAATGATGGACCTTGGCCTTAGCCTTGGTCCCTTGGGCCTTGGGCATACCACCTGGATCATAACAATCTCCACCTTGGTGTCCCAAGGCCTCAACCAGCTCCACTCTGTCCTTACGACTGTAGACCCATTTGCAGCCAATGGACCTCTTCTCCTGTGCAACTGCACCAATCGCCACGTCTGATTCTGGTGGAGAGACTGCATCTCTTCGGACATTGTCTGGACCCACCGCTCTCTATCTTGGCTCTCAATAGCCTCCTGATACATATATGGGTCTCCATTCACTGTCACCAGGGCATATGACAGCGTCTCCTCGAAGCCATATAGGTCCAGTTGCCTGATGGTCCTCTTGGGCTTGTGTAGGGCACCACCGATATTAGTCCTCGATCCAGCTCGCTACTACTGGACCTCTCCACCTCGATCATCCATCCGAGTCCTCTCCACCTATGGAGCACCTTAGGTAGGTACTCCACCTGAATGTCATGTCCTTTCGTAGTACCTGCAAGAGGCAAAATAAAAGAGGTAAGCTGTCCAGCAGCACCCTGCTGGACCTCCTCCTGCTCCTGCTGCTCCTCCATGCCTGCTCGCCTTCATAGGACTGACTCCTCATCAAAAGTCACATCCCGACTAATGATGACCTTCTTTTTCAAGGGATCCCACAACCTGTATCCCTTAACTTCTCGCGGATAGCCTAGAAACACCGCCTTGCGTGATCTAGCGTCTAGCTTGCTCCACTCACCAGCTCCAATGTGCACATAGGCCGTGCACCCAAATATTCATAGATGGCCTAGCCCAACTGTCCTCCTAGACCACACCTCCTCTGGAAGCCTACCATCCAACCTGGTGTGAGGTGATCGATTGACCAAGTAACCTGCTGCGTCTACTATGTCAACCCAAAACTCCTTTGGAAGTCCTGCCTGTTGCCTCATACATCGTGCCTTTTCTAGAAGTGTTCTGTTCATCCTCTCGGCCACCCCATTCTGCTGTGGAGTCCCCTTAACTGAGAAGTGTCTCCTGATCCCACACTCCTTACAGTAATTCTGGAACTCTCTGCTGGTGTATTCCCTGCCATTGTCTGACCTCAGACACTTCACGCTCCTCCCCTGCTCCTCCACCTCCACTCTCCAAATCATGAACTTGGTGAAGACCTCTGACTTCTCTCTCATGAAGTAAATCCAGAGTTTCCTTGAGAAATCATCAATCAGGGTCATGAAGTATCTGACCCCATTCCTAGCTAAAACTGGGGCTGGTCCCTACACATCCGTGTGTACTAACTCCAGAGGGGCTGCACTGCGGGCTGTACTGATGGCAAACTGAACTCTCCTCTGCTTTCCCATCTGGAAAGTTTCACAGATCTTCCCTATAGCACCATCCTCCAGATCAGAGATGAGTCGTCTCTTGCTCAACTCCCTTAGCCCTCTGTCACCCATGTGGCCTAGGCGGTAGTGCCACATCCTATAAGCCCCCTGTTGGTCCTGTGCTGCAGCTGCTGCATCAGACTCTCCGGTCACCACAGATCCCTCCATGCGATAGAGGTTATTGTCCAACCTCCTGCCTCTCATCACCACCATAGCTCCATTGGAGATGTTCAGTACTCCGCTTCTAGCCCTACTGCTGAAGCTGTATCCACTGCGCTCCAAGTAGCCTAGTGACACCAGATTCTTTTCTAGCTTCGGGATGTGCTTTACATTTGTCAATATTCTCACAATCCCATCAAATATCCTCACCCTGACTGTCCCTATCCCAGCCACCTTGCAAGGATGATTGTCGCCTAGAGTCACTGATCCCTCATCTGTCTTGGTGTATGTCGCAAACCAAGATCTGTGTGGTGTGTAGTGATGTAAGCACGCAGAGTCCAGTGTCCACTCCTCTGTGTAATGCCTGTGACCATCTGATACCACAAGTAGATCATCCTCCACCTGCTGCCCAGCAATTACACTCACTGATTCTGAGCCACTTCTTTCTCCCTTCTTGCTCTTCCATAGTGGACATTCTCGCTTGAAGTGCCCGAACTCGTTGCACTTGAAGCATTTCACCTCTTTCTTTCCCTTCCTGGACTTGGACCACCCCATGGACTTGCTTCTGCCTCTGCCTCTACCTATCCTCTCCCCTACTGCCAAACCCTCCTGGGGAGCCCGATCTCTGATCAACTTTTTTCTCTGCTCATTAGACCTCAGCACCGAGACCATGTCCTCATATTCCAGAGTCTCCTTGCCGTAGAGCAGTGTAGTCACCAAAGAATCATATGATCCTGGTAGTGAACACAGAAGCAACAGGAACTTGTCCTCCTCATCCAGCTTCACCCCGATATTCATCAACTTCGTGCACAACTGGTCAAACCTCTGAATGTGGCCAATCACATCAGATCCCTCCTGCATCCAAAGACTGTACAACCTCTTCTTCAGCATTAGCTTGTTGCACATATTCTTCCCCATATACATGGTGTGAAACTTCGATCAAAGGCCCTTCGGGGTCTTTTCTTCCAACACCGAATACAACGCCACATCCGCCAAACATCCTCTGATCACCGAGCATGCTTTCTTCTCCAACGATGCCCACTGTCTATCTGTCATTCCCTCAGGTTTCTCATCCAAAGCCTGATCAAGATCTGCTTGCACCAGAAGATTCTCTACCCTAATTTTTCACATGGAAAAATTTCTCTTGCCATCAAACTTCTCAAAATCGACCTTCATATTGCTACCCATGACTGGATCTAAGCCAAACAAGCAATATAAAATCAAAAAGTATAGAATATACCTTGATGGTACCTTGTTGAAAATTTTTAGTACTTGGGATCTTCAACTTCTCATGCTTGGAACCACTTCCTCACCACCGTAGCTCTGATACCAACTATTGAAGCATGATCCTGGCTCCTCCCATGGATCTTAGGTGCAGCGAAACTAGCAACGAATAGATCTGGAGACTTCTGGACATGATCCAAGGCCCTTTACGAAATCAGCCTGATTGCTGTCTTCTTCGTCAGCCTTTCGTTCCAGATGAAGAATGCCTTTGAAACCACCTCTAAAAAATCCAAGATCTGGTACCCAACCAGATCAAACCTAGATCGAGGTCCTCCAATTTGTAGATCTTGAATCGGGGTATTCTAGATGGGAAAGAAGATAGATAGAGACAGACCTCGCAGATCTATCCTGCTGCAGCTTTTCTTGTAGATCTGTTGCGCGCCTCAAACGACCTCAGATCAACTCCAGATCTGAGAGGGACTTGTACCAACCTCTTCTTAAGAGATTTCAGGTCCTGGACCTGATGTTCGAGCACCTGCAAGAGGGGGATATCAGATCTGGTAGGCGGCTGAAAGGGGGAAGGGGCTAGCACCTCTCCTTCTTCTCTTTCCTTTTATGGACTGGCGGCAAGAAACCCTAGGGTTTCTTTCTCCTAGGGCATGGAGAGTGGCTGGAGAGAGAGGGAGAAGAGAGAGAGAGACTTGGGAGAAAGAGTCTTGTATTTTTTTGGCTTGATCAAACCTATACAAGTACATGTATATATAAACACAGGGTCAAGTGACCCAAACCCAAAACTCCCTTGATCAACTCTATGGGAGATTAGGTTAATCCAAGCCCATGTACACCCATGACTCGACCTAATCTCACATAACCTGGGCCTAGACCTGGCCCATAAAGAGTTGGTCCCTTGAGGCCCGCATAACCTAGACCTCAAGAACTTGAAAGGCCCACAGCCTTTCAACTTAGGGCCCAACTAGCCCTAGAGCCTCCATGAAGCCCTCATGAATGATGGACCTTGGCCTTAGCCTTGGTCCCCTGGGCCTTGGGCACACCACCTGGATCATAACATGGAGCTCTTCCAACTCACTGTCCCATCATTTAGGGTAAACACATACCCTGATATCGACTAACTATCATCCACTTTTCAATGATCCTCTCTTGGATCAGCTTGAAATCTGATAGCTATGTCCAAAGCATAAGCTACATTAGGTCTGGTACATGGCATGGCACACATAATTGATCCCATAACCAAAACATAAGGGATTTCATTCACCCTCTTTCTCTCCTCTAATGTCTTAGGATATATTTTCTTGGAGAGATGTATACCATGACTTGTAGGTAAGTAACCTTTCTTACTTGCCTCCATATTAAACCTCTTTAATATGAGATCTATGTACCATGATTGGGATAAGCTTAACATCCCTTTAGATCTATCTCTATAGATCTTTATACCTAGTATATAGGATACTTCACCCAAATCTTTCATGAAAAACTTATTCGATACCCAAGTCTTGACCGATTGCATCTTTGAGATATCATTCCTAATAAGCAGTATATGTCATCGACATACAGAACCAAGAAGACAACAACACTCCCACTTATCTTCTTATACACATATGGTTCATCCTTATTTTTGATAAAGTCAAACTCTTTAACTGTCATATCAAATCAGATGTTCTAACTCCTCAAAGCCTGCTTCAATCCATAAATGGATCTTATTAGCTTGCATACTTGATTTGCCCTTCCACTTGAGATAAATCCCTCTGACTAAGTCACATAGACCTCTTCCTCTAGATTGCCATTAAGGAATATAGTCTTGACATCCATCTGTCAGATCTCATAATCATAGTATACTGCTATAGCAAGTAAAATCCAGATGGACTTGAGCATAGCCACTAGTGAGAAAGTTTTATCATAGTCAATTCTTTAGCTTTGACTGAAATCATTTACCACCAACCTAGCTTTGTAGGTTTTTTACTTGGCCATCTACTCCGATCTTCTTCTTGAAGATCTACTTAAATCCTACTGGGATCACACCCTTAGGTGCATCAACCAAGATCCGCACTTGGTTGATATACATCGAGTCCATCTCAGATTTCATGGCTTTCAGCCATCTGTCTGAGTCTCTACTCATAACAGCTTTCGAATAGGTCAGTAGATCATCATCTTGAATGATGTTGATCATATTGTCATCAAATCTCAGATATGCATGATGCACTCTATCTGACCTTCGGAGAGGAGGTGTGTATTGTGGATGTACCTCATCTTTAGGTACTTCTGATTGAAGATCTTCTTGTGGTCCAACCACTGGTATTTCTGGATTGATTTGTAGATCATGAACTTCAGTAAGTTCAATATTCCTCCCACTACCTCCTTCTTGGATGAGTTTATTTTTTAAGAAAGTGGCATGCCTACTAACAAACACCTTTTGTTCAGTAGGTGGTAGAAGTAGTATCCATTAGTTTTCTTAGGATATCCTACAAATCTATACTTATCTGATCTGGCACTAAGCTTATGTCCAAAAATATTTCTGACATAAGCAGGACAGCCCCAAGTCTTAGGATGTTTAATATTAGGCTTCGTTCCCTTCCATATCTCATATGGTGTGCTTGCAACAGACTTTGAAGGCACCCTGTTTAATATGTATGTGGTAGTCTCTAGGGCATTATCTCTAGAAAGATATTGAAAGATCAATGAAGCATATTATGGACTGCACTATATCTATCAAAGTGCGATTCCTCCTTTCTACTACACCATTTAACTGGGATGTATAAGGAGGGATCCATTCAGAGAGAATACTTTTACTTTTAAGATAATCAAAAAATTTACTAGATAAGTATTCTCCTCTTTGATCAGATCGAAGAACCTCGATACCTTTTTCAATTTATTTCTCGATCATACATTGATACTCTTTGAACTTATCAAAGGCTTCGAATTTATGTTTCATAAGATACACATATCCAAACCTTGATAAATCTTTCGTAAAGGTGATAAAATAGAAGTATCCTCCTCTGGCTTGAGTTGTATTGGTCTATATACATCTGTATATACTAGGACTAACAACTCATTCGCCCTCTCTCCATATCCTAAAAATGGAGTCTTGATCATCTTACCCATGAGACAAAATTTATAAGTTTTCAATGATTCATAATCATATGGGTCAAAGAATTTTTTTTTGTATAACTTATTAATCCTTGACTCACTAATATAACCAAGGCGATAATGCCAAAGATATGTGACATTCACATCTTCTCTCTTTCTTTTTATATTTCTTTCAATATAAAAAATATTTTCATTAAGTGCACGAATTAAAAGATTGTTATCAATATAACTACTGCCATAATATTCATTAGAAAAGAAAATGGAACATCCATTTTTCATTAGCCTTTTTTCATAATCTTGTTTTTACAACAAAGATGTAGAAATAATATTTTTAATAACCTTTGGCATGTAATAACAATCTTTTAATTCTAAAATTTTGCCTAAAGGCAAATCAAGCATACAGGTTTGCACAGCTTCTACGCTAATGGACTCTCCACTTGTGCTATAGAGCTTGAGGTCACCTCTTTTCAGACTTTTGATATTCTGTAGTCACTGTAATGAATTACAAATATACGATCCACAGGTGGTATCTAATATTCAGATATCAGAGTCTGAACTACTCAATAAAAAATAGGTCTGTATCATATACACACCTTTTGGTGATACACATGCACCCTGCTTCAAACTTGCAAGATTATTCTTGCAATTATACTCTCAATGACCAAATTTGCCACAAAATGAATAGATGATATCCTTAAGGACATCTTTTGTCTTCTCATTATTTCTGACCATTTCAAGGTCAGAAATATCCAGAACATCAGAGTTCTTCTCTGATACAAACCTTATTTACAAGTTCCTCAACCAATCCACAGAGTTAAATCGGTCAACATATTTTTATTTATGGTATCATGCAATGAAAATAAAGAAGCCATAATGTAGACTTAAATCTACATAAATAAAGAATAATAGTATAAGCAAACCACTCATGTTTGACATGCATAACTAGTTATGTCTGATTTCTTAATGGGGTTGAGACCCTAATCCCTCAATGAAGCCTTGTGGATATCACATCAAATCTCAATGAGTTCAAAGATAGAAAAACCTATCCAATTGCTTCTCATGCAACTCTCAACATAATCTGTCTCTAAAAATACTCATAGCCTTGTGGATATGACAATAAACTATAGTATTTTTTAGTTAAGTCAGACCCTTCATTTTCATACAGCCATATCTAAAAAATGATGCCCTTGTGGATATCACAATAAAGCAACATATCCAAATATACCATAAAGCATATAATATGCACCAAGACAAATCCATATCAATCTCCATAGCAAGCCTTGTGGATATCACAACAAATCTACTATAATTTTTGATATGATATTGACTAGGTATGAAGAAAGGCATATGTAGTATTCAAAATACTGAAATACCTTCATTCAAGATTCGAACTAATCCAATTGGCCAGAAAAATGTTAAAATTGATAGGGATCCCCCCATTGCTTTTCTTAAACACCAATAAAATTGGCCAGACCAGTAATGAAACTAATTAAATAACCACCATACTTGAAACACTCCTTAGATACTAATTGATTAATCGATACAAGAAATAGGTCAGCTACTGATTCATAACACTACGACTTAAAATAATTTTTATGAGGGCTTTAATGGTCTCAAGCACATCCTAATTCAATTATAATGATGCACTATTATAGTTATATCTTAATAATCATAACAACTAATCATGGTATCTATTCATATCTCTAAGATATGAAATCACAATCATTCAATATGATTATAACTAAGCATCTCAAGTATATCACATATGCATAAAGTTCTAATAACATGCATGAATATAAAATATTCTTTTCGTAGTTCTTCTTCTTAGGACATCACTATGGCACCTCTACACACCATAAGAGTACCCTATTGAATAGGATGAGAGGATCTCTGAACCCTACTTGCTCTTATGATCGAATGGCCTAGTGATGAACCCAATTAGAGTACTAAGCTACTAAAAAAGATTTTATATATGCATCATGTATTTTATATTTAAAAATATATCTCTAAGACATGCGAGGGTTTGGATGTTCAATCAGGTTCAACCTTTGACCTGACTTGAACCAAACCAAAAATCCATATTTGATCACAATCAAGATAACATTCTAACCTTTGATTATATAGATCAAGGTAGGCTCTGATACCACTATTGGGTTTCGATGGTGCAGCAAAAGGGTTAGGTGTTTAAAATTTTCATTCAAAATACCCGATGCACCGAAAATTTCAATGCCCAAAAACTCTTGACTATAATAATCAAAGTACAATAAATATAAATTAAGATAAGAAGAATACCTGTAGTGCTAATCTCAATTTCTATAAGACGTCCAAGTGTCCACCCTCCAATGGTGATCCACATGGAAACTGAACTAAGGACAGCACTCCTTCTTCACCTTGCTTCAAGAGTTCTAGCAACTAGAACTCGACTATCCTCATACTGATCAGGTTTCTCCAAGAAACTGACTCCACCCTCTCAGAACCTCCTCTAAACTTCTGATCCTCCTTCTTTAGGACCCTCACAACCCTTGTTAAGATCAGATAAGGCTTTATCTTACATTCCAAAGCCTTGTCCTAAAACTAAGATAGGTTGTAAGAAAGAAAAGAGAGCAATGAAGATAAAATTGAAAACTCTTTCTGAATGCATCGGACACCCAGTGCCCCAACCAATTTATAGCCACTAAAGGGATACCAAAAGAGAGGGATGTGCCTCATCCAAGAGGCCTATCTGATCTGATTATCAAAGATAAGAGTTTCTTCAAACAAAAGGACTCTTATTAATGATACGTTGATCAGCACCCTGCTCTGCATGTGTGACCAGAGAAAGGATGTTTTCACATCCCTTCTCAAATCAAAAAAATCTTTAAAAATCCATGTGGATAGAGGATTCAATTTTAATTTCATAACATATAATGAGTGGATAAAAATTCCCACAAATGGATGTGTTCTCATATCTTTTCATGCGAAGTCTGATCACCACATGTGCAGGCATGAGGAGGAACTTATGGCATCCATTTGGCATCTAGATAAGTCTGAAAAAATTCCAAAAAAATTATCAAAAATAGAATGTCAAATGTGAAACATTATCACAAAAAAAATGCTCCATTTTGAAAGTATTTGATAAGAAGAAAGACTCTCCAAATCTCAAAGAGATGTGATGCTTCTACGCACGTGCGCGAGACTTCCTTCCTTTTTCTAATTTTTCTCTATCCCAAAAATTTCAAAAAAAATATATCTCATGCTTTGAGATATGCATCAGAGGATGGAGGGTGATATGGGCTACCATATGTATCTTAATCCCATGTCGAGAAGGACTCTTTTCTTCTGCCCACACCAACACTTGTATGTAGAATCTATTTTATGCTAAGAGTCCTTCACAACTTGGACTCTTCATAATTAGAGTTAAAATGGAATGTGGCACCCCAATTTGGGTTGCTTCTAGGTGGCACAATCTGACCCAAATATTCACTAAATTGGGCTAGCTAATTAGCAAGGGATAATACCAAATTGACCTTCAAAGGAGTAAGGGTTCCACACGTGCTAGCATGCTTACCGGAGCCCTGATTGAATCCAAAATTCCAATCAACCTTTTTCAAAAGGATTCTTGGCCAATTTTTATATGTGTGTGACCTATTGGATTCCACATCTAGTTGACAGTAGGTCCAGATGTAAGTTAACCAAATTTGATTAGATTTTAATTTAATCGATTTAGGTCCAATCGAGCTAACCCGAGTTCAATAATTATAATCCTTTCTAATTGACGATCGAATTAAACTCTTTAATTCAATCAAAAATCTACAAATCAAGATTGATATCCAGTAATATATCATGAGTACTTAGAAGATATAGAATTTTGGTAGAAATATCAAATATATCCTTCAGTGGTAAGTTACCATATAATTCAATCCTTCGATCATCCCTGCACCCTGAATATGTTCATGAGTATGGAATCATGTCAAACTCAAATATATATTCATATCAATTCTCAATTAACCAATGATGACTCCAATGAAGAAGTATTAGAAACTCTTTCTAATCTCTTTTCTGCTGCCAAAAGATTTTTTTCAAATCATCTAGGATTGAGAATATACAGGATGCGATCTCCTCTTACTAGGAGTGATCGATTCCATGTTGACCTACTCACAACCTCTATATACACTCTACCATATCCAGAACACCCCATGTCTTAATGTCATGCCTGAGTATGAATCAAAATATGGTCTCAGGTCTAAGAATCACTTGCATAACTCTCACTTAGAGAACCATCTTTCACATGCAAGTAAGACTTCCATAAGATGTTCTCTTTTATCGAGTTAATTCAGTGGACTCATTTTCAAATGAGCACCCACATCTTTGTATTAGTATCCCACATAAGTGACTAGTGAGATCTACCACCCTCTCCATCGAGCATACATAGAATGTGCCAGTCTATCTAAAACATTGATCTCCGACTCAATGCTCCTACGATCTGAAATATTTAAGATTAGGATTTTAGGATTTTAGGTCTCACTTGCATGACCCATTCATGTCTCTTGAAACTATTGTCCTAATCTTTGGGGTTCATCATAATCTTAGACATAATAAGATGTAGCTAATACGATGAATCAATACCTCAAATAATAAATATCATTTCATGAGTTGAAAAATTATAAAAAAAAATTTCATCGTAACACACTTACGATTGGCTTATAGGATACTCTTCTTTCACTGGTAACTAATTGTAAACTAAAGAATATTAATTAATAAACTATAAAATTTAATCGATTAAGATTAACTAAACTTCTAATGACTAACATGCTCCAGATTATAAGTAAACAGATTAATATAAAAGCAAGAAGAACAAATATAAGTGCAAAAAGCATAAATACAATAAATAAACTATTGAGTAAGCTACTAAATTATAACTATGGCTAATTAGCATACGTATTTAAAAAGATAAACTAACTGCAGTAAATAAAACTATCAGAACGAACAAACTAACTGCTAACTAATTGCAGTATATAAAATTAAAATGAGTAAGAGTAAAACAAACCAAAATGGAAAAGACTAAAAATAGAAAGAAATAAAATTTAAACAAAGACAAATAAATGTAAGTGTAGTAAACAAAGCGGAAGAGAACTAAGCAGAATAGACAGAACTTAAGTAGATATAGGCATAGATAGAATGAAGCTAAAATAAAATAAAACTGCTTAAAGTAAAGAAACAAAAGCTTAAAAGTTAATAGAGTACTTTAACTAATTAAATAGCATATAATCACTCCATTGTTTCCTTCATAATTGCACAATAGATTGTACTATATTTTTAGTACAATCTTATAGTATGGTACAGGTTTTATTTAGGTTGTTTATCCTGATTGATCTGTTGTTTACTTCACAATCTCTATCAACCTTAGGATTGTTTACCCTTAAGAGACTGGTCCGTTGTTTTTTTCACAGCCTCGGTAGCATTCTGATTGTTTACTGTCATACAATAGTAACATGCTACAGTGCGCAATAGTACTATATAGTACATATGCTACAATAATTAGCTACAGTACAATGAACAGTAATGAACAGTAATTGTTTGGTAATAATTTCTATCTTATCTTGATTGTAATGTTAGATCTAATAGTTAGATCTAGGATTTTAGCATCGATGAGATCGATATGTGTTTTTTATTTTCAAATCTAAAGTGCACATTTTTCATATCATAAATCATCAAATGATAGTCTAAATTAGATCTTATGCATGTAATTAAGATTAAATTATTTAATCTTTCCTTTCTGCTGCACAAAAATTTTAAAATTTCATACATAGTACTACTTCATATTTTCTTCAATTGGTATCAGAGCATGGTTGTTTTGATATGAATTATTATGACTTTAGATTTGATTTTTTGATGTTAGATCTGATTATTTATGGTTTAAATTAGATTTAAATAAGTCTATTTTCAGATCTGATTATCATCTATTTAGATTAGATATTCTGAATGGCAAAGTACTCGAATTGGATAATCACCAGACTGTCTGGTTATAGGAGCAACCAAGATTTCATGATCCTCTCTTCCCATTTAATGAGGTGCTCTTCATAGCATGTAGGGGTACCACTGTGAGGTCCCATGAAGAAGAAAGCGAAAAGAGAAAACTTACTTTCTTGTAAAATCTTAGATCTTGAAACTTTAGGTATTGCTGTATGTGATGCAAATTGCGAAGAAACTAGTTACATCTAATTTTGATTAATCAAAATTATTTTGATTTGAAATCATAAAAATTTAGATTTGATCTAAAAAATTTTATAATTTAATGTAAAAAGTTTACATAAAAAATTATTTTTCAAATTTTAATCATGTTGATGCAAAACTTAATTGAGAATTAAGTGTTGGATTAATTAGATCTAGAATTGTGATTTAAGATCTAATGACAGTGCATAAAACGTGAGGCATGAGTTAGCTCAAATCAGGTCCTTCTCTTTAATTGGGTTAGACCTAAGGTTAGAATCAAAGAATTGATTAACCATGTAGAGAAATTGATGAAGTCTAACCAAATATTGAATTAGATTAATCAGACTTTTTCTAATACAATAGCTGTAAATGGTCAAGTCCATATCTTTGATTAGACCAAATGGATCTTGATTGTGCCTCAATGGTTGAACCTGAATCATTAAGTTGATCAAATTGAAACTAATTAACCAATTGGTGTCTAAGATAAGTTTGGCATTTCGATCAGTGATTTTTAATTGGGAGCGACTTATCTGACCATTTCGATGGTGTCTAAGGCAAGCTTAGTAGACCCTCCTATCGATCTCACTTAACTAGTCAATTTGGTGAATTAGATTTTGATTAGATCACTAAATGATTCGAGTTAGCCCATGCCATTAAGGTTGATCAGTGTGACTAATCTAGGTCCCAGTTCAATAAGCATGACCTAACCCAATTCAGTGAGTTGATGAAGTCAGTGACAGGATTATGATCTACTGATTGAACTCTTTTCTCTTCTCTAAATTGATTAAATTTTTTAAATTATTAGGTTCCTAAAATGAGCTGGTTATGGTGATAACTAGATCATAGCCTCCAATTAAGGTGGATGGTAATGAGTCCATTATTTTTGATTGACATTGTAGGTGCCATCCGTCTGGTGTTCACTCTGAATAATGAAATTATCATTCATCATATGATGACTCTTTGAACTATCTGATAATGGTTGGGTTGACCGAATCATCCTCGAGCCTGATCACTCATTAGGTAGAATCATTGAGTAGGTTCATATTAATGGTTTGACCTAATCAAAACTTTCAGTGGAGGCCCATCGCCTACTAAAATAAAACTGGGGCTAAATTAATTACTAGAAGTTGTTTGAAGAAATAATTAGTTGAGAACTTATCCATAGGTGCATATGGGTTGACTGAGCCATCCTCGGGCTTATATGCAGTCTGTGTAGATTCTAGTATCCACTAAGAAATTAAGATAATTCCTTGAATTGGAGGTAGAGGCTATCAATTCGTATAAAATAGTGGGAGGACCTTTAGACTAAAGTCCATATCTTTAAGTTTAATAAATTCATATACTAATTAGGTTTTGATTTTTTCTTGTATGTATAGATATGGCCTCAAACTTGTCGCTCCGATCACTGTTGGACAGTAAGAAGCTAATCGGACCAAATTTCGATAATTGATATCAAAAACTAAATATTATCCTGGAGCATAAGTGGATCCTATATGTGATTATAGATCCAACACCTGAAGAGTCTACTCCCAACGCCCGGGCGTGGTCTGAGATATTTATTTAAAGTGGCTCAATGATTGCACCATGGTTCGTTGTGTTATGTGGGCCTCCATGAATGATGGGTTTAGCTGAAAATTTGAAGAGGCTCAGTCAAAAGAAATGTTTCAAGTGTTGAGAGAATCCTTTGATACTCTGATAGATGTTGAGTGGCACAAAATTAGTTGCATCATTTTCAACACCCGAATGAGGGAGGGTGCATCTGTTACCGATCATATATTGTGCATGATCGAATAAATTGAAAAACTAAGCAAACTTGGCTTTTCCTTGCATGAACAGCAAAAGAAGAATGCGATCCTAAACTCACTGCTCAAGTCCTACCTGTTGTTCCTTAGTCATTTTAAAATGACGAAGCCTATAGTCAACTACCATGGTCTGTTGGGGTTGCTACAGATTTTTGAGAAAGATCTCCAGCTCCACAAGGAGACGATGAATTTAGTAGGAGGATCTTCTTTGGGTAGTCAGCGTTCCTTTAAAAAAAGAAAAACAATAAGAAGGTGCCAGGTGCTAGGAGTTAGTCCCAGAAATCCAAGTTCAAGGCTAATCAAAGTCAGACAGAGTGATTCTTTTGTAAGCAGGAACACTGGAAGAGAAACTGTCCTCAGTATATCACTTCCCTTGATCTGAATAGGCCAAAGAAGAAGAAACAATCAGTTGCTGGACAAGGTACTTATATGATAACACCTTGTAACTTCTCTCTTTTTGATACAATGACCTGGGTATTGGATATCGGTAGCTCTATTCATATTTGCAATTTGTTGCAAGATCTTCAGGTCAGCAGAAGATTTGGAGATGATGAGAGATTCTTAAATATTGGAGATGGAAGATTAGTTCCAGTTCTAGCTTTTGGAATCATCAAGCTTGTATTTGAGTCTCATTACATTATTCTTGATGAGTGTCATTACTGTCTTAGTTTTCTTTTGAATGTTATTTTTGTAGGCCTTTTGGCCAAATCTAATTACGAAATATCAATAAAAAAAAATTTTTGCAATATCATTTTGAATGGTGTTACAATTTTGCATGGACAGTTGAACAATGGTATCTATATTGTATCTAGGCCTAACGTAATGTACATTTCTAATAAACGTCTTAGAATAGATGATGTCATAGATGTGTACCATTGGCATTGTAGACTAGGTCATATTAACAAGAACAGGATGAACATGTTAGCTCAAGAAGGAATTCTTGATAAAGACGATTATGAATCGTTACCTATCTGTGAGTCTTGCCTACTTGGAAAGATAACCAAGTCATCTTTTATTAGAAAAGATGAACGAGCCAGTGATATTTTGGGTCTAGTACATACTGATATATATGGACCCATAAGCACATATGTCAGAGAAGGGTATAGCTATTTTATTACATTCACAGATGACCAATCTATGTATGGATATGTCTATTTGATGAAACACAAGTCCGAATCATTTGAAATATTCAAACGGTTACATAATGAAGTAGAGAAATAAACTAAAAAAAGTATTAAAACTCTTCAGTCCGATCGAGGAGGTGAATACCTCTCTAGTGAATTTCTGACATATCTAAGAGAGAATGGGATTCTCTCATAATGGATCCCTCCAAGGACACCACAGCATAATGGCATCTTGGAAAGGAGGAATCGAATCTTGTTGGATATGGTTCGATTCACGATGGGGTTTGCAACTCTACCGATCTCTTTTTGGAGATATGCACTTGAAACAGCCTATCTTATGCTCAATAATATACCGAGCAAGTCAGTTAGTAAGAGACCATATGAGATATGGTCAGGACGTAGGCTGAACCTCTCTTACTTTGAGGTTTGAGGGTGTTCGGCTTATGTTAAATGATTATAAGCTGACAAGCTCAGTCCTAGGTCCGATAAATATAATTTCATAGGGTACCCTAAGAAAATGAGGAGATATTACTTTTATCGGCCTGCTGAACAAAAAATGTTTGTCAGCAATAACGCACACTTTTTGGAAAAAAAATTTCTTAGTGAAGAAATAAGTACCTCGAAAATCAAGCTTGACAAACTTCGATAGGTAGAAGAACCGACACCAATGATTGAATCTGAACCGAATTTGATAAAATCAAACCTGGAGCCTAATACATAGATATCCTTAAGATGATCCAGTAGAGTACTGCATCAGTCGAACAGATACGTGGGTTTCTTGATCCGGGATGTGGATCCTATTAAACTCGATAAGAATGATGAGGATCTGATCACCTATATGGATGCAATGCAGAGGTCCGACTCTAATAAATGGTTCGAAGCCATGAAATCTAAAATGGAGTCCATGAAGGTCAATGATATATGGACATTAGTTGATCCACCTGAAGGGGTTAAACCCATAGGGTGTAAGTGGGTCTTCAAAAGGAAAAGGGGTGCAAATGGAAAGGTGGAGACTTATAAAGCTCGTTTGGTTACCAAAGGTTATCGTCAGCATTATGGTATTGACTATGATGAGATATTTTTTTCTGTGAAAATGCTCAAGTCTATTCGGATTATGCTTGTGATAGTAGCATATCTAGACTATGAAGTCTGGCAAATGGATGTGAAGACAACTTTCTTAAATAGAGAGCTAAACGAAGAGGTGTATATGATACAACTTGAAGAGTTCACATCCATAGATGAATCTAAAGTGTGCAAGTTTCAGAGATCCATTTATGAATTGAAGCAAGCATCTCGGAGTTAGAATATATATTTTGATAAGGTAATCAAAATGTATGGCTTCACTAGGAATAGAGAGAAACCCTGCATATATAAGTGGGCCAATAGTTCAATAATTGTATTTCTTGTGTTGTATGTGTTGGAATTCTTGGTTTAGTGCACGCATATGTATTTCAAAACTTATATTTTCTAAATATCATAGTAGAGAATAAGATTAAAATATTTTAATTTAAATTTTATATGCATAAAAATATAAAATCACATGGATCTATTTTATATGCTGAAATTGATATATGCTGAAATTCAAATTGTGATCAAATCACATACCTATTTCACAATCTCTTTCTTCAAAACTGGATCTGAAAGAGATGAAGCTCTCTATTAGCCACACAAATATCCGGCCTCTACAAGTATCTACTAGGGATCAGCCTGAAATAGCCTTCTACAATCTGAATTTTGATTCTTCAAAATTCAGCCTGCTGAATCTGAACGAAGTCTGGATCGCGATTAACACTTGATCTTTCTCCTTGATCTTCTTCTTCTCCTTTTATTTAGAGTTTTTTCTTACTATGTGCTACTACTAGATGCTAGAAACTAGCAAGGAAGAGGCACCCAAACTTCTTTGGGCATGAAACTCCTTAGGACGTGCATCCCAATGAAGGGGTCTATAGAACACCCAAGAGAAGAGAAAGGGAGAGGAAGAGAGGGCATGGAAAGAGCCTATGGGTATGAGAGGCTGCTAGTTTTAATGCTCTAGAGACCTTAGGGGAGGTCCCTTTAAATAGACATAAGGATTGAATCCTATTCAATCTCATAATACAAGTCCTACTTGCATTAAGATTTCTATTAACATAAGTTATCCAACTTACATTAGGAGCCCATTAGGTGCCAACTATTGAAGCCCTTGCACCCATAATTAGACACCCTCTTTTACACCCAAGAGACAACCCATATGAAAACCAAAGACCCTCTAATTAATAGACATGCCCAAATTGATCAAATCAAAGTGGCGCTCCATAATAACTATCAAGGAGATTCATAAGGGACTTGCACCCTTAATTTATGTGATCCATAACCTTAGACACCTAATAATTAGAGCCTTATGAATCTTATTCATGTAGATTATTAGTAAGTAATTAAGTTAGAATTAACTTATCAAATAAGTATTTCCAACAGAAAAATGAATTGGGTCTAACTATGTGCTAGCAAGGTTACTATGAACCCAATGGATTTCTCTAAACACAATTGACACTTTATAAGCTCAATTACTTATTCCAGGCCTAATCCTTTTGTTGTGTGACCTTATAGGTTCAATTTTATCTGGTAGCAAGACATAAAATGATCTCTATCATCGTATTATTGAAACTCTTTTCAATGGGTCAGAATAATTCTACTCTAACTCAACAATGATTGTTGATCCGAAACCATCTTAGTGAGCTCTCATAATCTACCAGTGATACCTAGCAGTATGTATTGGCAATCCAGTAGAACTGAAATAAACCTCTAGATGTAGTTAACATATGATTTAGTCCCTCTATCGTGAGTCCTGACTAGATAGTAGGTCATGGATAAATCATCAAACCTCAATATCAGTCATATGATAGATTGATTAGCTCAAGTCCAGTTGTGACTTCTATGAAAACTCTTTTCCATCAATCACATTGCTATGGCCACAAACTCTTAGACTTAGCCTCTCAAATTCTATAAGACTATTCCTCTCTATCAAGGTCGATAGATCCTATCTTGATGTGCACCCCACTCCTATAGTGGACCCACTATCGCCAACATTCACTACAAGGGCTCATTCAGATCCATGTTTATGTATCAATCAAACTCCAACAGTCTCACTGTGAGTAGTAGTACCATCTCAAGTCAAAAGATCAGTCACACAACTATAGCATCGAGACAATCATTGACGATTGAATAGAAATCCAAGTGATCTCTCGTATGGTCACGCTCAGTGCTAGTTGTTCTCTAACAACCATCCGCACTTGTCATCTTGTGTCTCTACACAGTAGATTAGAGACCTATCTATCTCGAAAGAAGTAATTTGTACGTCAGTCTATCCGGATCTATCATCACCCTCATGATGATCCTATGATCGGAAGCCTTTAGGAATTAAATACATATCTCTAATTCTCAACACTTTGAGAATATGTATCGAAACTAATTCTATGGATGATTCAAGGACACATTACTCTTGAATGAAAAAGAACTTATCCCTTTTATTGATTATATCAATATATTAAGTATAAAATTATACCCTAGATATATTACAATGTGTCAGCCATATTGTCTTCTAAGACATACATGCAACAATCTCCTATTTGGACTAAAGTCGATTGGCCACAAATCTAAGTCCTATTTTTTCAAGATGGACTTTCATTTTTGGGTTGGCTCTACTGCTTAGTCAACAGATCTGTCATATTTTTTATGGAGTCTACTCTTTGCATCTCGATATGAGGTAGTCGCGTATATCACTGCTCTATGTGTTTGGACTTTTGTTGAGATCTTGGCTCCCTAGCAAGGGCTATGGTGCCATTATCTTTGCAGTACTGTATCATGGCATGACATCTAGTTCTACAACTAACATTAAAATCAAAATTCATCCTACACATCTATAGCACACTCAGTCTCCATTGATCGATTACTAAGAATCTTTCTAGTAAATTGAACAAGAATACACCCTCGAATCGTAACTCAGAATCACCTCCAAAGATCAAGAACAGATCCTTAGTCCTCCTTAAGTACTTAAGGATGTTCTTCACAACTATCTAGTGCTCCTCACTTGAATTCGAATGATACCTTCTTGTGACACTTATAGCAAGGATAATATCAGGTCGAGTACATAGCATGGCATACATGAGGCTTCCTATTACTGAAGCATAAGGAATTCTACTCATGCACTGAATCTCCTCAGATGTGGTTGGACATATCATCTTGGAGAGATGAATACCATGCTTAAGAGGTAAATGACATCTTTTGGAGTTTTTTATGCTGAACCTCTTCAGTACCTTCTCTATGTATAGCTTTTGTGACAGGCCAAACATCCATTTAGATCTATCCCTATAGACCTTTATTTCGAGAATATAGGATGCTTTTTCTAGGTCTTTCATGGAGAATTTCTTGGACAACCATCTTTTGACCATGGTCAGCATGGGAATATCATTCCCAATGAGGAGAATATCATCCACGTACAGTACAAGAAAGGTGATTGCACTCCCAATGACTCTCTTGTATACACAAGATTCCTCTTCATTTTTGATGAAATAAAACAATTTGATTGTCTCATCAAAATGATGGTTCCAACTTCGAGAAGCCTGCTTTAATCTGTATATGGACCTTTACAGCTTGCAGACTCTGTAATCACCATCATCAGATGTGAAATCGATAGACTGCTCCATATAGATATCTTTCTTAAGATATCTATTCAGGAAGACCATTTTCACATCCATTTATCAGATTTTATAATCATAGTAAGCTACAACAACAAGCAAAGTGCGGATGAATTTTAGCATGTCTACGGACGAAAAAGTTTCCTGATAGTCAATGCCCTCGTGCTGACTATAATCTTTAGCCACAAGCCTAGTTTTATAGGTCTCTACCTTACTAGCAGCACCTATCTTTCTTTCGTAGATCCATTTATATCCAATAGGTACAATACCTTCAAGTGGATCCACTAAAGTCCAGACTTGGTTCGAGTCCATCGAGTCAATTTCTGACTTTATAGCATCTAACCATTTCTCAAAATCGATGTCAGACATTGCCTCGTCAAAGGTATTGAGATCATCACCATGATCCCTATCTTCTATAAGGAACATTTCTTTTACTTCCTCCGTAAGCAAACCCATGTACCTTTCAAGAGGTCAGGAGACCCTGCTAGATCTACAAGGTGGCAGAGGAACATCAACTACTGGCTCATGGACTACGGGTTCCTGAAGATCTATAGCTCTAGACTCTTCAGAGACCTTCTCTTCGAGTTCCACTAACCTCCCACTGCCATCATTCTGGATAAACTATTTTTTCAGAAATACAGTATTTCGACTCACAATCATATTATGATCTTGTGAAAAGTAGTAGTATCCCATAGATTCTTTTGAGTATCCTATAAAGCGAGCTATAATAGATCTATCCTCTAACTTTTTCACCATCTATCTCTTGACATAGGCCAGACATCCCCAAGTCTTAAGATAATCCAGACTCAGCTTCTTACCGAACCATATCTTATATATGGTGTGGTAGGAACGGACTATGAAGGAATCCTATTCAACAAGTGAATGGAAGTTAACAAGGCATGTCCCCTAAAAAATAAGGATAGATCAATGAAGCTCATCATGGACCTGAGCATATCCAATTGGATCCTGTTCCTCTTTTCGGATACCCCGTTGAGCTGAGGTGTTCTAGGAGGGATCCACTGAGAGACTATGCCATTGTCCTTAAGATATCTTAGAAATTTTTGACTAAGATATTCACCTCCTCAATCAGATTGAAGAATCTTAACGAATTTGCTTGTCTGCTTTTTTACTTCATACCTGAATTTTTTTAGCTTTTCAAAGGCCTCAAACTTATGTTTCATGAGAGACACATATCCATACCTAGATAGGTCATCGATAAAGGTAATGAAGTAGTTGTAATCCTCCCTGATCTGCACATCAAATGGCCCACACATATCGATGTGTACTAAGGCAAGTAACTCTGTGGCCCTTTTCCTATGTCCTACAAAGGATAACTTGGCCATTTTTCCTCGAAGGCAAGATTCACAAGCTAGATATGACTTTGGATTAAGAAAGCTAAGGATCCCATCCTTTTTCAATCTATTTATCCTATTCTCTCCAATATGGCCTAGTTTATGGTGCCACAAGTACTTCTAGTTAATCTCATCTCTGGATCTCTTTTGACCTACAGCACTCACTAATTTGCTCGTTTAGGTTTACATTTGCACCAACATGCAAGTGATAAAGACTATCAATTAAAAGACCTCGTGCAACCACTTTATTTCGTAAATAAATAGAATAAAAGTCTTTATTGAAACTAATTTCAAAACCTTCCTATGCTAGCACAGATACAAAAATTAAATTCCGACTAGCTACAGAAGTATAATAACAGTCTTTTAAATCTAATCTAACACCAGATGGTAATCGGAGAGAATAAGTACCAACGGCCTCTGCAGCAACTTTTGCTCCATTACCGACCCGAAAGATCATATCACGTTCTCTCAACCTTCTATTTTTTATCAGACCCTGCATAGAGGTGCATATACGAGCACTTGAGCCAGAGTCTAATATGCAATAGAAGTAAAAGAAATCACAAGGTTAGATTCAATTACGAGCATACTTTCAAAAGGTTTGTCACCTTTTTTGGTCTTTAGGTTCTCCAGGTATTTAGGATAGTTCCTCTTCTAGTGGCCTTCTGAAGCAAAAAATTCAGTGCAGGGGCAAAATGGTAATTTTAAAACTTTTCAAAATTATTATTTTACAGTAAAATTATTAATTAATCTCATTAATTAATATTAATTAATCTTACACTAGCATCTAAATATGATACAACAGCATGTATTTAAATTTGAAATTCAAATTTGAAACAGTAAACTTTTTACTGTACTGTGTTCAGAACACATCACTTTTTGTGGGTAGTCGATCACCACAATCTGATCACCGTCGGGGGCCTCTGATCGTCACGTTGTAGCCACACTAGTGTTTGGCCTCTGTGGATCGTCCACACGAAGCTCCCATCTGATCGGTTCCTCACGAATGCTAGTTCGTGATTTCATCTTTTTGATGGCTGATGTTGATCGAACTCCTTCGATCGATATGTGTTGACTCTTCAGACACTCCAGATTATCTGCACGATTGGTTGAGAGACTGATGGATCTCTCTCTAAAATTTGGTGGACTCATGACACTCGTGGCACACCAATCTCACTTCCCAAACCCTAGGTAGAAACCCTAGGGTACACACCAAAAAACCTTGCGCCCACTTCTCTCTCCTTTTTCTCTCCTCTCGGTAAATTTTGAACACTTCAAAATTTTTCCAAAACCTCCCCACGCCTCTTATCTCTTCTTTCTTTCTTGCCCATGCCCCCTCCCTTTCTCATTTTATAAAACATCGCAAGAGATGTTGAAAGCGTGTGAGTGGATATGAAGAGGTGGTTGCTCACTTAAATTCAAATCAAATTTGAATTCAAGTGTCAACCAATCTTATCCTCATCCATTTATGAGAGAAAGAAGAGATGGTGTGGCCTTTTTTTTGTGCATGGAGACTTTCATGAGAAACCATTTCTCATGTGGAATATGGGGCGCACAAAAGAGGATAAGCTGGTGCATGGTTATTTGGTTATCCATTCAAATTCAAAACCCCTTTGAATTTGGATGGGTAACAAATCAAGTTAATCCAAATAATTGGTGCACAGAAATATGGGCATGAGAAAGCTTTGTGTGAGAGAAAATTCATGAGAAAATTTCTTCTCATGAATTCAAATGGGTGCAAGGAAGTTGGGTGGCGCGGGGAATTTAAAACAAGGTGGTTTGATTCAAATTGAGCCAACCTAATTAAAATAGGTTAAGCACAATTAGACCAGATTAAACCCAACACAATTAGGCTTAATTAGGCTCAATAAAATCCTAATCAAATCAGAAATTAACTAAACCTAACCCCTGATCAAATCAGGGACTAAGCCACCTTAGCGATTAGATCAACACTTAACCTAATCGGGTCAATCCAAACTGAATCCAATTCAATTGGACTTGATCTAAAAATAATTACTCAATCAAATTGAGTTAATTAGTGATCAAATCACTAATTAAACCTCTCATAAATATTAAGTCCAAATCCGATGGGCAATTAGGCATCAGAGACCATCGATATGAAACCCTACTCAAAGAGTTCAAATTTCAAATTCAAAATTTGAAATTCAAAATTTTGACCCCGGTACCCAAAATGTGTGGAACTCATGATCAGAGAATTCTAATTCTCAATCATAGAGTCCCAGACACATAAGACTTATAATCAGCCATCAGATCAAAAAGAAACCTCTAATGTGTGTGACCCCACAGGTTCGAACCTAAGCCGATAGCATAGGAACCAATTCCTGTACTAATCGAAGTGACCATCTAACAATGGTACCCGACGATCGGATAGGTCGAATAGTCGCAATTGCAACATTCAGAACCTACGTGAATATGGTTACCGTATAATTCTTCTCTTTTGACCCTGTGTTTAGGATGACTCAGGGTTAAACTGTCAACCCTGATGAGATCATCCGAATCGTGCTCAACTCAATTAGTCCTGTGACTCCTCACTAGGACTACCCTGGCCAAGATTTTGCTAAATTGAAACACGACTGTACACAGCTCCTAAACTAGAGTGGTCAATCCCATCTTGACACACGCACCGACAAGTCAAGTACTTGACTACACCTAGTAGCCTTCCATCACTGAATTAGAAATTCAGGTAGTCCAGTGCCTAAGTGCAGTGAGTTACTTGCAAGTCACTGTGGCAGTCTCAGGTCAGAGGGATATTTATACCCATATCCCATCGGAGCAAATCTTGACAGCAGAAATAGCTCTGGAGTCGGTCACATTCAGTGCAGATGTACCATTACATCTCACCTGTATGCCATACTAGTGTCTCCACACTCCTTGGTTATGAGGACAACCAACCCATATGGCACACAATGACCTATGCTCGATAAACGTTGTCGTCCTTGGTAACAATGTATCATTTGGTCGCGAACAGGTTTAAGGACTAAGCGACAAATTCTCTTTTGTCGAGTCTAAATAGTCCTAAGGACTTCATCACAACACAGGAGTTCATTAGAAGATGAAACATTTGTGATGAAAAAATATCAAAATAACTTTTATTTATTTATAATTCATGTACTAATACAAAGGAGCACAACCATCAACAGGCTGACGATTGGCTGTGGGACACTATTCCCAACAATCTCCCACTTGGCCTAAAGCCAATCGGTGCAGTATCTAATACCCATCTTTGACTTGTAGTCGTTGAACTCCTTCACCGCAATGGCTTTAGTGAATGGGTCAGCCAGGTTCTCCTTCCCGTCGATCTTCTGAAGGTCGACGTTACCTCGATCCACGATCTCCTGGATGAGATGGTAGCGGCGCAGAATATGCTTCGTCCGCTGGTGTGCCTTCGGTTCCTTCGCCTCAGCAATGGCTCCAAAGCTGTCACAGTAGAGCAAAACTGGACCAACAATGGAGGGTGCTACTCCGAGCTCGGTGATGAATTTTCTCAGCCACACCGCTTCTTTGGTAGAATCTGATGCAGTAATATACTCCGCCTCGCATACTGAATCAACCACAGTGTGTTGCTTGGAACTCTTCCAGCAGATAGCCCCACCATTAAGGGTAAAAATAAATCCTGACACACTCTTGCTGTCATCGCGATCAGACTAGAAACTAGAGTCTGTAAACCCTATAAGTCTCAAGTCCGATTCACCATATACAAGCCACTGATCCTTAGTATTTCTTAAATACTTCAGGATGGTTTTAACAACCTTCCAGTGATTCTCCCCTGGATCAGATTGGTATCTACTCACTACCCCTAGTGAGTATGCCACATCCGGTCATGTACATATCATAGCGTACATGATAGATCCCACTGCCGAAGCATATGAAATCCTATGCATATGCTCTCTCTCTAGAGGTGTTGTCGGACAATCCCTTTTTGAGAGAGAAATTTCATGGCCTATCGGTAGATAGCTGTTGGGTATAAAATACCCCCCAGTCGAGGTTCGTGATGGGAGTGACCCTTCGGGGATCCAACTGACTTTCGACCTCTGGCAACATCTCTTCAAACCTTCCGGGCGGCCGAGCCTCTGCCACACTCCCAAGTTTTGCTGACGGGTAGGACCCCGCCAACTCCGAATGCAGAAAGGCTCCGCCCGGACTCCTATGGGAGCCGGACCTCACCCACGACTTCACTCGCAGGCTCCGCATGGACTCCTATAGGAGCCGGACTCCGCCCACGACTCGAGCTACAGGTAAACTTCGTCCGGACTTTTACGGGAGCCGGACTTCACCCCTGACTGTGATTACAGGTAGACTTCGCCCGAGCTCCTACGGGAGCCGGATCTCGTCCCCAACTCCGAATGCAGAAAGGCTCCGCCCGGACTCCTACGGGAGCCGGACCTCGCCCACGACTTCACCTGCAGGCTCCGCACGGACTCCTACGGGAGCTAGACTCCACCCATGACTCGAGCTGCAGGTAAACTTCGTTCGGACTCCTACGGGAGCCGGACTTCATCCCCGACTCTAATTGAAGGTAAACTTCGTCCGGACTCCTACGGGAGCCGGACTTCACCCCTGACTGTGATTACAGGTAGACTTCGCCCGAGCTCCTACGGGAGCCAGATCTCATCCCCAACTCTGAATGCAGAAAGGCTCCGTTCGAACTCCTACGGGAGCCGGACCTCGCCCACGACTTCACCCGCAGGCTCCGCACGGACTCCTACGGGAGCCAAACTCTGCCCACGACTCGAGCTGCAGGTAAACTTCGTCCGGACTCCTACGAGAGTCGGACTTCATCCCCGACTCTAATTGAAGGTAAACTTTGTCCAGACTCCTACGGGAGCTGGACTTCACCCCTGACTGTGATTACAGGTAGACTTCGCCCGAGCTCCTACGGGAGTCGGATCTCATCCCCAACTCCGAATGCAGAAAGGCTCCACCCGGACTCCTACGGGAGCCGAACCTCGCCCACAACTTCACCCGCAGGCTCCACACGGACTCCTACGGGAGCCGAACTCGGCCCACGACTCGAGCTACAGGTAAACTTCGTCCGGACTCCTACGGGAGCCGGACTTCATCCCTGACTCTAATTGAAGGTAAACTTCGTCCGGACTCCTACGGGAGCCGAACTTCACCCCTGACTGTGATTACAGGTAGACTTCGCCCGAGCTCCTATGGGAGCCGGGTCTTGTCCCCAACTCCGAATACAGAGAGGCTCCGCCCGGACTCCTATGGGAGCCGGACCTCGCCCACGACTTCACCTGTAGGCTCTGCACAGGCTCCTACGGGAGCTGGACTCCGCCCATGACTCCCGCTGTAGGAAGACTTCGCACGAGCTCCTACGGGAGCCGGATATCGTCCCCAACTCCGAATGTAGAAAGGCTTCGCCCGGACTCCTACGGGAGCCGGACTCTGACTCGAGCTGCAGGTAGACTTCGCTCGAGCTCCTACGGGAGTCGGATCTCGTCCCCAACTTCGAACGTAGAAAGGCTCCGTGCAGGCTCCTACGGGAGCCGGACTTCGCCCATGGCTCGAGCTGCAGGTAAACTTCGCCCGAGCTCCTACGGGAGCCGAATCTCGTCCCCAACTCTGAATGCAGAAAGGCTCCGCCCGGACTCCTACGGGAGCCGGACCTCGCCCATGACTTCTCCTGCAGGCTCCGCACAGGCTCCTACGAGAGCCGGGGTCCGCCCACAACTCCCACTGCAGGAAGACTTCGCTCGAGCTCCTACGGGAGCTGGATCTCGTCCCCAACACCGAATGCAGAAAGGCTTCGCCCGGACTCCTACAAGAGCCGGACTCCGACTCGAGCTGTAGGTAAACTTTGTCCGGACTCCTACGGGAGCCGGACTTCGTCCCTGACTCTAATTGCAAGTAAGCTCCATTCGGACTCCTACGGGAGCCGGACTTTACCCCTGACTGTGATTACAGGTAGACTTTGCCCGGGCTCCTACGGGAGCCGGATCTCGTCCCCGACTTCAACGGAAAGAAGACTCCATCCGGGCTCCTGCGAGAGCCATACTCCAAGCTCCTCTCAGATGGGTAGCCAGTCACATCTCCCCGTCAAACACACCGGCCGAACTCCGATCGATAGGCCTGGACCCCCTTGCAGGCCACAGCAACGGCCACGACTCTGCTCCGCCTCCTGCGACGGATTCCACACGGCTCCATCACTCCCTGACAGGACGTAATAATGACCACGATCCTGCTCCACTTTCTGCGATGGATACCGCATGATTCTTCCATTCTCTGGCAAGTCGCGACAACGGACGCCGCTCCGCTCCCCGTGGCGGACTCCACGTGGCACGTCCCGGTGATAGCCACGGGTCCGCTCCACTACTCTCCGTAATAAATTTTTCCTGACTCTGGGCGGCCCACTGCCAGACGGTTACAGGCATCGCTATCAGTTTGTTGCCCCCTCCACCTATAAAAAGGAGACCCCAGATACGTTATTCTATAAGCTCTCATTTTTACATAGAAACTCTGTTAAAATTTTCGTTCGAGCACTCCATTCTTGTTGAGGCAGAGAACTGACTTGAGCATCGGAGGGTCTTGCCGGAGCAACCCCACCTCCAGTTTAGACTTCTTTTGCAGGTCCCGACGGCGACCGCGACTCCAGCTTCTCCGACGTAAGCGGATTTTTGCACCAACAGGATTGGCGCTAGAGGAAGGGCTGTGTCTTCGCAGTACTTTTGTTCTTAAAGGAGTGCTCAACAGGACTGCCCTCGGGCATCTTTTCCGGCACCCTCTCCTCCTTCCTCCACTTGGTCTTTGCCCGATGCCTCCCCACAAGGCATCCACATGACGATCCACAGCCTCTGCGGCCAGATCTTAGGCTCCGGCCTCACCTCCAGTTTCCCAGCCTCCTCCTCCTCCTCCGGCAATGGTGGTCAGCGCAGAGCAATTTGATCTGCTGGCGCAACAGGTCAGAGGCCTCACCGAAGCTGTACAGGCCATGCAGTAGTAGCAGCAGCCGCAGGCACAGTGCGCTTGGAAAGAGTGTCATCGGAACACCAGAATCTGGCGGTGGGGCGGGCCACGTGGGCCAGCCGCCCTGTCTTTCCGGGGAAGATGAAGCCAAGGGTGGAGAGCCCTCAATCGGATCACGACTCCACCCCTGGAAGATCCCTGCCCCCATTCTGCCAGAGGACCCTCGAGACCCGAAGTCGAGAGGATTTCCTGGATCGGAGACTCCAGGAGATGAACCGGTGGATCGAAGAACTCCGCCACGCTCCCCCCGCTTATGGTGAGGATATTTGCACTGACCCTCCCTTCTCTCAAATGATCATGCAGGAACCGATCCCGCCAAACTTCAAACTCCCCCAGTTCGAAAGCTACGACAGGACTTCGGACCCAGTTGATCATCTAGAGGCCTTCCGGATGATGATGCTGCTTCATGGCACACCCGACGCCATTCTATGCCGGGCCTTCCCATCCACCTTGAAGGGAGCGGCGAGAAACTTGTACTCGGCGTTGAAGTCGGGTACCATCTTTTTTTTCAATCAGATGAGTCACCAATTTGTGGCCCATTTCGTCAGCAGCCGGCGCCCCTGGAAGGGTTCGGAGTCCCTCATTAATATCAAGCAGAGGGAGGGGGAGTCCATCCGGGCCTACATCAACCGTTTCAATGTTGCAGCGCTGGAGGTCCAGAATTTGGATCAATCGGTAGCAATGGCCGCTCTGAAAGGCAGCCTTCAGAAGAATGACCTTTTGTTCTCTCTGGAGAAGAAGTACCCCAGGGATTTTGCTGATTTGTTGGCTCGGGCTGAAGGGTACACCCGATTGGAGGAAGCCTTCAAAATGAAGGATGAGGAGACTGCGAGAGAGCGGCAGGCGGGAGACTCGAGTAAGCCCGCAGTCGAAAAAAAGCCGAGAGAAGCTCGACCGCGTTCTCGATCCCCTCCTGGGCACAAGCGTGTCCATACTCCTCTCCAGGTATGTAGGCAGAGAAGCCCGGACCACGGAGTCCGGCGGGGTTCTCCACTGGGAAGATTCCGTAACTATCCCCCCTCAATGCCTCGAAGACCCAGGTACTGATGGAGGTCAGGGAGCAGCTCCCTAGGCCAGAGAGGATGCGCACACACCCCGGGATGTGCAACCCCAACAAGTTCTGTCTCTACCATCGCGACCACGGCCATGACACGGAGGAATGCATCCAGCTCCGAGATGAGATCGAGGAGCTCATCTGGTGGGGCCGACTCGATAGGTTCATTCGATGTCGGCCTGAGGGTAGAGAAGATCGGCCAAGGGCCCTGCCGCAACCTGAACCACCAAGGAGGGAGGAGCAGCACGGAGATCGACCTCCAATCGCGACCATCGACTCCATCACCGGAGGCCCTCAAAGAGGAGCAAACCTTCCACAACCATGGAACTCGGGAAACCTGTAAATGTACTACTCACGATTCTACTTTGAATCGAAATTCCTTTCGACTTTGCATGTCTTTCCCTTTCGGCATGGACTTGTTACGATTGGGGACGACCCCTTCAAACAATTATAACAAAGTCATGTTAGGAACAGGAGGAGAACCTCATCCTAACATGAGCAAAATGAAAGTTCGATTATTTTAAGGTTGGAACTGGGGAGAGGCCCATATAATGGCCCTTGAGCGCCCCCACAGCCATGTTAGGGACAGGAGGAGAACCTCGCCCTAACATGAGCAAAGTCAAAGGCCCGATTCTCCTAGACCGGATGGGGGGAGAGGCCCTTCAACGCCCTTACACGCCCCCACAGCCACGTTAGGGACAGGAGGAGAACCTCGCCCTAACGTGAGCAAAGTCAAAGGCCTGGTTCTTTTAGATCGGATGGGGGGAGAGGCCCTACAATGCCCTTATGCGCCCCCACAGCCACGTCAGGGACAGGAGGAGGACCTCACCCTAACGTGAGCAAAGTCGAAGGCCCGATTCTTCTAATACCACATCTCACAGACTCCTACGGGAGCCGGACTCCACCCACGACTCGAGCTGCAGGTAGACTTCGCCCGAGCTCCTAGGGGAGCCGGATCTCGTCCCCAACTCCGAATGCAGAAAGGCTCCGCCCAGACTCCTACGGGAGCCAGACCTCAACCACGACTTCACCCGCAGGCTCCGCACAGACTCCTACGGGAGTCGGACTCCGCCCATGACTCGAGCTGCAGGTAAACTTCGTCCGGACTCCTACGGGAGCCGGACTTCATCCCCGACTCTAATTGAAGGTAAACTTCATCCAGACTCCTACGGGAGCCGGACTTCACCCCTGACTGTGAATACAGGTAGACTTCGCCCGAGCTCCTATGGGAGCCGGATCTCGTCCCCAACTCCGAATGCAGAAAGGCTCCACTCGGACTCCTACGAGAGCCGGACCTCACCCACGACTTCACCCGCAGGCTCCGCACGGACTCCTACGGGAGCCGGACTCCGCCCACGACTCGAGCTGCAGGTAAACTTCGTCCGGACTCCTACGAGAGCCGGACTTCATCCCTGACTCTAATTAAAGATAAACTTCGTCCAGACTCTTACGGGAGTCGGACTTCACCCCTGACTGTGATTACAGGTAGACTTCGCCCGAGCTCCTACAGGAGCCGGATCTCGTCCCCAACTCTGAATGCAGAAAGACTCCGCCCGGACTCCTACGAGAGCCGGACTCCGACTCGAGCTACAGGTAGACTTTGCCCGAGCTCCTACGGGAGCCGGATCTCATCCCCAACTCCGAACGTAGAAAGGCTCCGCGCAGGCTCCTATAGGAGCCAGACTTCGCCCACGGCTCGAGCTGCAGGTAGACTTCGCCCGAGCTCCTACGGGAGCCGGATCTCATCCCCAACTCCGAATGCAGAAAGGCTCCGCCCGGACTCCTACGGGAGTCGGACCTCGCCATGACTTCACCTGCAGGCTCCGCACAGGCTCCTACGAGAGCCGGGCTCTGCCCACGACTCCCGCTGCAAGAAGACTTCGCCCGAGCTCCTACGGGAGCCGGATCTCATCCCCAACTCTGAATGTAGAAAGGCTTCGCCCGGACTCCTACGGGAGCCGGACTGTGACTCGAGCTGCAGGTAAACTTCGTCCGAACTCCTACGGGAGCCGGACTTCATCCCTGACTCTAATTGCAAGTAAGCTCCATCCGGACTCCTACGGGAGCCGGACTTCACCCCTGACTGTGATTACAGGTAGACTTTGCCCGGGCTCCTACGGGAGCCGGATCTCGTCCCCGACTTCAACGGAAAGAAGACTCCATCTGGGCTCCTGCGAGAGCCGTACTCCAAGCTCCTCTCAGATGGGTAGCCAATCACATCTCCCCATCAAACACCCCGACCGAACTCCGACCGATAGGCCTGGACCCCCTGGCAGGCCGCAGCAACGGCCATGACTCTGCTCCACCTCCTGCAACGGATTCCACGCGGCTCCATCACTCCCTGACAGGCCGTAATAATGACCACAATCCTGCTCCACTTCCTGCGATGGATACCGCACGATTCTTCCATTCTCTGGCAAGTCACGACAACGGACACCGCTCCGCTCCCCGTGGCGGACTCCACGTGGCACGTCCTGGTGATAGCCATGGGTCCGCTCCACTACTCTCCGCAATAAATTTTTTCTGACTCTGGGCGGCCCACTGCCAGACGGTTACAGGCATCGCTATCAGTTTGTTGCCCCCTCCACCTATAAAAAGGGGACCCCAGATACGTTATTCTATAAGCTCTCATTTTTACCTAGAAATTCTGCTAAAATTTTCGTTCGAGCACTCCATTCTTGTTGAGGCAGAGAATTGACTTTAGCATCGGAGGGTCTTGCTGGAGCAACCCCACATCCGGTTTAGACTTCTTTTGCAGGTCCCGACGGCGACCGCGACTCCAGCTTCTCTGACGCAAGCGGATTTTTGCACCAACAATAGCCTTTCTTGGAATTCTCCATGCTGAACCTTTTCAGCATAGTATCAATGTACGTGGACTGGGATAAGCCAAGCAACCTTTTGGATCTATCCCTATAGATCCTCATCCCTAGGATGTAGGAAGCTTCTCCCAGATCCTTCTTGGAGAACTGTGATGATAGCCAAATCTTTATTCCCTATAATGCAGGGACATCATTCCCGATTAAGAGAATGTCATCCACATACAATACAAGAAATAGTACTACTGGACCATTAGCCCACTTATAAATGCAGGGCTCTTCTCCATTCTTAACGAAGCCATACATTTTGATCGTCCTATCAAAACGTATGTTCCAACTCCGAGATGCCTGCTTAAGTCCATAAATGGACCTTTGTAGCTTGTATATCTTAGACTCATCTGTGGATGTGAACCCTTCAGGTTATATCATATACACCTCTTCGTCCAGCTCTCCGTTTAGGAAAGCTGTCTTCACATCCATCTGTCAGATTTCATAGTCTAGATGGGCAGCTATCGCAAGCATAATCCGAATGGATTTGAGCATTGCCATAGGAGAAAATATCTCGTCATAGTCTATACCATAACATTGATGATATCCCTTGGCAACCAGACGGGCTTTATAGGTCTCCACCTTTCCGTCTGCACCCCTCTTCCTCTTGAAGACCCACATACACCCTATGGGTTTCACTCCTTCGGGTGAGTCAACCAATGTCCACATATTATTGACCTTCATGGACTCCATTTCGGATTTCATGGCCTCTAGCTATTTCTCAGAGTCAGGTCTCTGCATTGCATCCATGTAGGTGATCGGATCCTCATCATTTTCATCAAGTTCGATAGGATCGCCATCCCGAACCAAGAAACCATAGTATCTGTCCAGTTGATGTGGTACTCTACCAGACCACCTTAAGGGTGCATAATCAATGGGCTCTGGATCTGATCTAATCAAATCCGGTTCAGGTTCAGTAACATGTGTCGGTTTTTCCACCTGTCAAACTTCGTCAAGTTCGACCTTAGAGGCAACAGTTCCTTCACTAAGGAACTTCTTTTCTAAAAAGATTGCCTTAAGGCTGACAAACACCTTTTGCTCATCAGCAAGGTAGAAATAATACCCTTTGGTCTCTTTTGGGTACCCTATAAAATTACACTTGTCAGACCTAGGTCCATGCTTGTCTGTAATTAAACGTTTAACATAAGTCGGACACCCCCAAATCCTAAAGTGCGAGAGTACTGGCTTACGTCCTATCCATATCTCATATGACATTTTGGCTACAGACTTACTTGAAACACTATTTAGAAGGTAACAGCCGATTCGAGCGCATATCCCCAGAGGGAGATTGGCAGACCAGCAAATCCCATCATGGATCGAACCATGTCCAATAAGGTCCGATTCTTCCTTTCAGACACACCATTATGCTATGGTGTTCCAGGAGGAGTCCACTGAGAGGGAATCCCATTCTCCCCTAGATATGTCAGAAACTCATTGGAAAGGTATTCACCTCCTCGATCAGATCGAAGAATTTTAATATACTTTCCAGTTTGTTTTTCTACCTCATTTCGGAATAGTTTGAACATTTCAAATGAATCCGACTTATGCTTCATTAAGTAGACATACCCATACCTCGATAGGTCATCTGTGAAGGTTATGAAGTAGAAATATCCACCTCTTGTACTTGAGCTCATAGGTCCACATACATCAGAATGTACCAGACCCAAGAGTTCACTGGCTCGCTTACCTTTTCCGGTAAAAGGTGACTTGGTCATCTTTCCAAGAAGATAAGACTCACAGGTTGGAAGTGATTCACAATCACCAAGTTTAAGAATTCCTTCTTGAGCTAACCTATTTATCCTATTCTTATTGATATGACCTAGCCTACAGTGCCAAAGGTAGACTTCTGACACATTATCTATTCTAGGGCGTTTACCAAAGTTTTGAACCACATTAACAGGCTGTGATAGTAAGTAAATTCTATTATTTAATTATCCAACAAGCATTGTAACACCATTCAAAATGATATTGCAAATATTTTTTTTTATTAAAAAATCATAACCGTACATGGCCAAAAGGTCTACAGAAATAATATTTAATAAAAAGCTTGGACAATAGTGACATTCACTCAGAATTACATTATGAGAATTGATTACAAGACTCATGATTCCTAAAGCTAGAACTGGAACTTTGCTTCCATCTCCAACGTTCAGGAACCTCTCACCTTCATTAAATCTCCTACTGACCTGCAGACCCTGCATCGAATTACAAATATGATAAGGGCTTCCGGTATCCAATACCCAGGCAGTAGTATCACAAATGAAAAAGTTGCAAGGAGTTATCATATAATTACCTTGCTTCTTCTTTGGCCTGTTCGGGTCCAGGGAAGCAATGTATTGAGGACAGTTCCTCTTCCAATGCCCCTGCTTCTTGCAAAAGAAGCACTTCGTCTGGCTCTGGTCGGGCTTGCGCTTCTTGGTCTGACCCTGTGCAACCGTCCCAGCATGAGGCTGCACCTTCTTGTTCTTCTTCTTCTTGTTCTTCTTCTCCTTCCCAAAGGGTCGATGACGAGAAGAAGACCCTCCCACTACATTCACCGACTCCTTATGGAGCTGGTGATCCTTCTCAAAGTTCTGCAGCAACCCCAATAAATCGTGGTAGTTTACTGCAAGCTTTGTCATTCGAAAATGAGTAAGGAATGGGAGGAAGGACTTGGGCAAGGAATTAAGGATCGCATCCTTACTGAGCTGCTCGTGCAGAGGAAAACCCAATTTGCTTAGGTGCTTAATCATCTCGATCATGTATAGTACATGATCAGTGACTGAGGCCCCATCCCTCATCCGAGCATTGAAAATGGCACAACTAGTTTTGTGCCTTTCAATATCGTCAGGCGTGCCAAAGGAGTCGTTCAACATTTGAAGCATCTCCTGTGGCTGGGCGTTCTCAAACCTGTGGCTGAACTCATCATTCATTACTGCCAGCATAATACATCGGACGGTGGTGCGGTCATTGAGCCACTTCTGGTAAGTGTCTCGGATCACCTTACTAGCGTTCGAAGCTGGCTCCTCAGGTGCTGGATCCGTTACTACATAAAGGATCCGCTCATGCTCAAGGATGATTTTCAATTTTTGATACCAGCTATCGAAATTAGGTCCCATGAGCTTGTCATTATCTAATAATGATCGGAGCGACAGGGTAGTGGCCATAGCTGTATAAAGAAAAATCAGACCTCTATTAGTACATAAATTAATACTAAAGACTTGGACTTTAGTCTAAAGTTTTTTCCAATATTTTTACGAACTGGTAGCCTCAACCTCCAATTCGAGGAATTACTTTAATTCCTTAATGGGTACTAGAATCCACACAGATTACACATGAGCCCAACTTTGGTTGGTCAACCCATGTGCATCTATGGGTAGGTTCTTAATCAGTTGTTTCTCTAAACAACTTCTAGTAATTGATTTTGCCCCAGAACCTAATCAGTAGGCTTTGACCTCCACTGAAAAGATCTGATTAGGTACAACCATTAACATGACTTAATTTGGTGAATCAGACCAATAAATGATCAGACCCGACTTTGGCCGGCCAACCTAACCACCATCAGAAAAACTCAACCAAATTATCATATTATGAATGATAATTCCATTAGCCAATGAGCACCAGGCCTTTGGGCCTCCAATGATCATTGAACTAATGGACTCATTATCACTCACTTAATGGGAGGCATTGACTTAGTTATCATTGTAACTTAATCATTTTAGGGACCTAATAATTTTTGAGGATTTTATTAAAGGATAGTAGAGAAGAAATCATCCAACCAATTTCAATCCTCCCACTGACTTCACCAAATCAGATTAAAAAAAGATTTAATTAAAGCTAGCATTAGGAGCACCTAAATCAGTCACACTGATTTACCTAATGATATGGGCGAGCTCTAATCACCAAGTGATCTAATCAAAATCTAACTTACCAGATTGGTCAGGTAAGTGAGATCAGTGGTGGGGATTTGCCATTAACTTGTAATGATCGAATCAATGCGAGTAGCTCCCGCTTAAGAACCACTGGTCAAAACTGCCGAACTTACCTTAGACACCAACCGGTTCATTAGTTTTAATTTTGATCAACTTAGTAAATAGGGCTCCACCGCGTAGCCATGAATTAAGTCCATCTTGGTCTAGTTAAAGACATGGACCCATTCAACTACAACTATTGAAGTTGAATCTAGAGTATCCTTGACCTAATCTAATTCAACTTTTGATTAGATTTGACCAATTACTCCATTTAGTCTATTTTTTAAGCTAACCTAAGGTCTAACCCAATTATGGACCTAATTCATCTAACCCATTGACCCACAAGTTTATGCAATTGTCTTAGGTCTTAATTCATAATTCTAGACCTACTAGACAATACTTAATTCTTTTAATTAAGTACTTGGGCTGATGGGTCAGGGTTTGGCATTTCAAAAATAATTTTTAAATTTTGAAAGATTTTATTTTCTGTTCACCAAATGTGTTGACTCATTTCACAAACGGGTCAGCACATTTCATAAACAGCAATCCTATTGCTCATTTCATAACAGAAAATAACTCAAAATAAATCATAAATTTTTTTTTAGATCTAATCTAACACATTCATGATAAATTTTATAATTAAGTCCTTTCGCTGCTTCATCGGTATGGGATATAATTGCATCCGCACCCCTACCGCCATAGGAGACCCCATCGAATGGGAAGAGAGGGCCTTTAAACCCTACTTTTCTCCTATGACCGGATGGCCATGGCAACCAACCCAATTAGATTACTTGCTACTTGGATCAAGTATATCTAAATATACCAATTTCAAAATTTAAATTTTGAATTTCAAATTTTAAATTTCAAATTTTAAATTTGAGATTTCAACCAAATTTCAAATTTTGAATTTTCAATCTTTGAATTTTAAATTTTTGAATTTTGAATTTCAAATTTCAAATTTTGAATTTCAAATTTCAAATTTAAAATTTCAAACAAATTTCAAATTTCAAATTTCAAATTTTAAAATTCAAATTTCAAAATTTAAATTTCAAATTTTGAATTTCAAATTTGAACTTATAGATTACACCTTAATCTATGCATGCATATGTATATCATATTCTAGAACCATGTTCTGATACCATTTGAAGCAAAAAATTCAGTGCAGGGGCAAAATGGTAATTTTAAAATTTTTTCAAAATTATTATTTTATAGTGAAATTATTAATTAATCTCATTAATTAATACTAATTAATCCTACACTAGGATCTAAATATGATACAACAGCATGCATTTAAATTTGAAATTCAAATTTGAAATAGTAAACTTTTTACTGTACTGTGTTCAGAACACATCACCTTTTATGGGTAGTCGATCACCACAATCTGATCACCGTCGGGGGGCTCTGATCATCACATCGCAGCCACACTAGTGTCTGACCTCTGCGGATCATCCACACGAAGCTCCCATCTGATCGGTTTCTCATGAATGCTAATTCATGATTTCACCCTTTTGATGGCTGATGTTGATCGAACTCCTTCGATCGATGTGTGCCGACTCCTCGGACACTCCAGATTGTCTACACGATTGGTTGAGAGGCTGATGGATCTCTCCCTAAAATTTGGTGGACTCACGACACTCGTGGCACACCAATCTCACTTCCCCAACCCTAGGTAGAAACCCTAAGGTACACACCAAAAAACCTTGCGCCCACTTCTCTCTCCTTTTTCTCTCCTCTCGATAAATTTTGAATACTTCAAAATTTTTCCAAAACCTCCCCACGCCTCTTTTCTCTTCTTTCTTTCTTGCCCACGCCCCCTCCCTTTCTCATTTTATAAAACATTTCAAGAGACGTTGAAAGCGTGTGAGTGGATAAGAAGAGGTGGTTGCTCACTTAAATTCAAATCAAATTTGAATTCAAGTGTCAACCAATCTTATCCTCATCCATTTGTGCGAGAAAGAAGAGATGGCGTGGCCTTTTTTTTGTGCGTGGAGACTTTCACCAGAAACCATTTCTCGTGTGGAATATGGGGCCAACAAAAGAGGATAAGTTGGCACATGGTTATTTGGTTATCCATTCAAATTCAAAACCCCTTTGAATTTGGATGGGTAACAAACCAAGTTAATCCAAATAATTGGCGCACAGAAACATGGGCGTGAGAGAGCTTTGCGTGGGAGAAAATTCATGAGAAAATTTCTTCTCGTGAATTCAAATGGGCGCAAGGAAGTTGGGTGGCGCAGGGAATTTAAAATAAGGTGGTTTGATTCAAATTGAGCCAACCTAATTAAAATAGGTTAAGCACAATTAGATCTGATTAAACCCAACACAATTAGGCTTAATTAGGCTCAATAAAATCCTAATCAAATTAGGAATTAACTAAACCTAACCCCTGATCAAATCAGGGACTAAGCCACCTTAGCGATTAGATCAACACTTAACCTAATCGGGTCAATCCAAACTGAATCCAATTCAATTGGACTTGATCTAAAAATAATTACTCAATCAAATTGAGTTAATTAGCGATCAAATCACTAATTAAATTTCTCATAAATATTGAGTCCAAATTCGATGGGCAATTAGGCATCAGAGACCATCGATATGAAACCCTGATCAAAGAGTTCAAATTTCAAATTCAAAATTTGAAATTCAAAATTTTGACTCCGGTACCCAAAATGTGTGGAACTCATGATCAGAGAATCCTAATTCTCAATCATAGAGTCTCAGACACATAAGACTCATAATCAGCCATCAGATCAGAAAGGAACCTCTAATGTGTGTGACCCCGGAGGTTCGAACCTAAGCCAGTATCACAGGAATCAATTCCTGTACTAATCGAAGTGACCATCTAGCAATGGTACCCGACGATCGGATAGGTCGAATAGTCGCAATTGCAATATTTAGAACCTACGTGAATATGGTTACCGTATAATTCATCCCTTTTGACCCCTGTGTTTAGGACAACTCAGGGTTAAACTGTCAACCCTGATGAGATCATCCGAATCGTGCTCAACTCAATTAGTCCTGTGACTCCTCACTAGGACTACCCTGGCCAAAGTTTTGCTAAATTGAAACACGACTATATACAGCTCCTAAACTGGAGTGGTCAATCCCATCTTGACACACGCACTGACAAGTCAGGTACTTGACTACACCCAGCAGCCTTCCGTCACTAAATTAGAAATTCAGGTAGTCCAATGCCTAAGTGCAGTGAGTTGCTTGCAAGTCACCGTGGCGGTCTCAGATCAGAGGGACATTTATACCCATATCCCATCGGAGCAAATCTTGACAGCAGAAATAGCTTCGGAGTCAGTCACGTTCAGTGCAGATGTACCATTACATCTCACCTGTATGCCATACCAGTGTCTCCACACTCCTTGGTTATGAGGACAACCAACCCATATGGCACACAATGACCTATGCTCGATAAACATTGTCATCCTTGGTAACAACATATCATTTGGTCGCGAACAGGTTTAAGGACTAAGCGACAAATCCTCCTTTGTCGAGTCTAAATAGTCCTAAGGACTTCACCACAACACAGGAGTTCATTAGAAGATGAAACATTTGTGATGAAAAAATATCAAAATAACTTTTATTTATTTATAATTCATGTACTAATACAAAAGGAGCACAACCATCAACAGGCTGACGATTGGCTTTGGGACACTATTCCCAACACCTTCAGCATGACAATGGAAACACTTTCTCTTTACTTCAGCCGCCTTAGGACCATCCTTCTTTGGCTTGCTCTCTCTCTTCTACTTCGTTGTGGATTTAGCCTTTTTCCTTCCAACAGACTTTCTTTTGGAAGAAGAAATTCGCTCCACAGCAAGAACAGTGCCCTTTGAACTCTTCAAGGTACCCTCTATTGTGACCAACATATTGACAAGTTCGAGAATAGTGCAGTCAAGTTTGTTCATATGAAAATTCATGATGAATTGACTATATGAACTGGTAAGGAATTGAAGAATCAGATCCATCTGCAATTTCTTTTGCATACAAGCCCGAGCTTTTCAAGCTCCTCAATATCCTTAATCACTGTCATACAGTGCTTATGGACAAACTGCCCCTCGTGCATCTTGAGGTTGAAGAGTCTCTTAGATACTTCGAAGTGTGCAGTACGACTTTGCTCACCATACAATTCTTACAGGTGAGTGATCATAGCTCGAGCAGTGGGCATATGCTCGTGCTGGCTTTGCAACTCATTTAACATAGATGCCAGCATATAACACTTGACCCGATTGTCTTCATCCGTCCACTTCTCAAAAGTAGCTCTCTTCTCAGTAGTAGGATGGTTTGGTAACACAATGGGATCCTAGTCGAGAACATGACTTAACTTTTCTGAGATCAGGATAATCCTGAGATTTTTGGGTCAGTCTTTGTAATTATTACCAGTCAAATGATTGGTTTCAAAGATGCGAGCTAGAGGGTTTGAGGCTGACATGATGGTTTAACTGCAAGAGTAGAGATTCAAGTTAGACTTTTATACTTAATATTTTAATTTACTTTTAGGGACTTTAAGATGCAAATAATTACTCCTATTAATTTTTCAGATCCCTCCACTATTCTGAAAGAAAACGAAAATTCTAACATGACAAAGAATTTCTAATGGGTGCTGCGGTCTTACCGATGAAATGCACCTCACCTAACAGTTATTGGTAACATGCACACCGATGCGTAGGCAACTCTCTGCCCAGATACTTCACTAAGTATGTTGCAACTACTTGATCTCCAAGTCATGTGGGCTCACCAAATAGTTATTACCCATACTTCTTGGTTAAGCCCGACTCACCATTCATAAGCAGGTGCAAGGCCATCATTGGGTCCCTCACCTAACAGTTATTAGGCCCAATCCCATCTTTACCCTGGAGTAACTCTTTGCTAATAGAGTGATTGCGTGTTTTCGATACAACTGAACCACTATGACCAGCTGAGAACAATCAATGTCGGTAACACGCCTGCACATCTACAACGGTGGAAGACCTATGGACTGAATATTTATGAAGAGGTTTAGGTTTAGGTCTCATCTAATCAGTCATCATATGACCAATCTAACTGGTATGGGTTAAACCCGATTGCTAAGCAACCTATTTCAAGACCCAATCTTCCAAATTGATCAGGTAAGTGGAGATCGATGGGGGTCCCCCTGTTGCCTTCCTAAGACACCAATAAATTGATCAGGTTGGCTAACAAAATTAATTAAATAACCATATCTCATTAATTTACCTTAGACACCAATAGGTCAATTGATCATAATCGATTAGCTCAAGCGAATCAGGCTCAAACTAACGAACGAAATTAGATCCTTAGGTTAATAGATTCTACATATGAGATTCAATCAATTTAATCAACAATAATTGTATGATCATTAACTTAATTGATCTAACTCAATTCAACACTTGACTCAGTTTGGCCAATTACTTAATTAAATTAGACCCATATGACTTAAATCAAAAATCTTAAATGCAATCCTATTACATGACTTAATTTATAGTTTTTCCATGATAAAAATCTTGATGCACAAACACAAATTTTAGATTATAAAATCATATTTCAGATTTAAATTTATTGCATAAAAGTAAGTTTTAAAATATAAAAATAATTTTTAAATTTTAGCATACAAATATATATCATATATATGCATGTAAAATCAGATCTAAACAAAATTTCAGATCTTAGCATGATGTCATATATCTCATATACTAATCATGGATCAAATTAAAGATAAATTTATGATCTAAAAATATAATCATATATCATATATATGTATCAAAATTTAGATCATATAAAAATTTTAGATTTTAGGCATGCATCTATGTATCACATGAATATGGACTAGAACTCTTTCCAAATCAAAATTCAGATCTATGCATGCAATTACATATCATCTATATATTGTAATATTAAATTCAAAATTAAATTTTAGATTAGTTGATCCATCTATACGTCTCATGTATCAAAGAAAAAATTGATTTGAAAATCTTTTCGAAAACATGCATGTCAAAATTCAGCATATGAAAATCCATGGCTCTGATACCACTGTTGGAATTCTTTGTTTGGTGCATGCATATGTATTTCAAAATTTTTATTTCCTAAATATCATAGTAGAAAATAAGATTAAAATATTTTTAATCTGAATTTTACATGCATAAAAATATAAAATTACATGGATCTATTTCATATGCTGAAATTGATATATGCTAAAATTCATATTGTGATCAAATCACATATCTGTTTCACAATCTCTTTCTTCAAAACTAGATCTGAAAGAGATGAGGCTTTCTGTTAGCCACACAAGTATCCGATCTCTATGAGTATCCACTCAAGATTGGCCTAGAACAGTCCTTTATAATCTGAATTTTGATTCTCCAAAATTCAGCTTGCTAAATCTGAACGAAGCCTGGATCGCGATCAACACTTGATCTTTCTCTTTGATCTTCTTCTTCTCCTCTTTTCTAAAGTTTTTTCTTACTATGTGCTGCTACCAGATACTAGAAACCAGTAAAAAAAAGGCACCCAAACTCTTTTGGGCATGAAACTCCTTGGGACATGCGTCCCAATGAAGGGGTCTATAGAACACCCAAGAGAAGAGAAAGGGAGAGGAAGTGTGGGCATGGTGAGAGCCTTTGGGTGTGAGGGGCTGCTAGTTTTGATGCTCCAGGGACCTTAGGGGAGGTCCCTTTAAATAGGCATAAAAATTAAATTCTATTCAATCTCATAATACAAGTCCTACTTGCATTAGGATTTCTATTAACTTAAGTTATCCAACTTACATTAGGAAGCCTATTAGGCGCCAACTATTGGAGCCCTTGTACCCATAATTAGACACCCTCTTTTTCACCCAAGAGACATCCCATATGAAAATCAAAGGTTCTCTAATTAATGGACACATCCAAATTAATCAAATCAAAGTGGTGCCCCATAATAACTATCAAGGAGATTCATAAGGAACTTGCACCCTTAATTTATGTGATTCATAACCTTAGATGCCCAATAATTGAAGTCTCATGAATCTTATTCATGTAGGTTATTAGTAGGTAATTAAGTTAAAATTAACTTATCAAATAAGTAATTTCAATCGAAAGAGGAATTGGGTCCAACCATGTACTAGCAAGGTTACCATGAACCCAATAGATTTCTCTAAATTCAATTGATACTTCATAAGCTCAATTACTTATTTCAAGTTTAATATCTTTATTATGTGACCTCATAAGTCTATCTGATAGTGAGATATACAATGATCTCTATCATCATATTATTGAAACTTTTTTTAATGGGTCAGAATAATTCCACTCTAACTCAATAAAGAATGTCAATCCAAAAAAATCCTAATGAGCTCTCACAATCCACCAGTGACACCTAGCAGTAAGTAGTGGCAACCCAATAGAACTAAAATAAACCTCTAGGTATAGTTAATGTGTGATTTAGTCCCTCTATTGTGAGTCCCGACTAGATAGCAGATCATGGATAAATCATCAAATCTCAACATCAGTCATATGATAGATTGATTAGCTCAAGTCCAGTTGTGACTTCTATAAAAATTTATTTCCATCAATCATACTACTGTAGCCATAGGCTCTTGAACTTAGTCTCTCAAATCTCATAGGACTACTTCTCTCTATCAAGATCGATAGATCCTATCTTGATGCGCGTCCCACACCTACAGTGGACCAACTATCACGAACATCCACTACAAGGGCTCATTGAGATTCATATTTATGTGTTAAGCAAACTCCAACAGCCTCACTGCGAGTAGTAGTACCATCTCAAGTCAAAAAATCAGTCACACAACTATAGCATCAAGATAATTACAGATGATTGAATAGAAATTCAAGTGATCTCTCGTATGGTCATGCTCAGTACTAGTTGTTCTCTAATAACTACCCGTACTTGTCGCTCTGTGTCTCTACACAGTAGATTAGAGACCCATCTATCCCGAAAAAAGTGATTTATGTGCCAGTCTATCCAGATCTATCATCACCCTCATGATGATCCTATGATCAGAAGCCTTTAAGAATTAAATACATGTTTCTAATTCTCAACACTTTGAGAATATGTATCGAAACTAATTTCATAGATGATTCAAGGACACATTACTCTTGAATAAAAAAGAACTTACCCCTTTTATTGATCATATCAATATATTAAGTATAAAATTATGCCCTAGATATATTACAATGTGTCAGTCATGTTGGCTTCTAGGACATACATCTAACAGTATGTGGATGATATTCTCTCAACTGAAAATGATGTCTCTACATTATAGAAAATAAAAGTGTGGCTGTCGTCATAATTCTCCATGAAGGATCTGGGAGAAGCAGTCTACATTCTAGGGATGAAGATCTATAGGGATAGATCTAAGAGGCTGCTTGGGCTCTCCCAATCTACGTACATAGATACCATACTGAAATAGTTCAGCATGAAGAATTTTAAGAAAGGCTATCTTCTGATATGCCAAAGAATTTCTCTTTCGAAAGAAGATTATCCAACAACTCCTCAAGAGAGAGAGCGTGTGAATAGAGTTCCTTATGCTTCGACAGTGGGTTCTATTATATATGCTATGATATGTACAAAACCAGATCTGGCATACTCACTAGGGGTAGTGAGTAGATACCAGTTTGATCCAAAAAAAATTATTGAAAGGTCGTAAAGACCATTCTTAAGTACTTAAGAAATACTAGGGACCATGGCTTGTGTATGATGAAACTGACTTGAAACTAGTGTGGTTTACCAACTCTAGCTTTCAGTCAGACCATGATGATAGCAGGAGTGTGTCGGGTTATATTTTTATCCTGAATAGTGGAGCAATCTAATAGAAAAATTTTAAACAGCACACTGTGGCTGACTCTGTTTGTGAAGCGAAGTATATCGCGGCATCTGATGCTGCGAAGGAAGCTACATGGTTGTGAAAGTTCATCGATGAGCTCGGAGTGGCACCATCCATTGATGACCCCATCTTGTTATATTATGATAATACTGGAGCCATTGCTCAAGCCAAAGAGCCGAGGTCTCATCAGCACATCAAACATATTCTACGTCACTTTCATTTTATCCGAAAGATCATGGATCGAGGTGATGTTGACCTTCAAAAGATCGATGAAAAGAAAAATTTAGCGATCCATTTACTAAAGCTCTCAGAATTAAAGAGTTCAATGACCACAAGTTGAAGATGGGTATTCAATACTGTACCGACTGGCTTTAGGTCAAGTGAGAGTTGTTGAGAAATGTGTTCCAAAGTCAATCGTCAGTCTGTTGACAATTGTGCTCATCTTATAAAATATATATAAATTTTTATTAATAAAAATTATTTGATATTTTTATTATAAATTATCCATCTTTGAACTCCTGTGTTGTAATAAAGTCCTTAGGACTATAATTAATCGACAAAGGAGGATTTATCAGTAAATCCTTAAAAATGTTCGTGACCAAATGATATGCTATTAATAGGATGATAGCAATATCGAGTATAAGTTGTTGCGTATCATATGAGTTGGTTGTCCTCTTAATCAAGGAGTGTGGAGACACTATTATGGCATGTAGATGGAATGTAAGAGTACATTCACATCGAACGTGATCATTTGCCGAGCACTCTACTGTCAAGAGTAGCTCGTGAAGGGTATGGGTATAAGTGTCCCTCAGACATGAGACCACCACGGTGATTTGTAAGCAACTCACTGTACTTTAGTATCAAACCATCTGAGTTTCTAACTCAGTAATGGAAGGATACTGGATGTAATCAAGTACTTATCAAGTCGGTGTGTGAGTTAAAATGGAATTGATCTCTTTGAATTAGTAGGAGATATGCATCAGTATAAGTCAATTTAATATAGAATCTTGGCTAGGATAATCCATGAGATAGATTTGAAAGGTTGAAATATAATATGGTCGACTTAATTAGGGTTGATAGTTAAATTCTAGATCACCTTGAGCATTAGGGTCAAAGAGATGAATTATACAGTAACCATATACAGTAGATTCCAGAATATTGCTTTGCAATACTTCGACCTATCTGATCATCAGGTCACCATTGCTAGATGGTTACATCGATTGATATAGAAAGTTATTCCTATGCTACCGACTTAGGTTCAAACTTATGGGATCACACATATTAGAAGATTTGATCAGATCTGATAGCTGAAGGGTCCAATTAAATTGTGATTCTAGTGAGGAGTTCCACTAGGACTGGGACTCTGGAGGAGAGTCCCACTGGGACTGGAACTCTATGATTAATAAAAAATTAATTAGTAATTAGATTATTAATTGACTTAATTTGGTTGAGTAAAGAGCTTTGGATCAAGTCTAATTGAAGTAGATTCTGTTCGACTCAGATTGGGTTTGATATGATCAATCCCGATTACAAGAGAAATTTGATCCTAATTCGATCAGGATCTTGACTCAGGTAATTCTTAATTGGATTAGAAATTTGATGAGATATCTGAATTTTTAATTGGATTAGATTTATTTCTATCAGTGGGTTCAATCTAAATTTGATTTGGATTAGAATCAGAATTGGAAATGAAGTATCCTTATCAACTTAGACTATATCCTTATCTCTTGCGCCACTTTTGAACTCATGTCAATTTCTGCATGCCTAATTGAATTTGGGTTGTGATTTTTGGCATCATGATAGAGAGTCTAATAAGAGTGGGCAGCAATAGTTGATGAGTCATTATCTTATCTCTTGCCTAATTCGAATGTGATCCGAATTAGAGATAAGATGTAAACTAGGAAAAAAAAAATTTATACATAAAAGATTGTTGGCACCCTTATGATTTCTTTCTTATTTTTCTTGGAGAATCCTTTGGTGTGCAAGACTCCAAAATTTTCCTCCACACCATAGTGATTTTTTTGAAATTTTTGGGATGCCAAAAGTGATTTTGGCATGGACTCTTGATGCCCTTTCTTCATAAAACCCTAATTCCTAGTCTATAAAAAAGGAGCTCCTCTCTTGGACATCCCATCATTGGTTCCCTTGCTATTTTTTGGTTTTTCAGATCTCTTCTCCTCCTCTTTTCTTTCTCTTTCAGATCTCCTCTTGCTTTGGAGTGTTTAAGGTGCTTGTAGAAGAAGAAAGAAATCAGCTGTCGAAGTTGCTTGCAGGCTAGCACCTTCATGCCCCTGATCTGCGCCAGTCTTCGCGTGAATTTTTTATGGAGGCCAGATGACTTCATGTAGCTGTGACCAACCTGAAAAACATCTTTTCCAATTATTGGACCAGAGGAGATTAATATCAAATTAGTTTGGTAATGGTTTCTATCTTATCTTGATCGTAATGTTAGATCTAATAGTTAGATCTAGGATTTCAGCATCGATAAGATTGATGTGTGTTTTTATTTTTAGATCTAAAGTGCATATTTTTCATATCATAGATCATGGGATGGTAGTCTAGATTAGATCTTATACATATAATTAACATTAAATTATTTAATCTTTTATTTTTACTGTAAAAAATTTTTAAAATCGCATGCATAATACTGCCACATATTTCCATCATCTATGTTGTATCTAGGCCTAATGTAATGTACATTTCTAATAATCATCCTAGAATAGATGATGTCACGGATGCCTACCTTTAGCATTGTAGGCTAGGTCATATTAACAAGAATAAGATGAATAGGTTAGCTCAAGAAGGGATTCTTGATAAAAATGATTATGAATCATTACCTACCTGTGAGTCTTGTTTGCTCGAAAAGATGATCAAGTCACCTTTTACTGAAAAAAGTAAACGAGCCAGTGATGTGCTGGGTCTGATACATACTAATGTATACGGACCCATGAGTACATGTGCCAGAGGAGGGTATAGCTATTTCATTAAGTTCACAGACGATCTATCTAGGTATGGGTATGTCTACTTGACGAAACACAAGTTCGAATCATTTGAAATGTCCAAAAGGTTCCGTAATGAAGTAGAGAAACAAACTGAAAAAAATATTAAAACTCTTCGGTCTGATTCAGAGGGTGAATACCTTTTCAGTGAATTTCTGACATATCTAGGAGAGAATGGGTTTCTCTCTCAATGGACCTCTCCGAGGACACCATAGCATAATGGCATCTCGAAAAAGAGGAATCGAACCTTGTTGGATATGGTTCGATCCATGATGGGGTTTGCAATTCTGTCGATCTTTTTTTGGGGATATATACTTGAAACAGCCTATTTTGTGCTCAATAATGTATCGAGCAAGTCAGTTAGTAAGACACCATATGAGATATGATCAAAGCATAGGTCGAACCTCTTTACTTTAGGGTTTGGAGGTGTCCGACTAATATTAAATGATTACAAACTGACAAGCTCAGTCCTAGGTCTGATATATATAATTTCATAAGATATCTTAAGAAAATGAAGGGATATTACTTTTACCTGCCAGCTGAACAAAAGGTGTTTGTCAGCAATAAGGCACACTTTTTGGAAAAGAAATTTCTTAGTGAAGGAATAAATGCTTCAAAAATCGAGCTTGACGAAGTTCGACAAGTAGAAGAACCGACATCAATGATTGAATTTGAACCAAATTTGATAAGATCAAATTCGAAGCCCAATACACAAACATCCTTAAGGCGAACTGGTAGAGTACCACGTCAGTCGGATAGAGACTTAGGTTTCTTGATCCGAGATGGAGATCCTGTTGAACTAGATGAAAATGATGAGGATCCGATCACCTATATGGATACGATGCAGAGGTCTGACTCTAATAAATAGCTTAAAGCTATGAAATTCGAAATAGAGTCCATAAAGGTCAACAATATATGGACATTAGTTGATCCACCTGAAGGGGTTAAACCCATAGAGTGTAAGTGGATCTTCAAAAAGAAGAGGGGCGTAGATGGGAAGATGGAGACCTATAAAGCTTGTTTGGTTGTCAAGGATTATCGTCAGCATTATGGTATTGACTATGATGAGATATTTTCTCTTGTAGTAATACTCAAGTTTATTCGAATCATGCTTGCGATAGCAGCATACCTGGACTATGATGTCTGGTATATGGATGTGAAGATAGTTTTTCTAAATGGATAGCTGAATGAAGAGGTATATATGATACAACCTAAAGGGTTCACATCCATAAATGAGTCCAAAGTGTATAAGTTTCAAAGATCCATTAATGGATTGAAGCAAGCATCTCGAAGTTGGAATATACATTTTGATAAGGTAATCAGAACGTATGGCTTCGTTAGGAATGGAGAGGAACCCTTTATATATAAGTGGGCTAATGGTTCAATAATTATATTTCTTATTTTATTTATGGATGATATTCTCTTAATCAGGAATAATGTCTTTGCATTACAGGGAATAAAAGTATGACTGTAATCACAATACTCTATGAAGGATCTGGAAGAAGCAGTCTACATCCTAGGGATGAAGATCTATAGGGATAGATCTAGGAGGCTACTTGGGCTCTCTTAATCTATGTACATAGATACCATGCTGAAATGGTTCGGCATGGAGAATTCTAAGAAAGTTTATCTTCCGATAGGTCATAAAATTTTTCTTTCAAAAGGAGATTATCCGATAACTCCTCAAGAGAGAGAGTGTGTATGAGTAGAGTTTCATATACTTCGATTGTGGATTCTATTATGTGCGTCATAATATGTACGAGACCAAATATGGCATAGTCACTAGGGGTAGTGAGTAGATACCAGTCTAATCCAAGAGAGAACCACTGGAGGGTCGTAAAGATCATTCTTAAGTATTTGAGAAATACTAAGGACCAGTGGCTTATGTATGGTGAAACTGACTTGAAATTAGTGGGATTACTGACTCCAGCTTTCAGTCAGATCATGATGATACCAAGAGTGTGTTGGATTATATTTTTATCCTGAATGGTGAAGCGATCTGTTGGAAAAGTTTCAAGCAGCACACTATAGCAGACTCTATTTGCGAAGTGGAGTATATCGCGACATCCGATGCTACGAAGGAAGTTGTATAGTTGTGAAAGTTCATCGATGAGCTCGGAGTGGCACCCTCCATTGATGGCCCCATCTTATTATATTACGATAATACTAGAGCCATTGCTCAAGCTAAGGAGCCGAGGTTCCAGCAGCACACCAAATATATTCTACGTTGCTTTCACCTTATTCAGAAGATCATGGATCAAGGTGACGTCGACCTTCAGAAGATCAACAGAAAGAAGAACTTAGCTAATCTATTTACTAAAGCTCTCAGAATCAAGAGTTTGATGATCACAAGTCGAAAATGGGTATTCGATGCTGTACCAATTGGCTTTAGTCCAAGTGGAAGTTGTTGAAAAATGTATCTCAAAGTCAATCGTCAGTCAGTTGACGATTGTGCTCATCTTGTAAATTATATATAATTTTTTATTAATAAAAATTATTTAATATTTTTATTATAAATTATTCATCTTTGAACTCTTGTATTGTAATGAAGTCCTTTGGACTAGAATTAGTCGACAAAGAAAGATTTGTCGTTAAGTCTTTAAAAGTGTTCACGACCAAATGATATGCTATTAATAGGATAATAACAACATCGAGTATAGGTCATTGCATGTCATATGAGTTGGTTGTCTTCTTAACCAAGGATTGTGGAGACACTATTATGGCATGCAAATGGAATGTAGGAGTACATTCGCATTGAACATGACCATTTGTCGAGCACTCTGCTATCAAGAGTAGCTTGTAAAGGGTATGGGTATAAGTATCCCTCAGACCAGAGACCACCACGGTGATTTGTAAACAACTCACTATACTTTAGTACCAGACCATCTGAGTTTCTAACTCAGTGACGGAAGGATACTGGGTGTAGTCAAGTACTTATCAAGTCGGTGTGTGAGTCGAGATGGAATTGACCCCTCTGAATTAGTAGGAGAAATGCATCAGTGTATTTCAATTTAGTAAAATCTTGGCCAGGATAATCCATGAGATGGATTTGAAAGGTTAAAATATAATGTGGTCGACTTAATTAAGGTTGACAGTTAAACTCTAGGTCACCTTGAGCATTAGGATCAAAGGGATAAATTATACGGTAACCATATGCTAGTAGGTTCTAGAATGTTGCTTTGCAATACTTCGACCTATCCGATCGTCGGGTCATCATTTCTAGATGGTTACATTGATTGGTATAGAAAGTTATTTTTATGCTACCGGCTTAGATTTGAACCTATGGGTTCACACGTATTAGAGATTTGGTCAGATCTAATTGTGGAAGGGTCCAATTAGATTGTGACTATAGTGAAGAGTCCCACTGGGATTGGGACTCTGAAAAAGAATCCCACTAGGATTGAGACTCTACATTAATAAAGAATTAATTAGTAATTAGATTACTAATTGACTCAATTTGATTTAGTAAAGAGCATTGGATCAGGTCTAATTAATTAGATTCAATTCAACTTAGATTGGGTTTGATTTGATCAATCTTGATTACAAAGAAAATTTGATCCTGATTCGATTAAGATTTGAAAACAATCAATTCCTAATTAGGTTAAGAATTTGATGAGATATTTAGATTTTTAATTATATTAGATTCATTTCTATCAGTGGGTTCAATCCAAATTTGATTTGGATTAGAATCAGAATTGGAAATGAAGAGTCCTTGTCAACTTGGACTCTATCCTTATCTCTTGCGCCACTCCTGAACCCATGCCAATTTTGCCATGCCTAATTGAATTTGGGTTGTGATTTTTGGCATCATGAAAGAGGGTCCAATAAGAGTGGGTGGCAATGATGGATGAGTCATAATCTTATCTCCTGTCTAATCCGAATGCGATCCGAATTTGAGATAAGATGTAAACTAGAAAAAAGATTTTTCAAACAAAAAAAGTTATTGGTGCCAAATTAATTTTTTTTTATTTTTCTTGGAGAGTTTTTGGATGTGTGAGATACCAAATCTCCTTCCCCATGGCAACTCTAAAATTTAAAAATTTTTGGATGCCCAAAATGGTTTGTGGCATGGAGAATATGGCACCCTTCCTTGGATGAAAACCCCAACTCCTAGTCTATAAAAAGGGGGCTCCTCTCTTGGATGTCCCAATCATTAGTTCCCTTGCTATTTTTTGATTTTTTAGAGCTCTTTTCCTCCTCCTCTCTTCCTCCTCTAGATCCTCTCTTGCTTTGAAGTGTTCACGATGCTTGAAGAAGAAGAAAGAGATCAGCTATCGAAATTGCTTGCAGGCTAGCACCTCCAAGCCCCTGATCTGCGCCAGTCTTCACATGAATTTTTTTGTAGAAGCCAGATGACTTCGTATGGCTGCAAGTGACCTGAGAAATAACTTCTCCAATCATTGAATCAGAGAAAATCAATATCAAATTTGTTTGGTAATGATTTCTATCTTATCTTGATCGCAATGTTAGATCTAATAGTTAAATCTAGGATTTCAACATCGATGAGATCGATACATATTTTTTATTTTCAGATCTAAAATATATATTTTTCATATCATAAATCATGGGATGGTAGTCTAGATTATATCTTATGCATGTGATTAAGATTAAATTATTTAATCTTTTCTTTTTATTGTATAAAAATTTTAAAATTATCTGCATAGTACAACCGCATATTTTCTTCAAGCTTTATGTAGATAAACATAGAGACCGGATGCTTGTGTGGCTCCGAAAAATCTCAAGAGACATCCATGATTTTGAAGAAAAATCTAGGGCATGCATGCTAGAACAACAAAAATTTTATATATGTAGTGGAAGTGAATTTATCTAATATGCATCTTATAGATCTCATTTTATGATATCATCCCTATCATATTCTTAGGATCTATATGCAGTAAATAAAATTTAGCAAAGTAAAATTATGAAGATCTCATCTTCACCTTTGTGTGGGTAGGTATTCACGGTAATTTGATGATTATGAATATCTCTTCAATTTCTTTTAGAGCCGCACAGTGTCTGGCCTCTATAGGTATCCATGAGAACGATCTAGGATTTCTTTTTTTTCTTCTTCTTCAAGAAAATAGCATGCAACTTGTTGAAAGATGGGAGAACAAGAGAGAACTCCTCTTTAAACAATGCACCAACCCTTGGCATGTATAAAGGGGGATGCCCAACTCCTTGGGTGTGGAAGCCAAAACTCACCCAACCCTTGGGCGTGGAGGTGTGAGGAAGAGAGGAGAGGGAGGGGGCATGAAGGCCAAGAGAGAAGGGAGGTGTGGAGACTTGGAGCTTTGGATTGCTTAGGGTTTAGAGATAACATCTTAAGGCCCTTTTATAGGCCAAAAGGAGTCCTACTTGATTTAGGACTTTGATCAAATCAGACCTTATCTCATAAGGAACCCAAAACCAACTCATACTAGAACTTTTGGATGCCTCCTACCTACCTTAATTGGCATCAAACCTTGATGGGGCATGTGTCCCATCTTAGTCTCCCAATCCTTATCGCATAAGGTCAAGGGGGGCCAATAGTTGGCACTGCATGGATCCAATCCTATTTGGGTGCGAGTCCAATTTCTTTCAAGTTTAATTATGATAAAAAATCAACTCTTGACTGCCCATATTGCATGTAATTGACTTAGTCCAATCTCCATCTCACAAGGATTCAAGTCTAAAGAGGATTTGGGTTTAACCATATGCTAGTATAGTATTTCTAAACCCAATAGGATTTCTCAAATCCTTAATCCAATTGAACCATATGAGTCCAATTACTCAATCCTAGATCAATTTCTTTTATGCGTGACCCCATAGGTTCAATTCTGTATGGTAGTAGGATACATTATGATCTCCATCAATAATATCATTGAAATTCGTTTCAATAGATTGAAATCCTTTTCAATTCAGTCAATTTGAGAATTATTGATCATCTGAATAATTCTCAATTGATCCTACGATCCACCAATGATACCTAGTGGTATGTAGTAACAATCCAGTTGAGCTGAATAGATAAATCTCTAGGTACAGTTATCATGTAATCTAATTCTTTTATCATTAGTCCCGACAAGACTAAGGCTATGGATAACTCATCAACTTGATCTTGTCATATGTAAGATTCAATCAATCTGAGTTCTTAGTGAAACCTCATGAAAATGCCTTTACATCATTCATACTTGCCATGGTCATGGACTTTCGAACTTAGTTTCATGATCCTCATAAGACTTCTCCTTTACTAGTAGGGTCGATAGATCTCGTATAGGTGCACATCCTATTCCTACAATAAACCTACTACAGCCAACATACTGTTAGAAAATATATCCTAAAGCCAATCATTTAGATGATTATATTTTTTATAATTTATATATAAAATATAAATTAATAAAAATTATTTGATATTTTTTATCACAAGGTGAATATCTTCCTTGTTGGGAATAGTATCCCAAAGCCAATCGTCAGCCTGTTGATGGTTGTGCTTTTTCTTATATTAGTATATGAATTATAAATAAATAAAAGTTATTTTGGTATTATTCATCACAAATTATTTCATCTTCTAATGAACTCCTATGTTGTGGTGAAGTCCTTAGGACTATTTAGACTCGACAAAGAAGGATTTATCATTTAGTCCTTAAACTAGTTCACGACCAAATGATACGTTGTTACCAAGGAAAACAAAGTTTATCAAGCATAGGTCATTGTGTGCCATATGGATTGGTTGTCCTCTTAACCAAGGAGTATAGAGACACTGGTATGGCATACAAATGAGATGTAAGGGTACATCTACACTGAACATGACCGACTCTGGAGCTTTTTCTGCTGTCAAGATTTGCTCTGATGGGATATGGGTATAACTATCCCTCCGACCTGAGACCACCAAGATGACTTGCAAGCAACTCACTGCACTTAGGCACTGGACTACCTGAATTTTTAATTCAGTGATGGAAGGCTGCTGGGTGTAGTCAAGTACTTGATTTGTCGGTGCGTGTGTCAAGATGGGATTGACCACTCCAGTTCAGGAGGTGTGTACAGTCGTGTTTCAATTTAGCAAAATCTTGACCAAGGTAGAACTAGTGAGGAATCACAAGACTGTTTGAGTTGAGTACGATTTGGATGATCTGATCAGGGTTGACAGTTTAACCCTGAGTCATCCTATATACAGGGGTCAAAAGGGATGAATTATACAGTAACCATATTTGCGTAAGTTCTGAATGTTGCGATTGCGACTATTTGACCTATCCGGATGTCGGATAATATTGCTAGATGGTCACTTCGATTAGCACAAAAATTGATTCCTATGCTACCGACTTAGGTTCGAACCTGTGGAGTTACCACATTAGAGGTTCCTATTTGATCTGATGGCTGGTGAAGAGTCCCACTGGACTGGGACTCTTCGACCAAGAGTCCTTATGCTCGAGGACTCTGAGTCCTACATGTTTGAGACTCTATGATCGAGAATCAAGATTCTCTGATCATTAGTTCCACATATTTTGGGTACCGGGGTCAAGAGTCCCACTGGTTTGGGACTCTTCGATCAGGATTTCATATCGATGGACTTTGATGCCCGATTGCCCATCAGATTTGGACTCAGTATTTATGAGAGGTTTAATTAGTAATTTGATCACTAATTAACTCAATTTGATTGAGTAATTATTTTTAGGTCAAGTCCAATTGAATTGGATTCAGTTGGGTTTGACCCGATTAGGTTAAGAGTTGACCTAATCACCAAGGTGGTTTGGTCCCTAATCTGATCAAGGGTTGGGCTTAATCAATTTTTGATTTGATTAAGATTTTATTGAGCCTAATTAAGCCTAATTATATTGGGTTTAACTTAGTCTAATTGTGCCTAACCCATTTTGATAAAGTTGGTTCAATTAGATTGGTTTAAAATTTCAAACCACCTTTGACTTATCTCCCTGCGCCACCTCACCCACCTGCGCCTATTTGAATTCACGAGAAACAAGTTCTCATGAATTTTCTCCCATGCAAAAGCATTCCCATGCCTCACCTGTATGCACCATTTTGAGTGGATAAAGATGGTTGGTTGGCCATTCAAATTCAAATGATGTTTGAATTTGAATGGGCAACTAATCTCATGCGCCACCTTATCCACTTGTGCGCCACTTACTCTATACGAGAAAAAGTTTCTTGTGTAAATTCTCCACGCACAAAGAACCCACGCCCCCTTCTTCTCACGCCAAGAGTGGATAAAGATTGGTTGGTTGGCATTTGAATTCAAATTCGATTGGAATTCAAGTGAGCAACCACCTAGCTTTCTTCTCACGCGGTGAAAATGCTGAAAAGATGCGGTCTTGCACCGTTTTAAAATGAGAGAAAAGGTGGGGTGTGTGCTATCTGATCCTAGAGAGAAAGGGTGGCATGAGAAAGGCTCTATGCATGAGAAAAGAAAAGAAAATAAGAGAAAAGAAAAGAAACAGAAAGGGCGCTGGGTTTTTCTGAGAGTACCCTAGGGTTTCTGCCTAGGGTTCGGGAAGTGAGAAGGTGAGCTACGAGTGTCGTAAGTCCACCAAACTTTAGAGAGAGCTTCATCAACCTCTAAAGTATCTCTGCTAATGATCCAAAGCATCCAAGGAATCAGCAGACACCGATCAAAGAAGTTCGATCAGCATCAGCCGTCGAAAGAGTTCTGCAATGAACTAGCATTCGTGAGGAGCCGATCAGATCGGGAGCTTCATGTGGATGATCCACAGAGGCCAGACATATTATGTGGCTATATTATAATGATCAAATTTTTTCGATGGTGATCAGACTGCAGTGATCGACTACCTGCACGAAGGTAATGTGTTCTGAACACATAATAGTAAAACATTTACTGTAGAAGTTTAAATTTTAAATTTAAATGTATGCTATATATATCATATTTAGATCTTTGTGTAGGGTTAATATATGTTAATTAATTAGATTAATTAATAATTTTTACTGTAAAATTATAATTTTAAAAAAGTTTTAAAATTATCATTTTATCCCTGCACTGAAATTTACTTCAAATGGTATCAGAGCAGGTTCTAAAATATGATATATATTTGCATGTGTAGATTAAGTAGTAATCTAAAAGTTTAAATTTGAAATTTGTTTGAAATTCCAAATTTGAAATTCAAAATTTAAAATTTGAAATTTGAAATATGAAATTCAAAATTCAAAATTTAAAATTTGAAATTTGTTTGAAATTTAAAATTCAAAATTTAAAATTTGAAATTTGAAATTTGAAATTTGAAATTTAAATTTTGAAATTGGTATATTTAGATATACTTGATCCAAGTAGCAAGTAGTCTAATTGGGTTGGTTGCCATGGTCGTCCGGTCATAGGAGAAAAGTAGGGTTTAAAGGCCCTCTCCTCCCATTCGATGGGGTTCTCCTATGGCGATAAGGGTGCCGAGCGATTATATCCCATGCAGATGAAGCAGTAAAAGGACTTAATTATAAATATTCAATTATAAAATTTATCATGAATGTATTAGATTAGATCTAAAAAAATATTCATGATTTATTTTGATTGAGTTATTTTCTGTTATGTAATTAGCAATAGGATTGCTGTTTATGAAATGTGCTGATCCGTTTGTGAAATGAATCAACACATTTAGTGAACAGAAAATAAAACCTTTCAAATTTGAAAATTATTTTCGAAATGCCAAACCCTGACCCATCAGCCCCAAATACTTAATTAAAAGAATTAAGTATTGTTTAGTTGGTCTAGAATTATGAATTAAGACTTAAGATAATTGTATAAACTTGTGGATCAATGAGTTAGATGGATTAGGTCCATAATTGGGTTAGACCTAAGGTTAGCTTAAAGAAATGGATTAAATTAGAGTAATTGGTCAAATCTAATCAAAAGTTGAATTAGATTAGGTCAAGGACACTCTATACTCAACTCCAATAGTTGTAGTTGAATGGGTCCATGTCTTTAACTAGATCAAGATGGACTTAATTCATGGCTATGTGGTGGAACCCTATTTACTAAGTTGATCAAATTAAAACTAATGAACCGGTTGGTGTCTAAGGTAAGTTCGGCAGTCTGACCAGTGATTTTTAACTGGGAGCTACTCGCATTGATTCGATCTCTGACGAGTTAATGGCATATCCCTTCCACTGATCTCACTTACCTGGCCAACCTGGTGAGTTAGATTTTGATTAGATCACTTGGTGATTAGGGCTCACCCATGTCATTAGGTAAATCAATGTGACTGATTTAGGTACTCCTAATACCGACTTTAATTAAATCCTTTTTAATCTAACTTGGTGAAGTCAGTGGGAGGATTGAAATTGGCTGGTTAATTTCTTCTCTTCTATCCTTTAATAAAATCCTCAAAAATTATTAGGTCCCTAAAACTGATTAAGTTATAGTGATAACTAAGTCATAGCCTCCCATTAAGTGAGTGATAATGAGTCCATTAGTTTAATAATCACTGAAGGCCCAAAGGTCTGGTGCTTATTGACTAATGGAATTATCATTCATTATATGATCATTTGGTTGAGTCTTTTTGATGGTGGTCAGGTTGGCCGGCCAAAGTCGGATCTGATCATTTATTGGTCAGATTCACCAAATCAAATCATGTTAATGGTTGGACCTAACCAGATCTTTTCAGTGGAGGCCAAAACCTACTGATTAGGTTCAGGGGCAAAATTAATTACTAGAAGTTATTTAGAGAAACAACTGGTTATGAACCTACCCATAGATGTACATGGGTTGACCAACCAAAGTTGGGCTCGTGTGTGGTCTGTGTGGATTCTAGTACCCACTAAGAAATTAAAGTAATTCCTCGAATTGGAGGTTGAGGCTACCAGTTCATAAAAATACTGGGAGAAACTTTAGACTAAAATTCAAGTCTTTAGTATTAAGAATTTATGTACTAATAAAGGTCTGATTTTTCTTTATGTAGCTATGGCCACTACCCTGTCGCTCCGATCATTATTAGATAATGACAAGCTCATGGGATCTAATTTCGATAGCTGGTATCGAAAATTTAAAAATCATCTTTGAGCATGAATGGATCCTTTATGTAGTAACGGATCTGGCACTTGAGGAGCCAGCCCCGAACGCTAGAGGAACGGTCCAAGACACTTACCAGAAGTGGCTCATCAATCGCACCACCGTTCGGTGCATAATGCTGGCAGCAATGAATGATGAGTTCAGCTGCAGGTTCGAAAATGCCCAGCCACAGGAGATGCTTCAAATATTGAACGACTTCTTTGGCACGCCTGACGACGTTGAAAGGCACAAAACTAGTTATGCTATTTTCAATGCTCGGATGAGGGATGGGGCCTCAGTCACTGATCATGTACTGTACATGATCGAAATAATTGAGCACCTAAGTAAACTAGGCTTTCCCTTGCACGAACAGCTCAGTAAGGATGCGATCCTTAATTCTTTGCCCAAGTCCTTCCTTCCCTTCCTTACTCATTTTCGGATGACAAAGCCTGCAGTGAACTACCACGGCTTGTTGGGGTTGCTGCAGAACTTTGAGAAGGACCACCAGCTCCATAAGGAGTCGGTGAATGTTGTGGGATTATCTTCTTCTGATCGTCGATCCTTTGAGAAAGGGAAGAAGAACAAGAAGAAGAAGAATAAGAAGGTGCAGCTGCATGCAGGGACATCTACACAGGGTCAGACCAAGAAGTGCAAGCCTGACTTGAGTCAGGCAGAGTGCTTCTTTTGCAAGAAGCAGGGGCACTGAAAGAGAAACTGTCCTCTATACATTGCCTCCTTGGATCCGAACAGGCCGAAGAAGAAGCAAGGTAATTATATGATAACATCTTGCAACTTTTTCATTTGTGATACTACTGCCTGGGTATTGGATACCAAAAGCCCTTATCATATCTGCAATTCGATACAGGGTCTGCAGGTCAGTAGGAGATTTGATGAAGGCGAGAGGTTCCTAAATGTTGGAGATGGAAGCAAAGTTCCAGTTCTAGCTTTAGGAATCATGAACCTTGTAATTAACTCTCGTAATGTAATTCTGAGTGAATGTCACTATTGTCCAAATTTTTTATTAAATATTATTTCTGTAGGCCTTTTGGCCATGTACAGTTATGAATTTTTAATAAAAAAAAATATTTGCAATATCATTTTAAATAGTGTTACAATATTTGTTGGACAACTAAATAATGGAATTTACTTACTATCACAGCCTATTAATATGGTTCAAACCTCCGATAAACGTCCTAGAATGGATAATATGTCAGAAGTCTACCTTTGGCACTGTAGAATAGGTCATATCAATAAGAACAGGATAAACAGGTTGGCTCAAGAAGAAATTCTTGAAGTTGGTGATTGTGAATCACTTTCAACCTGTGAGTCCTGTCTTCTTAGGAAGATGACCAAATCACCTTTTACTGAAAAATGTGAGCGAGCCAGTGAACTCTTGGGTCTGATACATTCTGATGTATGTGGACCCATGAGCTCAAGTGCAAGAGGTGGATATTTCTACTTCATAACCTTCACAGATGATCTATCGAGGTATGGGTATGTCTACTTATGAAGCATAAGTCAGAGTCGTTTGAAATGTTCAAACTATTCCGAAATGAGGTACAAAAATAAACTAGGAAGTATATTAAAACTCTTCGATCTGATCGAGGAGGTGAATACCTTTTCAATGAGTTTCTGACATATCTTGAGGAGAATGGGATTCTCTCTCAGTGGATTCCTCCTGGAACACCACAACATAATGGTATGTCTGAAAGGAAGAATCGGACCTTGTTGGACATGGTTTGATCCATGATGGGGTTTGCTGGTCTGTCGATCTCCCTCTAGGGATATGCACTCGAATCGGCTTGTTACCTTCTAAATAGGGTTCTAAGTAAGTCTATAACCAAAATGCCTTATGAGATATGAATAGGACATAAGCCAATACTCTCGCACCTTAGAGTTTGGGAGTGTCCGGCTTATGTTAAACGTTTAATTACGGATAAGCTTGGACCTAGGTCTGACAAGTGTTATTTCATAGGGTATCCAAAAGAGACCAAAAGGTATTATTTCTACCTAACTGATGAGCAAAAGGTGTTTGTCAGCCTTAAGGCAATCTTTTTAGAAAAGGAGTTCTTTGGTGAAGGGACTGTTGCCTCTAAGGTTGAACTTGAGAAAGTTCGACAGGTGGAAAAATCGACACAAGTTGCTGAACCTAAACCAGATTTGGTTAGATCAGATTCGGAGCCCATTGTTCATGCACTCTTAAGATGATTTGCTAGAGTACCATGTCAACCGGACAGATACTATAGTTTCTTGGTCCGAGATGGCGATCCTGTCGAACTTGATGAAAATGATGAGGATCCGATCACCTACATGGATGCAATGCAGAGACCTGACTCTGAGAAATGGCTAGAGGCTATGAAATCCGAAATAGAGTCCATGAAAGTCAACGATGTATGGACATTGGTTGACTCATCCGAAGGAGTAAAACCCATAGGGTGTAAGTGGGTCTTCAAGAGGAAGAGGGGCGCAGACGGAAAGGTGGAGACCTATAAAGCCCGTCTGGTTGTCAAGGGATATCGTCAACGTTATGGTATAGACTATGACGAGATATTTTTTCCTATGACAATACTCAAATCCATTCAGATTATGCTTGCGATAGCTGCCCATCTAGACTATGAAATTTGACAGATGGATGTGAAGATAGCTTTCCTAAACGGAGAGCTGGACGAAGAGGGTATATGATACAACCTAAAGGGTTCACATCCACAGATGAGTCTATGGTGTGCAGGCTATAGCGGTCCATTTATGGACTTAAGCAGGCATCCCAGAGTTGGAACATACATTTTGATAAGACGATCAAGACGTATGGCTTCGTTAAGAACAGAGAAGAGTCCTATATTTATAAGTGGGCTAATGATCCAATAGTGGTATTTCTTGTATTACATGTGGATGACATTCTCTTAATCAAAAATGATGTCCCTACATTACAGGGAATAAAGATTTGGCTATCTTCATAGTTCTCCATGAAGGATCTGGGAGAAGCTTCCTACATCCTAGCGATGAGGATCTATAGGGATAGATCTAAAAGGTTGCTTGGCTTATCCCAGTCCACATACATTGATACTATGTCGAAAAGATTCAGCATGGAGAATTCCAAGAAAGGGTATCTACCGATAGGCCATGGAATTTATCTCTCGAAGAGGGATTGTCCGACAATACCTCAAGAGAGAGAGCGTATGTGTAGAATTCCATATGCTTCGACAGCGAGATCTATCATGTACGCCATGACATGTACATGACCAGATGTGGCATACTCACTAGGGGTAGTGAGTAGATACCAATCTGATCCAGGAAAGAATCATTGAAAGGTTGTTAAAACCATCCTGAAGTATTTAAAAAATACTAAAGACTAGTGGCTTGTTTATGGTGAATCAGACTTGAGACTTATGGGGTTTACAGACTCCAATTTCCAGTCTGATCATGATGATAGCAAGAGTGTGTCGGGATTTATTTTTACCCTTAATGGTGGGGCTGTCTGCTAGAAGAGTTCCAAGCAGCACACTATGGCTGATTCAGTTTGCGAGGCAGAGTATGTTGCTGCATCAGATGTTGCCAAAGAAGCGGTGTGGCTGAGAAAATTCATCACCGAGATCGAAGTAGCACCCTCTCTTGTTGGTCCAGTTTTGCTCTATTGTGACAGCTCTGGAGCCATAGCTCAGGCAAAGAAACTGAAGGCACATCAACGGACGAAGCATATTCTGCGTCGCTACCATCTCATCCGAGAAATCATGGATTGAGGTGACGTCGACCTTCAGAAGATCGACGGAAAGGAGAACCTGGCTGACCCATTCACTAAAGCCATTGCAGTGAAGGAGTTCGATGACTTCAAGTCGAAGATGAGTATTAGATACTGCACCGATTGGCTTTAGACCAAGTGGAAGATTGTTGGAAATAGTGTCCCAAAGCCAATCGTCAGTCTGTTGATGGTTGTGCTCTTTCTTGTATTAGTATATGAATTATAAATAAATAAAAATTATTTTGACATTATTCATCACAAATTATTTCATCTTTTAATGAACTCCTATGTTGTGGTGAAGTCCTTAGGACTATTTAGACTCGACAAAGGAGGATTTGTCGTTAAGTCCTTAAACTAGTTCGCGACCAAATGATACATTGTAACCAAGGATAACAACATTTATCAAGCATAGGTCGTTGTGTGCCATATGGATTGGTTGTCCTCTTAACCAAGGAGTGTAGAGACACTGGTATGGCATACAGGTGAGATGTAAGGGTACATCTGCACTAAACGTGACCGACTCCAGAGCTTTTTCTGCTGTCAAGATTTGCTCCAATGGGATATGAGTATAACTATCCCTCCGACCTGAGACCACCACGGTGACTTGCAAGCAACTCACTGCACTTAGGTACTGGACTATCTGAATTTCTAATTCAGTGACGGAAGGCTGCTGGGTGTAGTCAAGTACTTGACTTGTCGGTGCATGTGTCAAGATGGGATTGACCACTCCAGTTCAGGAGCTGTGTACAGTCATATTTCAATTTAGCAAAACCTTGGCCATAGTAGTCCTAGTGAGGAGTCACAGGATTGTTTGAGTTGAGCATGATTCGGATGATCTGATCAGGGTTGACAGTTTAACCCTGAGTCATCCTATACACAGGGGTCAAAAGGGACGAATTATACAGTAACCATATTCACGTAGGTTCTGAGTGTTGCGATTGTGACTATTCGACCTATCCAGACGTCAGGAACCATTGCTAGATGGTCACTTCGATTAGTACAGGAATTTGATTCCTACGCTACCAGCTTAGGTTCAAACCTGCGGAGTCACACACATTAGAGGTTCCTATCTGATCTGATGGCTGGTGAAGAGTCCCACTGGACTGGGACTCTTCGATCAAGAGTTCTTATACTCGGAGACTCTGAGTCCTACGTGACTGGAACTCTATGATTGAGAATCAGGATTCTTTGATCATGAGTACCACACATTTTGGGTACCGCGGTCAAGAGTCTCACTGGTTTGGGACTCTTCGATCGGGGTTTCATATCGATGGACTTTGATGCCCGATTGTCCATCGAATTTGGACTCAGTATTTATGAGAGATTTAATTAGTGATTTAATCATTAATTAACTCAATTTGATTGAGTAATTATTTTTGGATCAAGTCCAATTGAATTGGATTCAGTTGGGTTTGACCCGATTAGGTTAAGAGTTGACTTAATCACCAAGGTGGTTTGGTCCCTGATCTGATCAAGGGTTGGGCTTAGTCAATTCCTGATTTGATTAAGATTTTATTAAGCCTAATTATGTTGGGTTTAACTTAGTCTAATTGTGCCTAACCCATTTTGATAAAGTTGGTTCAATTAGATTGGTTTAAAATTTCAAACTACCTTTGACTTATCTCCCTGCGCCACCTCACCCACTTGCACCTATTTAAATTCACGAGAAACAAGTTCTCGTGAATTTCCTCCCATGCAGAAGCCTTCCCACGTCTCACCTGTGTGTACCATTTTGAGTGGATAAAGATGGTTGGTTGGCCATTCAAATTCAAATGATGTTTGAATTTGAATGGGTAACTAATCTCATGCGCCACCTTATCCACTTGTGCGCCACTTACTCTATACGAGAAAAAGTTTCTCGTATAAATTCTCCACGCACAAAGAACCCATGCCCCCTTCTTCTCATGCCAAGAGTGGATAAAGATTGGTTGGTTGGCATTTGAATTCAAATTTGATTTGAATTCAAGTGGGCAACCACCTAGCTTTATCTTCTCACGCGGTGAAAATGCTGAAAAGATGCGGTCTTGCACCATTTTAAAATGAGAGAGAAGGTGGGGCGTGCGCTATCTGATCCTAGAGAGAAAGGGTGGCGTGAGAAAGGCTCTGTGTGTGAGAAAAAAAAAGAAAAGAAGAGAAAAGAAATAAAATAGAAAGGGCGCAGGATTTTTCTGAGAGTACCCTAGGGTTTCTGTCTAGGGTTCAAGAAGTGAGAAGGTGAGCTACGAGTGTTGTGAGTCCACCAAACTTCAGAAAGAGCTTCATCAACCTCTCAAGTATCTCTGCTGACGATCCGAAACGAAAGGGTTCTACAACGAACTAGCATTCGTGAGGAGCCGATCAGATCGAAAGCTTCATGTGGATGATCTGTGGAGGCCAGACATACTGTGTGGCTGTATTACAATGATCAGACCTTTTCGATGGTGATCAGACTATAGTGATCGACTACCTGCACAAAGGTAATGTGTTTTGAACATATAACAGTAAAACATTTACTGTAGAAGTTTAAATTTCAAATGTAAATGCATGCTATATATATATCATATTTAGATCCTTGTGTAGGGTTAATACATGTTAATTAATTAGATTAATTAATAATTTTTACTATAAAATTATAATTTTAAAAAAATTTTAAAATTATCGTTTTACCCTTACACTGAAATTCACTTCATTTTTTATATGAACTCATGTGTTGTGATGAAGTTGTTATAACTATATGACAATCGATAAAGAAGGATTTATCAAATAGTTCTTAAATATATTTGTAACCAAATGATATATTATTAAAGAATGATGATGCTTATCGAGTGTAAGTCATTGTGTGCCATATAGGTTGGTTGTCCTCGTAATCAAGGAGTGTGCAAATACTGATATGGTATATAGGTGAGATGTAAGGATAAATCGTCACTGAATAAATTACTTACCTACAAAGCACTCTATTATCAAGAGCAGTTCGTGAAGCATATGAGCATAAGTGTCCCTCAGACTTGAGATCACCATAGTAACTTACAAGCAACTCACTGTACTTTGATACCGGACTATCTATATTTCTAATGCAGTGATGAAAAGCTACTGCGTATAGTCAACTAGTTACAAAGTCTATGCGTAGATCAGGATGGGATTGACCCCTCTAGATTATAGAAAATAATGCATCACTATATTTTAATTAATAAATTCTAGGCTAGAATAATTCATGTGATAGATTTGAAAGATTGTAATACAATATAGATGACTCTTCTAGGATTGATAGTGAAACCTTAGGTCATCTTCGAGCATTCATGGTTAAAAGGATGAATTGAATTATGCGGCAACCATATGCTTAGATTTTTGAAAATTATCTTGTATATATTTGACCTATCCAAACATCGAAAATCATTGCTAGATGGTAACTTCATTTAGTATAGAAAATGATTCTTTTGCTACCGACTTAGTGTTCGAACCTATGAAGTTACGTACAAAGTTAGGCAACGTAGGAAAGAACTAACCTAAATCTATGAGTTCCATTTGAAAGCATGTGACTTGATTGAATGAATAGATTAGCTTAATTGAGAATTAAGTTAAGGATCATACAAGATTAAACAAGTTGATTTAATCTGGCTAGCACTAGATGTGAGGTTCAGGTTTAATTCTGGAGATGATACTGATCTGATCAATGATCTAAGAGATTTATAAGAGATTAAATTTAAGAGATAATTAATTTTAGATTTGATCTGATTTAATTAAGCCTTGATTGGATTAAAAATTCAAGTTAGACTTAGATCAAAAATTTAATTAGATTAGGATTGATAGGCTCTTCGAATCTGATTCAAATTGGGTTCGAATCAGATCCAAATCAAATCAAATCTGAGCCCATTTGGTTTAGAACCAAAGAGTCTCAAATAGTTGGATCTCTCTCTCATGGAATAGCTAACCAAGAAGGAGGGGGTGCTGGGTTTTGCACCACTCCTCTTATGTTTACGTGTGAGGGAGTGGGGACGCCCAAAATGTGCGCGCTCTCCTTTTTCTTACGAGTTTCCTATTTGGATAGGGTTAGGAATCCTAACTAAATAGGTATTTGATCAGATATGAGGTGCCACATCTTTATAAGGAGGGGACCACTAACTACCATGATGTAAGAAAGAATTTGTGCAACAAAATAATCAACGGACTGTGAGATAGGAAGGGTGGTGCGACTAAAAAGTTGGAGGGGCTTTATTCTTGGCATGGGTTTTATCCTAGGTGCTGATTTTTGACATGAAGAATCTCATCCAAGGTGTTCCTTAGTTGTGAGATCAGATCTCATCCCTTCCCAGCATCCCTCCTGAAGAGAAGTGCAAAAGAAGATCACCTATCTTTCGTATGGAGCTTGGCGTGCACACGAAGTAGAGGGCCTGTGCTTTCAGGCCTCGCGAGGCATCGGATTTGGGTTCTTTTTGAGAATTTTAATCTCTATTCTACTGCATATCAGATAACATAAAATTTATGTTAGCTTATTATAGAAAAATTTTTCAAATTACACCCTGGTGCTTCGATCAGATCGGAGAATTTTTTTCTTCAAATGGTATCAGAGTCAAGCCTGATACATGAATGCATAACCAATATTTTTGGTATGATTATATATTGTATGTCATCAAATTTTTTATGTAGGAAATTAAATGTAATTTAGACCTATTAATTAAAAATAATTTAATCTAGTTTTGATCAGATTTCAAGATTGAAATCAATGGTTGATAAAAATCTATTATAAACTTGTTATAATAGAATTTTTTTGATACTAATTTTTGCTGAAATAATAATTAAATTAAAATATATTTTAAATATATTTTAATAGAATTTTTATGATGCTTTTTTGGGTTATAAATTAGATTTGTTCAAGATCTAAATTGAATCTATTTTGACAGATTTGCAGATCTAATTTTAAGCAAAATTCTACATAACAAAAAATCAGGTCTAACCAGAATTTTATTTTCTGTGCATTCATGTGTGTGTTTAATTATTTTTCTATAAGATTTTAGATCTAATTTAAGTATTTTATATACTATATAAAAGTAGGTTCAGATCCGAAATTTATATAAAATTTATCTAAAATTAATCTGATGCATTGATCTAATTATATTAGATACATAACATGCATGATATGATCATGTTTAGTGCATGCTTGAATTTTTTAATTATTGCATATGTAGATGCAATTAATTCTTGAAATTAGATTTCAAATCTTAGTACTCTAGTACTTAAATTAAGATGATCACTAGGCCATCCGATCATAAGAGGAAGCAGGGATTGAGTCCCTCTCTTGCCCATTGGATGGATTCTCTTATGACATGTAGGCATGCCACTATGATCAAGTCTCATAAAGAAGAACAGTGAAAAAAAAATTAAACTTATTTAGATCATGAATATATTTAAATTAGATCTAAAATGATTTATAATTTATTATAATTTTAATAAAATTAATTTAGATATAAAAATTATTCTAAGATCTGAATTGTAGGTTACATATGATGTAGTCGGTAGAGATCTAAATTATGCTATGATACATGTGATGTACATAAGTAATTTAGATCAAATTTATGCATGTTTAATTGTTAAACATATATCTAAAATTAGATTTTAAGATCTAAAAATTGCATGATATATGATGTATGTTTCACTTGAAATTCTAGTAGAATAGTTCTACAAACTGAAATAAATATTTCACATACTTAATTTGGAATTAAGTGATTTAGATTTGAGAGTTGAAGATGTTACGATATCTCATAAATCAATGGGCAATGGTTAGCATGAATCAGATTTTCTAACTGGATTAGATCTAGGGTTAGAAATAAATATGGACCAGTTAGAGAAATTGATTAAATCTAATCAAGAGTTGAGTTAGATTATGTCAGAATTTTTTTAGATCAACCTCAATAGTTGTAGCTTGATCAAGTTCATATTTTTGACCATACCAAATGAATCTAATTGTGGCTCAATGATTTAGTCCGAGCCCTTTGGTGGATCAAATCGAAACTAATCGATCAATTGGTATCTAAGGTAAGTTTGGCAATATTGCTTGGCAATATGATCGGTGATTTTTAATTGACAGTCCGCTTATCTGACCATTTCAATGGTGTCTAAGACAAGCCGAGGTAGACCCTCCCACCGATCTCACTTACCTAATCAATATGATAGATTATGTTTTAATTAGGTCACTAATTGATTTGAGCTGATCCATGCCATTAAGATAAATTAGTGTGACTGATTTAGATATCTCTTGACCAAACTTGTCTCTAGTCAATTCAATGACTTGGTGAAGTCAGTGAAAGAATTTTTGATTGCTGATCGATCTCTTCTCTCATTCTCAAATTATTAAATCAGTTTGACTGAATTAGGTGTCCTTGGACCAGCTTGTCTCTAGTTCTCTTATTAACTTGGTGAAGTTAGTGGAAGGATTTAGACTCGCCAATCCAATGGACCAGCTTCTTTAGTCTAATTCTATGACTTGGTGTTTATTTGGATATTGAAATTATCATTCATTATATGATGGCTCAAAAGTGTCTCTTTGATGGGTGGTCAGATTGACCGACCATAATCGGGCTGATCATTTATTGGTTAGATAGGCTTAGTATGGTCATGTTAATGGTTGGATCTAATCAAGACTTTCAGTGGAGGTCCTAACCTACTGAAAAAGATCTGGGATAAAATTAATTACTAGAAGTTGTTTGGAGAAACAATTGATTAAGAACCTATCCAATATGCACGTGGGTTGGCCAGCCATAGTCAGGCTCGTGTGTAGTCTGTATGGATTCTAATATCCACTAAAAAATTAAAGTAATTTCTTGAATTGAAGATAGAGACTACCAATTCATATAAAATAATAGGAGAACCTTTAGACTAAAATCTAAATCTTTAGGATTAAATAATTCATATACTAATAGATCTTTTATTTTTCTTTCAGTGATGATTAGTAGTTTATTGCTTCACTCACTGTTGGACAGTAACAAGTTTATCAGATCCAATTTCGATAATTGGTATCAAAAATTGAGAATAAGTCTCGAGCACGAGAAGATCCTATATGTGATTACGGATCCAGCACCTGAAGTATCACTCCCAATGCTAATGTGATAGTTAGAAACACTTATCAGAAGTGGCTTAATGACTGTACGATAGTATGTTGCATAATGAGAGCTACTATGAGTGATGAATTTAGTTGTAAATTCGATGATGCTCAGCCAAAGGAGATACTTCAAATGTTGAACAAGTTCTTTGGCACACTTGAAGATTTATCCTCAATAAAGCATCGGTCCTCTTAGAGAGGAGGAAAATGCAAGGTGCAAAAAAATCATGCTAATCCAAAGTAGTCTAAGGCAGACCAGAGTCAGGCAAAAATGGATAGGTTTAGGAAGAGAAATTAGTAAAATATTATTGGATAAGGTACTTATATGATAACACCCTATAATTTCTCTATCTATGATACTGCTACCTAGATATTAGATACCGAAAGTCTGATACATATCTATAATTCATTGCAGAAACTTCAGGTTGGTAGAGAATTTGAGAAGAGCGAACAATTCCTGAATGTTGGAGATGGAAGAGCTATTCCAATTCTGGCTATAGAAAAAGTTTAGCTTGCTCTCAATTCAAATGCCATTATTTTAGATGACTGTCATTATTGTCCATCTTTCCTTATGAATTTTATTTCCATAGGTCTTTTGGTCGAGAATGGTTATAATTTTTCTATAAAGAAAAATTACTGTGATATCATTATGAATGGTGTCACAATTATGCATGGATAATTAAAAGGTAGCATTTACACATTATCACGGTCTGTTAGTGTAATGTACACATCGAACAAATACTCTAAAATAGATAATATTATGGATGCCTACCTTTGGCATTGTAGGCTTGGTCATATAAATAAGAATAGGATAAATAGGTTAACTAAAGAGAAAATCTTCGACATCAATAATTATGAATCATTGCCAACCTGTGAGTCTTATCTTTTTGAAAAGATGACCAAGTCATCCTTTACTGGAAAGGGTGAGAGAGCCAGTGATATTCTAGATCTAGTACATAGTGATGTATATGGACCTACAAACATAGCCAACAGAGAAAAATATTACTACTTCATTACATTTACTGATGATTTATCGAGGTATGGATACGTCTACCTTATAAAGCATAAATCTGAATCATTTAAAATATTCAAATGATTTCGTAATGAGGTAGAAAAATAAGTTAGAAAGAGCATTAAAATTCTTCGATCAGACTGAGGAGGTGAATATCTTTTCAATGAGTTTTTGATATATCTAGGAGAGAATGAGATTCTCTCATAATAGACCCCTCTGGGGACACCACAACATAATGGGGTGTCAAAAAGGAAGAATCAAACTTTGTTAGACATGGTTTGATTCATGATGGGGTTTGTGAGTCTGCCAATCTCTTTTTGGGGTTATGCTCTTGAGACTGTGTGCTGTGTTCTGAACAACATTCCGAACAATTCAATCACAAAAACATCATATGAGATATGGACTGGACGTAGGCCGACACTTTTTCACCTTAAAGTTTGGGATTGTCCGATTTATGTCAAATGTTTGCAGGCAGACAAGCTTGGACCACAGCTCGATAAGTATTATTTTGTGGGGTACCCAAAAGAAACTAAAGGATATTATTTCTACCTTGCTGAAGAACAAAAGTTGTTCGTCAGTAATAAGGCAGTTTGTTTAGGTGAAGGACCTAATGCCTCTAAGATTGAACTTGATGAAGTTTAATAGTAGAAGAACTGACATAGATCAGTAAAAATATAGAATCAGATTTGATTAGATCAAATCTAGAGCCTATTGTTGAGGCACCTTTAAGAAGATTCGGTAGAGTACCACATCAATCGAATAGATATTATAGTTTTTTTATTCGGGATGGTGATCCTATTAAGCTCAATGAGAACAACAAGGATCTGATCACCTACATAGATGTTATGCAAAGATTCGACTCTGAAAAATGGCTAGAGACCATGAAATCTGAGATAGAGTCTATGGAGATCAATAGTGTATGGACACTTGTTGATCCATCTGAAGGGATCAATTAAACCCATAGGGTATAAATGGATATTCAAAAGGAAAAGGGGTGCAGACAGAAAGGTGGAGACCTATAAAGTCTGTTTGGTTGCAAGGGATATCGTCAATGTTATGGTATTGACTATGACGAGATGTTTTCTCCCATGACAATGTTCAAGTCCATCTGAATTATGCTTGCGACAGTGGCATACTTTGATTATGAGATCTGACAAATGGATATCAAAATTACTTTTCTTAATGGAGAGCTGGAAGAAGAGGTATATATGATACAACCTGAAGGGTTCATATCTACAGATAAATCAAAGGTGTGCAAGCTTCAAAGATCTATTTATGGATTGAAGCAGACATCTCAAAGTTGGAACATGCATTTTGATAAGGTGATCAAAACATATGGCTTCATTAGGAATGGAGAAGAACCTTACATTTATAAATAGGCTAATGATTCTATAGTCATCTTTCTTGTACTGTATATGGATGATATACTGTTAATAGAGAATGACATTCCTGCTTTACAAAGTATAAAGCTTTGACTATCTTCACAATTCTTCATAAAGAATTTAGAAGAAATATCTTACATCCTAGGGATGAAGATCTATAGGGATAGATCTATGAGGCTACTTAGATTGTCCCAATTCACGTACATAGATATTGTGCTGGAATGGTTCAGGATGAAGAATTTCAAAAAAAGATATCTTTCGATAGGCCATGAAATTACTCTCTCTAAGAAGGATTGTCTGACAATCTCTCAAGAGAAAGAGCATATAAGTAGAATCCCATATGCTTCGATAGTGGGATATATCATATACACCATGATATGTACAAGATCGGATTTAGCATATTCACTAGGGATAGTGAGTAGGTACAAGTCTGATCTGGATGAGAACCATTGGAAGGTTGTAAAGACAATCCTTAAGTATTTAATAAATACAAAGGACCAATGGCTTATCTATGGAGATATTGATTTGAAACTTATAGGATATACTGATTTCAGCTTTCAGTCAGATCATGATGACAGCAAGAGTGTGTCGAATTATGTATTTACCCTAAATGAAGGAGCGATCTACTAAAAAAATTTTAAGCAGCACACCATAGCTGACTCAACATGCGAGGTGAAGTACATTGGCGGCATCTGATGCTGCCAAGGAAACGGTTTGGTTGTGAAAGTTCATCAGCGAGCTTGGAATAGCATCCTTCATTGATGGTCCTATTCTACTGTACTGTGATAGTATTGGAACCATAGCTCAGGCCAAAGAACCAAAATTCCATCAGAGAATAAAGTATATTCTACATCACTATCATCTAGTCCAAGAGATCGTGGAACGAGGTGACGTCGAGCTTCAAAAGATCGACAGAAAGAAGAACCTAATCGACCCATTTACTAAAACCCTCAGAGTCAAAGAGTTCGATGAATATAAATAAAAAAATAGGTATTAGATACTATACCGATTAACTTTAGTTCAAGTGAGAGTTGTTAGAAAATATGTCTTAAAGCCAATCGTTTGGACAATTGTGCTCTTTATAATCTGTATATGAATTATAAATTAATAAAAGTTATTTGATATTTTTCATCACAAGATAAACATCTTCTTTATATGAACTTATGTGTTGTGATAAAGTCCTTAGAACTATATGACAATCGATAAAAGAGGATTTATCGAATAATTCTTAAATATATTTATGACAGAATGATATGTCATTACAGGATGATGATATTTATTAAGTGTAGATCGTTGTGTACCATATAGGTTTGTTGTCCTCATACCAAGGAGTGTGGAGATATTGGTATGACATACAGATGAGATGTAAGGATACATCATCATTGAACAAATGACTTACCTATAGAGCACTATGTTATCAAGAGCAGCTCGCGAAGCATATGGGCATAAGTGTCTCTCAGAACTGAGATCACTATAGTGACTTGCAAGCAACTCATTGTGTTTTGGTATTAGACTACCTGCATTTCTAATGCAGTGACGAAAGGCTACTGGGTATTATCAAATACTTGTAAAGTCTGTGTATGGATCAAGATAGGATTGACCCCTCTAGATTATAGAAGATAATGCATCACTGTATTTTAATTTAGTAAATTCTGAGCCTGAGTAATTTGTGTGATGAATTTGAAAGATTGAAATACAATATAGATGACTCTTTCAGGGTTAATAGTGAAATCTTAGATCATCCTCGAGCATTCATAATCAAAGGGATGAATTATGTGGTAACCATATGTATAGGTTCTTAAATATTATCTTGCATATATTTGAACTATCTGGATGTCAGAAATCATTGCTAGATGGTAACTTTGATTAGTACAAAAAATAATTTCTTTGCTACCAGCTTAGTATTCGAACCTATGGAGTCACGCACAAAGTTAGGCAACGTAGGAAAGAATTGATCTAAGTCTATGAGTTTAATTTGAAAGTATGTAACTTGATTGAATGAATAGATTAGCTTAATTGAGAATTAAGTTAAGAATCATACGGATTTAAACAAGTTGACTATGTCTAGCTAGTATTAGACATGAGGTTCAGATTTAATTCTGGGGGTGATATTGATCTGATCAATGATCTAAAAAATTTATGAGAGATTTAATTTAAAGACTAATTAATTTTAGATTTGATCTGATGTAATTAAGTCTTGATTGGATTAAAAATCCAAGTTAGAGTTGGATCAGAATCTTAATTAGATTAGGATTGATAGGTTCTTCGAATTTGGTTCAAATCGGATTCGAATCGGATCCAAATCGAGTCAAATCTGTGCCCATTTGATTGAGAACCAAAGAGTCCCAAATAGCTGAGACTTTCTCTCATGGAATAGCTAACCAAGAAAAGGAGGAGGCACTGGGTTTTGCACCCCCCCCCCCCTCCTGCGTGAGGGAGTGGGGATGCCCAAAAATGCATGCTCTCCTTTCTCTTAGTTTCCTATTTGGATAGGGTTAGGAATCCTAACTAAATAGGTATTTGATTAGATATGAGGCACCACATCTTTATAAGGAGGGGACCACTAACTATTGTGAGGTAAGAAAGAATTTGTGTGACAAAATAATCAAGTGACTGTGAGATAGGAAGGGTGGTGCGACTAAAAAAATTGGAGGGGCTTTCTTCTTGGTGTGGGTTTTATTCTAGGCACTAATTTTTGACGTGAAGAATCCCATCCAAGGTGCTCTCCAGTTGTGACATCAGATCTCATCCCTTCTTAGCATTTTTTCTGAAGATTAGTGCGAAAGAAGATCATCCGTCTTCCGTATGGAGCTTGACGTGGGCACGAAGTAGAGAGTCTATGCTTTCAGACCTCATGAGGCATCAGCTTCGAATTTTTTATGAAGATTTTGATCCCTATTCTACTGCATATCAGGTAATGTAAAATTTATATTAGCTTATTATAGAAATATTTTTCAAATTACACCCTGACACTCCGATTAGATCGAAGAATTTTTTCTTCACATACACCATAAGGTTCCGCATGACTAGAAGATTGAGTTATGGTGTAGTAAACCTACAATAACTTTATTGTGAATAGTCGAGGCACTGCAGGTTCGAGAACTATTCATACTACTGTAGTATCGAGTTTGTCATGATGAGAAAGTAGATATCTAAGTAACTACTCGTGTTGGTCTTGCTCGACACCTTTGTTCTCTAACAAGCACCTGCACTCTCACTCAATATCTCCATATTGTAGATTCAAGACTCATCTATCCATAAAAAAGTGATCCATGCACCAACCTATCTGGATCAATCATCGTCTCTGTGATGATCCTACGGTCGGGAGTAGTTTATGAATTAACCATCAATAAGATATGTCTCAAATTCTCAACTCTTGAGAATATGTATCATCATCTTGTTAATTCATTAGATGATTCATAGACACATTACATAATATGAATAGACAAATAACTTGAATTTATTTCATTAATAAGTCAAAATTATAAACTATGCTCTTAGAAAAATTATATGTGTCAGCCTAATTAGCTTCTAGGACATACATCTAACAATCTTCCACTTGCACTAAAGCCAACTGGCTACAAATCTAGGTCCCATCTTCTTAAGATGGACTTCAGTCTTTTGTTGGCTCAGCTGCTTTGTTAGTGGGTCGGCCATATTGTCTATGGTTTCTACTCTCTGTATCTTAATATATTTCTTCTCAAGGCAATCATGGATTAGGTGGAATCATCGTTTGATGTGCTTGGACTTCTGATAAGACCTCAGCTCTTTAGTAAGTGCTATGGCATCGTTGTTGTCGCAGTAGAGGGGAATGGCATCTGATAGCATCACACACAATTCTGCAGCAAACTTTTTGAACCAGAATTCTTTCTTCATAGCTTTCGATGCAACGATGTACTTTACTTCCATGGTGGAGTCTGCTATGACAGGCTACTTGAAACTCTTCTAGCTCATAACACCACCATTGCATAAGAATACACTGTGTGATGTTGACTTTCGATCATCAATATCAGATATGAAGTCTGAATCAGTATATCCCTGTATCCTCATTTCTCTATCTCCAAAAATCAAGAACATATCCTTAGTTCTTCTCAAGTACTTAAAGATACATTTCATAGATGACCAATGCTCTTACCTGGATTTAACGGATATCTGCTCATGACACTTACAGCATAGACTATATCAGGTCGTTTACATAGCATGGCATATATGAGGCTTCTTATGGCAAAAGTATAAGGTCTCTTGCTCATGTATTCAATCTCTTCCAGTGTGTTGGGGCACATCTCTTTTTAGAGGGATGAATTCCATACCTAAAGGGCACAAGTCTCCTCTTGGATTTTTTCATGCCGAACCTCTTCAGTATCTCCTCTATATACATCCTTTATGAAAATCCTAGCATCCTCTTAGATCTATCTCTATAGATTTTAATCTCCAATATAAAAGATGCTTCCCCAAGGTCCTTTATGAAAAAATTTTTAGACAACCATAACTTGACTGTAATCAATATAAGAATATTATTTTTAATTAGGAGTATGTCATCCATGTACAATATAAAGAATGTGACAGCACTCTCACTGACCTTTTTGAATACATATGGTTCCTCCTCATTTTTGATGAAACCAAATGATTTGATTGCATCATTGAAATGAGTGTTTTACTCTGAGATGCTTACTTAAGTCCATAAATAGAGCTTTACAGCTTACAGACTTTATGATTTCTATCACTGAAAATAAAATTCAAAAGCTACTCTATATAGATATCTTTCTCAAGATATCCATTTACAAAAGTAATTTTCACATCCATCTTTCATATCTCATAATCATGATATACTGCAATAGCAAGCAATATTTGAATTGATTTCAATATAGCCATTGGTAAAAAGGTATCCTGATAGTCAATACCCTCACATTGACTATAACCTTTTGCTGCAAGCCTTGTTTTAAAGGTCTCTATCTTTCCATCCAAGTTAGTCTTTCTCTTGTAGATCCATTTATATCCAATAGATACAATACTTTTTGATGGATCCACTAAGGTCCAAACTTAGTTTGAGTGTATTGTGTCAATCTTCGACTTCATTATCTCTAATTATTTCTCAGAGTTGATATCTAATATCATCTCGTTATAGGTTTTGGGATCATCAATATGCATCCTATTTTCTGTGAGGAATATTTTCTCTACATCCTCAATGATGATACCCAAGTATCTATCAGGAGGATGGAAAATCCTACTAGATCTATGAGGAGGAAGAGGAGATATGCATATTGGCTCGATTTGAATGGTTCTTCAAGTTCTGAAGCTCGTTGCTCTTCAAAGATTTTCTCTTTAAGCCCAATCTGTCTTCCTATATCCTATCTTGAATAAACTATTTTTCAAAAAAGATGGTATGCTGGCTCACAATCACATTGTGATCCTCTAGAAGATAAAAATAATATCCTAAAGACTCCTTAGGATATCCGATAAAATGAGCTTTTAATGACCTAGCTTCTAACTTATCCGCATGTTGTCTTTTGACATGGGCCGGACAACCCCAAACTCTGAGATGGTCCAGACTTGATTTTTACTATGCCATATCTCATACGGTGTGGTAGAAATGATTTTAGAAGGAGAATCCTATTCAATACAGAATTTATTGTTAATAAATTATATCCCAAAAGAAATAAAGAAAGGTTAGTGAAGCTTATCATAGACTGAACCATATTCAATAGGGTTCGATTTCTCCATTCTAAAAATTCCATTGAGTTGAGACGTTCCAAGTGGAGTCCATTATGAGACTATACCATATTTTTTGAGATAATTTAAAAATTTTTCACAAAGATATTCACCTCCTCAATTTGATCAAAGAACCTTAAGGAGTTTTCTAGTTTGCTTTTCTACTTTATTTTTAAATTTTTTGAATCTTTCAAAGACTTCAGACTTATGTCTCATAGGATACACATATCCATACTGTGGATAATTATCGATAAAGATGATGAAGTAGAGATAGCTTCCTCTGACCGTCACATCAAATGGACCACACACATCAGTATATACCAGGGCAAGTATCTCCGCAGTCTTTTCCTTTTATCCCACAAAGGGAAGCTTGATCATTTTTTCTTAAAGGCAGGACTCACAGACTGGATAAGATTCAAAAGTCAATGAGCCTATCTTTCTCCAAACTGTTAATCCTTTCTTCTCCTATATGACCTAAACTAAGGTGCCACATATACTTTAGGTTAATCTTATCTCTAGATTTTTTAGTTCTTATGGCATTTACTTCTTGCTCAGTTATATTTACCGAAACATCAATATGCAATTGATAGAAACTGTTAATTAAGAAATCACTTCCAACCCTTTTACTTCCAAAATAAATGGTATAATAGTTTTTATGAAAACTAATTACATAGTTATCCTATGCTAAATATGAAATAGAAATTAAATTTTTGCTAGCCATAGGTACATAATAACGGTCTCTAAAAATCAAACTAAATCCTCACAGTAGTCGTAGAAGATGTCCCCACAGCCACAGCAACAACTCTTGCTCCATTTCTGACTCGTAGGATTATTCACTATCCCTCAGTCTCTTACTATCCTCAAGAAAAATCTAAGGCATGCATGCTAGAACAACAAAATTTTATACATACAGTGGAAGCAAATTTATTTAACATGCATCTTATAGATCTCATCTTATGAGATCATCCCTATCATGTTCTTAGGATCTATGTATAGCAAATAAAATTTTAGCAAAGCAAAATTTTGAAGATCTCATCTTCACCTTTGTGTAGGTAAGTATTCACCATAATTTGATGATCGTGGATATCTCTTTGATTCCTTTTAAAACCGTATAAGTGTCCGACCTTTACAGGTATCCAAGAAAACAATCTAGGACTCTCCTCCTTTTTTTTCTTCAAAAAAATAGTATGTAACTTGATGGAAGATGGGAGAACAAGAGAGAACTCTATCTCTCTAGACAACGCACCAACCCTTGGCATGTAGAAAGGGGGACGCCCAACTCCTTGGGCATGGAAGCCAAAACCCACCCAACCTTTGGGCATGGAGGCATGAGAAAGAGAGGAGAGGGAGAGGGCATGAAGGCCAAGAGAGAGAGGAGGTGTGGAGGCTTGGAGCTTTAAATTGCTTAGGGTTTAGAGATCACATCTCAAGGCCCTTTTATAGGCCAAAAGGAGTCCTATTTGGTTTAGGACTTTGATCAAATTAGATTCTTATCTCATAAGGAACCCAAAACCAACTCATACTAGGACTATTGGGTGCCTTCTACCTACCTTAATTGGTGTCAAACCCTAGTGGGGCATGCACCCCATCTTAGTCTCCCAATCCTTGTTGTTTAAGGTTAAGGGGGCGCCAACAGTTAGCGCCCCATGGATCCAATCCAATTTGGGTGCAAGCCCAATTTCTTCCAACTTTAATTATGATGGAAAACTAACTCTTGACTGTTCATGTTACATACAATCTCCATCTCATAGAGATTCAAGTCTAGAAAGGATTTGGATTTAATCATGTGCTAATATAGTATTCTTAAACTCAATAGGATTTCTCAAATCTTTAACCCAATTGAACCATATGAGTCCAATTGCTCAATCCTAGACCAATTTTCTTTGTGTGTGATCCCATAGTTCAATTATGTCTAGTAGTAGGATATATTGTGATCTCCATCAATAATATCATTGAAACTCTTTTCAATGGATTGGAATCCTTTTCAATTCAGTCAATTTGAGAATTATTGATTATCCGAATAATTCTCAATTGGTTCTACAATCCACCAATGATATGTAGCAATATGTATTGACAACCTAACAGAGCTAAAGAGATGAACCTTTAGGTACAGTTGTTGTGTGATCTAATTTTTCTATCATGAGTCCTGATAAGACTAAGATTATGGATAACTTGTCAACCTGATCTTATCATATGTAAGATTCAATCGATCCGAGTTCTTAGTAAAACCTCATGAAAACTCCTTTCCATCATTCACACTTGCCTTAGCCATGGACTTTCAAACTCAATTTCATGATCCTATAGGACTTCTCTCTTGCTACCAGGGTCGATAGATTCCATATAGATGCACACCCTATTCCTATATTGAACCTACTATAGCCAACATACGCCTCAAGATTCCACATGGCTAAGAGACTGAGTTATGGTGTAGTCAAACTACAGCAATCTTATTATGAATAACTGAGGCACCACAGACTCGAGAACTATTCACAATACTGCAGCATCAAGTATGTCATGATAAGAAGATAGATATCCAAGTGACTACTCATGTTAGTCATGCTCGATATCTTTGTTCTCTAATAAATACCTACACTTTTGCTCAGTGTCTTCACATTATAGATTCGAGACTCATCTACTCATAAGAAAGTGATTAATGCATCAATCTATCTAGATCAATCACTATCTCTGTGACGATCTTATGGTCAGAAACAATATATGAAGTAACTATCAATGACACATATCTCAAATTCTCAACTCTTGAGAATATGTGTCATCATCTTGTTAATTCATTGAATAATTCATAGACATATTACACAATATGAATGGATAAATAATCTAAATTTTATTTTATTAATAAGTCAAAATTATAAACTATGCCTTTAAAAAGATTACATGTGTCGGCCTAATTAGCTTCTAGGGTATACATCTAACAAGTTTTCAGATTATAGTAAAGATATCTACCCATGCAAAGATAAAATTTCAAATTTTATTAGAACAGATCTATATCTTATTTATGTAATGATTCTTGAATATGAGATATGATCTCTATATAGTTTGTTAGATTGGATCTAATTAGATTTAAATTATTTAAATTTGAAATTATTTTCCACTATTCACATAAATAAAAGTTTTAAAATTCAGCATGCATAAGAATCACCATCAGATAGTATTTCCTTTATGTTATTCTCTAACAACCACTTGCACTCTCGCTCAGTGTCTCCATACTATAGACTTGAGACTTGTCTATCTTAAGGAAAGCGATCAGTACACCAACCTCGAATTAAAGAGTTTAATTCAATTACTAATTAGAAAGGATTTTAATTGCTGAACTCAGATTTGTACGATTTGGACCTTAATCGTTTAGAAAGAGTCTAATCAAATTAGGTCAACTTGCATCCAGACTTACTGCTAACTAGATGTGGAACCCAATGGGTTGCATATATTAAAAAATTGATCAAAGACCCATTTGATATGGTTGATTAAAGTTTTACATCCAATCGGATAGTCGGTAAGTATGCTAGCACGTGTGGCTAACCCTAGCTCCTTGAATCAAATTCGAAATTGGTTTAAATTTTGCTTCTTAATCAAACCAAATTGAGTCATGGGCTTTATGACTATATAAAAGATATAGAATTTGATAAAAATATCAAATATATCCATCAATGGTAAGTTACTATGCAATTCAATCCTTCGATTATCCTGTATCCCGAATATGTTCATGAGTATGGAATCATATCAAACTTAAACACATATTCATATTGATTCTCTATCAATCATTGATAACTCCAGTAATAAAATATTAGAGTCACCTAGAGATGAGAATGCATAAGATATCATCTCCTCTTATTAAGAGTGATCGATTCCTTGTTGACCTACCCACAACCTTCATACATATTCTACCATATCTAGAACATCCTGTATATGATTCAATATCATGCCTAGGTATGAACCAAAATATGGATTCATGTGCACAAGATTCTATGGTGGTCTCAGGTCTAAGGATCACTTGCACAACTACCACTTAGAGAATCATCTTTTGACATACAAGTAAGGCTTTATAAGATATTGTATGTCGGTGAGTCAATTTAGTGAACTCATATCTAATGAGCACCGCATCCTTGTTTGAGTATCTCTATTGTCCAAAGATAGCAACTCAAGAGGGGGGGTGAATTGGATACTTTAAAAATTTTTGCATTTGTAATTTTTGCAATCTAAAGTTTCTTTTAAGTTTCTTTTAAGCTTCTTTTAAGTTTCTCACAAATTTTAATACGGGGAAGCTAAGATACCATGCTGAATTTCAAGATAAAATTATTTCATATTGCTTCAACACATGATACATAGAGGAAAAAATATTATCTTTAAAATCAAAGTATTCAAATCATAGTATAAGATTATTGCAAACATCAAAGTCAATCAATCACTCTAATCTTATCAATAAATAAAAAATAGTTCAAGTAAGTAATCACAATATGCAACTACATTAATAGATCATTAAAATAGATACAATCAAAATAATTTTAACAAATATTGATGGAATGATGTGAGAAAGGTTTAGATTATACCAAACATCATGACCCATCCAAGTTTATTTTCAAGGCATCCATCTACAAGAATTTTTTCTTTTCATTTCATTGGATCCTTGGTGTACCTACAAATTTATTTACTAGTTTTTGATACCTAAGTCATTTTGGGTCTATTAAGGTTAGAGCACATGGTTCCTTTTGGAACGCAAATTTGTTTAACAGAGGTTAATCCAATTCTTTTAATATTACATTTAAAAATTTTATAGTCAATTATATTATATTTAAAATATTGAATTGAATGATTTTCAAATGAGGCTTTTGTATACATATTTTTAATAAATTTTTATTTTCTCAATGAATTATAGCCAATTCCAGCTTTACCAAAAAAAGCCCTTTGATTATTTAATATAGCTTGAAACTTTTGAGATCCAATTGTAAATTTTTCAAGCATAGACTTTAAACTTTTAAACTCTTTTTTTAATTTGATATTTTCTTCTAAAAGAGATTTTTCAAAAATCAAGGATTTATCTTTATTATCCTTTAAAAATCTTTGAGATTTCAAAAGTTTATCTTTTCCTTCAACTAGGGATTTTTTAGATTTTGTAAGATTTTCCTTTTCCTTAGTTAAAGCTTTTATTTATTTCAAAAAAAAATTCTTTTGTTGGCTATCTTTTTCATATTTTTTAAATAATTTTTTTTTTCATTCAAAATTTTATTTTTCTCTTCAGTCAAAGAAAGATTAGATTTTGTAAGCTCTTTATTTTTCATCTCATCTTCATTGGTCATGAGGCAAAGATTTGTACCATTTTCTTCCTCTTTCTCATTTCTCATTTCTTTACTTTGCTCCCTCTTAATGGACTCATTATCACTCACTTAATGGGAGGCTATGACTTAGTTATCATTATAACTTAATCATTTTAGGGACCTAATAATTTTAAGGATTTTATTAAAGAATAGTAGAGAAGAAATCATCCAGCCAATTTCAATCCTCCCACTGACTTCACCATGTCAGATTAAAAAAGGATTTAATTAAAGCTGGCATTAGGAGCACCTAAATCAGTCACACTGATTTACCTAATGACATGGGTGAGCTCTAATCACCAAGTGATCTAATCAAAATCTAACTTACCAGATTGGCCAGGTAAGTGAGATCAGTGGTGGGGATTTGCCATTAATTCGTCAATGATCGAATCAATGCGAGTAGCTCCCGCTTAAGAACCACTGGTCAAAACTGCCGAACTTACCTTAGACACCAACCGGTTCATTAGTTTTAATTTTGATCAACTTAGTAAATAGAGCTCCACCGCGTAGCCATGAGTTAAGTCCATCTTGGTCTAGTTAAAGACATGGACCCATTCAACTACAACTATTGAAGTTGAGTCTAGAGTATCCTTGACCTAATCTAATTCAACTTTTGATTAGATTTGACCAATTACTCCATTTAGTCCATTTTTTAAACTAACCTTAGGTCTAACCCAATTATGGACCTAATTCATCTAACCCATTGACCCACAAGTTTATGCAATTGTCTTAGGTCTTAATTCATAATTCTAGACCTACTAGACAATACTTAATTCTTTTAATTAAGTACTTGGGCTGATGGGTCAGGGTTTGGCATTTCGAAAATAATTTTCAAATTTGAAAGATTTTATTTTCTGTTCACCAAATGTGTTAACTCATTTCACAAACGGGTCAGCACATTTCATAAACAACAATTCTATTGCTCATTTCATAACAGAAAATAACTCAAAATAAATCATAAATTTTCTTTTAGATCTAATCTAACACATTCATGATAAATTTCTTAATTAAGTCCTTTCGCTGCTTCATCGGTATGGGATATAATTGCATCGGCACCTCTACCGCCATAGGAGACCCCATCGAATGGGAAGAGAGGGCCTTTAAACCCTACTTTTCTCCTATGACCGGACGGCCATGGCAACCAACCCAATTAGATTACTTGCTACTTGGATCAAGTATATCTAAATATACCAATTTCAAAATTTAAATTTTGAATTTCAAATTTTAAATTTCAAATTTCAAATTTTAAATTTCAAATTTGAGATTTCAACCAAATTTCAAATTTCGAATTTCCAATCTTTGAATTTTAAATTTTGAATTTTGAATTTCAAATTTCAAATTTCGAATTTCAAATTTCAAATTTCAAATTTGAGATTTCAACCAAATTTCAAATTTCAAATTTTGAATTTTGAATTTCAAATTTCAAATTTCAAATTTCAAATTTCAAATTTGAGATTTCAACCAAATTTCAAATTTCAAATTTTAAATTTCAAATTTGAAACTTCTAACAAATTTCAAATTTCAAATTTCAAATTTCAAATCTTTTTGAATTTTGAATTTAAACTTATAGATTACACCTTAATCTACGCATGCATATGTATATCATATTCTAGAACCATGCTCTGATACCATTTATAGTGAAAATTTTGTGCAGGGGCAAAATGGTAATTTTAAAACTTTTTCAAAATTACTATTTTATAGTGAAATTATTAATTAATCTCATTAATTAATACTAATTAACCCTACACTATGATCTAAATATGATACAACAGCATGCATTTAAATTTGAAATTCAAATTTGAATCAGTAAACGTTTTACAGTACTGTGTTCAGAACACATCACCTTTTTGCGGGTAGTCGATCACCATAATCTGATCACCGTAGGGGGGCTCTGATCATCACATCACAGCCACACAAATATCTAGCCTCTACGGATCATCCACACGAAGCTCCCGTCTGATCAGCTCCTCACGAATGCTAGTTCGTGATTTCACCCTTTTGATGGCAGATGTTGATCGAACTCCTTCGATCGATGTGTGCCGACTTCTCAGATACTTTGGATCATCTGCACAGTTGCTTGAGAGGCTGGTGGATCTCTCCCTAAAATTTGGTGGACTCACGACACTCGTGGCACACCAATCTCACTTCCCGAACCCTAGGTAGAAACCCTAGGGTATACACCAAAAACCCTGCGCCCAATTTTCTCTCTTTTCTTTCTTTTTCTCTCGGAAGGTTTTGGACCTTCACCTTGCGCAAAAGCCTTCCTCACACCTCAAAGTTTCTCTCCTAAAATTTCTATGCACGTCCCACCTTTCTCCTCTTTTTAAAACAACGTCGAACGTGTCTTATCCGCGTGAGAGGATAAAGACAAGAGGTTACACATTTGAATTCAAATCAAATTTGAATTCAAACGAAAACCAACTTATCCCTATCCTTTTGGGCGTGAGAAGAGAAGGGGCGTGGCTCTTTGTGCATGGAAAATATTTCATGAGAAACCTTTTCTCGTGTAAGTAATGTGGTGCACAAAATGGATAAGGATGAAAGGGCAAGTGATAAGTTATCCATTCAAATTCAAACATGCTTTGAATTTGAATGGCTAACTAATTATTTTATCCATCCATATGGTGCACAAATGAGGGTGTGGGGAAGAGTTTTGCATGAGAAAAATTTCACGAGAAGTTTCTTCTCATGAATTCAAATGGGTGCAAGGAAGTTGGGTGTCGCAGGGAATTTAAAACAAGGTGGTTTGATTCAAATTGAGTCAACCTAGTTTAAAATAGGTTAAGCACAATTAGACCAGATTAAACCCAACATAATTAGGCTTAATTATACTCAATAAAATCCTAATCAAATCAAAAATTAACTAAACCTAACCCCTGATCAAATCAGGGACTAAACCACCTTAGCGATTAGGTCAACATTTAACCTAATCGGGTCAATCCAAACTGAATCCAATTCAATTGGACTTGATCCAAAAATAATTACTCAATCAAATTGAGTTAATTAGTGATTAAATCACTAATTAAACCTCTCATAAATATTGAGTTCAAATCCAATGGGAAATCAGGCATCAGAGACCATCGATATGAAACCCTGATCAAAGAGTTCAAATTTCAAATTCAAAATTTGAAATTCAAAATTTTGACCCCGGTACCCAAAATGTGTGGAACTCATGATTAGAGAATCCTAATTCTCAATCATAGAGTCCCAGATAGATAAGACTCATAATCAGCCATCAGATCAGAAAGGAACCTCTAATGTGTGTGACCCCGCAGGTTCGAACCTAAGCCGGTAGCACAGGAATCAATTTCTGTACTAATCGAAGTGACCATCTAGCAATGGTACCCGATGATCGGATAGGTCGAATAATCACAATCGCAACATTCAGAACCTACGTGAATATGGTTACCGTATAATTCATCCCTTTTGACCCCTGTGTTTAGGACGACTCTGGGTTAAACTGTCAACCCTGATGATATCATCCGAATCGTGCTCAACTCAATTGTCCTGTGACTCCTCACTAGGACTACCCTGGCCAAGGTTTTGTTAAATTGAAACACGACTGTACACAGCTCCTAAACTGGAGTGGTCAATCCCATCTTGACACACGCACCGACAAGTCAAGTACTTGACTACACCTAGCAACCTTCCGTCACTGAATTAGAAATTCAGGTAGTCCAGTGCCTAAGTGCAGTGAGTTGCTTGCAAGTCACCGTGGCAGTCTCAGATCGAAGGGACATTTATACCCATATTCCATCGGAGCAAATCTTGACAGCAGAAATAGCTCCAGAGTTGGTCACGTTCAGTGCAGATGTACCATTACATCTCACCTGTATGCCATACCAGTGTCTCCACACTCTTTGATTATGAGGACAACCAACCCATATGGCACACAACGACCTATGCTCGATAAACATTGTCATCCTTGGTAACAATGTATCATTTGGTCGCGAACATATTTAAGGACTAAGCGACAAATCCTCCTTTGTCGAGTCTAAATAGTCCTAAGGACTTCACTACAACACAAGAGTTCATTAGAAGATGAAACATTTGTGATGAAAAAATATCAAAATAACTTTTATTTATTTATAATTCATGTACTAATACAAAAAGGAGCACAACCGTCAACAGGCTGACGATTGGCTTTGGGACACTATTCCCAACAATCGGATCCTCATCGTTCTTATCCAGTTCGATAGGATCACCATCCCGAATCAAGAAACCATAGTATCTATCCGATTGAAGCAGTACTCCACCGAATCTCCTTAATGGTGCCTCTACAGGCTCCAAATTTAATTCTCCAATCAAATACGATTCTGTATGTGTCGGTTCTTCTACTTCATAAACTTTATCAAGTTCAATTTTGGTGGCATGAGTTCCTTCTCCAAAAAACTCTTTTTCTAAAAAGATTGTCCTATTGCTGACGAACACCTTTTGTTCTTCAGTGAGGTAGAAGTAGTACTCTTTAGTTTCCTTTGGGTACCCTACGAATAAGTATTTATCAGACTTTGGTTCAAGCTTATCTTTCTTTAAATGCTTGACATAAGCTGGACACCCCCAAACCCTAAGGTGTGAGAGCACTGACCTACATCCTATCCATATCTCATATGGAGTTTTATTGACAGACTTGCTTGAAACATTGTTAAGTATATAGCAGGCAGTTTCAAGAGCGTATCCTCAAAAAGTGATTGGTAGATCTGTAAAGTCTATCATGGACTAAATCATTTCTAATAGGATTCGATTTCTTCTTTCAGACACCCCATTATATTGTGATATTCCAGGAAGGGTCTACTATTAAAGAATCCCATTCTCCTCTAGATATGTTAGAAAATCACTGGTGAGGTATTCACCTCCTCGATCTAACCAAAGAGTTTTAATACTCTTCCAAGTCTATTTTTTTACTTCACTACAAAATCATTTAAACATTTCAAATGATTTGAATTTATGCTTTATATGGTAGACGTACCCATACCTCGATAAGTTATCTGTAAATATAATGAAGAATAGTATCCTCCTTTGGTGCCTATGTTCATAGGTCTACATACATCACTGTGTATTAGATCTAGAACATCACTGGCTCGATCACCTTTTCCCTTAAAAAGTAATTTGATCATCTTACCTAGTAGACAGGATTCACAGGTCAGTAATGATTCACAATCATTAATTTCAAGGACACCCTCCTTGATTAATCTGTCTATCTTATTCTTGTTTACATGATCCAACCTACAATGCCAAAGGTAAGTGTCACTGATACTATCTAACTTTGGATATTTATTCAATGTGTATATTACACTAACAGGCTGTGATAATAAGTATATACCATATTTTAATTATTCTTGCATAATTGTAGTATCATTCACAATAATATAACAAAAATCATCCTTTATTAAAAACTTAAAATCAAGTTTGATCAAAAGGCCTATAGAGATGACATTTATCAGAAAGAAAAGATAATAATGATACTTATCTAACGTGATACTACTAGACTCGAAAACAAGCTGCATAGTTTCTAAAGCTAGAACAGGAATAAGACTTCCATCTCCAATGTTTAGGAACTGCTTACCTTCTCTAAACTTCTTGCAATGAATTATAAATATTAATCAGACTTTCTGTATCCAATATCCAGATAGTAGTATCATAAACAGAGAAATTATAAGAAGTTATCATATAAGTATCTTGTGAGGTAACTGATTACTTGTTTCTCTTGTTCTTTGGCCTGTTTGGGTCAAGAAAAGCTATATATATGGGATAATTTCTTTTCAAGGATGCAACTTCTTGTAAAAGAAGCATTCTGCTTAGCTCTTTTCGACTTTCAACTTTTTGCTCTGCTTTGACTTTGGATCGACGGCATGATTCTTTTGTATCCTTTTCTTCTTTCCTCTCTTAGAGGATCGACGATCAGTAGATGGACCTCTCACTATATGCATCGGCTCCTTCTGGAGCTGATGGTCCTTCTCGAATATCTACAGCAATCCTAGCAAATCATGGTGTTCACTGCAGATTTGATCATTCTGTAATGACTCAAGAATGATAGATAAGATTTCAGTAGCGAGTTTAGGATAGCTTCCTTGTCCAACTATTCATGTAACGGAAAGTCAAGTTTGCATAAATGTTCAATCTATTTGATCATGTACAATACATGATCAGTGACTGATGCCCCTCTCGTATACGAGTATTGAACATAACGTAGGAGGTTTTATGTCTTTCCACATCCTCAAGGGTGCTAAAGGACTCATTCAACATTTGAATCATATCCTCTAATTGTGCATCCTCAAACTTATGGCTAAATTCGTCGTTCATGGCTGGCCCGTAATGCAATGTACAATCATGTGATGATTGAGCCACTTCAAATAAGTGTCTCTTAGAGCACGAGGTGCATTGGCAGTAAGTTCTTCAGGTGTTGAAAACATAAGCATGTATAAGATCCTCTCATACTCCAGGACGATCTTCAACTTTCGATACCAGCTATCAAAATTAGATCTGATAAGCTTGTCACTGTCCAACAGCGAGCAGAGAGATAGTGTATTGGCCATAGCTAAAAAAAATTAAAAATCTATTAGTACATGAATTATATTTAATCTTAAAAATATGAATTTTAGTCTAAAAGTTCTTCCATTATTTTATATGAATTGATAGCCTCTACCTCTAATTTGAAGAATTACATTAATTCCTTAGCGGATGCTAGAATCCACACAAAGTACATTCGGGTTCGAGTGTGGCTCTGCCAATCCTAGGGCATCCATGGGTAGGTTCCTAAACAATTATTTATCTAAACAACTTCTAGCAATTAGATTTTACCCCAGACATCTCTTCAGCAGGCGTGTGGTGCCTCCACTAAAAATTCTGGTTAGGTCCAACCATTAACATAACTACATCAAGCGCATCCAACAAATGAATATCCAGATCTGAGTGTGGCTCGACCAACCTGAGCATTGATTTGGAGGGCATAACAAGATGGTCATACGATGAATGATAATTTCAATACCCAATAGATACCAAGCATGTGGCACCTCCAATGCTTATTTAGAATATAGAACTCATTATCATGTACCTTAATGAAAGGCTAAGGACAAGCTATCTTCATAACTATATCATTTTAAGGACCTAATAATTTAGAAAATTTGATTTAATGATTTGAGAATAAGAGAAGAAATTGACCTGTAAATCGTAAATCCTCCCGCTGACTTCACCAAGTCTTGAAGGAGACTTTATACAAGCTAGTCTAAAGACACTTGAATCAGTCATACTGATTTACTTTGATGGCATTGGTCAGCTCGAATCGATTAGTGACCTAATCAAAATATAATCTATCATGTTGGCCAGATAAGTGAGATCAAGGGGAGGGATATGCCATTAACTCACCATAGAAGCCATCTAGGTAAGTAGCTCCCAATTAATGACCACCGATCAAAATTATCAAACTTACCTTGGATACCAACTGGTTAATTCATTTTGATTTGGTCCACCAGAAGATTTAGGCTCAACCATTGAGCCATGATCATGGTTCACTTTATAAGATCAAAAATGTGGACTTGATCAAGCTTCAACTATTGAGGTTGATCTAGAAAAATTCTGACCTAATCTAATTCAACTCTTGATTAGATTTAACTAATTTTTCTATTTAGTCCATATTTATTTCTGTTGCCCAGCTATGCAACCCAAGAGGGGGGGGTGAATTGGGTTTCTAAAAATTTTAGGCTTAATTAATTACTTATGATGAACAAAACAAAGACTTTAATTCAATATTAATTACCAAAAGCAGGAATGCAAGGATATAATAAAGAAATAAAGAGAAATAATAAAGCACACCACAAACACAAGGATTTATAGTGGTTCGGTGCCAACCTTGCACCTACATCCACTCTCCAAGCTCCTACTTGGGAATTTCAATCCACTATACTTGTATTCAACCCGAATACAAAACGTCGGAAACTCTGACACTAGCTATCTCAAGCTAGTCTACTTGTTTCTCGGGTATAAGTAAACCCAAAACACTCCGATTTTAGGTTCGGATCAACCTTTCCTTGTTTTGGAAATCCTCCAAAAACAAGAACAATTACTTACAAGAGAAAAAAAAAATTTAGAGCACAAATTAATACAATAACAGCTCCTTAAATGAGCAAATATAACAATAAAAATACTTTACTCAAATGAAGAAACCCTTTTTGGATTTTCTCAAGGTGGATGAACGCTTGAATGAATGCTTGAGAAGAAGATGATCTTTGATTGAAGACTTCTTGAAGGCTTTGAAAGATCTTTTGATCAAGGTTGAAACAATAGGCATGACAAATCCTCTCTTTGAAAGCTCTTGAATCTCTTTCAAAATCTCTCTTGTATATTGTGGATCCTCTCTCTTTTTCTTTTGGGTATTTCGTTGATCTCAGGCTTTCTCGTGTGGATTTTGGATCCTTTTGTATATAGGTTTGATCTCTCCTTTTTGATCTCTCCTTTTTGATCTGCAATTTCTTTCACCATTTGAAACATTTTATAGCAATAAGAAACAAGAGAAAATAATTTAGGTAGAAAAAGAGCCGTTAGAGCAATTTTAGGAAGCATAAAAGGCAATTAAAATGGGCAAAAAAATAGCCGTTGCTGATATTTTCCGTCGCAGGGGTCGACTCATGAGTCGACTCATGCTTCAGGAGTCGACTCATGAGTCGACTTCTGTTGCAAAGACCAGAGAATGAGTTTCTGAAAATTCTTGGCTCAAATCAGCAGGGGTCGACTCATGCCTGGAGGTCGACTCATGAGTCGACTCACAGATCGTGCCAAGCCAAAAATCCAGCGTGCCATGGGAATTTTTTTTTTGCGTGCCAATCAGCTCATAGTGCCATGAGTTGACTCACGGGTCGACTCATGCAATTCAAACCTTCATAACTTCAAAAATATAAGTCCAAAAATAATAAAATTTTCACCAATAGTTTACAAATCATTTATTCTATCAAATGATACTATCAAATCAGGATTTTAGTGAAATTATGATTTTGCCCTTGAAGAGCATAAGGACTTTTTTATTTTAAAAATTATTTGTATCCCTTCAATCTGCTTTGTAATCATCAAAATCAATCTAGGAGCAACAATCTCCCCCTTTTTGATGATGACAAAATATTTGAACAAAAATATTTATGTGAATCACTAATTTCAAAAGAATGCATTATAGATGTATATGCTTGAAAAGAGTATGATTCTTTTGGCATGTAATATAAATGGTCATATACAAAAATAATTTATCCATTTGCTTAAGGATTTGAAGATATGCTCATTTGATTATGTGATTTTGGTGTTAGAGCGAAAAACTTGTTTTTGTTATCAGATTGAGCTGTATTTTGAAAAATTCCATTCTCAATTGATTTTAGTTTTAGCATCAGAGAAAAAAATACTTATGTGCTTAAAAAAAAATTATGTGTGCCAAAGTATGTTTACGAGTTGATTTTGAAAGTGTATTAGCTCATTTTGAGTTTAAGATATATCAGAGCAAGAGAAAAGAAATAAATTTTGCAATGTGTCAGAGCAAGAAAAATAATTTTTACAATGTTATCAGAAAAGATTTTACAATGTATCAAAGAAAATTTCACTCTGTATCAGGGCAAATTTTATAATATATCAGAGAAAATTTCACACTACATCAGAGCAAATTTTATCATGTATCAGAGCAAGTTAAAAGAAATTTTAGGGTGTATCAGAGTAAGTTAAATTTCTTAAGATGTATCAAGGTAAATAAAATTTCAAAAGATGTATCAAGGTGAGCATATGTAAAGCATTGTATTTTTGATATTGTGCTTTAAATTTTCAATTCATTCAATAATTTCTCATTATTTGTAGTTTTGATTGCTTTTTCTTTATGATTTTGCTTTTGATGGATGGCTTTTTGTTTAATTTCTGTCTGATACCAAATTTCTCAAATTTTTGTTTAATTTTAATTTCTTAAATTTTTGTTTAATTTCTCCCCCTTTTTTGATTAATTTTTCAAATTTTTGTTTAATTTCTCAAATTTTTTGTTTAATTTCTCCCCCTTTTTGACATCATCAAACATGGTTAACTCTTTCTTTTTCTGAAACATTCTTTAATTTCTCCCCTTTTAGAGTTTATCACAGATGTTTGCTCCCCCTTAATATAGCAATTATCAACAGCAAACAACAACAAAGAGAAGACAATATTTCAACAAGGAGAATATATATAACCAAAATATGATCGATATCATTACAAAAGATAGAAATATAAGTAAAAGATGATTCCATTAAAAACCATAATTGTTTCATTACATAGTTCTTAAAATAAAAGTCAACCAGCTAATTGTCAATACATGGCCTCAAAGTACAGATCCTAGAACAAGATACTGACACCTAGGATCTAGTAATGATCATGAGAAGTCATGGATCGGAGTCATCAGATATGGTATGAGAAGCTGATGGATCAGAAGTGCGTCCTCTACCCCGTCTGCCTCTGGCACGAGCAGGAGAGCGAGATGAACTGGAAGGCTGAGTACGCTGAGATGCTAAGGACTGAACAGAAAGGGTGAGTCTAATGGAATCAAGTACATTCAGTGCTCTGGAAACAGACTGTAGTAGAGCAGTGAACTGAGTGGTAGCATGCTCACTCGATCCTCGGATTTCTTTCCTCAGCAATTCATATCCACCTTCTAGTGCTCCTCTAAGCCTGCCAGCCTCTGCAGTGAGGTCTGTGACCTCAATAGTTGACTCCTGTGGCTTGGGATGGGCCAAGGCAAGGACTTGCCCCTGCAAGTCAAGAACTCTGCCTGTCAGTCTCTAGACTGTGTCCTCAAGCTGCTGGATCCTGATGGACTGATCTGATATCATTTGAAATACAGTGGAGATGTGGGGAGTAATGGTCTGATCAGAAGAGGTGGCTCTTGATGCAAAAGAAGTACTACCCCACTGACTAGACAGTAAAGAAGCCACACGCTGTCAAATATGCTCGATCTGATCGTCAGCCAGTCTGAACTCTGAATGAGGTGCTCTGCTCTCTGGCTGATACACTGGTGTGGGCATCCTAGTAAACTCTGAAGGGCCAGCCTCAGTATCAGGAATGAACTGGATAACTGGTGATGCTGCCCTGAAGTCATGAACAGGAGATGAAGGACCTTCTTCTTCTACTCTGCCTTCAGTTCTGTCTTCAGCTCTATCTCTTTCTTCAACTCTTTCTTCAGCTCTTTCCTCAGATCCCTTGATCCAACCACCATCAGTTTTTGTAAATCTCATTCGGTGCAGGCTGTGTTGGTTGAAAGTGTCCACATGAGAGAGCTTAGTAGCAGCCTCCCCCTCACAGCTAACTCCAAACCTCCTAAATACTCTAGTAAGGGCCATACCATAAGGCAAGTGTGCCTTGGATCTGTTCAAGGTTTCTCTCATGGCCTCTATCATAAGTGCAAGGAGGTTCAGGGGGGTCTGAGTGATGACATGAAACATGATACATACATCTCTGCCAGATAGTAAATCATGCCTACCACTCCTAGGGAAGAAGAGCTTTGTTACCATCTGTGCAGGATCCTCATCTCAATAGACAAAATCTTTGCTTCCAATTTGTTTAAACTTCCTGATTAAGTTTCTCCTAGAATAATTCTGATCCCCTCTTCTTTAATTGGGAGTTCCATATATGAGTATCCTTCACTAGGCAACTGAAGTATTTCTCCCAATATCCTAGAATCCAAGCAGATATCAATTTCCTTGACAGTTGAAGTCACTGACCCATTTCCATAATGTAGGTTCTGGTAGAATTCTCTAACTAGGTCAACATAGGTGACTTCCTTAAGGGAGCAGTAGAGTTCCCATCCTTGGTTTTTAATCTTACTTGCAAAAGTAAAGCCCTCTTTCTCAAAGAACCGAAAATCTATATTCTTCCCGATTTCGACTTTTCTATCTGAAAGAGGATTCTTACTGGGGCTTAGAAAGGATTGAGAGGGACCTTGAGCAGGTACTAAAACTGGAGTGGGAGCACTGGAGGACTGACCAGCTTGCCTTTTCTTTCTGACAATTTCTTCAAGCTCACGGATTGACTTTCTTCTTTGGAGAAGTTTCATCTTCGGAGCCATATTCAATATAGTAGCAGGCAAGGAGACTTGAATTGAGTGGAAGAGGAATCACAAGAGAGTGAAGAAGGATTTTGGTGGAGAAAAGAAGTAGATTTGGGAAGATCGGTGAAGTGCTAGGGCACGTTCCAACCGCGCCAAGCAATGCGAGAAAGCACAACAAATTCCTTTCAAAGGAGGCGATTTCTGGTGGAGAGGAGGAGGGAGAATTGCTTCGAATTGGATCCTTGGATTTGGAGCAGAAAGAGTTGGAGAAGACGGCTTTTGGAAGGAGGACGAGAGAAGATGAGTCATCTCACGAACAGGGATCCAATATAAAAACAATGAATCCCGTGGGAAGTTGGTGGGATTTACAAGTTTGCCATTGAGTCGACTCATGGGGGTCGACTCATGAAGTTCAGAAATTCAGAAAAAATATGAATAAATTCCAAAAAAATTTGAAATTTTGAGTGAAAGAATTTTGCTCAATGATAAGTTTTTAGAATGATAAATTTGAGCTTTTGGGACCATGATAGATGTTGGAAATTGAGCTCTAAGAGTTTTTGACATCAATTTTTGGAAATTGAGAGAAAATTTAGGCATATGGATCTAGAATTCCTAGATTTCTCCTAATTTCACAGAATCTATCCTCACTAAGGGCCTTTGTAAAGATATCAGCTAATTGGTTTTCAGTGCAAACATATTCAAGAATTATATTTTTGTTTTGAACATGTTCTCTTATAAAATGATGTCTTATTTCAATATGTTTGGATCTTGAGTGTTGAATTGGATTTTTAGATAGATTTATGGCACTTATGTTGTCACATCTTATTGGTGTTTCATTAAGTTTGATTCCAAAGTCTTCGAGTTGTTGCTTAATCCACAAGATTTGAGCACAACAACTTCCGGCTGCAATGTATTCAGCCTCAGCCGTAGACAGTGCCATCGAATTTTGTTTCTTGCTAAACCATGAGATTAGGTTAACTCCAAGAAATTGGCAAGTTCCACTTGTGCTTTTTCTATCTAATTTACATCCAGCAAAATCAGCATCTGAATATCCTAATAAATCAATTTGTGAGTCCTTAGAGTACCATAACCCTAGAGTTTGTGTACCATTTAAGTATCTAAGGATTCTTTTAACAGCATTCAAATGAGATTCTTTAGGATTAGATTGATATCTAGCACATAAGCAAACACTAAACATGATATCAGGCCTACTTGCAGTTAAATATAATAATGAGCCAATCATACCTCTATAGTATTTTAAGTCTACACATTTACCTTCATCATCCTTGTCAAGCTTACTTGAGGGACTCATTGGTGTGCCAATTGGTTTGCAGTTCTCCATTCCAAATCTTTTGAGTAGTTCCTTGGTGTACTTGCTTTGGGTGATGGAGATTCTCTCTTTTGATTGTTTGATTTGGAGTCCGAGGAAGAAGGTGAGTTCTCCCATCATGCTCATCTCGAACTCCCCCTGCATAAGCTTAGCAAAGTCTTGACAAAGGGATTCATTAGTAGACCCAAAAATTATGTCATCAACATAAATTTGTATAACTAGCATATCATTTTGATTTCTTTTAATAAATAGGGTTGTATCTACATTACCTCTTGAAAAACCATTATTTAGTAGAAATTTGCTTAGTCTTTCATACCATGCTCTAGGTGCTTGTTTTAATCCATATAAAGCTTTATTTAATCTAAAGACATGATTAGGAAAAGCATGATTTTCAAAACCAGGAGGTTGTTCTACATATACTTCTTCAGAGATATATCCATTTAAAAATGCACTTTTAACATCCATTTGAAATAATTTGAATTTCATAAAGCAAGCATATGCAAGTAGAAGTCTAATAGCTTCTAATCTAGCAACAGGTGCAAAGGTTTCATCAAAATCAATTCCTTCTTCTTGATTATATCCCTTAGCAACCAGTCTTGCTTTATTTCTAATTACATTTCCATGCTCATCTAATTTGTTTCTAAAGACCCATTTTGTGCCAATTATTGAATAATCTTTAGGTCTTGATACTAAGGTCCAAACATTATTTCTTTCAAATTGATTAAGTTCCTCTTGCATAGCATTAATCCAGTTATGATCATTTTCAGCTTCTTCAAAAGTTTTAGGTTCAAGTTGAGATACAAAAGCACAATGATTAACTACATCTCTAAGTGAAGAATGGATTTTTACCCCATGCATAGGATCACCAATAATTAACTCCTTAGGGTGGTTGTGAACATACCTCCATTCCTTGGATAGGTCATTTGTACCTTGAGGTTGTTCTTGAGTTTCTTCACCTCTCTCATTTTGTTCGTCTTCTTGATCCTTGTCTTCTGGAGTTGCTGAATCTTTTAGAGTGATCTCCTTCAAACCTTCTATTAGTGGATCTGCATCATCAACACCCTCATTCTTCCTTGAAGGAAGATCGTTAGATTCATCAAAAACAACATGTATGGACTCCTCAACTACTAAAGTTCTTTTGTTGAAAACTCTAAATGCTTTACTAGTGGAGGAGTATCCTAGAAAGATTGCTTCATCTGATTTTGCATCAAATTTATCAAGTTTTTCTTTGCCATTATTTAATACAAAACATCGGCAACCAAAAACATGAAAATATGCAATATTTGGTTTTCTTCCTTTCCAAAGTTCATAGGGGGTTTTCTTTAAAAATTATCTAATTAAAGCACGATTTAAAATGTAACATGCTGTGTTAATAGCTTCCGCCCAAAAATATCTTGGAAGGTTGCTTTCACAAAGCATGGTACGGGCCATTTCTTCTAAGGTTCTGTTTTTCCTTTCAACTACCCCATTCTGTTGGGGTGTCCTAGGAGCAGAGAAGTTATGGCCAATTCCATTTTCATCACAAAAATTTTTAAAATCTTGATTTTCAAATTCAGTTCCATGATCACTTCTAATATTTTGAATTGAAAACCCTTTTTCATTAGAGACTTTTCGATGAAATTTAGTAAAAATATGAAAAGTTTCATTTTTGTGTGCCAAAAAGAAAACCCAAGTAAAACGAGAGTAATCATCTATAATTACAAAGCCATATCATTTTCCTCCTAGACTAGTGGTTCTAGTTGGTCCAAATAAGTCCATATGTAAGAGCTCTAAAGGTCTAGAAGTTGAAACAGTATTTTTGGATTTAAATGAAACTCTAGTTTGTTTACCTAATTGGCATGCATTACAAATTCTATCCTTTTCAAAATTCAATTTTGACAAACCGAGAACTAATTCCTTTTTAATTAATTTTGAAAGAGAATGCATGCTAATATGTGTAAGTCTACGATGCCACAGCCAACTAGTCTCATTAATTTTAGCATTCAAGGATACTAGGCATTGCATGTCTAATTTGGCTAAGTCATTCAAATCTACCATATAAACATTGCCATGCCTATGTCCTATAACTTTAATGCCATCGTTAATAGGACTAGTCACAATGCAAACAGATGATTCAAAAACTACTTTATACCCTTTATCACAGAATTGACTAATGCTAAGTAAGTTATGCTTTAAACCTTTAACTAATAAAACATTCTCAATGTATTTGGAGGGAGTGATACCAATGTTACCTATCCCGATAATCTTTCCTTTGCCATTATCTCCAAAGGTGACCATCCCTCCATCCTTAGCATCAAGCGTGATGAATTGTGATTCATCACCAGTCATGTGTCTCGAGCATCCACTGTCAAGATATCATTTCCTGTTTCCTTCTTGGGATGCTAGACACACCTGCAAGCAAAGGTCAAGTTTCTGTCTTAGGTACCCAAGCTTTCTTGGGTCCTTTTAGGTTAGTCAAAATGGTTCCTTTTGGAACCCATATTTTCTTTGTGTTTGCATATTTGTTAATAAGACATGTGTATGATTTATGTCCTATTCTTCCACATTTGAAACAAGTAATATTTGTAGACTTGTTACATGAATAATTTACATATATATCCTTCAGAAATTTTTGTTTCTTCAGAGGTTTATAGCCAAGTCCAGCCTTATCATATATAGCTTTCTGATTATCAAGGATCATATTTAATTTGTTTGAACTTAAGGTGAACTTATCTACTATAGGTTTCAGCTTGTTAATTTCATTCTTTAAGTTTTGATTCTCTTGAATTAAGGTGGATTTTTCAACTGAAAGGTTTTCAGCTTGTTTCACTAAGGACTGATTTTCCAATTTCAGTTCTTTGTTTTTCTTCCCTAGTTTCTTTAATTCATCAATTGAATCATAGAATGCTTCATGTAATTCTTCAAAAGTAAATTCACTAGTGGATTCAGAAGTTACCTCATTTTCGTGTGCCGTCAGGCACAGGTTGGCTTGTTCTGTTGAGGTTTCCTCGTCGGAGCTTGAGTCATCACTCGCACTCCAAGTCGCCATCATTGCCTTCTTTTTGAACTTCTTGGGATCTTTCTTCAGTTGTGGACATTCGGATCTGAAATATCCCGGCTTCTTGCACTTGTAGCATATAAGGGGTTGATCTTTCTCTTTTTCTTTGCTTTGTTCCCCTTTTGTGAATTTCTTTCTCATCCCCTGTTTCCTTTTTCTTAGAAACTTCTTAAATTTTCGGATGATGAGTGCCATCTCTTCATCCTATTCTTCATCTTCAGAGTCATCCGTTTCATAATCAGGCGAAGTTGTGGATTTGAGGGCAATGGTTCTTTTCTTTTTGACTTCATCCTCTTGATGTTGCTTCATGCTAAGTTCATAAGTCATCAAGGATCCAAGAAGCTCTTCTAGAGGTAGAGTGTTCAAGTCCTTTGCTTCTTGGATGGCAGTCACCTTGGCTTCCCAAGTTCTTGGCAGTGACCTGAGAATCTTTCTTACAAGTTCACTGTTAGTATAAGATTTGCCAAGACTCTTCAAACCATTAATTATATCAGTAAAACGAGTAAACATAGCAGTTATGGACTCATCATGTTCTATTTTGAACAATTCATATTTATGCACTAGCATGTTTATTTTAGTCTCTTTTACTTGATTTGTTCCCTCATGGGTTACTTCTAACCTATCCCATATTTCTTTAGCAGATGCACAAGTAGAAATGCGATTAAATTCATTTGCATCTAGTGCACAATAAAGAACATTCATGGCTTTGGCATTTAATTGTGCCAATTTCTTATCAACCTCATCCCATTCTTTCTCGGGTTTGGTTGACTCCTCACCATCTATAATCTTGGTGGGTGTGTGAGGACCGTTCACTATGATACTCCACATATCATAGTCGAGTGCTTGTATGAATATCTTCATCCGAGCTTTCCAATAGGTGTAATTAGACCCATTGAAAAGTGGAGGTCGGTTTGTTGATTGCCCCTCGGCTAGAGAAGTACCGACATGGGTTGCCATAGATCTTTGGCTCTTTGATTGTTAGATCAAAGAAGGGCTAGAGCACCGGGCTCTGATACCACTTGTTGCCCAGCTATGCAACCCAAGAGGGGGGGTGAATTGGGTTTCTAAAAATTTTAGGCTTAATTAATTACTTATGATGAACAAAACAAAGACTTTAATTCAATATTAATTACCAAAAGCAGGAATACAAGGATATAATAAAGAAATAAAGAGAAACAATAAAGCACACCACAAACACAAGGATTTATAGTGGTTCGGTGCCAACCTTGCACCTACATCCACTCCCCAAGCACCTACTTGGGAATTTCAATCCACTATACTTGTATTCAACTCGAATACAAAACATCGGAAACTCCGACAGTAGCTATCCCAAGCTAGTCTACTTGTTTTTCGGGTACAAGTAAATTCAAAATACTCCGATTTCAGGTTCGGATCAACCTTTCCTTGTTTTGAAAATCCTCCAAAAATAAGAATAATTACTTACAAGAGAAAAAAAAATTTAGAGCACAAATTAATACAATAACAGCTCCTTAAATGAGCAAATATAACAATAAAAATACTTTACTCAAATGAAGAAACCCTTTTTGGATTTTCTCAAGGTGGATGAATGCTTGAATGAATGCTTGAGAAGAAGATGATCTTTGATTGAAGACTTCTTGAAGGCTTTGAAAGATCTTTTGATCAAGGTTGAAACAATAGGCGTGACAAATCCTCTCTTTGAAAGCTCTTGAATCTCTTTCACAATCTCTCTTGTATATTGTGGATCCTCTCTCTTTTTCTTTTGGGTATTTCGTTGATCTCAGGCTTTCTCGTGTGGATTTTGGATCCTTTTGTATATAGGTTTGATCTCTCCTTTTTGATCTCTCCTTTTTGATCTGCAATTTCTTTCACCATTTGAAACATTTTATAGCAATAAGAAACAAGAGAAAATAATTTAGGTAGAAAAAGAGCCGTTAGAGCAATTTTAGGAAGCATAAAAGGCAATTAAAATGGGCAAAAAAATAGCCGTTGCTGACATTTTCCATCGCAGGGGTCGACTCATGAGTCGACTCATGCTTCAGGAGTCGACTCATGAGTCGACTTCTGTTGCAAAGACCAGAGAATGAGTTTCTGGAAATTCTTGGCTCAAATCAGCAGGGGTCGACTCATGAAGGTCGACTCATGCCTGGGGGTCGACTCATGAGTCAACTCACAGATCGTGCCACGCCAAAAATCCAGCGTGCCATGGGAATTTTTTTTTTGCGTGCCAATCAGCTCATAGTGCCATGAGTTGACTCACGGGTCGACTCATGCAATTCAAACCTTCATAACTTCAAAAATATAAGTCCAAAAATAATAAAATTTTCACCAATAGTTTACAAATCATTTGTTCTATCAAATGATACTATCAAATCAGGATTTTAGTGAAATTACGATTTTGCCCTTGAAGAGCATAAGGACTTTTTCATTTTAAAAATTATTTGTATCCCTTCAATCTGCTTTGTAATCATCAAAATCAATCTAGGAGCAACAATTTCTAACCCTAGGTCTAATCCGGTAGAAGGACCTGATTCATGCTAACCCATTACCCATCATTTTATATGGTGTCTTAAAAATTTTTAATTCTCAATTTTTGATCATTTTAAAATTTAATTTTAAATTAAGTGTATGAAACGTGTGTTTCAGTTTGTAGAACTATTCTATTAAGGTTTTGAATGAAGCATACCATATATTTCATATCATGAAAACTAATTTTCATATCTATGTTTCACAATTAAACATGCATAAGTATGATCTAAACTTCATATATACATAACATGTATCATGACTACTTTTAGATCACTACCAATTACATGTAATATAACATGCTATTCAGATTTTACAATAATTTTATATCTAAATTTATCTTATTGTAATGAGTCATAAATCGCTTTAGATCTAATCTAAATTTATTTATGATCAAAACACCTAATTATCAAACAGTCATGTGCATTTAATCTTTTTTTTTGTTTTTTGATCTTTGGGCTTTTTATTAAAGGCCTTAATAGATCAATAAAAGTCCAAACGGCTATAAATAGTTATACTGGATGGCTATAAAAAAACTAGCTTGAGACCTGATTTGAGACATCTTATCTAATTCTCTTTCTCTTTTTCTTCTGATATTTTCTATTAAAATCTTTTATCTTTAATATTATTTTTTTAGATGCTAAAAAAATTTTCATCAATCTCCTCCATCGTGGTGCTCACAGACGAATGATCCCAATCGTATCTTGATGTTATTTTTCTAGATTTTACTATACAAGAGACGGGAATATGTCTTAGTACAATGCCCAAAATGCTTCCGAGTTTGATCATCTTTATTTTTTGTTGTTTTGTAAGTCATTTATAATTTTTCTATAATAAAATTTTGTTAGTTCTGTTTAGCTTTTTAAATCATATCAGGAATTCTTTAAGCCCTATTCTAACAAAATCAAGAGAAATAATGTTGATCTCTTTAAAGATTCCACATTTATCTGGCTTTATTTTACTTTTATGCATGGATAGTTCCATGAATAAATTTCTCGTATTTATAAGAGCAATAACAAGTAACTCTAAGAATACATGCATAAAGCATGAATAAATTTGAAAAATGAAACAAATGTGTACTACAAATTCTAGTAGCAGTTGTAAGTAGCTTTACAAATCAACCACAACATAGTTTTATTACAAATCAACCGATGGCTGGTTTCGTTGCAAATCAGCAAGCCATTAGTTTCATTTCATAGAAGTAAATCGCTATAGATGTACTGCGATAATAATCCTATAGCAAGGTTAAGTTTTTTGCTCTTCATAAGAGATTGGAAAAAAAAAGATATAATGTCTATTAAATATATCAATACAAAGCTACTAATTGTAGATCCACTAATTACTAAAGGAATTGCTCCAGGGATGTTTCGCAATCATATGGGTCGTTTGGAACTCATTAGCACTTTTCATAAATAATATATATTGGACCTATATAATAAGTGATTATATTTAGTTTCAGAATAGAGTTTATCTAACTATGCTTTTTAGCATGTTTTGTATGCAAGAGATGGAAGTAAAGGTAGAAGGTGTACTCTTTCTAAACTCAGCTGCATCGGAAGTCCGAGCTCTAGGAGAAAGGTATGGCATCATTTTTTCTCCTACCGAACTTGAAGCCACTGTTAAGCTAAAGAGCTTGGAGAAACTTCGATGTGAGTCAATGGTGACAACCATCCCAAACTAAGGATCCTACAAAAAAATAAAAAAGCAATGAATAATCAGAAGTCAATTTGCATACGGTCATTGAAGGGATTACCTACATCTTTATCATGTTTTGTATGTTACTTGGAATGTCCGCTCCCTAGTTTTTGTTCACGAGGCTTTGTGGCGCAGAACCTTGGGAAGGAAGGACCTATACTTTTGGATATTAGGCATGCTTTGCATGGAAAAATCTTGTAACAGTTTGGAAGGTGTATCTCTCATCAGCCAAATGAATGGAAATAAAGTTTTGTATGCTTTGTTTCACTGTCCTTCCAAAATGAAGAGGCTGAGAGCACATCATTAGACAATGACCGTTCTGTTTTGGAATGTAAGAGGAATAGGAAAAGAATCTAAGAGGAGGGTTGTTCATGATACAATTTTGCGGTCAAAATGTAAGATCCTGTCTTCAAGAAACAAAGTTGAATCATATCTCCGGTCAGGTGATTGCCTCCATATGTGGGCAGAGGTTTTCATTGTGGGACTCGATCTCCACCTCAGGATCGATTGGAGGACTCCTAACATGTTGGGATCCGAATGAAGCTGAGGGATCTCAATACAACCAAGATAAATTCTCTATAAGCACAGAGTTCATACTAAAATCACACTCTGCTAGACTAAGTTGGCTTCTAACAAACGTTTATGGCCCAACGGAACCAAGATTGCGGAAAAACTTCTTTGAAGAACTTCTTTCCATCAAAACCAAATGGCAAGGCCCATGGATCTTGTTGGGAGATTTCACGAACAACACGGCAGTATCGAGAGACTTTAATGCACTCATAGATACTTTGCAACTCTCAGAACTCTGACTCAGCTCCCTACATTTTACTTGGTCCAATCATAAAGAGAATCCATTGCTTGCAAAGCTAGAGCGTTGCGTGGCAACATAAAAATGGTTGATAAACTTCCCCTCATGTGTTCTTACTTAGATGGTGAAAACTACTGGGGACAAAGGTTATCTTCAAATAAATTGTTCCGTTTCGAAAATATATAGTTATCATATCCTGAGTTCCATGAACTTGTAAATATGGATGATCCAGCAAATAACATCGTATCAAAGCTAAGATTCCTACTCCGAGAACCGGTCCCATTGGACCCGGTTCAACTTGAAGTCGGCAGTATTCGACGACTTTGCCGGATCTAATCGAAGAAAAAAAAAAAGGGGTGAGACGCAGGGCGGGGGGAAGAAGATGACTTCAAGCGAAACAGGGGAAATCCCGTCTCTGGTTAATCACGGTGGGGGGATTTGATCGACTTCGCCGCTGAGATCTGATCTTATTCAAAAAGAATCGAGCTTATCCTCTTCCGGTTCTTTTCTTTTAAAGCCCTTCTGTGATGGCCCGGCCCGATAACAAATCTCAGCCCACCAAAGCCCAAAACAAAACAAAAAAAAAAAAAGGGAAGGAAAATAGAGAAGAAGAACTTCCGAAGGGAGTCTTCTTCCTCCGTTCACCGGCTCCTAATCGGAGTCGGAAACAAGTTCCCTCCGGCCCTATTTAAGGAGGAGATCCCTCCTCTCTCCTCTAATCGAGAAATCCCGAGGCAAAACGGCGGCAATCGCCGGAAATTGCTCATGGAGATCCGTCACTGTGCCGTCCAATTTCTCATCGAAAAAGCTTCGCCGGCGACGGAGGTAAGCCTCCTTCCCTTCCTCTCTTCTCCCACTTCCTTCCCGTGCCGATGTGCATGCTCGCCGGCGACCGGAGTTGTCGGATTTTGTTGCGGAAGTAACTTTCATTTTTGACCGTTTTTCCTTTGATTACCGGCGCCGGTGGTCACCGCCGACCACCGGTTTGACTCTCTTCTTATCGGCGAGTCACCCCCCTCCTGCCGACGGCCGCCCCACGCCGGCTGCGCCACCGGCCGGCCAGCCAACGAGGGGACCTCACGGTCCCCTGTTTCGGCCCAAAGGAAACCCACGGGAGAAAAAGAAAAGAAGAAGAAGAAGGAAAAGAAAAAGAAAAAGAAAAGAAGAAAAAAAAAAGAAAAGAAAAGAAAAGAAAAGAAAAGAAAAGAAAAAGAAGAAAAAAAAAGAGAGAAAAGAAAAGGAAATAATAATAATAATAATAATAATAAAATATATATATATACACACATATATATATATAAATAAATGAATAAATAAATAAATAAATAAAATAAAATAAAATGAGAGAGAGAGTTTCACTCTCTCCTCTCTCTTCTTTCAGTCTGAACCCTGACTTTCTCTCTCTGGAATTGGACTTTCTCTCTCTACTTTCTCTCTCTAGAATTTTCTCTCTCTAGATTGTTTCTCTCTCTCTCTTGATGGATTTCTCTCTCTCTAAAGTTATTCCTCTAAGATGAGCATAGTGGAAGGCTTCATCTGATGATTTTGATCGAGTTTAGGAAAGAGTCTGATTTTAAGTGAGGTTTTGATTTGGGATTTGTTTAGATTGAATTTTGAATTAAAATTAATGTAAAAATATAATTTTGGATAATAGGCACGGAAGAATCTCCTAGAAGTTAGTCGATCTGTTCTTTCAGTGCTCCGTGAAAGGTAAGTAATGAATCATCTTCTCGAGATATTCCATATTTATTTTGAAAATAAATAATTATTTTTTTGAAATTATGTATGATTTATGAAATTTTGTTTTGAAAGAAAAGTGCTTTTGAAATATTATGGTATGTCAATTATGAACACGTTCAGTGAAAAATTATGATATATTATGATACAAAGTATTTTGATACAGATCGGATTTATGCTCTCAACCTAACTATGTTTCAGTGGGCCCCGCCAATGGGGATTATACGTTGGTACTCAGTGGACCCTGCCAGTGGGGGTTGTGCGCTGGTGTTTGTGGACCTTACCAGTGGGGGTTGTGCGTTGGTATTTGTGGATCCTGCCAGTGGGGGTTGTGCGCTAGTATTCTGTGGACTCCGTCAATGGGGGTTAAACGTTGGTCATAGTCAAGGCTATTGAGTTACGAGTGTTTTTGAATCGAATTGGATTTATGATTATATTATATGTGAATATTTGAAAATATTTGATTTGTATTAAATCAGCATGAAATATACTCTGATGTTTATTTGCAACATTATTCTTGAAAATTATATAATATCTGAATTATCTAGTTGAGATATTTGTTACTTACTGGGCTGTCTAGCTCATTACCTTTCTTTCTATTTTTCAGATTCAGATAATTAATTTCGAGCGTGAGAAGAAATATTGGGATAGAGCTTTTAGAGGTGAGATTTAGTATTGTCAACTTTATTGAACTTAGATCTATTATTTTATTTTTAGTAAAATTTTATCAAATGTAAGATATTTATTTTAATTACTTGAATTAGAGTTGAATAATAAATATTTGAATTTATTCCGCTGTGATGCATTGATATCGTGATGAGATGCCTTGCATGCTTATGGAGAGAGTTCTTCATAAGTATGTGGCGGTTGCCATGACCTTCGATTCACAATCTCGGATCGGGGGCGTGACAATTAATATGGTATCAGAGCATAAGTGGATAAATTATGACACATAGAATTAGACATAGTATGAGTGTAGGTGGGTAAACATTAGAAATATTGGGACGATAAAGTATGAGCATCATAATAAACCCATCCTAACAAATAGATAAATGAATCTAATAAGATTTTTGAATTTTGAAAGTACGAATAAGAAGAAATATTTTTGAATTTTGATTTATTGGGATGTCATCATATGATTCATAGAAGTATGTTTATCCTATCTTATGATGGGTTGGAATTAAGAGTGGTTAATATTTTGAAATAAATAAAAAAATAAGTGAATGATGATGAATGAAGTTCTTATGCAAGAATAGAGATATTGACCTTCTTCTATTCATAAGAGATAGATTTGACTTGAGTCATGAGATATTGAACATTATTTTATAGAAAATGAGATCATAATTTCAAAATTTTGAAATATTGAAAATCTTTGAGATGTTGATCTTGATAAATAAGAAAATGAATGGTTCCATTTCAGATCGAAATTAATGTATTGACTTTTTTCTTATAAAATGATTTAAGAATGAATTTATATCAAGAATTAGAATATTGAAATATTTGTGGATGAGATTCAAGTAAGAAACTATGAAGACTCAGGCAAAAAAAATTTCGAGGATGAAATTTTTTTTAGAGGGGAAGAATGTGATGGCCCGGCCCGATAACAAATCTCAGCCCACCAAAGCCCAAAACAAAACAAAAAAAAAGGGAAGGAAAACAGAGGAGAAGAACTCCCGAAGGGAGTCTTCTTCCTCCGTTCACCGGCTCCTAATCGGAGTCGGAAACAAGTTCCCTCCGGTCCTATTTAAGGAGGAGATCCCTCCTCTCTCCTCTCATCGAGAAATCTCGAGGCAAAACGACAGCAATCGCCGGAAATTCCTCACGGAGACCCGTCACTGTGCCGTCCAATTTCTCATTGGAAAAGCTTCGCCGGCGACGGAGGTAAGCCTCCTCCTCTTCCTCTCTCTCCCCCTTCCTTCCCATGCCGATGTGCATGCTCGCCGGCGACGGGAGTCGTCAGATTTTTTTGCGGAAGTAACTTTCATTTTTGACAATTTTCCCTTTGATTACCGGTGTCAGTGGTCATCGCCGACCACCGGTTTGGCTCTCTTCTTATCGGTGAGTCACCCCCCTCCTGCCGACGGTCGCCCCACGCCGGCTGCGCCACCGGCCGGCCAGCCAATGAGGGGACCTCACGGTCCCCTATTTCGGCCCAAAGGAAACCCACGGGAGAAAAAGAAAAGAAGAAGAAGAAGAAGGAAAAGAAAAAGAAAAAGAAAAGAAGAAAAAAAAGAAAAGAAAAGAAAAGAAAAGAAAAGAAAAGAAAAAGAAGAAAAAGAAGAAAAAAAAAGAGAGAAAAGAAAAGAAAAAAAATAATAATAATAATAAATAAATAAATATATATATATACATATATATATATATATATAAATAAATGAATAAATAAATAAATAAAAAAATAAAAAAAATGAGAGAGAGAGTTTAACTCTCTCCTCTCTCTTCTTTCAGTCTGAACCCTGACTTTCTCTCTCTGGAATTGGACTTTCTCTCTCTACTTTCTCTCTCTAGAATTTTCTCTCTCTATATTATTTCTCTCTCTTGATGGATTTCTCTCTCTCTAAAGTTATTCCTCTAGGATTAGCATAGTGGAAGGCTTCATCTGATGATTTTGATCGAGTTTAGAGAAGAGTCTGATTTTAAGTGAGGTTTTGATTTGGGATTTGTTTAGATTGAATTTTGAATTAAAATTAATGTAAAAATATAATTTTGGATAATAGGCACGGAAGAATCTCCTAGAAGTTAGTCGATCTATTCTTTCAGTACTCCGTGAAAGGTAAGTAATGAATCATCTTCTCGAGATATTCTATATTTATTCTGAAAATAAATAATTATTTTTTTGAAATTATGTATGATTTATGAAATTATGTTTTGAAAAAAAAGTACTTTTGAAATATTATGGTACGTCGATTATGAACACGTTCAGTAAAAAATTATGATATATTATGATACAAAGTGTTTTGATACAGATCGAATTTATGCTCTCAACCTAACTATGTTTCAGTGGGCCCCGCCAATGGAGATTATACGTTGGTACTCAGTGGACCCTGCCAGTGGGGGTTGTGCACTGGTGTTTGTGGTCCTTACCAGTGGGGGTTGTGCGTTGGTATTTGTGGATCCTGCCAGTGGGGGTTGTGCGCTGGTATTCTGTGGACTCCGTCAATGGGGGTTAAACGTTGGTCATAGTCAAGGCTATTGAGTTACGAGTGTTTTTGAATCGAATTGGATTTATGATTATATTATATGTGAATATTTAAAAATATTTGATTTATATTAAATCAGCATGAAATATACTCTGATGTTTATTTGCAACATTATTCTTGAAAATTATATAATATCTGAATTATCTAATTGAGATATTTGTTACTTACTGGGATGTCTAGCTCATTACCTTTCTTTCTATTTTTCAGATTCAGATAATTAATTTCGAGCGTGGGAAGAAATATTGGGATAGAGCTTTTAGAGGTGAGATTTAGTATTGTCAACTTCATTGAACTTAGATCTATTATTTTATTTTTAGTAAAATTTTATCAGATGTAAGATATTTATTTTAATTACTTGAATTAGAGTTGAATAATAAATATTTGAATTTATTCCGCTGTGATGCATTGATATCGTGATGAGATGCCTTGCATGCTTATGGAGAGAGTTCTTCATAAGTATGCAGCGGTTGCCATGACCTTCGATTCATAATCTCGGATCGGGGGCGTGACAATTAATATGGTATCAGAGCATAAGTGGATAAATTATGACACATAGAATTAGACATAGTATGAGTGTAGGTGGATAAACATTAGAAATATTGGGACGATAAAGTATGAGCATCATAATAAACCCATCCTAACAAATAGATAAATGAATCTAATAAGATTTTTGAATTTTGAAAGTACGAATAAGAAGAAATATTTTTGAATTTTGATTAATTGGGATGTCATCATATGATTCGTAGAAGTATGTTTATCCTATCTTATGATGGGTTGGAATTAAGAGTGGTTAATATTTTGAAATAAATAAAGAAATAAGTGAATGATGATGAATGAAGTTCTTATGCAAGAATAGAGATATTGACCTTCTTCTATTCATAAGAGATAGATTTGACTTGAGTCATGAGATATTGAACATTATTTTACAGAAAATGAGATCATAATTTCAAAATTTTGAAATATTGAAAATCTTTGAGATGTTGATCTTGATAAATAAGAAAATGAATGGTTCCATTTCAGATCGAAATTAATGTATTGACTTTTTTCTTATAAAATGATTTAAGAATGAATTTATATCAAGAATTAGAATATTGAAATATTTGTGGATGAGATTCAAGTAAGAAACTATGAAGACTCAGGCAAAAAAAATTTCGAGGATGAAATTTTTTTTAGAGGGGAAGAATGTGATGGCCCGGCCCGATAACAAATCTCAGCCCACCAAAGCCCAAAATAAAACAAAAAAAAAGGGAAGGAAAACAGAGGAGAGGAACTCCCGAAGGGAGTCTTCTTCCTCCATTCACCGGCTCCTAATCAGAGTCGGAAACAAGTTCCCTCCGGTCCTATTTAAGGAGGAGATCCCTCCTCTCTCCTCTCATCGAGAAATCTCGAGGCAAAACGGCAGCAATCGCCGAAAATTCCTCACGGAGACCCGTCACTGTGCCGTCCAATTTTTCGTCAGAAAAGCTTCGCCGGCGACAGAGGTAAGCCTCCTCCTCTTCCTCTCTCTCCCCCTTCCTTCCCATGCCGATGTGCATGCTCGCCGGCGACGGGAGTCGTCGGATTTTTTTGCGGAAGTAACTTTCATTTTTGACAATTTTCCCTTTGATTACCGGTGTCGGTGGTCACCGCCGACCACCGGTTTGGCTCTCTTCTTATCGGTGAGTCACCCCCCTCCTGCCGACGGTCGCCCCACGCCGGCTGCGCCACCGGCCGGCCAGCCAATGAGGGGACCTCACGGTCCCCTATTTCGGCCCAAAGGAAACCCACGGGAGAAAAAGAAAAGAAGAAGAAGAAGAAGGAAAAGAAAAAGAAAAAGAAAAGAAGAAAAAAAAGAAAAGAAAACAAAAGAAAAGAAAAGAAAAGAAAAAGAAGAAAAAGAAGAAAAAAAAGAGAGAAAAGAAAAGAAAATAATAATAATAATAATAAATATATATATATATATACATATATATATATATATAAATAAATGAATAAATAAATAAATAAAAAAATAAAAAAAATGAGAGAGAGAGTTTCACTCTCTCCTCTCTCTTCTTTCAGTCTGAACCCTGACTTTCTCTCTCTGGAACTGAACTTTCTCTCTCTACTTTCTCTTTCTAGAATTTTCTCTCTCTTGATGGATTTCTCTCTCTCTAAAGTTATTCCTCTAGGATTAGCATAGTGGAAGGCTTCATCTGATGATTTTGATCGAGTTTAGGGAAGAGTCTGATTTTAAGTGAGGTTTTGATTTGAGATTTGTTTAGATTGAATTTTGAATTAAAATTAATGTAAAAATATAATTTTGGATAATAGACACGGAAGAATCTCCTAGAAGTTAGTCGATCTATTCTTTCAGTACTCCGTGAAAGGTAAGTAATGAATCATCTTCTCGAGATATTCTATATTTATTCTGAAAATAAATAATTATTTTTTTGAAATTATGTATGATTTATGAAATTATGTTTTGAAAGAAAAGTGCTTTTGAAATATTATGGTACGTCGATTATGAACACGTTCAGTGAAAAATTATGATATATTATGATACAAAGTGTTTTGATACAGATCGAATTTATGCTCTCAACCTAACTATGTTTCAGTGAGCCCCACCAATGGAGATTATACGTTGGTACTCAGTAGACCTTGCCAGTGGGGGTTGTGTGCTGGTGTTTGTGGACCCTACCAGTGGGGGTTGTGCGCTGGTATTTGTGGACCCTACCGGTGGGGGTTGTGCGCTGGTATTCTGTGGACCCCGTCAGTGGGGGTTAAACGTTGGTCATAGTCAAGGCTATTGAGTTACGAGTGTTTTTGAATCGAATCGGATTTATGATTATATTATATGTGAATATTTGAAAATATTTGATTTATATTAAATCAGCATGAAATATACTCTTATATTTATTTGCAACATTATTCTTGAAAATTATATAATATCTGAATTATCTAGTTGAGATATTTGTTACTTACTGGGCTGTCTAGCTCATTACCTTTCTTTCTATTTTTCAGATTCAGATAATTAATTTCGAGCGTGAGAAGAAATATTGGGACAGAGCTTTTAGAGGCGAGATTTAGCATTGTCAACTTCATTGAACTTAGATCTATTGTTTTATTTTTAGTAAAATTTTATCAGATGTAAGATATTTATTTTAATTACTTGAATTAGAGTTGAATAATAAATATTTGAATTTATTCCGCTGTGATGCATTGATATCGTGATGAGATGCCTTGCATGCTTATGGAGAGAGTTCTTCATAAATATGCGGTGGTTGCCATGACCCTCGATTCACAATCTCGGGTCGGGGGCGTGACACCTTCCCTAGTCGATTCCACCACCAAATCCTCCTCCTTCTCTTTGCTCATCTCCGGCGGCCGTCACGCCGCCTTGCTAAAACCTTGCCACCCCCCTAAAACCCTTTTTCTTCTTCCGAAAACCCAACATCCTGCTGTTCCAAGGGTCCTTGAGTAGGGTATCGCTGAAACTCGATCTACCGGCTGCTGTCATCGCCACCGCCACCAACTCCGACAAGCTTCATTCCTCTTCTTCCTTTCCGACCGTAGATGCCGCTACCATGGCTTGAAGGGCAGTGCCCTTCTCTTCCCTTATTCTTCTGTCATTCTGTCACCACCGATCGGACTGTCGCCCTTGGACGTCGCAGTACCATCATTGCCAACCTCTCTAGCCGATTCAACCGAACCCTCCACCTTCGGTTGCCCCTTAGGAACCCCCAACTAGCCATGGGTTCGATCGGGAAAGAAGATAAGAGAGAGAGAGAGAGACTTAATTTTTGATGAACCTAGCCTAGTAACTTGTCCGATCCTTCTATTTTGAATCTAATTCATTGATTAGATCCAATTTAATTGTATCTAAATCAATCCAGATCATATAAATTTGACTTGGCAATTGATCCAAATATCGATCTAAACCTGGGCAGACTGAGAGTTTCTTCCTATTCATCTTAATTTTTTTTTGAATTAAGGACTAATTAAACTTGCAATCTCTTTGTACTAAAGCCTTCTTTACTGGAAGAACACCAGATCTAGAGATCGGCTAGGAGATCAATAAATTTTGGAATCGACTGATTATAATTTTTTTATATTCTCTAAAATTTTTACAATATATTTCAAATTGATTTTATAAAATATTATATATAAATATTTAAAAATTTGAAAAATTATTTATATTATGCATGCTCTCATGAAAATAATTGCTTAAATTATGGATCAAGCATAAGGTGACTAATATGATTATTGCAAACTATAATTTGAAATAAATTAATTTTTCTATTTTAAATCTATTCTGTGGTACTTGGAAAGGGGATTAATTAATATTGCATCATTTTTTGAAATGAAAATTATGCATATTCACCCCTGCATGAGTTTTTGAATAAAAAGTATTTTGTTGCTTTTTGAAAATAAGATTGGAAGTTTGAATTACTATTGCTATAAAAAATAGTATGATCATAATATAAAACCAATTATTATAGAAATAATCAGAAAAATTCTCTAGTTAGACTATGATCTAAATCTAATCAACAAAATTGATCGTTGGCTACATTGTCACAAGCTTATCTGCAGGTTTGTCACAGGAGATGCTGGCGTGGACGTGGTACGGTGCTGTGAAGGTTTTGGCATGGCTAAAATTTGCAATGCTACTCGATCATTTAAAATCCTCTGAGTGAGATTTGGGGAGATGCCTTGCTGGGGTAGTGAGAGAGCCATGGTTCGCTAAGGTCCGGCATAGCCATGGTATGATATCGGAGGGGGGCTCGGGATGTATGATATTGGAATGGTGGTGGTCTGCCAAGATATATGTGGATACTCAAGGATTTCTCTTTGTTTGAGGAGGGGCACAGAGCTTTGGCCGCATACCAGACTCCCCCAGATCCATAGGAGATGGATCCATCGTGGTACAGTTGTGTGGGCAATGGTGGTGCCATGCCCGAATGATCTCATGTGGAGGTATTCGGGGCAATGCTGGTTGGACGAGTTGGCCACATTATGTGGGGAAGAAATATTTTTGAGGTTTTATCCTTGAAGAGTTTGTCCAAACTACTCTATACTTCTTGATCTCTGTAGTGGAGCGAAGAGGCGATAGAGAACCAGTCAGGCAAGGGTGTGCCTACATAAATAGGCAAGTCTCGCAAGCATCGCAAGGTGATGTTTTGTGGGGATCTACGAGAACCGATCGATCGTGGAGAACAGGTAAGGCTTATGATATATTGGTCGGAATATGTGCCTTGGAGCTGGATGAAGATCAAAGATGGCCAAGAGGGTCATGCCGAGGAGAGGACAGCTTAATGTATTTATCAATCAATCGAAGATATTTACTTGATGAAGCAGACTTGGATGCTGATATCGTAGCAGTGCTTAATGTGCGAGTAGGCTATGGACATAAGATGCTGGGTGGTATGGTCATGCATCCCCAGGATCGTGGTAATGCACAATGATAGACGAGCAGGCCATGAATATTGTCGAGCGATATGGCCATGGATGAAAAGACATATCAAGGATGCAAGATCGAGATTGTGGCACATGAGTTTATGGGGGAAGCTTGGATAGTAGAACCCAAGAAGGACTCGGATGTGTATGATCAACTATAGCTTCAAGGAACTACAGGGTGTGTTAGCTTGGTGGCTTAGTTGGATGGCACTAGAGATGGGTTTGCCCGAGCCTCATGTATAGTTGTGGCGTTGCATGGTCATGCTGTGTGGATTTGGTACGTGTAGTACTGAAGGACAGCTTGAAGGATTATGGATCAGTGGTACAGTGGTTATGTCATGGCATGATGTTATGTCAAGGATCAAGACATCCGGGATAAGCAGTATTTGTCTTGAGGGGCAGAGCCTTAGAGTTGACACAGAGATGTTGAGCTGCGGAGCACTCTTGGGAAGTCTATGTTATGGCATGGAGGTGCACATAAGCATTGCAGTTGATCCGAGAGGTCGGATTGCTTACGGACACTTGAGGGTGTCATCTGTGTTTAGTACAACTGTGTTGCTAGGCAGGGGCATAGAGGTGCATGCTTGGCTTTATAGCTGCACTGCTGCATGCTTATTGATATGTTCAAGGAAAGGACTCGAGAGGGCTGGCCTTGGTGTGTGGCATGCCGAGGTGCCGCACAGGTGTTTAGGTAAGAAAACACTCACCCCGTGACAGTTGGTATCAGAGCTAGGTGGGCTAAGTCGATGGTCGACATTGTGCTTGCTGTTTGCTTCTGGTATGTGTGGTATCAAATTGCATGCTTCTGGTTGCAGATACGGGGGTATCCAAAGCAATGAGAATTTAAAGTTTAGGTTCAGAGGAGCTGAATGTCTGAGTCTGTTGTGGGTGTCAATGATTTAGAGTGGGGGATTATGTTGTAGGGCAATGTGCTCAATGTTGAAAGATAAAGGTTGCTTATCAATGGCACTAGTGGATGGAAGCCTGTGAATGTGAAAGTCTACTAGTTCATGGCTGAGGAAAGGAATTCAGGGTGAGGAGTGCTGGTGAATACTAAAGCACTTGGGCTGCATGTAAAGTTGCAAGGCAAAACATCTCGAAAGACTAGAATCTCCAAAGAGACAGAGCTAGGCAAGTAGACTGAGTGCAGGGAAAGATGTAGCACCCAAATTTTAAAAGTGCAAGCTGAGGTGAATAGTTGGAGAGTCGAGGGACTCAGTTACACTAAGGCATGGGAACATTGGAAAGAGCCATCTCTTATGTGGATGATTGTGGAGCTGAAGCACTCGAATGGCATAAGATATCAAGCAAACTTAATGGAACTGCTCTCAGGGTGAAGGCATTGGTAAGCCGAGGTACTAGAGGCAGATATCTGGCCGAAGGTGTCTTCTCCCTATACAGGCATGTGATGTCAGGGTGTAGGAGATAAAGCATGAGGGTTGTTTAATGTTGGCTATGTTGGCTAGGTTGGCCATGAGGTGGTCATGTTATGATGCATTATAAGGCCCTGATGTCGATGCAAGTGGGTGTTGAGTCACTGGAGTCATAGAAGTGAGGCAGGCCAGTGGGGTAGCCTTGTGTTGGCATTACAGACTCGAAGTCAAGACACAGAAGCAGTCGAGTTGGGGATCATAGGTGTTGGGTATAAAATGCCCACAACCGAAGTCCTCAATGGAATCGACTACACGACAACTTCGCCCGGGCTCCTACGGGAGCTGGGCTCCGTCACCAAGAACTCCAACAACATCAGCCGCAAGCAGACTCCGCCCGGACTCCTACGGGAGCCGAGCTCCACCACCGACATCGACTACAGGACAGCTCCACCCAGACTCCTACGGGAGTCGGGCTCCGTCCTCAGTGTCAACTGCTGGTAAGCCCCGTCCGGACTCCTACGGGAGCCGGACTTCGCCTTTAACCTTGACTGCAGGAAAACTTCGCTCGGACTCCTATGGGAGCCGAGCTTCGTCCTCGACTCCAAAGGCTGCAAAGCAGACTCTGCCCGGACTCCTATGGGAGCCGGGCTCCACCGCCGACATCGACTACAGGACAGCTCCGCCCGGACTCCTATGGGAGCCGGGCTTCGTCCTCAGCATCAACCACTGGTAGGCCTCGTCCGGACTCCTACGGGAGCCGGACCTCCCCTCTGACTTTAATTGCAGGGAGACTTCGCCTGGACTCTTATGGGAGCCGGGCTTCATCCTCGAAGCCAACAACTTCAGCCGCAAGCAGACTCCACCCGGACTCCTGCGGGAGCCGAGCTCCACCGCCGACATCGACTACAGGACAGCTCCACCCGGACTCCTACGGGAGCCGGGCTCCGTCCTCAGCGTCAACTGCTGGTAAGCCCCGTCCGGACTCCTACGGGAGTCGGACTTCGCCTTTAACCTTGACTGCAGGAAAACTTCGCCCGGACTCCTACGGGAGCCGGGCGGACTCCTACGGGAGCCGGACTCCGCCGATAACTTCAGCAGCGAGCAGACTCCGCCCGGACTCCCACGGGAGTCGGGCTCCGTTCTCAACGTTAACTACTGGTAAGCCTTGACCGAACTCCGACGGGAGCCGGACTTCGCCTTTAACCTTGATTGCAGGAAGACTTCGCCCGAACTCCTACGAGAGCCGGGCCCCATCCTCGATTCCAACGGCTGCAGACAGTCTTCGTCCGGATCTCTACGGTGGCCGATCTCTGACCACTGCCGAACTTCAGCCGACAGATCAGCACTCCCAGGCCACAATCGCGGCCACGATTCTGCTACATTTCCTGCGGCGGATTCCGTGCAGCTCCACCACTCCCTGACAGGCCGCAGTAACGATCGCAGCACTGCTCCACTCCCTATGATGGATCCCGTGCGGCTCCATTACTACCTGACCAGCCACGATAAACAGCCACGATCCTGCTCCACCTTCTGCAACGGATACTGCGCGATTCTCCCATCCACTGGCAAGTCACGACGACAAACGCCGCCCCACTTCATGCGGCAGACTCCACGTGGCACGCCCCAGTGATAGCCACGGGTCCGTTCCACTACGCTTCGCAGCAAACTCCGCCTGACCCCGGGCAGTCCACTGCCAGATGGTTACAAACATCGCCATCAATTCGTTGCTTCCTCCACCTATAAAAGGGGGACCCAGATATGTTATTCGATAAGCTCATTTCTTATCTCAAAACTCTACTAAATTCTCCGTTCGAGTACTCCATTCTTGTTGAGGCAGAGAACTGACTTGAGCATCGGAGGGTCTTGCCGGAGCAACTCCACCTCCGGTTTAGACTTCCTTTGCAGGTCCCGGCGGCGACCGCGGCTTCCCCAACTCCAACTTCTCTGACGCAAGCAGATTTTTGCACCAACAGGATTGGCGCTAGAGGAAGGGGGTGAACCCTCGCAGTACCCTTGTTCTTAAAGGAGTGTTCAACGGAGCCACCACCGATCGTCTCTCCGACACCCACTCCTAATTTTCCCCCGCGAGATCCACGCTCGATGCCTCCATGCAAGGCGTCCACACGACGGTCCACGGCCTCCGCGGCCAGATCTCAGGCTCCGGCCTCCCCTCCTGTTTCCCAGCCTCCTCCTCCTCCTCCGGCGGCGGCGGTCGGCGAGGAGCAATTTGACTTGCTGGCGCAGCAGGTCAGAGGCCTCATTGAAGCTGTGCAAGCAATGCAGTAGCAGCAACCGCAGGCATCGGCGCACCCGGAAAGGGCATCTCCGGAATGTCAGAACCCGGTGGCGGGGCGGGCCACCTGGGCCAGCCGCCCCGTCCTTCCCAGGAAAACAAATCTGAGAGTAGAGAGCCCTCAATCGGACCACGACTCCACCCCTGGAAGATCCCTGCCCCCGCTCTGCCAGAGGACCCTCGAGACTCGAAGTCGAGAGGATTTCCTGGATCGGAGGCTCTAGGAGATGAACCGACGGATTGAAGAACTCCGCCACGCACCCCCCGCTCATGGTGAGGATATTTGTACGGACCCTCCCTTCTCTCAAATGATCATGCAGGAACCGATCCTGCCAAACTTCAAGCTTCCCCAGTTCGAAAGCTACGACGGGACTTCGGACCCGGTTGATCATCTGGAGGCCTTCCGGATGATGATGCTGCTTCACGGTGCTCCTGACGCCATCTTATGCCGGGCTTTCCTGTCTACTTTGAAGGGAGCAGCGAGGAACTGGTACTCGGCTTTGAAGCCGGGTACCATCTTTTCCTTCGATCAAATGAGCCACCAATTTGTGGCCCATTTTGTTAGCAGTCGGTGCCCCCGGAAGGGTTCGGAGTCCCTCATCAACATCAAGCAGAGGGAAGGGGAGTCCATACGGGCCTACGTCAATCGCTTTAACATCGCGGTGTTGGAGGTCCGAAACTTGGACCAATCAGTTGCCATGGCCGCCCTGAAAGGTGGCCTTCAGAAGAATGATCTTTTGTTCTCTCTGGAGAAGAAATACCCCAAGGATTTTGCCGATTTACTGGCTCGGGCTGAAGGATACGCCCGAGCGGAAGAAGCCTTCAAAATGAAGGACGAAGAGACAGCAAGAGAGCGGCAAGTGGGAGATTCGAGTAAGCCCGCAGTTGAGAAAAGGCCAAAGGAAGCCCGACCGCGTTCCCGATCCCCTCCTGGACATAAGCGCGCCCATACTCCACCCCGGGCACGCAGGCAGAGAAGCTCGGACCGTGGGGTTCGGCGGAGCTCCCCACCAGGGAGATTTCACAACTACGCCTCCCTCAACGCCTCGAAGGCCCAGGTATTAATGGAGGTCAGGGAGCAGCTCCCTAGGCCGGAGAGGATGCACACACACCCCGGGAAGCGCAACCCAAACAAGTTCTGCCTCTACCACCGCGACCACGGCCACAACACAGAGGAATGCATCCAGCTCCAGGATGAGATCGAGGAGCTCATTCGGCGAGGTCGACTCGACAGATTCATCCGCTGCAGGCCTGAGGGTAGAGGAGACCGGTCAAGAGCCCTCCCACAGCCTGAACTGCAGAGAAGGGAGGAGCAACCCGGGGACCGGCCTCCCATCGGGACCATCAACTCCATCACCGGAGGGCCTCAAGGAGGAGCGGGAAAACTGTAAATGTATCACTTACGATTTCACCTTGAATCTACTTTCCTTTCTACCTAACGTGCCCTTCCCACCTGGCGTGGATTTATTATGACTGGATATGATCCCTCCAAAAATAAAGCCATGTCAGGAACAGGAGGAGAACCTCGTTCTGACATGAGCAAAGTCAAAGGCCCGGTTCTTTTAGACCGGATGGGGGGAGAGGCCTCACAATGCCCTAATGTGCCCCCACAGCCATGTCAGGAACAGGAGGAGAACCTCGTCCTGACATGAGCAAAGTCAAAGGCCCGGTTCTTTTAGACCGGATGGGGGGAGAGGCCTTATAACACCCTAATGTGCCCCCACAGCCATGTCAGGAACAGGAGGAGAACCTCGTCCTGACATGAGCAAAGTCAAAGGCCCGGTTCTTTTAGACCGGATGGGGGGAGAGGCCTTACAACGCCCTAATGTGCCCCTACAGCCATGTCAGGAACAGGAGGAGAACCTCGTCCTAACATGAGCAAAGTCGAAGGCCTGGTTCTTTTAGATCGGATGGGGGGAGAGGCCTTACAGTGCCCTAACGCGCCCCCACAGCCAGGCTGGTAACGAGGGGAGAACCTCACACCGGCTCAAGCAAAATGGAAGGCCCGGACTCCTACGGGAGCCGGGTTCCGTTCACGATGCAAAGGAAGACTTCACTCGGACTCCTACGGGAGCCGGGTTCCGCCCGCAAGGAAGACTTCACCCGGACTCCTACGGGAGCCGGGTTTCGCCCGCGAGGAAGACTTCACCCAGACTCCTACGGGAGCCGGGTTCCGCCTGCAAGGAAGACTTCACCCGGACTCCTACGGAGCCGGGTTCCACCCGCGAGAAAGACTTCACCCGGACTCCTACGGGAGCCGGGTTCCGCCCGCGAGGAAGACTTCACCCGGACTCCTACGGGAGTCGGGTTCCGCCCCCAAGGAAGACTTCATCCAGACTCCTACGGGAGCCGGGTTCCGCCCGCGAGAAAGACTTCACCCAGACTCCTACGGGAGCCGGGTTCCGCCCGCAAGGAAGACTTCACCCGGACTCCTACGGGAGCCGTGTTCCGCCCGCGAGAAAGACTTCACCCGGACTCCTACGGGAGCCGGGTTCCGCCCGTAAGGAGGACTTCACCCAGACTCCTATGGGAGCCGGGTTCCGCCTGCAAGGAAGACTTCACCCGGAGTCCTACGGGAGTCGGGTTTCGCCTATAAGGAAGACTTCAGCCGGACTCCTACGAGAGTCGGGCTCCATCCACGACTTCTGCAGCAAGGGTTAATGGTGGCGAAACCTGGCCGGCTAACAAGATCAGATGAAAGGAAAAAGCCTCCTCCCAACGATGTCAACATCAGGCAAGACAGATGGCAAGAAAGGTTCGACAGACAGCGATATTAGTGCAGCGCGCAGACGAGGTAACACAAAATGCTATTTTTATTTCATTTTCGATATACACACTACAAAGCCAGGAAGGCCAAGGAAAGGAGGGCAAAACGACAAAAAGAAAGTAACTACATGATAAGACAGAAAGGCAAAAAGAGCCCTAAGGAGGCCTTGCTCCCTCCGACCTAGAGTTATCTATTCCGTCCCTCAACCAGGACTGCCTCAGATTCTCTATTTCTCCTTCTAGCTCTTCCCTCTTCCGCAGCGCGTCCTGGAGCGCCTGACGAAGTTGCTGGCTCTCAGCCTCCGCTTCCCGATGCCTCTTCCTCAAAACTTCGGACTCCGCCTCCGCATTTGCGACGGCCTGCCGCTCAAGCGCCAGTTGGATCTTCACTTATTGCAGCTCGGCTGTCTTCTCCCCGAGGGAGACAGAAATCCCTTCAACAGTGCCTCTCAGGGCTTGGAGCTCTTCAGAATCTTGGGCGGAAGTAAGCTGCACCCTGTTAGTCAGCTGCCTCTGGAGACGAACGACTTCATCGGCCACCATCCAGAATCTCCCTTTATACTCTTCCACCTGCCGGCGCCAACTGGCCCGCTGCACATCGTGGCTCATCTCAGCGTCTTGGAGCTGCTTCTGAAGGTCGGAGACCTTCTGCGACCACTTCTGTTCATCATCGACCCAGGCCAAGAGCTGGGATGAATTTCCTTCCAGCTGGCCGATCTTCCTCTTCGCAGTTGACAGTTCCACCTTAAGGGCGCTGATCCTGGCTTCTTGAGCCCAAATACGGTCGTTGGTGCTCTTCTTGCACTCCTTGAGTTCCTTTGCGAAGTTTGCCTTCCTCCAGCTGTAATCCATGATCGCCTTCACATGGAGACTCCGAAAGTGGGCGGCCTCAGCGGTGGCTTCAGAATGGCCTTCTCTCGATTTGTGGAGTTCGCCTTCCGTCTTCTTCAACTTCTTCGTCAGGTGAAGGACCTCCGTTTTCAACCGCTGGATTGTCGATTTCAGCGGGACCCCCAGGGGCAAGGGGAGTGCTTCTGTAGGGCACTGCCATCGGAAGGCAAAAGCATCAGGGAACGACTCATTGCAAGGAGAAAAGCAGAAAGAAGGAGGAGGGGGAAGGAGAAGCCACCCACAACAAGAAATTCGACTTTATTGATTGAATAATTGTGAAGACAAACAGAAAGGAAATATTGCGACAAAATAAGGGCACAAGATCAGAGGTCTCAGACCTCAGGGGCGGGAGGTGGAGAACCCGACGTAGGGGGTGCGACCGTAGTGGCGGCAGATGAGGGGCCGGCCTCGTCTTCGGACTCCTTAAGGAAGCCGAGGTCGAGCTCGGAGAATTTACTGGCCACCTTCTCTTGGCAGAGCTCGAACCCCTTGGTGAACGCCTCCTGGCCGAACTGGACATTCAGGTCCCTCATCTCCGTGGAGGCCTTGAATTCCTCCACCGCAAGGGCCCTGGCCTCCGAGACCAGGACCGGAGTTTGCTCGACCAAATGGGCGACCTCGGCCTCCGCCTTCCTCGCCGACTCCTCCAAGATCTGCCTCTCCTCCTCCCGGGCTTGCTTCTCTCTTTCCAGGGCCTCCTGGAGGGTGGCTACTTCAGCCGACTTCGCTTGGAGGCGGGCAACCTCGGCTTGGCAGCGTTCCTCCGCCTGGAGGATGTCCCTCCTCATGCGGCTCACCGCCTCGATGTAAGCGAAGAGCTGGTGCCCAATTTGCAAGGATGGATAGAGAATTACGACAGAGGCCGAGTGATCGTGTAAATAAAGATCTGTTTACCTCGAGGAAGGACTCCAAAGAGTCCCAAGCCCGCTGCTCAGGATCGGCGCGGTCGATCCTCCCCACGACGTCAGACAGGATGCAGCCATCGATCAACCGCCTGATCAAGTTCCTATCGTTGAAGGGATTCTCTGATCCCTCCTCGGAGCAGACGGACTCGTCTACAGCAGCTCGGTGGCTACTCGCCCTGCGAGCCACCGATTTCCTCCTCCCCGCGGCGGGCGCCTCCGTGGAGCGAACCCCCGGAGCGGGGGCCCCAGTCGGTGGGCTCCTCGAGGAGGCTCGGGGAGCCACTGGCTCGGCATCTGAGGGAATGTCGATGGTCGGGACCGCCTGGACGGGCGCAGCCAAGCTCGTCTCCTCTGCCCTGGCCCTCTTCGCCGATCTGGAGGCCGCCGTGCCCTTTCACTTCTGAGCTCTCATGCCCCTGGCGAGCATCCGTGTCGCTTCGGCGTCCATTCCTAAAAAAAAAAAAAAAAAAAGAGAGAAAGAAAGAAAAAGAAGAGAGGGGAAAGGAAAAAGAGGTAAAGAGAAGAAGAGGAGAAAGGCAAGAAAAGAAAAGATAAGATGAATACTCGCTGGATCCTGGGGGCTCAGGCCGATGTTGAAAAGAAGCTGCTCCCTCAGAAGATTAGGAAGGGAAGGAGCGGGATAAGTTAGAAGCTTCTGGGCGGCCTGGAGGTCGTCCTCCCCCAGGCTGGAAGCCCGACGGACAGAATCCCTCAGAGAGCCCCAAGGGGGCAGGCCCAGTTCCAGGGTCGGGCAGTGGACGAAGAGGTATTTCCCCTTCCAATTGTGAATCGAAGAAGGGGTGCCTTTCAGCAACCCCTTCTTACCGAACTGGGGGGAGAAGTACCACCAGTCCTTCGCCGAAGGATGGCGTTTGAAGGTATAAAAATGCCTAAACAAGGAGAGAGACGGCTGAACCTCGACTACGTGGCAGAGGGAGAGAAATCCTATCAAAAACCTAAAGGAATTCGGGGCCACGGAAGCGAGGGAGATGTCCAAGAAGCGGAAGAGGGCAGCGACAAAGGAAGGAAGCGGAAGCCGGAGTCCGGCATGGAACGCTTCCTGATACAAACAAAAGCGATCGGGAGGGGGAGTGCTAGCCCGGTCAGAGGGGCCAGGAAGCTCCAGGTCGTACTCTGGAGGAACCCCATACTGAACCCGTATCAGAAGGAGTTCCTCCGAAGTTGAGGAACATGGAATAATGCCCGGTGCGAAAATCGGGCGAAGCCCAGCCCCAGACGCGGGTTCGTCCACAGAGATAGGGACCTGGGGGTTTGAAGCAGAAGAACTCTCGAAACTGCTGGGAGCAGAAGAGCCAGAGGATATTTTGAGTAGTTTTGAAGGGGGGATCTAAAGGACCCTAAAAAGACAGACCGAAAGGGGAACGAGAGGCCAAAGACTAACTCGGAGGGATGCACAAAAGTAATGACGAGAAAAGAAGCCCCTAGGCAGTGAGAGGAAGGTTGGCACTAACCTATATTACTCTGAGGGACCTGAGGGACGAAAAATGGGAGGTGCCTACGGCTCGAGAAGACGCTCACTGAAGCAGGGCTCTCGAAGAGAAGACAGACACTAGCGAGAACTTAGGAATGGAGTAGGACGCCTAAAGGTGGGAGGACGGGTTTAAATAGACCCTGGGATCCGACGCCATAATGATCGCGAATCCCCCAGGCCAGTCCGCATCCGACACGTGTCGCACTCCCCCTGACAGACGGCTAAAAGCAGCTGACGGTTGGCAGGATCATAATTGTGCCGTACCTAGGCCAATGTACCTATGAGAATTTCGAAGCGTCCCCTCGTACCACTCCAATTCGAAAAGACTCCGGCACGCGCATATTTAATGCCAAAATATCTGGAGGCGGCAGTACGCAGGATTCGAAGGGACGATTTTGGCTGTGCCCATCTCTCTCTCTCTGTACTTTCTTCATTTGAAATTCAAACTCGAAAGTAGGGAGACTGGTGTTGCGTATAAAATGCCCACAGCCGAAGTCCTCAGTGGAATCGACTACACGACAACTTCGCCCGGGCTCCTACGGGAGCCGGGCTCCGTCACCAAGAACTCCAACAACTTCAGCCGCAAGCAGACTCCGCCTGGACTCCTACGGGAGCCGAGCTCCGCCGCCGACATCGACTACAGGACAGCTCCACCCGGACTCCTACGGGAGCCGGGCTCCGTCCTCAGCGTCAACTGCTGGTAAGCCCCGTCCAGACTCCTACGGGAGCCGGACTTCGCCTTTAACCTTGACTGCAGGAAAACTTCGCCCGGACTCCTACGGGAGCAGAGTTTCATCCTCGACTCCAAAGGCTGCAAAGCAGACTCCGCCTGGACTCCTACGGGAGCCGGACTCCACCGCCGACATCGACTATAGGACAGCTCCGCCTGGACTCCTACGGGAGTCGGGCTCTGTCCTCAGCATCAACCGCTGGTAGGCCTCGTCCGGACTCCTACGGGAGCCGGACCTCCCCTCTGACTTTAATTGCAGGGAGACTTCGCTCGGACTCTTATGGGAGCTGGGCTTCATCCTCGAAGCCAACAACTTCAGCCGCAAGCAGACTCCGCCCGGACTCCTGCGGGAGCCGAGCTCCGCCGCCGACATCGACTACAGGATAGCTCCACCCGGACTCCTACGGGAGCCGGGCTCCGTCCTCAGCGTCAACTGCTGGTAAGCCCCGTCCGGACTCCTACGGGAGCCGGACTTCGCCTTTAACCTTGACTGCAGGAAAACTTCGCCCGGACTCCTACGAGAGCCGGGCGGACTCCTACGGGAGCCGGACTCCGCCGATAACTTCAGCAGCGAGCAGACTCCGCCCGGACTCCCACGGGAGCTGGGCTCCGTTCTCAACGTTAACTGCTGGTAAGCCTTGACCGAACTCCGACGGGAGCTGGACTTCGCCTTTAACCTTGATTGCAGGAAGACTTCGCCCGAACTCCTGCGAGAGCTGGACCCCATCCTCGATTCCAACGGCTGCAGACAGTCTTCGTCCGGATCTCTACGGTGGTCGGACTCTGACCACTGCCAAACTTCAGCCGACAGATCAGCACTCCCAGGCCACAATCGCGGCCATGATTCTGCTACATTTCCTGCGGTGGATTCCGCGTAGCTCCACCACTCCCTGACAGGCCGCAGTAACGATCGCAGCACTGCTCCACTCCCTATGACGGATCCCGCGCGGCTCCATTACTACCTGACCAGCCACGATAAACGGCCACGATCCTACTCCACCTCCTGCAACGGATACTGCGCGATTCTCCCATCCACTGGCAAGTCACGATGACAAACACCGCCCCACTTCATGCGGCAGACTCCACGTGGCACGCCCCAGCGATAGCCACGGGTCCGTTCCACTACGCTTCGCAGCAAACTCCGCCTGACCCCGGGCAGTCCACTGCCAGACGGTTACAAACGTCGCCATCAATCCGTTGCTTCCTCCGCCTATAAAAGGGGGACCCAGATACGTTATTCGATAAGCTCATTTCTTATCTCAAAACTCTGCTAAATTCTTCATTCGAGCACTCCATTCTTGTTGAGGCAGAGAACTGACTTGAGCGTCGGAGGGTCTTGCCGTAGCAACCCCACCTCCGGTTTAGACTTTCTTTGCAGGTCCCGACGGCGACCGCGGCTTCCCCAACTCCAGCTTCTCCGGTGCAAGCAGATTTTTGCACCAACAATAGGAAACAGCATGAACAAATGGTTCTGTAGAGATAGATAATTGGAGTTCGAAGTGAAGACTGCAATGTCTAGGCACTCAAGCAAAAGTGCTAAGTGTCCTTGATTGAATATCAGGGTCCCGCTTGGTAGCATTTGTGGATTTGCGTTGGTATGGGATGATGTAGAGTTATGGAGGCAACTTGTGAGTACATGGCATCGATGCAGTATGGTAGGGTCCGAAGTCTTGGTGTTGAATTGAAAAGGTTGGAATTATCACAAGACTGCAAGGTGGGTATGTTGCAAGACCAGGCATTTGGAGGAGAGTTGCCAGAGGGGACTGATGTGATGGGCCACTCTAAGACTTACATGAGTAGGAGTTAAGCCTTGGACACAGTCCAAGGAGTACCATTTGGTGTTACTGGCAATGGATTTTGCTATGGTGGAGGCAATGGCAGCTCTTAGATTGAGAAAATCAAGAGTAAAGCCTCGGAAGAGTTTAAGGAGTGCCATAAAGTTTTCAGTTAAGTTGATAGTCAGAGGACCGCAGTAAGCTTACATAATGTAGTGGCCACTCTCAAATTGGGGCAATCAAGAATTAAGCCTTGGAAGAGTCCGAGGAATGCCATGTAATTGAAGGTTAGAAGACCATTGGAGGACAAAACAGAGGTTGGTGTTGGATTTTGTAGCAGTTTGATTTTGTGGAAGAGTCAGTGTGATGTGGATGATGGATTCTTAGTGGTGGAGAAAAGATCAAGGACATCAAAGACCATGGGTCTTTGACTTGAGGAATCATATTTACAGTGACTGCAATGAAAGTTGGTCATGGTGACTAATGTTCAAGTAGTGGCTTGGATGTCGACGAGGGCATCGACAGCTTGTGTGGGGGAGAATTATCATGGACTTATCCATAGGCTTGTCGTAGGGAGTGCCTGTGTGGGCGTGGCATGATGCTGTAAAGATTTTGGCATGGCCAAAATTTGCAATGCTACTCGATCATTTGGAACCCCCTGGGTAAGATTTTGGGGAATGCCTTGCTGGGGTAGTGAGGGAGCAATGGTTCACCAAGGTCCGGCATAGCCGTGGCATGATATTGGGGGGTGGGGCTCGAGATGTGTGATATTGGAATGGGGTGATCTGCTAAGATATATGTGGATACTCAAGGATTCCTCTTGGTTTGAAGAGAGGTGCAGAGCTTTGGCCATGTACCCGACTCCCCCAGATCCGGAGGAGATGGGTCCACCGTGGTACAGTTGTTGGGAATAGTGTCCCAAAGCCAATCGTCAGCCTGTTGACGGTTGTGCTCATTTTTATATTTGTACATGAATTATGAATTAATAAAAATTATTTTGATATTTTTCATCATAAAATGTTTCATCTTCTAATGAACTCCTATGTTGTGGTGAAGTCCTTAGGACTATTTAGACTCGACAAAGAAGGATTTATCGTTTAGTCCTTAAATCTGTTCGCGACCAAATGATACATTGTTACCAATGATGACAACATTTATCAAGCATAGGTCGTTGTGTGCCATATAGGTTGGTTGTTCTCTTAACCAATGAGTGTGGAGACACTGGTATGGCATATAGGTGAGATATAAGGGTACATCTGCACTGAATGTGACCGACTCCGAAGCTATTTCTGTCGTCAAGATTTGCTCCGATGGAATATGGATATAAATATCCCTCCGACCTGAGACTGTCATGGTGATTTGCAAGCAACTCACTGCACTTAGGCACTGGACTACCAGAATTTTTAATTCAGTGATGGAAGGCTGCTGGGTGTAGTCAAGTACTTGACTTGTCGGTGCATGTGTCAAGATGGGATTGACCACTCCAGTTTAGGAGTTGTGTACAGTCGTGTTTCAATTTAGCAAAATCTTGGCTAGGGTAGTCCTTGTGAGGAGTCACAGGACTGTTTGAGTTGACCATGATTCGGATGATCTGATCAGGGTTGACAGTTTAACCATGAGTCGTCCTAAACACAGGGGTCAAAAGGATGAATTATACAGTAACCATATTCATGTAGGTTTTGAGTGTTGCGATTATGACTCTTCGATCTATCTGGATGTCGGGTACCATTGTTAGATGGTCACTTCGATTAGTACAGGAATTGGTTCCTGTGCTACCGACTTAGGTTCGAACCTGCGGGGTCACACACATTAGAGGTTCCTATCTGATTTGATGGCTGATGTAGAATCCTACATATTTGATACTCGATGATCGAGAATCAAGATTCTCTGATCATGAATTCCACACATTATGGGTACCGGGGTCAAGAGTCCCACTGGTTGGGACTTTTCGATCAGGGTTACATATCGATGAATTCTGATGCCCGATTGCCCATCGGATTTGGACTTAGTATTTATGAGAGGTTTAATTAGTGATTTGATCACTAATTAACTCAATTTGATTGAGTAATTATTTTGGGATCAAGTCTAATTGAATTGGATTCAGTTGGGTTTGACCCGATTAGGTTAAGAGTTGACCTAATCGTTAAGATGGTTTGGTTCCTGATTTGATCAGGGGTTGGACTTAGTCAATTTCTGATTTGATTAGGATTTTATTGAGCCTAATTAAGCCTAATTAAGTTGAGTTTAAATTAATCTAATTGAACCTAATTTATTTGGTTCAATTAGGTTGGTTTAAATAATTAAACCACCTTGACCCAATCTCCATGCGCCACCTCACTTCCATTACACCCATTTGAATTCATGAGAAGGAACTTCTCATGAATTTTTTCCTCATGCCAAGCCCTCTCCATGCCCCACTTTAATGTGCCATATGAATGGATAAGGATGATTGGTTGGCCATTCAAATTCAAAATAAAGTTTGAATTTGAATGGGCAATCAATCTTTGCGCCTTATCCCTTTTTTTACGCCCCATTTATTACATGAGAAAAGGTTTCTCATGAAATCACTCCATGCATAATTTAAACCATGCCTCACGCCTTTAGTGGATAAGGGATGAGTTGGTGTCCATTTGAATTCAAAATTTAATTTGAGTTCAAATGTGCAATTACTCATCTTTATCCTTTCTTTTGGATAAGACGTTTGACCTTGTTATAAAAGGAGGAGGTGAGTGGGGCGTGCAAGAAGAAGATTTTTAGAGAAAAATTTTGGGGCATGAGAAGTCTTGTGCGTGAGAAGGAAGTCCATATCCTTCCAATAGAAAAAAAAAAGAAAAGTGGGTGCAAGATTTCTGGTGAGTTTCCTAGAGTTTTAGCCTGAGGTTCGGAAAGTGAGAAAGTGAGCTACGAGTGTCGTGAGCCCACAAAATCTCAGAGAGATCTTCAACATCCTCTCAAGCATATCTGTTGATGATCTAGAGCATCTGAAGAATCGACAGACATCGATCGAAGGAGTTCGATCAGCATCGACCGTCAAAAGGGCTCTACAACGAGCTAGTACTCGTGAGGAGTCGATCAGATCGGGAGCTTTGTGTGGATGATCCGCAGAGGTCAGACACACTGTGTGGCTGCATCACGATGATCAGACTCTCTCGACGGTGATCAGATTGCGATGATCTACTACCCGCACAAAGGTATTGTGTTCTGAACACATTACAATAAAATGTTTATTATTCAAATTTGAATTTCAAATTTAAATGCATGCATGCTATATATCATATTTAGATCCTAGTGTAGGATAAATTCTTATTAATTCATTAGATTAATTAATAATTTTTGTTGTAAAATAGTGATTTTGAAAAAGTTTTAAAATTATCATTTTACCCCTGCACTGAATTTTCCCCACAAATGGTATCAGAGCAGGTTCTTAGATATGATATATATATTTCCATGCATAGATTAAGTTGTAATCTAAAAGTTTAAATTTGAAATTTGAAATTTGGTTGAAATTTTAAATTTGAAATTCAAAATTTAAAATTCAAAATTTGAAATTCAAAATTTTAAAATTTAAAATTAAAATTTGTTTGAAATTTGAAATTCAAAATTTAAAATTTAAAATTTGAAATTTAAAATTTAAATTTTAAAATTGGTATATTAGATATACTTGATCCAAGTAGCAAGTAATCGAATTGGGTTGGTTGCCATGGCCGTCTGGTCATAGGAGAAAAGTAGGATTTAAAGGTCCTCTCCTCCCATTCGATGGGGTCTCCTATGGCAGTAGGGGCGCCACTGTAATTATATCCCATGCAGATGAAGTAGCAAAAAGAATTAATTGTAAAGGTTCAATTATGAAATTTATCATGAATGTGTTAGATTAGATCTAAAGAAATATTCATGATTTATTTTGATTGAGTTATTTTCTGTTATGTAATTAGCAATAAGATTGCTATTTATGAAATGTGCTGATCTATTTGTGAAATGAGTCAACATATTTGGTGAACAAAAAATAAAACCTTTCAAATTTAAAAATTATTTTCGAAATGCCAAACCTTGACCCATCAGCCGAAATACTTAATTAAAAGAATTAAGTGTTGTCTAGTAGGTCTAGAATTATGAATTAAGACCTAAGACAATTACATAAACTTGTGGATCAATGGGTTAGATGGATTAGGTCCATAATTGGGTTAGACCTAAGGTTAGCTTAAAGAAATGGACTAAATTAGAGTAATTGATCAAATCTAATCAAAAGTTGAATTAGATTAGGTCAAGGATACTCTAGACTCAACTTCAATAGTTGTAGTTGAATGGGTCCATGTCTTTAACTAGACTAAGATGGACTTAATTCAAGGCTACACGGTGGAACCCTATTTACTAAGTTGATCAAATTAAAACTAATGAACCGGTTGGTGTCTAAGGTAAGTTTGGCAGTTTGACCAGTGATTTTTAAGCGGAAGCTACTCGCAGTGATTTGATCTCTGACGAGTTAATGGCTTATCCCCACCACTGATCTCACTTACCTGGCCAACCTGGTGAATTAGATTTTGATTAGATCACTTGGTGATTAGGGCTCACCCATGTCATTAGGTAAATCAGTTTGACTGATTTAGGTGCTCCTAATGCCAGCTTTAATTAAATCTTTTTTAATCTGACTTGGTGAAGTCAGTGGGAGGATTGAAATTAGCTAGATATTTTCTTCTCATCTATCCTTTAATAAAAAAAAAAATTATTAGATCCCTAAAAATGATTAAGTTATATTGATAACTAAGTCATAGCCTCCCATTAAGTGAGTGATAATGAGTCCATTAGTTTAATAATCATTGGAGGCCCAAAGGCCTGGTGCTTATTGACTAATGGAATTATCATTCATAATATGATAATTTGGTTTGAGTCTTTCTGATGGTGATCGGGTTGGCCGGCCAAAGTCGGGCCTGATCATTTATTGGTCCGATTCACCAAATCAAATCATGTTAATGGTTGGACCTAATCAGATCTTTTCAGTAGAGGCCAAAGCCTACTGATTAGGTTCTGGGGCAAAATCAATTACTAGAAGTTGTTTAGAGAAATAACTGGTTATGAATCTACCCATAGATGCACATGGGTTGACCAACCAAAGTTGGGCTCATGTGTAGTCTGTGTGGATTCTAGTACCCACTAAGGAATTAAAGTAATTCCTCAAATTAGAGGTTGAGGCTACCAGTTCGTAAAAATACTGGAAGAAACTTTAGACTAAAGTCCAAGTCTTTAGTATTTATAATTTATGTACTAATAGAGGTCTGATTTTCCTTTATGCAGCTATGGCCACTACCCTGTCCCTCTGGTCATTATTAGATAATGACAAGCTTATGGGACCTAATTTTGATAGCTGGTATCAAAAATTAAAAATCATCCTTGAGCATGAGCGGATCCTTTATGTAGTAACGGATCCAGCACCTGAGGAGCTAGCCCCGAACGTTAGAGGGACAGTCCGAGATACTTATCAGAAGTGGTTCAACGACCGCACCATCGTTCGGTGTATTATGCTGGCGGCAATGAATGATGAGTTCAGTCGCAGGTTCGAGAACGTCCAGCCACAGGAGATGCTTCAAATGTTGAACGACTCCTTTGGCACGCCTGACGATGTTGAAAGGCACAAAACTAGTTGTGCTATTTTCAATGCTCAGATGAGGGATGGAGCCTTAGTCACTGATTATGTACTGTACATGATCGAAATGATTGAGTGCTTAAGTAAACTGGGCTTTCCCCTGCATGAGTAGCTCGGTAAGGATGCAATTTTTAATTCATTGCCCAAGTCTTTCCTCCCCTTCCTTACTCATTTTCAGATGACAAAGCCTGCAGTGAACTACCACGGCTTGTTGGGGTTGCTACAGAACTTTGAGAAGGATCACCAGCTCAATAAGGAGTCGGTGAATGTAGTGGGAGGGTCTTCTTCTGGTCGTCGACCCTTTAAGAAAGGGAAGAAGAAGAACAAGAAGAAGAAGAATAAGAAGGTACAGCTGCATGCTGGGACGTCTGCACAGGGTCAGACCAAGAAATGCAAGCCCGACCAGAGCCAGGAGGAGTGCTTCTTTTGCAAGAAGCAGGGGCACTGGAAGAGGAACTGTCCTCTATACATTGCCTCCCTAGATCCGAACAGGCCGAAGAAGAAGCAAAGTACTTATATGATAACACCTTGCAACTTTTTCATTTGTGATACTACTGCCTGGGTATTGGATACCGAAAGCCCTTATCAGATTTGCAATTCGATGCAGGGTCTGCAGGTCAGTAGGAGATTTGATGAAGGTGATAGATTCCTGAATATTGGAGATGGAAGCAAAGTTCCAATTCTAGCATTAGGAATCATGAACCTCGTAATCAATTCTTGAAATATAATTCTGAGTGAATGTCACTATTGTCCAAGCTTTTTATTAAATATTATTTCTGTAGGCCTTTTGGTCATGAACGGTTATCAATTTTTAATAAAAAGAAACATTTGCAATATCATTTTAAATGGTGTTACAATGTTTGTTGGACAACTTAATAATGGAATTTACTTTCTATCACAACCTATTAATGTAGTTCAAACCTTCGGTAAATGCCCTAGAATAGATAATGTGTCAGAAGTCTACCTTTGGCACTGTAGGCTAGGTCATATCAATAAGAACAGGATAAACAGGTTGGCTCAAGAAGGAATTCTTGAAGTAGGTGATTGTGAATCACTTCCAACCTGTGAGTCCTGTTTTCTTGGTAAAATGACCAAATCACCTTTTACTGGAAAAGGTGAGCGAGCCAGTGAACTCTTGGATTTGGTACATTCTGATGTATGTGGACCCATGAGCTCAAGTACAAGAGGTGGATATTTCTACTTCATAACCTTCACAGATGACCTATCGAGGTATGGGTATGTCTATTTAATGAAGCATAAATCGGAGTCGTTTGAAATGTTCAAATTATTCCAAAATGAGGTAGAAAAATAAACTGGAAAGTGTATTAAAACTCTTCGATCTGATCGAGGAGGTGAATAACTTTTCAATAATTTTCTGACATATCTTGGAGAGAATGGGATTCTCTCTCAGTGGACTCCTCCTGGAACACCACAACATAATGGTGTATCTGAAAGGAGGAATCGGACCTTATTGGACATGGTTCGATCCATGATGGGGTTTGCTGGTCTGCCGATCTCCCTTTGGGGATATGCACTCGAATCGGCTTGTTACCTTCTAAATAGAGTTCCGAGTAAGTCTGTAACCAAAACACCATATGAGATATGGATAGGACGTAAGCCAGTACTCTCACACCTTAGGATTTGGGGGTGTCCGACTTATGTTAAACATTTAATTACGGACAAGCTTGGACGTAGATCTGACAAGTGTAATTTTATAGGGTACCCAAAAGAGACCAAAGGGTATTACTTCTACCTAGCTGATGAGCAAAAAGTGTTTGTCAGCCTTAAGGCAATCTTTTTGGAAAAGGAGTTCCTTGGTGAAGGGACTGTTGTCTCTAAGATCAAACTTGATGAAGTTCGGTAGGTGAAAAAACCGACACAAGTTGCTGAACCTGAACCGGATTTGGTTAGATTAGATTCGGAGCCCATTGTTCAAGCACCCTTAAGGCGATCTGGTAGAGTACCACGTCAACCGAACAGATACTAGGGTTTCTTGGTCTGGGACGGCGATCCTATCGAACTTGATGAAAACGATGAGGATCCGATCACCTACATGGATGCAATGTAGAGACCCGACTCTGAGAAATGGCTGGAGGTCATGAAATTCCAAATGGAGTCCATGAAGGTCAACGATGTGTGGACATTGGTTGACCCACCCAAAGGAGTAAAACCCATAGGGTGTAAGTGGGTCTTCAATAGGAAGAGAGGCGTAGACGGAAAGGTGGAAACCTATAAAGCCCGTCTGGTTGCCAAGAGATATCGTCAACGTTATGGTATAGACTATGACGAGATGTTTTCTCCTGTGGCAATGCTCAAATTCATTCGGATTATGCTTACGATAGCTGCCCATCTGGACTATAAAATCTGACAGATGGATGTGAAGACAGCTTTCCTAAATGGATAGCTGGATGAAGAGGTGTATATGATACAACCTGATGGATTCACATCCACAGATGAGTCTAAGGTGTGCAGGCTATAGAGGTCCATTTATGGACTTAAGCAGGTATCACGGAGTTGGAACATACATTTTGATAAGATGATCAAGACGTATGGCTTCGTTAAGAACGGAGAAGAACCATGCATTTATAAGTGGGCTAATGGTCCAGTAGTAGTATTTCTTATATTGTATGTGGATGACATTCTCTTAATCGAAAATGATGTCCCTGCGTTACAGGGAATAAAGATTTGGCTGTCGTCACAGTTCTCCATGAAGGATCTGAGAGAAGCTTCTTACATCCTAGGGATGAGGATCTATAGGGATAGATCTAAAAGGTTGCTTGGTTTATCTCAGTCCACGTACATTGATACTATGCTGAAGAGGTTCAGCATGGAGAATTCCAAGAAAGGCTATCTTCCGATAGGCCATGGAATTTCTCTCTCAAAGAGGGATTGTCCGACAACACCTCAAGAGAGAGAGCGTATGGTAGAATTCCATATGCTTTGACAGTGGGATCTATCATGTACGCCATGACATGTACACGACCAGATGTGGCATACTCACTAGGGGTAGTGAGTAGATACCAATCTGATCCAGGGGAGAATCACTGAAAGGTTGTTAAAACCATCCTGAAGTATTTAAGAAATACTAAGGACCAGTGGCTTGTTTATGGTGAATCAGACTTGAGACTTATAGGGTTTACAGACTCTAGTTTCCAGTCTGATCATGATGACAGCAAAAGTGTGTCGCGATTTATTTTTACCCTTAATGGTGGGGCTATCTGCTGAAAAAGTTCCAAGCAGCACACACAGTGGCTGATTCAGTTTGCGAGGCGGAGTATGTCGCCGCATTAGATGCTGCCAAAGAAGCAGTGTGGCTGAGAAAATTCATCACCGAGCTCGGAGTAGCACCCTCCCTTGTTGGTCCAGTTCTGCTCTACTGTGACAGCTCTGGAGCCATTGCTCAGGCGAAGGAACCAAAGGCACACCAGCGGACGAAGCATATTCTGCGCCGCTACCATCTCATCCGAAAAATTGTGGATCGAGGTGACGTTGATCTTCAGAAGATCGACAGGAAGGAGAACCTGGCTGACCCATTCACTAAAGCCATTGCGGTGAAGGAGTTCGACAACTACAAGTCGAAGATGGGTATTAGATACTGCACCGATTGGCTTTAGGCCAAGCAGGAGATTGTTGAGAATAGTGTCCCAAAGTCAATCGTCAGTCTGTTGACGGTTGTGCTCATTTTTATATTTGTACATAAATTATGAATTAATAAAAATTATTTTGATATTTTTCATCACAAAATATTTCATCTTTTAATGAACTCCTATGTTGTGGTGAAGTCCTTAGGACTATTTAGACTCGACAAAGGAGGATTTGTCGTTTAGTCCTTAAATCTGTTTGCGACCAAATGATATGTTGTTACCAAGGATGACAACGTTTATCAAGCATAGGTCGTTGTGTGCCATATAGGTTGGTTGTCCTCTTAACCATGAGTTTGGAGATACTGGTATGGCATACAGGTGAGATGTAAGGGTACATCTGCACTGAACGTGATCGACTCTAAAGCTATTTCTGATGTCAAGTTTTACTCCGATGGAATATGGGTATAAATATCCCTCCGACCTGAGACCGCCACAGTGACTTGCAAGCAACTCACTGCACTTAGGCACTGGACTACCTGAATTTTTAATTCAGTGACGGAAGATTGCTGGGTGTAGTCAAGTACTTGACTTGTCGGTGCGTTGTCAAGATGGGATTGACCACTCCACTTTAGGAGCTGTGTACAGTCGTGTTTCAATTTAGCAAAATCTTGGCCAGGGGAAGTCCTTGTGAGGAGTCACAGGACTATTTGAGTTGAGCACAATTCGGATGATCTGATCAGGTTGACAGTTTAATCTTGAGTCATCCTAAACACAGGGGTCAAAAGGATGAATTATACAGTAACTATATTCATGTAAGTTCTGAGTGTTGCGATTGTACTCTTCGACTTATCCGAACGTCGGGTACCATTGCTAGATGGTCACTTCGATTAGTACAGAAATTGGTTCCTATGCTACCGGCTTAGGTTCGAACCTGCGGGGTCACACACATTAGAGGTTCCTATCTGATCTGATGGCTGATATAGAATCCTACATGTTTGAGACTCGATGATCGAGAATCAGGATTCTCTGATCACGAGTTCCACACATTATGGGTATTGGGGTCAAGAGTCCCACTGGTTGGGACTTTTCGATCAGGATTACATATCGATGAATTCTGATGTCCGATTGCCCATCGAATTTAGACTCAGTATTTATGAGAGATTTAATTAGTGATTTGATTGCTAATTAACTCAATTTGATTGAGTAATTATTTTTGGATCAAGTCCAATTGAATTGGATTCAGTTGGGTTTGACTCGATTAGGTTAAGAGTTGACCTAATCGTCAAGATGGTTTGGTTCTTGATTTGATCAGGGGTTGGGCTTAGTCAATTTCTGATTTGATTAGGATTTTATTGAGTCTAATTAAGCCTAATTAAGTTGGATTTAAATTAGTCTAATTGGACCTAATTTATTTGGTTCAATTAGGTTGGTTTAAATAATTAAACCACCTTGACCCAATCTCCATGCACCACCTCACTTCCATTGCACCCATTTGAATTCATGAGAAGGAACTTCTCATGAATTTTTTTCTCACGCCAAGCTCTCTCCATGCCCCACTTTAATGTGCCATATGAATGGATAAAGATGATTGGTTGGCCATTCAAATTCAAAATAAAGTTTGAATTTGAATGGGCAATCAATCTTTGCGCCTTATCCCTTTTTTTACGTCTCATTTATTACATGAGAAAAGGTTTCTCATGAAATCACTCCATGCATAATTTAAGCCACATCTCATGTCTTTAGTGGATAAGGGATGAGTTGGTGTCCATTTGAATTCAAAATTTGATTTGAATTCAAATGTGTAATTACTCATCTTTATCCTTTCTTTTGGATAAGACATTTGACCTTGTTATAAAAGGAGGAGGTGAGTGGGGCGTGTAAGAAGAAGATTTTTGGAGAAAAATTTTGGGGCATGAGAGGTCTTGTGCGTGAGAAGGAAGTCCATATCCTTCCAAGAAAAAAAGAAAAAAAAAAGTGGGTGCAAGATTTCTGGTGAGTTCCCTAGAGTTTTAGCCTGGGGTTCGGGAAGTGAGAAAGTGAGCTACGAGTATCGTGAGCTCACAAAATCTTAGGGAGATCTTCAACATCTTCTCAAGCACGTCTGTTGATGATCTTGAGCATCCAAAGAATCGACAGACATCGATTGAAGGAGTTCGATCAGCATCGGCCGTCAAAAGGGCTCTACAACGAGCTAGTACTTGTGAGGAGTCGATCAGATCGAGAGCTTCGTGTGGATGATCCACAGAGGCTAGATACACTGTGTGGCTATGTCGCGATGATCAGACTCTCCCGACGATGATCAGATTACGGCGATCTACTACCCGCACAAAGGTATTATGTTCTGAACACATTACAATAAAGTGTTTATTGTTCAAATTCAAATTTCAAATTTAAATGCATGCATGCTATATATCATATTTAGATCCTAATGTATGGTAAATTCTTTTTAATTAATTAGATTAATTAATAATTTTTACTGTAAAATAGTGATTTTGAAAAAGTTTTAAAATTATCATTTTACCCCTGCATTGAATTTTTCCCACAACAGTTATGTGGGCAATGGTGGTGCCACGCCCGAATGGTCTCATGTGGAGGTATTCGGGGCAATGCTGGTTGGATGAGCTGACCACATTGTGCAGAGAGGGGATATCTTTGAGGTTTTATCCTTGAGGGATTTGTCCAGACTCCTCTATGCATTCTTGATCTCTATAGTAGAGTGAAGAGGCGATAGAGGACTAGTTGGACAAGGATGTGGCCTACCTAAATAGGCAAGTCTTATGAGAATGGCAAGGTGATGTCTTGTAAGAATCCACGAGAACTGATCGATTGTGGAGAACAAGTAAGGATTATGGTATATCGGTCAGAATATATCTTTGGAGCTAGGCCAAGGATCAAGGATGACCAAGAGGGTCATGCTGAGGAGAGGACAACTTGATGTATTTATCAACCGATCGAAGATATTTACTTGATGGAGCAGAATTGGATGCTGATATCATGGCAGTGCTCAATGTGCGAGTAGGCTATGGACATAAGATGCTGGGTGGTATGGTCATGTATTCTCAGGATCGTGGTAATGCACAGTGATGGGCGAGCAGGCTATGAATATTGTCGAGCAGTATGGCCATAGATGGAAAGGCATATCGAGGATGCAAGATCGGGATCGTGGCACATGAGTTTATGGGGGAAGCTTGGATAGTAGGACCCAGGATGGACTCAGATGTGTACGATCAACTGTAGCTTCAAGGAGCTGCAGGGTGTGTCAGCTTGGTAGTTTAGCTGGGTGACACTAGAGATGAGTTTGCCTGACCCTTATGCACAGTAGTGGCATTGCATGGTTGTGCTGTGTGGATTTGGTATGTGTAGTACTGAAGGATGGCTTGATGGGTTGCAGATTAGTGGTACAGTGGTTATGTCATGGCATGAGAGTATGTCGAGGATCAAGACATCTGAGATGAGCAATACTTGGCTTGAGGGGTAGAGTCTTAGAGTTGACACAGAGGTGTTGAGCTGTGGAGCACTCTTGGAAAGTCTATGTTATAGCACAGAGGTGCCCATGAACATTGCAGTTGATCCAAGGGATCGGATTGCTTACGGGCACTTGAGGGTGTCATCTGTGTTCAGTACAATTGTGTTGCTAGGTAGGGGCATAGAGGTGCATGCTTGGCTTTGTGGCTCGACTGCTGCATGCTTATTGGTATGTCCGAGGAAAGGACTCGAGAGGGCTAGCCTTGGTGTGTGGCATGTCAAGGCACCGTTCGGTTATTTAGGTAAGAAAATACTCACCCCGTGATAACATGTCAGAAACACGTTTCTTCTCAATCTAGCCAATTGGGGTTGATCACTGGCAAAGTTAGTCCTTCTGGATCTAGTCAGTCGGGGCTGATCGTTGGCACATATTGATATATTTACATATTTATTTTCAAGACTAATCTCTTTGCCTTATCACAGAATTAATCGTGGCTGTGTGATTCAGAGCTAGTTCCTTTATGGGTCTGGCTAGTGGGACTGATCACTGGTATATGCTAATGGATCGAATGTTCTATATTTAGAGACTAGACTTTTCTAGGCCTTGTCACGGGGTTGGTTGTGGCCGTAGTCAACAAAAATTGAGAGATATTTTTAAATCTTGCTGTTTCACATGAAATATTTTGAAAATTCAAATTATATTGGTATTTGCATCTATTATTATGTGTTTAGAAAAAAAATTTTACTTATGCTTGATCCCTTAGAAATATTGATAACTTACTGAGTTCGTAAAGTTCACTTTCTATTTTTTTTTTTAGATTCAAAAGACTCTATGAAGTTTGGGACTGAGCAGTGAAGAGTATAGGATCTTAGAGAATATTTGCTTAGTTTATTTTTGAATAAATATTTTGATCTTGATTATGATGAGATATTGATGAATTAGATTTTATTTGAATCAATACAATTATAGATCTACTTAACCACTGCCTGAGTATGATTTGATATAATATTTTTGAATGTGAAGGTAGGCCTTGCACATTCTTAAGGATCTTACCAAAAGAGTGTATGATCATCACATGCCTGATCTAATTGTTGGATTTGGAGTGTGACAGAGTGGTACCAGAGCTTAGGTTAAAATTACTTTGAAATTATGGTACAAGTGACCAGGGCATGACCTTTGTGATATTGAAACTTAGGGTTATGATTGTGATAGAATAGTATAAGAGCTTTGGTTTAAAGTGTTGGATTGCGTAGGTGATTTCATGGATGTATTTCAAAATTTTTTTGAATAAATTAAAGCAAAAAGAAAATAGATTAATCATAGTAATCTAACATGCATATAATCTAATCATCAAATCAACCTACTCTAGGATCTATGACGTGATATGTTGCATATAAAATCTAAAATAATCATATGATAAAATCTGTATGCATGGATGTAAGCAGTAGATCAGATCTACATCTATCTGAGTTCAAAACTTAATACCTGAGTGCGGATCGACGATCGCCGCTACTGAGAGACATGGTGAAGAAGATCCTTGCTGGTTGCTTACAACCGCACATGCATCCGACCTCTACAAAAAGTCCACTCAAAGTTCCAATCTGATCAATCTCCTCGAGAATGCTAGTTCACGTGAAGACCTTCTTCTTAGTTGATCTGGATCTTTTCTTCAAATCTCTGAAGTCTTTTCATAGATTGAAGATGGACTTATGGAGGAGATAAAGAGATAAAAGAAAAATAGAGAAGAAATAACTTTACCTCTTATTTTCCTCTCTTCCCAAACACAGGGTCCAAACCCTAGGATTTCTAGATTTTGTGCTAACCCAAAGAGAAGAAGGGTCTTCTCTTCTTCATGCCATGAATTGATGCCCCAAACCCCTTTTACCGTAAAAGACCTCTCTGGTTTCTTTCTTACACACACACAAAAGAAAAGCTCCTCTTTTATTTAGCGTGAAAGGAGTTGGGTTAGAAGAGTCCAAGAGATTTTGGACTCTTCAATAGTTGTCACCACATTCACCCAAATCCCACACCAAAGGAAAAGATGGTTGCCCCCTTTCAGATTTCCACCATGAAAATTGATTTCTCATGGTCACAATAACTTTATTTTGTCATACAAAATAAGCCACATATGGAAGGAATAAGGATGAGATCAATATCTCATCAAGATAAGGAATGTTGTTACAAATCAAATTCAAAACATTCCAAACTTAATCAATCCATAAGGGGCAATGAAGGGGCATGTGAGAAAGAGTGGAGGCACACATTTTCTTCATGCTAAAACCAAATTAGCATGGAGAAGGAGGGCTTCATATTGGCGGCGCACAAAAGAGATATGAGAGAGAGTCCTAGTCCAATGGGACTCTCCTTAATTGGTTCAATTTGATCGCAATCAAATCAGATTTGATTGTGCCCAATAAAAAGATGTAACCCAATCAAATTAAAAGCTCAAACTTCTTATTAAGATCTTAATCCAATTAGAAATTAACTGAACTCAAGTCCTGATCAAATCAAGATAAATTTTTCTTTAGCGATTAGGTCATCTCATAGCCTAATCGGATTAAACCTAATTGAATCTAATTCAATTTTATTTTATTTAATCTTCTTTGCTCAATCAAATTGAGATATTTAATAATTTAATTATTAATTAATCCTTCATTGATTTACTAATACTTGGTGAATAAATTTATTACAATTTTTGCATAAGATTAATTATCCATCGAATTGATGATTAAGCCCTTGAACAATTCTCAATCATTGATCAACCACATGATTGGTTAGAAACTTTTTTTGAGTGTGACCCCATAGGTACGAACCTAAGTCGATAGTACAGAAATAAATTTTTGATCTAATCAATGTAACCATCTAGCAATGGTAACCCGACGTCCGGATAGGTCGAATGATGGCGAAGTAACATTCAAGAACCTACTGGCTTATGGTTACCGTATAATTCATCCCTTTAACCCTAATGCTCAAGAAGACTTAAGATTTAACTATCAATCCTTGATAAGTCATCCATATTATATTTCAATCTTTCAAATCCATCACATAGATTATTCAGATCCAGATTTTGCTAAATTAAAATACATTGATACATTAACTCCTACTAATTCGGAGGGGTCAATCTCATCTTGACTCACGCACCGACTAAATAAGTACTTGACTGTACCCAAAAATTTTTCATCATTGAATTTAAAATTCAGTTAGTCCAGCATCAAAGTACAGTGAGTTATTTGCAAGTCACCGTGGTGATCTTAGATCGGAGGGTTATACCCATATCCTTCGCGAGCTACCCTTGACAGCAGAGTGCTCCGCAGTTAGTCATGTTCAGTAATGATGTACTCCTATATCACACCTGCATACCATACCAGTATCTCCACACTATTTAGTTATGAGAACAACCAACATATATGGCATACAATGATCTATACTTGATATCGCTATCGTCCTAGTAATAGCGTATCATTTGATCGTGAATCAGTTTAAAGATTATATGATAAATCTTTCTTTATCGATCAAAGTAATCCTAAGGACTTTATCACAATAGAAGAGTTCATTAAAAGATGTAACCTTATGATGAAAAAAATCAAATAATTTTTATTATTGATCAATTCATATACATTTATAATTAGCACAATCATCAAACGATTGATTTTAAGACATAATTTCCAACAAATTTTACTTAGACTAAAGCTAATCAATATAATATTTATACCCATCTTCAATTTATCATCTCAGAACTCCTAAATATCGAGGCTTTAGTAAATGAGTTGGTCAGATTTTTCTTTCCATTGATTTTCTAAAGATTGACGTCACCTTAACATATTTTTCGAATAAGGTGGTTAGCGATGCAAAATGCTTGGTAAGCTAATGAGATTTTGACTCCTTGGCATGAGCTATGGCTCTGGTGCTGTACAATATAATAGGACCATCATTGGAGGATACCACTCCTAGCTTGTCAATGAATCTGTACAATCATATAGCTTCATTTCAAGTATCGGATGCTGCAATGCATTCTGCCGCGCAAATTGAATTGGCTATAATTTTTTTGCTCGAAACTTTTCTAGCAGATTGCTCCATTATTTAAGGTAAGGATGTATTCTGACATGTTCTTGCTATTATTATATCCAACTAAAAGTTGGAGTCAAATTTCATAAGTTTTAAGTCAAATTCTCCATAACCAAGTCACCGGTTCTTAGTATTTCTCAAATACTTAAGGATAACCTTCCAGTGATTCTTATCCAGATCCTGCAGGTATCCACTAACTATGCTAATTAATATACCATATCCGATCTCATACATGGTGTATTTGATAGAATAAATTCTACTCATAAATACCTTATATATGTTGGACTGAGAAAATTCAAGCATCCTTTTAGATCTATCTCTATAGATCTTTATCCTTAGGATGAGAGATACCTTTTTCAAGTCTTTTATGGAGAATAATGATAATAGTGAAATCTTTATTCTCTGTAATGTAAGAAATGTCATTCTTGATTAAAAAATTTTCAATCACATACAAAATAAGAAATATACTCACGAAACCATGTATTTTGATCACTTATCAAAATGCATGTTCCAACTCCGAAATATTTAGCATTGCCATAGGAGAAAATATCTCGTTATGGTCAATACCATAATATTGACAATATCCTTAGGCAATCAGATGAACTTTGTAGGTCCCCACCTTTTTGTCTGCACTCTCTAATTCTATTGAAGATCCACTTACACTTTATGAGCTTTATCCTTTCGAGTGGATCAACGAGTGTCCATACATCGTTGACCTTCATGGACTTCATTTTGGACTTTATGGCTCTAAGCCACTAATCAGAGTTGGACCTCTGCATGGCATCCATGTAGGTGATCAGGTCCTTGTTGTTCTCACCGAGTTCAACAGGATCACATCCCGGATCTAGATACCGAAGTGTCTATCCGATGGAAATGGTACTCTATCAAATCTCGTTAATGGTGCTTCTACAACGAATTTCAGGTTTGATCTAATCAAACCTGGTTCTATAGGTTCTTCAAATTGTGTCAGTTCTTTTACCTATCGAACTTCATAAGTTCCACATTAAAACTATTAGTTTCTTCACCAAGGTGTTGGAAAATGTGTCCCAAAAAGCCAATCGTCAAGCTGTTGACGGTTGAGCAACCAAGTATTGTAATTGATTTGTTAATAAATAAAATATATTTGGTATTTTCATCATAAGCTTTCATCTTCTAATGAACTCCGTTGTTATGATGAAGTCCTTAGGACTATTTAGATTTGATAAAGAGAGAATTTATCGATTAGTCCTTAAAACTGTTCATGACCAAATGATAGGCTGTTAATAAGGACAACAGCTTCTATCAAGCATAGGTCGCTGTAGGCCATATGGGTTGGTTGTCCTCTTAACCAAGGAGTGTGGAGATACTGGTATGGCATACAGGTGAGATGTAAGGGTACATCATCATTGAATGTGACCAACTTCAGAGTATTCTGCTGTCGAGAATGTCTCTGATGGGATATAGGTATAAGAGTCCCTTAGACCTGAGATCGCCTCAGTGACTTGCAAGCAACTCACTGTGCTTTAGTACTGGACTAACTGAATTTCTAATTTAGGGACGGAAGGCTTCTGGGCACAGTCAAGTACTTACGAAGTCAGAGTGTGATCGAGATGGGATTGACCACTCCAAGACTTGGAGAAGAATGAGTCGCTGTATTTCAATTTAGCAAAACCTTGGCCAGGGTAATCCATCAGATGGATTTGATATTTTGAAATACAATGTGAACAACCTGATTAGAGTTGACAGTTAAACTCTGGGGTGTCCTATGATCATTTTGGTCAAGGGGATGAATTATATGAAAACTATATCCGCATGGGTTCTAAGGATGTTGTTCTACACATTCGACCTATCCGATCGTCGGGTACCATTACTAGATGGTCACTTCGATTGGTATAGAAATTTATTCCTATACTACCGGCTTAGGTTCGGACCTATGAGATCACACACATTAGAGTTCATGATCCGATCAGATGGTTGATCAATGATTAAGAATCGTTCTAGGGTTAAATGATCAATACGATTGACATTTAACCCAGTGCAAGTGTTGCAGGAGGATCTATTAGCAATTCGATTACTGATTGGCTTAATTTGATTAAGCTAATGGGCTGAGATTAAGTCTAATTAAATATGATTTAATTAGATTTAGTTTGGGCTTGATTGGATCAAGTCCAATTGGTTTATTGGATAAGCCAAGTGCAAGGAAAAACTAGTCCTAGTTCAACTAGGACTTGGGTCAATCTAATTTCTAATTTGATTAGAAAATTAAATCAGATTTAAATCTAATTTAATCTGATTAAATTAGGTTTTTAATTGGGTTAAGACCTATTTTAATTAGGTTGATCTAATTTTGATTTGATTTGGTTTGGAAAACCAAATTAAAACAAGTCATAAGACAGAATCCTAGTAAGACTAGGATTCCACCTTGCGCCACATAATCCTTCTCCACGCCCTCTCTCTTATTCAATGCCAATCTCCACTTCTTTTGTGCGACAAAATCCCTCTCCCAGATCTCTCCCACATTCACAAAAGGTCTCCTCTCTTCTTTCTTACATGGAAGGTGGTTTGGATCAAATCTAAAAGGAATAAGTTTGGATTTTGAATTCTATGAGATAGAATTTTAGAAATCCAAAACTCTTTCAATTTTGCACCAAATTTATCCAAATTTTTTTTGGAATTTTTATGAATTTTAGGGTATATATTGTGTACCCTTTTCTGATAATCTATGCAAAAAAATATGAAGGAGGTGCTCAAGAGTTGGGCATCCCTTAACTTGCCATGTTTGGATAAGCCTTGACTAGGTGTTTGACCTAGACAAGGACTCTATCATATCTCTTTATATAAGATGAGTTTCTTTGTAAAATTTTATAGAATATCAGAGATTTGAGAGACCTTTGTGCCATTTAAAAATCAAAGAGAAATACCTTTGGGTCGTGGATATATAAAAGATGCAAGTTTGGGTGTCTAGAGAGAAAAACGTGAAGAAGAAGAGGGTCTTCTTCTAGGGTTTTTGTTTTCATATCTTTCCTCCCCCCATCTTGAGTTTCCTGAGAGTGTCTCAGATTTAAAACTCCTCCTTCTACTTTCCATCTTTGGAAGAGTCCAAATCAAGAAGAAGGAGGTACCTGATCAACCATCAAAGAAGGATCAGCGCAGTACTAGCATACTGTGCTGATTTCCTAAAGAAGGACTTCTGATCGAGATTCGTGGGCTCGTGTGGATGACTCCTAGAGGTCGGACGTATGTGCAGCTTGCAACATCATCCTCAAGCCCAGATCAACAAGGTTAGAACGTCTAACTTGCAAGGTAATAGATCTGATCTATTGTTTAATACATACATTAGATGTAGTATAGAAACATGTTGATATGATCAACATGTAGTTTATGCTATATTTATATATTTTAATTTTTGATTTAATGCTATGTAATAATAATGTAATAAAATCTCAGATCTAGGGATTTTTTAATTTTATAAAATAAATTTTTATTTATTTTAGTCTTCCGCTGTATGATCTTGAAAAAGTTTCAAGATCTAACCCTGAAACCCTAGATAATAGATCTGGTTCCTTCAATTGGTATCAGAGCCTAGGTTCTTTATTACATGATTATTTATACATGCTTAGATTATTTTTTAAATTAGATCTAATTTATAATCTGATTATTAAATCTAAAATTAAAATTTTAGATCAATCACAAACTGCAAGGTTGTCCTGCTGTAAGGTTTACCCCTTACAGTGCAAAAGTTGTCCTAGTTTGTGTAGATCTATCTTTAATCATAAATTTGTTAGATATGATCTAGACTAAATTTATGATTTATTAGATTTAAAAGATATTTAAATCTGAAATAAAATCTCTTTGTTAATAATTTTTGTGCAAAGAAATTGTTTAAAGTTGAAATTGTTTCAATTACATGAACCTGTTTAGATTAGATCTAAAGTAGTTTCATGTTTATTTCACTTGCATCTTGATTATAAATCAAACATGCAATATGGTTGGTAGAATCATATTGTAAAATTATTTTACAAATATAAAAATTATTTTTTGAAAAGCCGAACCCAACCCTCAGCCCAAAACTTAATTAAGAATTAAGAAGTTGTTTGAATAGGTTCTAGGATTGTGAATTGAAGAACCTAAGACACAAACCATAACACATTGGGTTAATGGGTTAGCGAGAATTAGGTCCATTAATTGGGTTAGACCTATGGTTAGATTGAAGATGGACTTAATTAGAGAATTGACTAAATCTAATCAATTGTTGTCTTAGATTAGGTCAAGGATTCTCTAGATCAATTACAATAGTTGTAGTTGGTCAAGTCCATGTCTTTAATGAGAACCAAATGGACTTGATTCTTGGCTAAGCGGTCTAGCATGAATTGTTAGGTTGATCTAATCGAAACTAATTAAACCAGTTGGTGTCTAAGGTAAACAGACCGGTGGTTTTTAATTGGGAGCCCGCTTACCTGGCCATTTCTGATGGTGTCTAAGGCAAGCTTTGGCAGACCCTTCCACTAATCGAACTTACCTGGCCTCTTGGTGAAATTATGTTTTGATCGGATCACTTGACTATTCGAGCTGACCCATGTCAGCTAGGTAAATCAGTGTGACTGATTTAGGTGCTCCTAGACCAGCCCTGGTCTCCCTTAAGCTGACTTGGTGAAGCCAGTGGGAGGATCATGATAAGCTGGTTCATCTGACTTCATCCTCTATATTATTTAAATCCTCTAAAATTATTAGGTCCTTAAAATGATAAAGTTATGGAGATAACTGAATCATAGCCTCCCATTAAGGTGTTTGATAATGAGTCCATTAACTCAATAATCATTGCAGACCCAAAGGCCTGGTGCTTGTTGACTAATGGAATTATCACTCATCATATGACGACTTGGAAGTGTCTCTCTAATGATGGTTAGGTGAGCCAACCAAAGTTGGGCTTAATCATTCGTTGGTTAGGTACACCATGTATGATCATGTTAATGGTTGGACCTAACTGGATCCTTACAGTGGAGGCCAAATCCTACTGATTAGGTTTCTGGGGCAAAATTAAAATTACTAGAAATTATTTAAAGAAACAATTGGTTATGAACCTACCCCTAGATGTACATGGGTTGGCCAACCAAAGTTGGGCTTGTGTGCAGTCTAAGTGGATTCTAGTACCCGCTAAGGAATTAGTGTAATTCCTCGAATTAAAGGTAGAGGCTACCAATTCGAATAAAATAGTGGGAGAAACCTTTTGATTAAAGTCCAAATCTTTAGGTTTAATGAATCAATTACTAATTAGGTTATGGTTCTCTTTTGTGCAGATATGGCCACTTTCCTATCGCTCCGATCATTGTTGGACAATGATAAGTTGGTGGGATCCAATTTCGGTAGCTGGTACCGAAAGTTGAAGATAGTCCTGGAGCATGAACGGATCCTATATGTGATAATGGATCCTGCACCTGAGGAGCCAGCTGTCAATGCACGTGGAACAATCAGAGACACTTACCAGAGTGGCTCAATGACTGGATCATGGTGCGCTGTATCATGCTGGCTGCTATGAGCGACAAGTTCAGTCGCAGATTCAAGATGGCTCAGCCAAAGGACATGCTTCAAGTGTTGGAGGATGCCTTTGGCACACCCGATGACGTGAAGAGGCACAAGACTAGTTGTGCCATCTTCAACGCCAAAATGCGGGATGGTGCCTCTGTCACTGATCATGTATTGTACATGATCGAGCTGATGGAATGATTGAGCAAGCTCGGCTTTTCCTTGCATGAGCAGCTTGGAAAAGATGCAATACTGAACTCGCTGCCCAAGTCTTATCTCCCATTCCTCACTCATTATAGAATGACAAAGCCTGAAGTAAACTTCCATGGATTACTGGGGTTACTTCAGAACTTTGAGAAAGATCACCAACTCCATAAGGAGTCGGTGAACTTAGTGGGAGGTTCGTCTTCTGGTTCTCGACCCTTTAAGAAAGGAAAGAAGAACAAGAAGAAGAAAGTGAAGAAGGTGCAAGTTCAGGCTGGGACATCTGTGTAGTGTCAGACCAAAATGATCAAACCCGATAAGAGTCAAGCTGAATGCTTCTTTTGCAAGAAGCGGGGGCACTGGAAGAGGAACTGTTCCCAGTACATTGCCTCCCTAGACCCGAACAGGCAGAAAAAGCAGCAAGTTATTGCTGGGCAAGGTATTTGTTGGTGCAAAAATCCGCCTGCGCCGGAGAAGCTGGAGTTGAGGAAGCCGCGGTCGCCGCCGGGACCTGCAAGGGAAGTCTAAACCGGAGGTGGGGTTGCTCCGGCAAGACCCTCCGACGCTCAAGTCAGTTCTCTGCCTCAACAAGAATGGAGTGCTCGAACGGAGAATTTAGCAGAGTTTTGAGATAAGGCAAAAGAGCTTAGAGAATAACGTATCTGGATCCCCCTTTATAGGCAGAGGGGGCAACGGATTGATGGTGACACCTGCAACCGTCTGGTAGTGGGCCGCCCACGGTCAGGGAAATTAATTGCGGAGAGTGGTGGGGTAGACTCGTGGCTATTGTCATAGTCTGCCACGTATGGCCTGTTGCGGATAGTGGGGCGGCATCCGTTGCCGCTAGCTGTTAGTGAGTAGTGGGATCGTGCAGCACCTGCCGCAGGGAGCGGGACAGAATCGTGGCCGTTTGCTACAGCCTGTCAGGGAGTAATGGGTCCGCTGCTGGAGCCGCGTAGAATCCGCTGTAGGACCTGGAACAGGATCATGATTGTTGTCGCGACCTGCCGAGGGGGTGCGGATCTGTCGATTGAGGTTCGACCGCGGTTGGAGTCCGGCCTCCGTAGGAGCCCGGGCGGAACCGCTCTGATGTCGAAGGTGGAGCCCAGCTCTCGTAGGAGTCCGGGCGGAGCCGTTCTGATGGGGATTTCGGCTGCGGGTATTTTATACCCAACACCAGTCCCCCTACTTCCAAGTTTGAATTTCAAGCGAAGGAAGTACAATGCGCAGCCGAAATTGCCCCTTCGACCCTTATGCGCAGCTGCCCCCACTTAATGCGCGCGTGTCAGAATCCATTTTTTGGTAAAGGCGACTTGAAAAGTCTTTTCGGAACCCCCGTTAAAACGCGATCCCAGGCGTCGCCCTGTGGGAATCTGTGAGCGGTCAACCCTCGATAGCAACAAAGCGGATAAGCGCGACACGCGGCACACACCATCTGGCCCAGGAATTCTCGACGTCATAACTGCGCCAGGATCCGCCGGCTATTTAAACCCTTCGATCCATTCACGGTCTCATCCTGGCGTTCTTCTTTTCCCTTGAGAGTCTTGATCCCCTCGCACCAATTCTCGTCGCCTTTTGCCCATCAATCCTTCTCCGAGGGTTTCCACACCATGTCCTCAACTCTGGAGGCTGTTCTTGAGGGGATTGTTAGGGCTCGGAGGAAGGCGAGGAGGAGGACGACGGTCGGTGAGAATCTCTGTCATCTCAGAGGGGGCCCAAAGAAGAATTCCTTCAACAACAGGGGTTTAATATCGGGGGCTGTTGTAGAAGCTATTCTGCCCGCGAATTTTGGAGCAGTAAGGCGGGGCAATACCGGTCAAGAGGGCAGAATAGACATCACAAGTCATGACGGGATCCTTGACGCCGTCGGGGCCAAGGGACCAGAGACGGTCGACGGTGGGGCAGTAGAACTTGTTGCGGAGACGGTGGAAGTAGCGCATGCCGACCTTGCCGGAGCGTCTCAGGTGGCGGCCGTCATGGCTACGGTTCTTCTTGAAACAGGTCTTCGCTACTGCCGTCGTTACCCCCACCGCCTTCGGAGATCAATCCCACCCCTTTCTCGCTAAGGTCGGGACTTTGGGAACAGAATGAAGAGAGATGGGGCGAGAGCTGTTACACGCACTGGAGAACGCGACTGAGAAGAACAGAGACGGGAAGAGGAATTTGCAGCTTGGATCGGCCTCCGGTTCATCCTGCCCGAACCGTGCTTTGCGAGACATGTATTTTCTTTTTCTCTTTTTCCCGACCCGCCGGGTCCTGTAACGTGTGCTTCTATCAAATAAAATAGTGATTTCAGTACCTTGTTTACCTCTCGTGTCAAATAATTGTCTGTCGAACTTCTTTCCTTCTCTTTGCCTGTGTCATGCCGTTCCAAGACCGTCGGCGACCTTTTCAGTTCATGTGTGGTCGTCCTTCGCCGGGCTTCTTTTCGTTTTTTCCTGTCGTTAGGAGATATCCACTTGTTAGGTTTGCCGGGATCTTTCTCCGCTGGAGTTGGGGCTAGGTTCGAAGAAGCTCCTGGAAGTTGAAGTAGCATAGTTTTCATAAGAAGTAGGGCAAAGTCTTTCTGTAATCAAAGTCATAAGTAAAGTCTAGCTTCCGTAGAAGTCCGGGCGGAGCCTTTTCGTGGCGGAACCCGGCTCCCATAGGAGTCCGGGCGAAACCTTTTGGTGGTGGAACCCGGCTCCCGTAGGAGTCCGGGCGAAACCTTTTGTGGCGGAACCCGGCTCCCGTAGGAGTCCGGGCGAAACCTTTTGTGGCGGAACTCGGCTCCCGTAGGAGTCCGGGCGAAACCTTTTGGTGGCGGAACCCGGCTCCCGTAGGAGTCCGGGCGAAACCTTTTGTGGCGGAACCCAGCTCCCGTAGGAGTCCGGGCCTTACTCCCCGCTCATGTCAGGATGAGGTTCTCCTCCTGTTCCTGACAGGGCTGTGGGGGCACATTAGGGCGTTGTAGGGCCTCTCCCCCTATCCGGTCTAAAGGAACCGGGCCTTCGACTTTGCTCAAGTTAGGGCGAGGTTCTCCTCCTGTCCCTAACAGGGCTGTGGGGGCACATTAGGGCGTTGTAGGGCCTCTCCCCCCATCCGGTCTAAAGGAACCGGGCCTTCGACTTTGCTCAAGTTAGGGCGAGGTTCTCCTCCTGTCCCTAACAGGGCTGTGGGGGCACGTTAGGGCGTTGTAGGGCCTCTCCCCCCATCCGGTCTAAAGGAACCGGGCCTTCGACTTTGCTCAAGTTAGGGCGAGGTTCTCCTCCTGTCCCTAACAGGGCTGTGGGGGCACGTTAGGGCGTTGTAGGGCCTCTCCCCCCATCCGGTCTAAAGGAACCGGGCCTTCGACTTTGCTCAAGTTAGGGCGAGGTTCTCCTCCTGTCCCTAACAGGGCTGTGGGGGCACATATGGGCATTGTGCGGCCTCTCCCCCCGTCCGGTCTAAAGGAACCGGACCTTCGACTTTTGTAAGATTGCGTTCTCATTTTTGATACCGTCTGCTTGAATTATCCCTAGACAAGTGGGCACACATTTTTCGATTAGGATGAAATCACTGGTAGTATACCCGTAAGTTTTCTGAGTTCCATGGTCGCGGGAGGTCGGCCCCTCCGAGCTCCTTAAGATAATAAGTCCCCGGTCGGACTACTTCTTTGATCTCATAAGGTCCTTCCCAATTTGGGGCTAGTTTCCCCTGGGCCTGCGGCTGTGAGACAGCAGCTCATCGGAGTACAAGATCCCCCGCTCTAAATGTCCTGTTCTTGACTCGGGCGTTATAATATCGGGCAACCTTCTGTCTGTAGGCCGCCATTCGGACCTGAGCGATCTCCCGCCTTTCTTCCAGTAGGTCGAGGTTGGCCCTGAGATTTTGTGCATTCTGGGGTTCATCGAACGCCATGACTCGTGCCGATGAGAGTTTAAGTTCGATCGGGATGACGGCTTCTGTACCAAAGGCTAGAGCAAAGGGAGTCTCTCCTGTAGGCAACCTCTGGGTAGTTCGGTACGCCCATAGCACATGGTAAAGCTTGTCCGCCCAAGTTCCTTTCGCTTTTTCAAGCCTTGTCTTGATTCCCTGCAAAAGGGTTCTGTTCGTTACCTCGGCTTCGCCGTTTGCCTGGGGATGGGCCACTGATGTGAACTTGTGGGAGATGTTTAGGTCTTCACAGAATTCAGCAAATCTGGCTCCCGCGAATTGCCGTCCATTATCAGTGATCAGTGTTCGAGGTAAACCGAACCTGCACACTATTGATTTCCAGACGAAATCCTATACTTTCGCTTCTGTGATTTTGGCTAGTGGTTCGGCCTCGACCCATTTGGTGAAGTAGTTGATTGCTACAAGGAGGAATTTTCTTTGACCGGACGCCATGGGAAAGGGGCCAAGAATATCCATCCCCCATTGTGCAAAAGGCCATGGGGCACTCAGGGGTGTGAGCTCGGTAGCAGGTTGTCTCTGGACGTTGGCGTACCTTTGGCATCGATCGTATTTTTTGACATATTTGATTGAATCATGATGCATTGTTGGCCAGTAGTACCCTTGGCGGAGTAGTTTGTGGGATAGAGACCTGGCACCCAAATGGCTTCCGCAAACTCCCTCGTGCACTTCCCATAGAGCGTAGTCGGCTTCTGAGGGTCGGAGACATCTCAAGAGAGGCAAGGAGTACGATCTCTTGTACAATTTGCCCTCATAGAGAATGTACCGGGATGCTTGATTTCAGAGTTTTCGGGCCTCTTTCGCATCTTGGGGGAGAATCCCATCTCTAAGATAGGTTATCAGCGGGTCGACCCAGCTGGGCTCGTGGTCAATATCCATTACGAGCTACGGTTCTTCCGTACTTGGGTGTTTTAAAACTTCAAAGAGGATGCCTTTGGGCAATTCGGCCGGAGCCGATGTTGCTAGCTTGGAGAGAAGATCGGCTCTGGCATTCTCCGATCTTGGAATTTGCTTGATGTCGAAATTGTTGAAGACGGGGGTGAATTCCTTCACCTTCTCAAGATATTTGGCCATACTGTCCTCCCGCGCTTCAAAGCTCCCGCTGACTTGTCCCACTACAAGTTGGGAATCGCTGTGCACCCGGAGTTGGTCTATTCCAAGCTCCTTAGCGACCTTCAATCCTGCGATCAGAGCTTCAAATTCTGCTCCATTATTTATTGCGGGGAATCCGAAACGCAGAGCGTACTCCGCGACGACTCCCTCCGGGCTGGTCAAGATCAGGCCTGCACCAGCACCCGCCATGTTGGAAGATCCGTCCACGTGGAGGGTCCAAAAGCCATCGAAGGAACTGGCTTCTTCGTCGGAGGAGTCCGGTCGAGTCTTCAGGTCGTCAATTTTGCTTTGCTCAGGTTCGGCCTCCTCAGGGACGGTGCATTCTACTATGAAATCCGCCAATACCTGGGCCTTTATTGCCGGCCTAGGATGGTAGTTGATGTCGAATTCTGTGAGCTCGATTGCCCATTTCGCCATTCTCCCAGAAATATCAGCTCGGTGCAAAACCGCTTTGATCGGTTGGTCAGTGAGCAACGTCACCGTGTGCCCTTGAAAGTAAGGCCGGAGTCTCCGAGCTGCAATCAACAAAGCGTAGGTCAGTTTCTCTAATTTAGTATACCTGGTCTCGGCGTCCCTCAGCACGCGGCTAATGTAGTAGACCGGCCGCTGGATTTTTATTTCTTCTTTGACAAGGACTGCCGCGAGGGATGTGGGAGAGACTGCCAGGTACAAAAATAACTCCTCCCCAGGTTCGGGCTTTGCCAGTAGTGGAGGTGAGCTAAGGTAGCTCTTTAATTCCTCGAACGCCTGTTGGCATTCAGGGGTCCAACAGAAGTTCTTCGGCTGTTTGAGGGTTTGGAAGAAGGGCAAACATCGCTCAGCCAACCTCGCGACAAAGCGATTAAGAGCTGCAATCCTTCCAGTGAGGCACTGAACCTCCTTGATTGACCTCGGGGCGGCCATCTCCTGGATGGCACGAATTTTCTCTGGATTGGCCTCAATCCCACGCCCCGACACCATGAAGCCCAGGAACTTTCCTGAGGTTACCCCAAAAGCACATTTGGTCGGGTTCAGCTTCATTCTGTATTTTCGAAGAGCGCCAAAAGCTTCCTCGAGGTCGGCAACATGATTTTCGGAAGATCTACTTTTCACGAGCATATCGTCCACGTACACCTCCATGTTTCGACCGATTTGTTCTTTGAAGATTTTATTTACCAACCGCTGATAGGTTGCGCCTGCGTTCTTGAGGCCGAACGGCATAACCCTGTAGCAGTAAAGGCCACGATTAGTGATAAAAGCAGTCTTCTCCTCATATTCCGATGCCATTCTAATCTGGTTATAGCCAGAGAATGCGTCCATAAAAGTGAGAAGCTCATGGCCCGAGGTAGCATCCACCAGTTGATCGATCCTGGGGAGGGGGTAACTGTCCTTTGGGCAAGCCTTATTTAGCTTTTTGAAATCGATACACATCCTCCACTTGCCGTTCGCTTTCTTGACCAAGACGACATTGGAGATCCACTCTGGATAATTGACCTCCTTGATAAATCCGACATCGAGAAGTTTATCCACTTCATCGGCTATTGCCTTCTGCCTCTCCGGGGCATGACTCCGAATTTTTTCTTTTGTTGGCCGATGTTTAGGGTCGACCGCCAGATGATGCTCCATGACTTTTGTGTCGATCCCCGACATATCCGTCGGGACCCATGCGAAAACGTCCGCATTCCTTCGGAGGAAATCCACAAGACGCACCCGCACCCCCTCCTCCAGGTTGGAGCCGATTGACACAACATGCTCCGCATTCCCATCGTTCAAAGGAATCGATATTAGATCTTCGACTGGACCACCCCTCTCTTCAGTAAGGTCATCGCGTGCGTCCAATCCGTCGACCGGACAGAGGTCCACCTGGTCGTTCTTTTGCAAGGCAATGTTGTAGCAATGCCTGGCCAGCGCTTGGTCTCCCCGAACTTCTCCAATCCCCTCGCCGGTGGGGAACTTCAACTTCAAATGGTAGGTTGAAACGACGGCCCTGAGGGCATTGAGGCCGGGATGGCCAAGAATTGCATTGTAGGCAGATGGCGCCTTTACCACCAGGAAATTCACCAGAGCCCTGGACTGCTTTGGATGCTGACCCGCGGTCACAGTTAGAGCTATCGTTCCTTCCGTAGGAACGACGTCACCAGTAAACCCTATCAAGGGGGAGCACATCGGCCTTAGATGACCGCCAAGAGTGGTCATTCTTGAAAAGGCGTTGTAGAACAAGATGTCAGCCGAACTTCCGTTGTCGACGAGAACGCGACGGACATCATAATTTGCTATGTTCAAGGAAACTACGATCGCGTCGTTGTGAGGGAATTGGACTCCCTGGGCGTCTTCTTCAGTGAAGGCTATGGGTTCCTCGACTTTTTGCCGCTTGGGGGGTGCAGCTGATTTGCCGATCGCTTCCTGCCGGGATTCCCCCGAGACGACATTAACGGAATCCCGCGGAGATTGGTCGCCCGACCACCCTTTATCGGCGGTCATAGCCAGAGGTAGTTGTGCAGAAACCCCGCGAGAAGGCATCGGATAGGGAAAGGAGGCTTGGGTGCCGGAAAAGATGGCCGGAAGCGGATCCGTTGAGCGCTCCTTTAAGAACAAGGGTGCTGCGAAAGTTCAACCCCTTCCTCTAGCGCCAATCCTGTTGGTGCAAAAATCCGCCTGCGCCGGAGAAGCTGGAGTTGAGGAAGCCGCGGTCGCCGTCGGGACCTGCAAGGGAAGTCTAAACCGGAGGTGGGGTTGCTCCGGCAAGACCCTCCGACGCTCAAGTCAGTTCTCTGCCTCAACAAGAATGGAGTGCTCGAACGGAGAATTTAGCAGAGTTTTGAGATAAGGCAAAAGAGCTTAGAGAATAACGTATCTGGATCCCCCTTTATAGGCAGAGGGGGCAACGGATTGATGGTGACACCTGCAACCGTCTGGTAGTGGGCCGCCCACGGTCAGGGAAATTAATTGTGGAGAGTGGTGGGGTAGACTCGTGGCTATTGTCATAGTCTGCCACGTATGGCCTGTTGCGGATAGTGGGGCGGCGTCCGTTGCCGCTAGCTGTTAGTGAGTAGTGGGATCGTGCAGCACCTGCCGTAGGGAGCGGGATAGAATCGTGGCCGTTTGCTACAGCCTGTCAGGGAGTAATGGGTCCGCTGCTGGAGCCGCGTAGAATCCGCTGTAGGACCTGGAACAGGATCATGATTGTTGTTGCGACCTGCCGAGGGGGTGCGGATCTGTCGATTGAGGTTCGGCCGCGGTTGGAGTCCGGCCTCCGTAGGAGCCCGGGCGGAACCGCTCTGATGTCGAAGGTGGAGCCCGGCTCTCGTAGGAGTCCGGGCGGAGCCGTTCTGCGAAGGTGGAGCCCGGCTCCCGTAGGAGTCCGGGCGGAGCCGTTCTGATGTCGAAGGTGGAGCCCGGCTCTCGTAGGAGTCCGGTTGGAACCTTTCTGATGTCGGAGGTGGAGCCCGGCTCCCGTAGGAGTCCGGGCGGAGCCTTTCTGATGTCGGAGGTGGAGCCCGGCTCTCGTAGGAGTCTGGGCGAAGCCTTTCTGATGTCGGAGGTGGAGCCCAGCTCCCGTAGGAGTCCGGGCGGAGCCGTTCTGATGTCGGAGGTGGAGCCCGGCTCTCGTAGGAGTCCGGGCGGAGCCTTTCCGATGTCGGAGGTGGAGCCCGGCTCCCGTAGGAGTCCGGGCGGAGCCGTTCTGATGTCGAAGGTGGAGCCCGGCTATCGTAGGAGTCCGGGCGGAGCCGTTCTGATGGCGAAGGTGGAGCCCGGCTCCTGTAGGAGTCCGGGCGGAGCCTTTCTGATGTCGAAGGTGGAGCCCGACTCCCGTAGGAGTCCGGGCGGAGCCGCGCTGATGTCGAAGGTGGAGCCCGGCTCCCGTAGGAGTCCGGTCGGAGCCGTTCTGATGGCGAAGGTGGAGCCCGGCTCCCGTAGGAGTCCGGGCGGAGCCTTTCTGATGTCGAAGGTGGAGCCCGACTCCCGTAGGAGTCCGGGCGGAGCTGCGCTGATGTCGAAGGTGGAGCCCGGCTCCCGTAGGAGTCCGGGCGGAGCCGTTCTGATGGCGAAGGTGGAGCCCGGCTCCCGTAGGAGTCCGGGCGGAGCCTTTCTGATGTCGAAGGTGGAGCCCGGCTCCCGTAGGAGTCCGGGCGGAGCCGCGCTGATGTCGAAGGTGGAGCCCAGCTCCCGTAGGAGTCCGGTCGGAGCCGTTTTGATGGTGAAGGTGGAGCCCGGCTCCCGTAGGAGTCCGGGCGGAGCCTTTCTGATGTCGAAGGTGGAGCCCGGCTCCCGTAGGAGTTCGGGCGGAGCCGCGCTGATGTCGAAGGTGGAGCCTGGCTCCCGTAGGAGTCCGGGCGGAGCCGCACTGATGTCGAAGGTGGAGCCCGGCTCCCGTAGGAGTCCGGGCGGAGCCGTTCTGATGGGGATTTCGGCTGCGGGTATTTTATACCCAACAGTATTTTTATGATAACTCCTTGCAATTTCTCTATTTGTGATATAACTGACTGGATATTGGATACTGGTAGCCCTTACCATATTTGTAATTCATTGCAGGGGTTGCAGGTCAGTAGGAGATTCGAGCAAGGCGAGAGGTTCCTGAACGTTGGAGATGGAAGACCAGTTCCAGTTCTAGCATTAGGAATCTTGAAACTTGTATTTGAATCCCATATCGTTGTTCTTAATGATTATCATTTCTGTCCCAGTTTCTTTTTAAATGTCATTTCTGTAGAAGTTCTGACCAAAAATGATTATGAAATTTCAATAAAGAAACAAATTTGTAATATCATTGAGAATGGTGTTACTATTTTTTATGGATATTTGAACAATGATGTGTATATATTATCACAACCTGTTAATATAGTCTATTCAACTGGCAAGCACCCTAGATTAGATAGTGTGTCAGATATCTACTTATGGCACTGTAGGCTAGGTCATATAAACAAGAACAGAATAAACAGGTTGACTCAAGAGGGAATCCTCGAAGTTAGTGATTGTGAATCACTTCCAACCTGTGAGTCCTATCTTCTTGGTAAAATGACCAAGTCACCTTTTACTGAAAAAGGTGAGAGAGCTACTGAGCTCTTGGGCCTAGTACATACTGATGTATGCGGGCCCATGAGCATCAGTGCTAGAGGTGGATATTTCTACTTCATAACTTTCACGGATGACCTATCCCGATATGGATATGTCTATCTGATGAAACATAAGTCAGATTCATTTGAAATGTTCAAACGATTCTGAAGTGAAGTAGAAAAATAAACTGAAAAGAGTATTAAAACTCTTCGATCTGATCGAGGAGGAGAATACCTTTCTAGTGAATTTTTCACATATCTAGGAGAGAATGGGATTCTCTCTCAATGGACTCCTCCAGGAACACCACAGCATAATGGTGTGTCTGAAAGGAGGAATCAGACTCTGTTAGACATGGTCGATCCATGATGGATTTTGCTAGCTTGCCGATATCCTTCTGGGGATATGCACTCGAATCGGTCTGTTATCTGTTAAATAGGGTTCCATGTAAGTCTATAATTAAGACTCCATATGAGATATGGACAGGACGTAAGCCAGCACTTTCACACCTTAGGGTCTGAGGGTGCCCGACCTATGTCAAACGATTAGTCACAAACAAACTTGGACCTAGATCTGACAAATGCTCATTCATAGGGTACCCCAAAGAGACAAAAGGATATTTTTTCTACCATGCAGATGAACAAAAGGTGTTCTTCAGCCTTAAGGCAATCTTTTTAGAAAAGGAGTTCCTTGGTGAAGGAACCGTTGCCTCTAAGATTGAACTTGATGAAGTTCAACAGGTAGAAGGACCGACACCAATAGCTGAACCTGAGTCTGATATGATTAGATCATATCCAGAGCCCAATGTACCTGCACCATTAAGGCGATCTAGTAGAGTACCGCGTCAACCGGACAGATACTACGGTTTCTTGGTCCGGGACAGTGATCCCGTCGAACTTGATGAGAATAATGAGGATCCGATCACCTATATGGATGCAATGCAGAGACCTGATTCCGAGAAATGGCTTGAAGCCATGAAATCCGAAATGGAGTCCATGAAGGTCAACGATGTATGGACATTGGTTGACCCACCTGAAGGGGTTAAACCCATTGGGTGTAAATGGGTCTTCAAAAGGAAGAGGGGCACAGACGAAAAGGTGGAGACCTATAAAGCCCGTCTGGTAGCCAAGGGGTATCGTCAACGTTATGGTATTGACTATGACGAGATGTTTTCCCCTGTGGCAATGCTCAAATCTATTCGGATAATGCTTGCAATAGCTGCCCATCTAGATTATAAGATCTGGCAGATGGATGTAAAGACAGCTTTCCTGAATGGAGAGCTGACCGAAGAGGTGTATATGATACAACCTGAGGGGTTTACATCCACAGATGAGTCCAAGGTGTGCAAGCTTCAGAGATCCATTTATGGATTGAAGCAAGCTTCTCGGAGTTGGAACATGCATTTTGATAAGGTGATCAAAACGTATGGCTTCATTAAGAATGGAGAAGAGCCCTGCATCTATAAATGGACAAATGGTCCAGTTGTGGTATTCCTTATCTTGTACGTGGATGATATTCTCTTAATCGGAAATGATATCCCCGCACTACAGGGAATAAAAGTTTGGTTGTCATCACAGTTCTACATGAAGGACTTGGGTGAAGCATCCTATATCCTAGGGATGAAGATCTATAGGGATAGATCTAAAAGGATGCTTGGGTTATCCCAGTCCATGTACATAGACACTGTGCTGAAGAGGTTCAGCATGGAGAATTCCAAGAAGGGCTATCTACCGATAGGCCAAGGAATTTCTCTCTCTAATAAGGATTGTCCGACAACTCCTGAAGAGAGAGAGCGTATGAGTAGAGTCCCATATGCTTCAGCCGTGGGATCTATCATGTACGCCATGACATGTACAAGACCAGATGTGGCATACTCACTAGGAGTAGTGAGTAGATACCAATCTGATCCTGGAGAAAACCACTGAAATGTGGTTAAAGCCATCCTTAAGTTTTGAGAAATACTAAGGACCAATGGTTGGTTTATGGCGAGTCAGATCTGAAACTTGTGGGGTTCACAGACTCCAGCTTCCAATCTGACCATGATGACAGCAGGAGTGTGTCGGGTTATATCTTTACTCTGAATGGTGGAGCCATCTGCTAGAAGAGTTCCAAGCAGCATACTGTGGCAGACTCTGTTTGTGAAGCGGAGTACATCGCAGCATCAGATGCCGTGAAGGAAGCTGTGTGGCTAAGAAAATTCATCAACGAGCTCGGAGTAGCACCCTCCCTCGATGGTCCAGTCCTTCTCTACTGCGACAGCACTGGTGCCATAGCTCAGGCGAAGGAACCCAAAGCACATCAGCGGACGAAGCACATCTTGCGTCGCTTCCACCTGGTCCGAGAGATCGTGGATCGAGGTGACGTCGACCTACAGAAGATCGACAAAAAGGAAAACCTAACCGACCCCTTCACTAAAGCCCTGGCAATAAAGGAGTTCGACAACCACAAGTCAAAGATGGGTATTAGATACTGTGCCGAGTGGCTTTAGGACAAGTGGGAGTTGTTGGGAAATGTGTCCCAAAAAGCCAATCATCAAGCTATTGACGGTTGAGCAACCAAGTATTATAATTAATTTGTTAATAAATAAAATATATTTGGTATTTTCATCATAAGCTTTCATCTTCTAATGAACTCCGTTGTTATGATGAAGTCCTTAGGACTATTTAGATTCGATAAAGAGAGGATTTATCGATTAGTCCTTAAAACTGTTCACGACCAAATGATAGGCTGTTAATAAGGACAACAGCTTCTATCGAGCATAGGTCGCTGTAGGCCATATGGGTTGGTTGTCCTCTTAACCAAGGAGTGTGGAGACACTGGTATGGCATACAGGTGAGATGTAAGGGTACATCATCATTGAACGTGACCAACTCCAGAGTATTCTGCTGTCGAGAATGTCTCTGATGGGATATAGGTATAAGTGTCCCTTAGACCTGAGATCACCTCAGTGACTTGCAAGCAACTCACTGTGCTTTGGTATTGGACTAACTGAATTTCTAATTCAGAGACAAAAGGCTTCTGGGCACAGTCAAGTACTTACGAAGTCAGAGTGTGTCGAGATGGGATTGACCACTCTAAGAGTTGGAGAAGAATGAGTCGCTGTATTTCAATTTAGCAAAGCCTTGGCCAGGGTAATCCATCAGATGGATTTGATATTTTGAAATACAATGTGGACAACCTGATCAGAGTTGACAGTTAAACTTTGGGGTGTCCTATGATCATTTTGGTCAAGGGGATGAATTATATGAAAACTATATCCGCATGGGTTCTAAGGATGTTTTTCTACACATTCGACCTATCCGATCGTCGGGTACCATTGCTAGATGGTCACTTCAATTGGTATAGGAATTTATTCCTACGCTATCGGCTTAGGTTCGGACCTATGAGGTCACACACATTAGAGTTCATGATCCGATCAAATGGTTGATCAACGATTAAGAATCGTTCTAGGGTTAAATGATCAATACGATTGACATTTAATCCAGTGCAAGTGTTGCAGGAGGATCTATTAGCAATTCGATTGCTGATTGGCTTAATTTGATTAAGCCAATGAGCTGAGATTAAGTCTAATTAAATATGATTTAATTAAATTTAGTTTGGGCTTGATTGGATCAAGTCCAATTGGTTTATTGGATAAGCCAAGTGCAAGAAAAAACTAGTCCTAGTTCAACTAGGACTTGGGTCAATCTAATTTCTAATTTGATTAGAAAATTAAATCAGATTTAAATCTAATTTAATCTGATTAAATTAGGTTCTTAATTGGGTTAAATTTTATTTTAATTAGGTTGATCTAATTTTGATTTGATTTGGTTTGGGAAATCAAATTAAAACAAGTCATAAGACAGAATCCTAGTAAGACTAGGATTCCACCTTGCGCCACATAATCCTTCTCCATGCCCTCTCTCTTATTCAATGCCAATCTCCACTTATTTTGTGCGACAAAAGCCCTCTCCTAGATCTCTCCCACATTCACAAAAGGTCTCCTCTCTTCTTTCTTACATGGAAGGTGGTTTGGATCAAATCTAAAAGGAATAAGTTTGGATTTTGAATTCTATGAGATAGAGTTTTAGAAATCCAAAACTCTTTCAATTTTGCACCGAATTTATCCAAATTTTTTTGGAATTTTTGTTAATTTTAGGGTATATATTGTTCATATTTTTCTGGTGATCCATGCACAAAAATATGAAGGAGGTGCTCAAGAGTTGGGCATCCCTTAACTTGCCATGTTTGGATAAGCCTTGACTAGGTGTTTGACCTAGACAAGGACTCTATCATATCTCTCTATATAAGATGAGTTTCTTCGTAAAATTTTAGAGAAAGTCAGAAATTTGAGAGACCTTTGTGTCAGCCAAAAATTAGAGAGAAATACCTTTGGGTCATGGAGATATAAAAGATGCAAGTTTGGGTGTCTAGAGAGAAAAACGTGAAGAAGAAGAGGGTCTTCTTCTAGGGTTTTTGTTTTCATATCTTTCCTCCCCCCATCTTGAGTTTTCTGAGAGTGTCTCAGATCTGAAACTCCTCCTTCTACTTTCTATCTTTGGAAGAGTCCAAATCAAGAAGAAGGAGGCACCTGATCAACCATCAAAGAAGGATCAGCGCAGTACTAGCATACTGTGCTGATTTCCTGAAGCAGGACTTCTGATCGAGATTCGTGGGCTCGTGTGGACGACTCCTAGAGGCCGGACGTGTGTGCGGCTTGAAACATCATCCTCAAACCCAGATCAACAAGGTTAGAACATCTAACTTGCAAGGTAATAGATCTGATCTATTGTTTAATACATACATTAGATGTAGTATAGAAACATGTTGATATGATCAACATGTAGTTCATACTATATTTATATATTTTAATTTTTGATTTAATGCTATGTAATAATCATGTAATAGGATCTTAGATCTAGAGATTTTTTGATTTTATAAAATAAATTTTGATTTATTTTAGTCTTCCGCTGTATGATCTTGAAAAAGTTTCAAGATCTAACCCTGAAACCCTAGATAAGGTTCCAACACAAGGTACTCCTTTTTTAAAAGGAATGTCGAACAACTCTTGTTCTTTTGTATAATAGAATTTATATCCCTTAGATTCTTTGGGGTACCCTACAAAATAATACATATAGGATCGGGATCCAAGCTAATCAGTCTACAAATGCTTGACATAAAACAAACACTACCAAATCTTAAGGTAAGTGAGTATATACTTATGCTTAGTTCATATCTTATATGGAGTCTTTGCGATTGATTAGTTTGAAATCTAGTTCAGAATATAACAAGTAGTCTTAAGAGCATAACCCTAAAATAAGACTGACAGATTGGTAAACCCCATCATGGATTGAACTATATCTAACAAAGTCAATTTCAATAAGAGAGAATCCTATTCTCTTCTAGATATGTCAAAAAATCACCAGAAGGGCATTCTCCTTTTTGGTCTGACCAAAGGACTTCAATGCTCTTCCAGTTCATTTCTCTACCTTATTATAGAATCATTTGAACATTTCAAATGCTCCAAATTTTTAACAAATATGTTCGTAGATCCAATACATCAATATATATTAGATTCAGAACATCATTGACTTGTTCATCTTTTTCAATAAAAAATAACTTGATCATCTTACTAAGAAGGTAGGATTGACAAGTAGACAATGATTCACAATCATTAACTTTGAGAGTTATCTTCTGTTGATCCTATTCTTGTTTATGTGATCGAGCCTTCAATGCCAAAGATAGTCATGCATGACATTATCTACTTTAGCCTGTTTGATTGATGTGTACATTACACTAACAAGCTAGGACTATTCGTAAATGTTATTTTTCAGTTATCCATATAATTTTGACATCATTTATAATGATATCACAAAATCATTAGACAATAGTGACAATCAATAAAACAACATTGTTAGAATCGAAAATAGGCTCGATGAATTTTAAAATTAGGATTGGAACATAACTTCCATCTCTAATGTTTAGAAACCTCTTGCTGTTTTCAATCTTTCTACTAACCTAAAATTGTTGCAAGAATTTACATGGACTTTCGATATCCAATATCTAGGTAGTAGTATCATAGATAGAGAAATCATAAGGTGTTATCATATAAGTACTTTGTCCAGCAACCCTTTGCTGATTTTTCTTTCTTAACCTGTTCGGATTAAGGGACTCTGCCAGACTAGGTTAATCTTAGACTCTTTTGTCAGCTTGGGCTCATCAGCCCAAGCACGACTCTATTGCACCTTCTTTTTTCTTCTCAAAGAATTGTTGTTCCATTGAAGATACATCTTTAGAGGTGCGAAAGAACTCCTTCAACTTTTGAAAAATTTTCTCCCACTGAGTATCATTGAATTCACAACTAAATTCATATTCTTTGCTTCTCTCAAAAATACTATACAGTGATATGATCATTCGGCCACTTCTGATAAGTGCCTTTGATCGCATCATGTGTGTTGGGTGTCAAAATATTAGATGCTGGTTCCGTAATCATATATAGGATCTATTCGTGCTCTAGAACTATTTGCAACTTTCGATACTATCTATTGAAGTTGGATTCTATAAGTAAATTACTGTCAAACAGTGAATGGAGCAACAGACATCTAGCCATAACTGAAAGAAAAATACAAGACCTCTATGTTTATGAATTGATTAAGCCTAAAGATTTAGACTTTAGTCTAAAGGTTCTTCTACTATATTATTCAAGTTGGTAGCCTCTACCTCCAATCTGAGAAATTATCTTAATTTTTTAACAGGTACTAGAATCCACACAAACTGCATACAGGTTCGAGAATGGCTCGATCAATCCATATGCATCTATGGGTAGATTCTCAATCAATTATTTTTCTAAATAATTTTTAGTAATTAATTTCATCCTAGATTTTATTTCAGTAGGTGATGGGCCTCTACTAAAAATTTTGATTAGGTCAAATCATTAACATGAACCTACTTAGTGATTCTAGCCAAAGAATAATCTGGTCCAAGGATGGCTCGATCAATCCAATCATTCATCAGATAGTACAACAGAGTCATCATATGATGAATGATAATTCTATCATTCAGAGAGAACATCAGATAGATGGTGCCTGCAATGTCAATCAAAAATAATGGATCCATTATCATTCATCTTAATGGAAGGTTATGATCTAGTTATCCCTATAACTAGCTCATTTTAAAAATTTAATAATTTAGAAGATTTAATTTATGAATTGAGAAAAGAGAAGAGATCAATCAGTAAACCACAATCCTCCCACTGACTTTATCAAGTCATTGAATTGAATTAGGGTCATGCTGATTGAAATGACACCTAAATCAGATACTAAATTAGCTAAGTAAGTGAGATCGGTAGGAGGGTCTGCTAAGCTTGTCTTAGATACCATCAAAATAGTCAGATAAGCTGCTTCCAATTAAAAACTATCGGTTGAAATGTCGAACTTATCTTAGACACTAATTGATTGATTAGTTTTGATTTGACCAACTTAATGATTCGGATTCAACCACTGAGCCACAATCAAAGTTTATTTGGTCTAATCAAAGACATTGACTTGACCATTTACAACTATTGTATTGATTCTAGAAAAATTCTGATTTAATCTAATTCAATATTTGGTTAGATTTTATCAATTTTTTTATACGGTTCATTAACTCTTTGATTCTAACCTTAGATTTAACCCAATTAAGAGGATCTAATTTGAGCTAACCCATGCCCTCATGTTTTATGCAAATGACATTAGATCTTTAATTCACAATTCAAGATCTAATCAATTATATACTTAGTTCTTAATTAAGTTTAACATCAACATGGGTTTAGGTTTGAAATAATTTTAATTTTTTATTTTGTAAATAATTTATAATAAATTTTATGTAAAGATTTTTTATTCTGAAACTAGGTCGACTCAATCAACATTGACCCAGCTACATAAGGAGACTGGATCAACTCAGTTTAAAATTAGATCAGCTCAGTAATTGTGCAAGCACTTCTCAAAGAGTTTCAGATCTGAAAATTTTATATAATTATAAATTAAAATCAATCATAAATACTCTTTTAGATCATATCTAAAATTTTTTATGATTAAAAATTTTATTTTTCATGATTAAAATAATTTTAATCATATAGATTAGATATTTTATTTTTCATATAACTTTGTATCACATACAACAAACCTAGGGTTTTAAGATCTAGAATTTTACAAAAAAATAAGTTCTTTCTTTAACATTCTTCTTTGTGAAATCTAATTACATGTCATAAGAGCATCCCATCGAACGAGAAGAGAGGGTCTTTAAATCCTTCTTGTTTTTATGATCAGACGGTCTGGTGATCATCTCAATCTAAGTACTTGCTAATCGGACCATCTAATCTAATCACATATCACATATGCTTGAATTTAGATCTAATCTAAATTACATCAAATCTAATCACAACCTTAGATCATATCTAAATAAGATCATAAACATCACATGCAACATAAAAAATCAAATTTTATTGAAGTTCAGCACAAACTAGGATAACCTGTTCACTATAAGGGATAAACCCTATAGTAGGACAACCTTATGTCAGTTTGTGCGATCAATTATTAATTAAAATTAGATCAAAATATCATATATTAGATCTAAATAAAATTAAAATTCAGATTTAATATGCACATATAATATGTCATAACGAATCTAGGCTCTGATATCACTGTTGGATTGCATAGACGATTTCATGCATGAATTTTAAAATTTTTTCGGATAAATTACAGTAAAAAGTAAATAGATTAATCATATTAATCTAACATGTATATGATCTAATCCTCAAATCAACCTACTATAGGATCTATGATATGATATGTTGCATATAAAATCTGAAATAATCACATGATAAAATCTGCAAGCATGGATGTAAGTAGTAGATCAGATCTACACCTATCTGAGTTTAGAAATCGATACCTGAGCACGGTTCAATGATCATTGCTGTTGAGAGATATAGTGAAGAAGATTCTTGTTGGTTGTTCACAGTCGCACATGCATCCGGCCTCTACGAAAAGCTTACTCGAAGCTTCGATTTGATCAGTCTCCTCTAGAATGCTAGTTCGTACAAAGACCTTTGTTCCTGGCTGATCTGGATCCTTTTTTCAAATTTTTGAAACTTTTCTAGAGGTTGAAGATGGACTTATGAAGAAGATAAAGAGGTAAAAAAAAAATAGAGAAGAAACAACTTTCCCTCTTATTTTTCTCTCTTCCCAAACCTAAGGTCCAAACCCTAGGATTTTTAGATTTTGTGCTAACCCAAAGAGAAGAAGGGTCTTCTCTTCTTCATGCCATGAATTGATGCCCCAAACCCCTTTTTTCATGAAAGACCTCCCTGGTTTCTTTCTTACATGCACACAAAAGAAAAGCTCCTTTTTTATTTAGTGTGAAAGGAGTTGGGTTAGAAGAGTCCAAGAGATCTTGGACTCTTCAATAATTATCACCACATTCACACAAATCCCACGCCAAAGGAAAAGATGGATGCCCCCTTTCTGATTTCCATCATGAAAATTGATTTCCCATGATCACAATAACTTTATTTTGTCACACAAAATAAGCCACATATGGAAGGAATAAGGATGAGATCAAAATCTCATCAAGATAAGGAATGTTGTTACAAATCAAATTCAAAACATTCCAAACTTAACCAATCCATAAGGGGAAATGAAGGGGTGCATCAGAAAGAGTGGAGGTGCACATTTTCTTGATGCTAAAACCAAATTAGCATGGAGAAGGAGGGGCTTCATATTGGCGGTGCACAAAAGAGATATGAGAGAGAGTCCCAGTCCAATGGGACTCTCCTTAATTGGTTCAATTTGATCGCAATCAAATCAGATTTGATTATGCCTAATAAGAAGAGGTAACCCAATCAAATTAGAAGCCCAAACTTCTTATTAAGATTGTAATCCAATTAGGAAGTAATTGAACTTAAGTTCTAATCAAATCAGGATCAATTCTCCCTTAGCGATTAGGTCATCTCATAACCTAATTGGATCAAACATAATTGAATCTAATTAAATTAAATTTATTTAATTCTCTTTACTCAATCAAATTGAGTTAATCAGTAATCTAATTACTAATTAATCCTCTATTAATTCACTAACACTTGGTGAATAAATTTATTGCAACTTTGCATAAGGTTAATCATCAATCGAATTGACGATTATGTCCTTGAACGATTCTCAATCATTGATCAACCATATGATCAGTCAGAAACTTCTTTTGAGTGTGACCCCATAGGTTCAAATCTAGATCAATAGTATAGGAATAAATTTTTAAATCAATCGATGTAATCATCTAGCAATGGTGATCCGACGTCTGGATAGGTCGAATGATGGCAAAGCAACATTCAAGAACCTACTGATGTATGGTTATCGTATAATTCATCCCTTTGACCCTAATACTCAAGGAGACTTAAGATTTAACTGTCAATCCTAGATAAGTCATTCACATTGTATTTCAATCTTTCAAATCCATCATATGGATTATCCGAGCTCAGATTTTACTAAATTGAAATATATTGATACATTAACTCTTACTAATTCAGAGGGATCAATCCCATCTTGACTCACGTACTAACTTAACAAGTACTTGACTGTACCCAAAAATCTTCCGTCACTGAATTTAAAACTCAGTTAGTCCGGCACCAAAGTACAGTGAGCTGCTTGCAAGTCATCATGGTGATTTCAGGTCAGAGAAATACTCATACCCATATCCTTCGCGAGCTATTCTTGACAGTAGAGTGCTCCATAGTTGGTCATGTTCTATGATGATGTACTCCTACATCTCACCTGTATGCCATACTAGTGTCTCCACATCATTTGGTTATGAGGACAACCAATGTATATGGCACACAATGACCTACACTTGGTATTGCTATCATCCTAATAATAACATATCATTTGATCATGAGCTAGTTTAAGGATTATGCGATAAATCCTCCTTTATCGATCAAAGTAATCCTAAAGACTTCATCATAACATAGGAGTTCATTAGAAGACGTAACATTGTGATGAAAAAGATCAAATAATTTTTATTATTGATCAATTCATATATATTTATAATTAGTGCAATCGTCAAACCATTGGCTTTAGAATATAATTTTCAACATGAAGGTCATAAGACTTAGATTAGTGAGAGTGGAATAGAATTAGGACCTTAATTGATTATCTCAAAATAAATATAAATGCTTAAAATCAATTGAACTGTTATACAATGTCGACTAAGTTTTTCTTGCGAAAATAAATTATGGTCTTTAGGACTGAAGCATAGAAGATTGACATAGATAAAATATTGAGGAAGTCATCGAGGTTAAATAGCTAATATAGGAGGATATATATTTTGAGAAATATAGATGGATTGTATTATGTTGTGTTACCATTGGATTTATTTTGGAAATCTAATCTTGATATGATTATAGAATATGATAGCAATCTTGAATTTATTGAAAATTATTTTGAATTAGAAAACTATAGTTATTTTGTTAATAAAAAGAATAGAAAGAAGATGATCGAATGATTATGGAAGGATTTTGCAATAAGGAAGATTCCATGTTCATGGCAAGATCTAAGGGAAGGATATTTTATTAGGAATAATTTTTTTTACCTAATATTTGAATGGATCTTATAAAGTTGATAGTTCTCTCTAATTATGATATTCTAGCAATTTACAAGATCATGATGGATAAGTTAAGAGTTGATTTTCTAACAAAAAAAGAGAGAGAGATTACTTTTGAATTGTCTAATTGAATTGTTAAGGCAATCCAAAGTTAGTCTGACTCAAATTAAATTTAAAAATTAATAATTTGATCATATAATAGTGCAAACATAGTAATTCTATTGAGCAATAATTATGATCCAATGTACTTAGACAACAAAATCTTTGCTTTGATTTTATAGAATTTTAATTTGGGATCATTAAGAAATTCTGGATAATATTAATCAAAATTCATGCAGCAGAAGTGTGGTAGTTGAGTCATTTAATATTGATCGACAATATTGATTATGATTTGAAATATATTTTGAAAAGATTTTTATTTATAAAGAAAATGTGAGTACTATGGATTCTGAGACTAGTCATGATGTGACTATATTGATTGTGCTAAGAAAAATTTTAACCACCTTATACTAAAGTTAGTTGATTGATAATTTAGTTTAGTCTATTTATCAAGTATATGAATAAACCCAACATGATTTGTTCCCTCCATATGATCTCAACTCTGACATAGAAATCATCATATTGGTATTTTATCTTCTCGAATTTAATTTTTGTATCTCAATTATGAGATCATTCCTATAATCACAATGGATCACTCTTGCCTAAGACCATTACTACATAATCATGATCACTTTCACGATCATCTAATGATTTGATTTTAGTCAAAGTGGACCATCATTTGTGGAATCAAAACTTCATCATACTATTTGTGCTGAATTCATTCCAAATACAATTGATTCTAATAATCAATCTTGTTGTAAGAATTTTTTTTTGCATTCAATTGATCCTAACTCAACCTTAAATTAACATGCATCCTGATGTCTTGGTTATTTCTGATCACACTAATTTTGATCAAAGAGAGATGAGATCTTTGATTGTATATCAAAGGGGCCAAACTTCAGAATTGACGTAAAGGTGCTGAATTGCGAAGTATTCTTAGAAAGAGTCTATGCTTTAGCATAGAAATGTGCATGAGCATTATGGTTGACCTGAGAAGTCAGGTTGCTTGCAAGTAATATGATCATATGTTTAGTTTGACAAAAATATCAAGTCAGGATAAATTGGTATATGTAAATTTTGAGTGGGGCATCTTTAACTTCAGCAGACTTAGATTTCTTAAATTTTGAGGATGAAATTTTTGTAAGGGAGGGAGAATTGAGTACTGGTCCTATTGGACCCGGTTCAACTTGAAGTCGGCAACTTTTGATGACTTCGCTAGAACTAATCAAAGAAAAAAAAGGGTGAGACACACGATGGGGGGAAGAAGATGACTTCAAGCAAAATAGGGAAAATCACATCTCTAGTTAATCCATGGCTGGGGGGGAGGGAAGATAAAGACCAAGAGCTACCTAATAAGAGCCATGTGCCGATAGGAGAAATTTGATCGACTTCACCGCTGAGATCTGATCTCATCCAAAAAAATCGAGCTTATCCTCTCCCAGTACTTTTCTTTTAAAAGCCCTTCCCTTGGTCGATTCCACCACAAAAATCTTCTCCACCTTCCTCCTCCTCCTTTCTCATCTTCGGTGGCCGTCACACCACCTTGCCGAAACCTTGCCACCCCCCATAAAACCTTTTTCCTTCTTTCGAAAACCCAACATCCCGCTATTCCAAGGGACCTTGAGCAAGGTACTGCTAAAACCCAATCTACCAGCTGTTGTCATCACCACCACCACCAACTTCGATAAGCTCACTTCTTCTTCTTCCTTTCTGACCATAGATTGCATAGTGGAATATGATTTTCAAAAATTTTTAAGATGCACAAATTAAGTTTTAACACTTAAAACCAGAGAACCGAAACACAAACCCTAGGACTGCCTTGTAGACTTCAATCAAATCAATCAAGCATGCAATGAGGTAGAAATTATACCTTCCTGAAGATGAGGACCTGATGAAAGAATGATCTCCACAAAATATCAAACCAGATGCCTTCTAATGGTGATCCACACAGGATTGATCAGGATCCTTTCTAACTTGATGTAGTGCTGTAGTCTTTTTAACAAGTCTACCACTGATTTTCTTCTCAAGGAACAAATTGCATCACCATCTGAATGCCTTCAAAACCTCCACCAAAACCACATCAGGGACCTTTTCTCAAAAGATCTCACCATCCAAGATTGATTCAGAAACCCAACTTTTGGATATTCTAAACCCTAGGATCAGCAACCCCTCGCCTTTCCTTTTCTCTCTTCTCTTTTCTTTCTATTTTTCCTCTCCTTTTTCTCTTTGTCTTTTTTTCAGATTTTTTCTATCTTTTTTCTCATAATCCCATTCCTAAACATCAGTAATGGGACCCCTTATCCCATAAGGAGCACTCCCATTAAATAGGATAAGAAGGGGCGCCTAAGTCTCCCAAGGGGCGCCAACACTTGGCACTTTACTTTCTCATGTAGTGATTTAATTCACCATGTGAGGATAAATGGTATGGAAGAGTCTTTATATAGAAGGACTCCTCTTCTGTGCCCATAAAATTTTATAAATTATGGCGTATAATATTTAAGGGAAGGCATGGGAAAATAAGAGTTGTAATTAAGGTCTCTCCTTCTTAAATGCTGATTTAAATGAAGCATCTCACATTTATTTGGTATGGAGAATCTGGTAAGATGGCATGGAGGATTTCTTATTCACATGAAACTCTTTCATTTGATTAGGTAAGAAACCAAAGGTTCAAACCTAATCTAATTAGGTTCAAGGCATCAAGTTAGACTTAGCTCAAACACCTTTGAACTAACTTAATTGGATACTTGGGTTAATACAATGTGATAGCATGTTAATTTAACCCATAAAATTTATAATAAATCTAATTAAATCAGACCAAGATCAAATTTCAAAGTGTGTGACCCATAAGATTCTATATCTAGCCAGCAGTAGACTCAGGCTCATAACCTAAACCAATCCGATTAGATTAGGTTAGCCCAAATGCATCAATTTAATCAGAATATATTTTTTAATTAATTTTTGAATTAAACTCTTTAATTCATGTAAGTCCACAAGTCAAGATTGATATCTAGCAACATATCATAACTATTTAGAAAACATAAAATTTGATAGAAATATTAAAAATATCCTTCAGTGGCAAGTTACCATGTAATTCAATCCTTCGATCATACAACATCCTAAATGAGTTATAGGCATGAAATTATGTCAAGCTCAAATATTTATCTATATATATCTCGATCAAAAATAATGATTCAATTAATGATATATTAGAAACTCTTTCTAATTATTATCCTACTTAGGTGAAAGACTTTTTGAATCATCAACCTATGAGATCACATAAGATATTATCTCCTCTTATAAGGAGTGATCAATTCCTTATTGACCACTCACAGCCTCCATGCACATTGCACCATATCCAGAATACCCTACGCAAGGCTCAAAAAATCAAGTTAGGGAATGAACCAACATATAGAATCATATACAGAAGGCACCATGGTGATCTCAGGTCTAAGGATCACTTGCACTACTCCCACTAGAGAACAACCAGCTGACATGCAAATAAAGCTCCATAAGATGTTCTCTCATTTGATCAATTTAGTGAACTCATTTTTTAATGAGCACGCAGTTTCTTGTATTAGTATCACCACACAAGTGATTATGAGATCAGCCACTCTCTCCATCGAGCATACATAGGATATGCCAGTCTTACTGATATCATTGATCTCTGACTCAATGATCGTACGACTAAAAATAATTTAGACTAAAGCTATTAAGAATTTTGATCCCACTGGCATGATCTTATCATGGTCCTAAAATCATTGCTCTAATCTATGAAATTTATTATAATCTTAAACAAATATAAAGATGCAGTATATAATGAAATAAAATACCTAATTTTATTAATAAATAATATCAAATAAATAAATTTGAAAGATAAAATACAGAAAAAACACCCCATCGCATCGTACATGCGATTGACTTGTAGGACATAATTTTTTCAATCTTTCACTTGCATTAAAGCCAATCGTTCCTATACTTGATGCCCATGCATTCTAGGTGGTGGTCAAACTACTACTGTGACAAGGCCTAAGTGAACGGATTCATTGTATTTTCTTGATGTCAACTCACTCTACGATCACATATGTTTTTTGACAATCTTTTGAATGAGGTGGAATTATCTTAGGATGTGCTTGAATTTGTGATGAGACCTCAGATCCTTAGCTTGAGCAATTATCTCAATATTATCACCATAAAGTGGCACGGATTGTTCAATTTTAGAAACCACACCCAACCCTGAGATGCACTTCTTCATCCATATAGCTTCTTTAGCAACCTTACTAGTAGCAATATACTCTACCTCAGTAACTGAGTCAGCTACGGTCTGTTGTTTAGAACTCTTTCAACTCAATGCACTATCATATAGAGTATATACATATCCTGATATAGATTTACTATCATCTGGATCAGATTGAAATTAGAATTTGTAAAGCCTTCTAGTTTCAAATCAGATCCACCATATATGAGTAAAGTATCTCTAATCCTTCTTAAGTACTTGAAAATATTTTTTACAGCTTTTCAATGATCCTCTCCTAGATTTATCTAAAATCTACTTACAATGCCTAAGGTATAAGCGACATCAGGTCTAGTACATAATATAGCATGCATGATCGATCTCACAGCCAAAGCATAAGGGATAGATTTCATTTTTTCTCTCTCTTCAGGTGTTTTAAGAGACATCTTCTTAGAGAGTGTATGCCATGACTTATGGGTAAGTAACCTCTTTTACTTTTCTCCATGTTGAACCTTTTCAACATAAGATCTATGTTTCTACATTGAGATGAGCCAAGCATCCTCTTCAATCTATCCGTATAGATCTTTATACTAAGTATATAGGATGCTTCATCCAATTTTTTCATAAAAAATTTTTTTGATAGTCAAGTTTTGACCGATTGTAATATAAAGACGTCATTCTCAATGAGCAGTATGTCATCCACATACAAGACTAAAAAGATAGTGGCACTCCCACTAGTCTTCTTATGCATACATAGTTCATCTATATTTTTGATAAAATCAAACGATTTGACTATCTCATAAAAATAGATGTTCTAACTTTTCAATACCTACTTTAATCTATAAATAGATTTTTTCAACTTGCATATTTGATTTACACTCTCATTGGAGATAAATCTCTCTGGCTATCATATAGACTTCTTCCTTAAGATTTTTATTGAGAAAAATAGTCTTGAAATCCATCCGTCAGATCTCATAGTCATGATATGAAACTATAGCAAGCATAATCTGAATAGACTTGAGTATGGCTATGGATGAAAAAATTTCTTCATAGTCAATACCTTATTTTTGTCTAAAATCTTTTATCACTAGCCTAGCCTTATAGGTCTCTACCTGACCATCTTCTCCAATCTTCTCCTTGAAGACTCATTTGTGGCCTATTGAAATCACACCCTCAAGCGCATCAACCAAAGTCTAAACTTGATTGTCATACATGAAGTTCATTTCAGATTTCATGGCCTCAAGCTATTTGTTAGAGTCATTGCTCATGACAGCTTCTGAATGGATCATGGGATCATCATTCTCAATAATGTATGGTGTGTTATCATTTTTAATAACAAACCCATACATGAATGGTACATTACGCACTCTATTTGACCTTCGAAGAGGAGTGGTGTAGTAGTTGTGCCTCAATAATGGGCACAATAGATTGAGGATCAACTTATGGACTATTCACATGTTGCTTTTGCAAAGACTGTAGGTCTTGAACTTTCTCAAGTTTAACTATCCTCCCACCGCCTCCTTGGATAAACTCTTTCTCTTATAAAATGGTATGTCTACTAACAAACATCTTTTGTTGAGTAGGATGGTAGTAGTATCCTATACTCTCCTTAGGATAATCTACAAATCTGCACTTATCTGATCTAGCACTAAGCTTATGTCCTTCAATATTTTTGATATAAGCAAGGAAACCCTAAATCTTAAGATGTTTAAGACTGGGTCTCTTCCCTTTTCATATCTCATATAGAGTGTTAGAGACAGACTTAGTTGGTACTTTATTTAAAATATACATTGCGATCTTAAGAGCATCTCCAAAAGGAGATTGGAAGATCTATGAAGTACATTATGGATCGCATCATATCTAATAAGGTATAATTCTTTCTTTTCGCAATACCATTTAATTGTGGAGTGTAAAGAGGTATCCATTCTGAGAGAATTTCATTATCTTTAAGATGATCGAGAAACTCACTAGTTAAGTATTCCCCTCAATCTAATCGAAGAGTTTTAATACTTTTACCAGTTTATTTTTCAACCATTCTTTGGTACTCTTTAAACTTATCAAAGATTTCAGATTTGTATTTCATTAAATATACATATCCAAATCTTGATAAATCATCAGTAAATATGATGAAGTAAGAGTATCTACATCTAGCCTAAATTGACATTGGACCACAAATATCTGAATGTATTAGGCCCAATAAGTCACTCGCCCTTTCTCCATATCCAGTAAATTGTGTCTTGGTTATCTAACCCATGAGACAAGATTCACAAATTCTATATGACTCAAAATCATAAGGATAAAAATTTTTTTCTTTATATAAATTGTTAATTCTTGACTCATTGATATGACCAAGACGGTAGTGCCAGACATATGTGACATTCTCATCTTCTCTATTTCTTTTCTTCATTTGATCAACATGAAGAATATTATCATTAAGTGACAAGAATAAAAGATCATTATCTACCAAACCATTGTCATAAAATTCATTAGAATGATAAATAGAGCAACTATTGCCCTTTCTTTTTATTTCAAAACGATATTCTAACAACATAAGTATAGAAATAATATTTCTAACAATATAAGGTATATAGTAACAGTCCTTTAATTTCAAAATTTTGCCCAAAGGCAACTTCAGTAGTATGGTTCCTAAGACTTTGGCTTGGATGGACTCTCCACTAGTGCTGAACAGCATAAAGTCACCTTCATTCAATTTTCTTATTTTCTACAGACTCTGCAACGATTTGTGTAGGTGTAAATCACAGGTGGTATCTAACATCCAAAAATCTGAAGTTGAAGTACTCAATGATAAATTTGCTTGTATCATATACCAACCTTTAGTAACACTTGCTTCTTTTTGCTTCAAACTTTCAAGATAGTACTTGCAGTTTCTCTTATAATGCCTATTTTTTTCTTAATGATAACAAGTACCCTTGGTGGAGACTTTCTTTACCTTTTTCTTGGAGATGCTAGCCTTAGGATTCATCTTTTTCTTTGAACCTTTTCTATCTTTCTTCTTGGAGATCTTATCCATAAGAAGAAAGGGGGCCTTTTCACCCTTGAAATGACTTTCTACTGTCTTTAACATATTCAACAGTTCAGGCAGGCTTGTGTTCAGTTTGTTCATATGAAAGTTAATGACAAATTGTGAGAAAGATTTAGAGAGTGATTGCAGGATCAAATCCTGACTAAGCTCACCATCCATAGCAAAACCCAATTGACCTAATCAAGTGATCAGGTTGATCATCTTAAGGATATAGGTCTGCACGAATGTACCTTCACTCATTCTAATATGGAATAAGTACTTAGATATCTCATATCTAGCTATTCAACTTTATTCTCCATATAACTCCTTTAAATTGAGGAGTATGGAAGGAACATCCATGCTTTCATATTGCCTCTGAAGCTCATTGCTCACAGAGGCAAGTATGATGCATTTGACAGTCACACTGTTATCTTGTCACATCTTATATGTGGTCCTGTCCTTCTCAGTAGCATCTTTTCTGATCAAATCGGATGCAGGAGGTTATAAAATATAAGAGACTTTCTCTTATATGAGAATAATTCTCAAGTTCTTTAATCAGTCCACATAATTTGATCCGGTCAACTTGTTAGCATCAAGAATACCACATAGTGAAAGTGAGGATGTCATTATACAATTTAATCTATAAGTACAAGAATAAAATATAAGCAGACAACTCATGATGACATGCACAACTAGATTAAGATTTTTATCTAATTATGTCTCTTACTTTTTAAATAAATTTCATAGCCCTCAAGTATGAAAATAAGAAACATAGTCTTATTTCTAAGTGGGGTTGAGATCTTTATTCCTCGCAAACACATTATGGATAGCACAACAAGTATTCATGAGTTCAAGGGTAGGTAACTCTTACCAATTGTATCTCATACAATTTTCAATATTTTTCTTGCCTCTAGAACACCTATAGTCTTATGGATTGCATAATAAACTAAAGTATTCTAGTTAAGTTAGACCTTTTATTTCTATATGGTCATATTTAAACAATACTATCCTTATGGATAGCATAACAAAGCAACACTATTTAAATATACCATAAAAATCAAATGTACTTAGTCAACATCATATCAATCTTCATAGCAAATCTTGTAGATAACACAACAAAACTCACTACAGATTTTGACATACTTTATTGACTTAGCATGAAAGAAGGCCTATATAGTGTCTTCCATACTAAGCAATCGAAACTCGAAACTCAATTGATCAAATTGGCGAGGTAAGTAGGTGGGAGGTTCTTTGATATTTTCCTTAGACACCAACAAGTTGATCAGGTAAGCAAATGGTTCTAATTAAATAACCACCTTTGACACTTGCCTTAGTCACCAATTGATCAACAAATCCGAAATTCGGTTAGCAAGTGATTCCCTATACTACAATTTAATATAATTTTTAATTGAGGGTCTTAGATTGATCTCATGCATATCCTAACATTAACATCACATAGAATATATTATGCTATTCAAGTGGTAATATCATTCATATGCCTATGCCTAATATCATGATTGCTAGGATAATGCAGGGTGTATTTATGACTTTGGTTCAATACTTGAGCCAATATCATTTGACTATGATTTGGACTCAACTCTTGGTCTAATTCACATATCAAATTTGACTTGGACCAACATATTAAATCATAATCTAATTTGGATTAATACTGATTCAAGCCCTAATCTAACTAGGCTTGACCAAGTCCACATAATTGGGCTAAAACAATACACCCTAATAAAATCAATTAAAACATCAATCTACCATGAATCATAAAATTTTAGATTATGATAAATTTTAAATTAAATAACTAAAATTTAAAATCTAACTATGATCATGGTCAAAAATAAAGTTTAAAGATCGATGCAAGTAATTGATTAAAATAATATGGCATCATATGAATCCGATTTAATCTATATTACAATAATAGCATCTATTTGATTGAATCTAACAAGATAATAATATGGCATCTAATAAGAGTGGCTCTGATTGAAGAAAAAAATTTTGATCTAAATCCAAATTCAGATAAGATGCCAGGAAAAATAATAAATTTTATATTTAAAAATTTTAGGACAACGTACCAATATACATTCTATGCAATGGAAGAAACTAGTTTCGGATCTCTTTGAATCTGCTTTGCGAGAGTTGTTAATGTGACTCCTCTACTTTGCTCACACATCTCACTCTATAAAAGAGAGGGGATGAAGGCTTAGGTGTCACTCCGAAGAAGAAGGAGAGAGGAGGGATGGTGTGGAGAAAGGAAAAAGGGTGCCTAGATCAAATCCACCACCTACCATTTTTTTTTGTGATTTTCTCTATATCTCTCACCCCTTCTTAATGCCCCCTTTATGGTTTGTCACACAAACCAGATATGGCATGCCATCAAAAGATAAGAGGCCTAATCTGAATCCAATTCAAATTGCCTCTTATCCCTAAAGAGACCCAATAAAAAAGGGAGGCACCAAACTTGCACCTCCACTCATTACCACACGCACAAGGGAGGGGGCCAGGATTTCTTAGCACCCCTCTTCCCTATTAGCCGGTCCACATGAGAGACAAGTCTAGGGTTTTTAGGGCTAAGTGACCAAATCAAATTTGGTTCCAATTCAGGCTCAATTTGAATCCGATTCAAACCTGATTCAAATCATATTTGAAAGGTTGTTGACCCTAATCCAATTAGGATTTAATTTCAAGCCTAACTTGGATGATAAAATCCAATTAGCCTTAAATAAATTTAAGCCTAATTAAATTAAATCTAATTTAAATTAATTAGATCTTGAATCTAATGCTATTATAGATTAGACACTGATCAGAAGTTTAGTTCCTAATCAAATTAGGACTTGAACTCAATTCTCTCAAATTTCTTGGATCAAAAATAAATTTAACTTCATCCTCAAAATTAATCCTACAGCTTATACCTAGTGCTAGCTAGACATAGCTAGTATTTAATCCTGTATGATTCAGAACTTAATTCTCAATTAAGTAAGTCTATTTGTTCAATCAAGTCACCTACTTCCAAATTGAACATACAAACTCTAGGTCAAGCCCTCTTCCATATTGCTTAACAATGTGCATGACTCCATAGGTTTGAACACTAAGCTGATAGTATAGGAACTAATTTCTATACTAATCGAAGTGACCATCTAGTAATGATACCCGACATCCAGATAGGTCGAATAATTACAAAACAACATTCTAGAATTCTGGCATATGGTTACTTTATAATTTATCCCTTTGACTCAATGCTTCAGAGGACCTCAAAGTTAAACTGTCAAACTCTTGACATATCATCCGTATTGTGTTTTAACCTTATAAATTCTGTGACTGATCACAAAGATTATCCTGGCCAAAGTTTTATTGAATTGAAACATAACATAGCATTATCTCCTTAAATCAGGAGTAGGTCAATCCCATCTTAACTCATACATAGACTTCATAAGTATTTGATTCTACCTAGAAACCTTTCATCACTGTATTAAAAATATAGATAATCCAATATTAAAGCATAGTGAGTTGTTTACAAGTCATCATGGTGATCTCAGATCGGAAAGATACTTACATCCATATCCTTCGCGAGCAGCTCTTGACAGCAGAGCGCTTTGTATTTGAGTCACTGTTTAGTGAAATATACTCTTATATTTTATCTACATGCTATACCAATATCTTCACATTCTTTGGTTATGAGGATAACAATCTATATGGCACACAACGACCTATACTTAATAAACGTTATCATCCTAGTTATAACGTATCATTTGATCATGAACTAGATTTAAAAACTATTTGATAAATCCTTCTTTATCGATAATTAATAGCTCTAAGGACGTCATCATAAAAGGAGTTTTTAAAGAAGATGCAAAATTATGATGAGCTTGCCAAAAATAAATTTTATTAATATAATTCAATTACAATTCACATACTAGAGCACAACCATTTACAACTTAGACGATTAGTCGTAGGACACATTCCTAACACTGATACCACTATTAAGTTCCAGTTGCATAGCATAATATAATTTTTAAAAAATTTTAACATGCATAAAATAAGTTTTAAAACTTAAAACCAGCCAACCGAAGCACAAATCCTAGGACTGCCATGTAGACTTCAATAAAATCAATCAAGTATGCAGTGAGGTAGAAATTATACCTCCTTGAAGATGAGGATTTGGTGAAAGAATGATCTCCACAAGACACCAAAGAAGATATCTTCTAATGGTGATCTACACAAGATTGATCAGGGTCCTTCCCAACTTGATATAGTACTGCAGCCTTCTACACTAGTCCACTGCTGATTTTCTTCTCAAGGAATGGATTGTACCACCATCTGAATGTCTTCAAAACCTCCATCAGAACCACACTAGGGACTTTTTCTTAAAATATCTCACCACCTAAGATTGATTCAAAAACCCAACTCTTGGATATTTTAAACCCTAGGATCAGCAACCCCTTGCCTTTCCTTTTCTCTCTTGTCTTTCCTTGCTATTTTTCCTCTCCTTTTTTTTCTTTATCTTTTTCTCAGATTTTTTCTATCTTTTCCCTCACAATCCCACACCTAAACACCAACAAGTGGACCCCTTCTCCCATAAGCAGCGTCTGTTGGGTTTCAATCATGCAGCAAAAATCAAATTTTAAAAATTTTTAAAACAAACATATCAATAGCTTTAACAATTAAAATTATCGAATCAAAATCTAAATCCTGGAATCACCTTGTAGATATTGAACAAAACAAAAATAAGCATACAAAGAGATAGAAGTTTATATTTTCTCCAATAAGTAGTATGGTATGATGGTGATCTCCACAAGACTCCAAAGTAGAAGCTCTCCAACAGTGATCCACAGAGAAGTTGGCCAAGGTCCTTCCTAATAGGTGCACCGCTATAGCCTTTTTTTCATAAGAATACTATCAGCTTCAAACTTGAAGTATGATCACATTAAAGCCCAGTTGCCTTTGATTTTACCACCAAAATCATGCCAAGAGGACACTCTTCAGATGTCTCACAACCTAAGATGATTTTGGGTTCCAACACATAAAAAAAATCAAATCCTAGGGCAAACTAGCAACACTTGCTAATTCTCTCACCACCCTTCTTATAATTTTTTCCTCCCAATTTTTCTTTCTCCTTTTTTTAGATTTTTTTTCAGAATTTTTTCTCTCTTTTACATGCCAATTGGCTCTGATTTTCACCCTAAAATCCAACCCTTAGCCCATATGGGACACCGCATATATATAGGCTAAGAAGGGATGTGAGGAAGGACAAACGGGCACCAACTCTTGGCACTCCAAGTTCTCATGCGGTGAAATAAATCATCGTGATTTATTTTTATATAGAAGAGCCTTCACACAGAAGGATTCCTCCTATTCTATGCCACATAAATTTCTCATAATAAATTGGCATGAAATAAATAGAGATCTAGATGAGAATCAAAGAGATAAGATAAGAGTCTTCTTTAAGAAGGACTCTTCACATCTCAACACAAATTAAGAGGGGGCGGCACTAAATTTTTGATGTGAGACCTGGTGGGTGTAGAGGACTCCTTCCATACTTAAAACACTTCCACGTTAGATAAGAACCAAATTAAATTGAACCCAATCCCATTAGGTCAAAACCAACTAGTTTAGTTTAGCTCAGACGCTTTGAATTGAACCTATTTAAAAACTTGGATTAATATAATGTGCTAGCATATCAAATTAACTCTTAAAATTTATATTAAATACTAATTAAATTAGACTAAGATCAAATCTCAAAGTATATGACCTATTGAATTTCAAATCTAGCCAGCAGTGGACACAGAATCTTGATGTAATCCTAATCCGATCAGACTAGGTTAGCTCAAGAGTTTCGATTAACTAGGACTCTTCCTAATTAATTCTTAAATTAAACTCTTTTAATTTTAATGAGTCTACAAGTTAAGATTGACATCTAGCAATATATCATGACTACTCGAAAGATTTAAAATTTTGATAAAAAATTATCAAAATATCCTTCAGTGGCAAGTTACCGTGTAATTCAATCCTTCAGTCAAACAACATCCCAGATAAGCTGTGGGTATGAAAATATGTTAAACCTAATTACTTATCTATATGTATCTTAATCAGAAGGTGATGATTCAGTTGATGATACATTAAAAATTTCTTTCTAATTAGTATCCTACTTTGGTCAAAGACTTCTAGAATCATCAACTTATGAGATCACATAGGATGTTCGCTCCCCTTATTAGGAGTAACTGATTCTTTATTGATCACTTACAACCTCCATACATACTTCACCACATCCAAAACACTCTATACAAGGATCAGAGAACTAAGTTAGAAAGTGAACCAAAACATAGATTCATGTACACAAGGTACCATGACAATCTCAGATCAAAGGATCACTTACACAACTTTCATTAGAGAATTATCAGCTGACATATAAATAAAACTTCATCAGGTGTTCTCTCGCAAGTCTATTCAGTGAACTTATTCTCTAATAAGCATCCATATCCTTGTATTAATGTCACCACATAAGTGGTTATGAGATCAACCACCCTCATCTCTGAGCATATATAGGACATACCAGTCTTATCGATTTCATTGATCTCTAACTTAATAAATCAATGACTGAAAATATTTTAGGTCATGGCTATCAAGAATTTAGATCTCATAGGCATGATCTCATCACGACCCTAAAATCATTGTCTAGACCTATGGGGTTCATTATAATTTTAAAAATAAAGATGTAGCATATAATGAATCAAAAATATCTATTTTATTAAAAATAATATCAATTACATGAGTTTGAAAAATAAATTACATAAAATATCCGATCGTATGTCTTATGCGATTGGCTTGTAGGACATTATTCTTTCAATTTTCCACTTGCACTAATGCCAGTTGTCCCTATACTTGATGCCCATGGAATCAAGATGGTAGTTAAATTGCTACAATGACAAAGCTTTAGTGAGCAGGTCTGCTATATTGTTCTTGGTATCAACTTGCTCCATGATCACATCGCATCTTTCGACTATCTCCCGAATGAGGTGGAACTGTCTTAGGATGTGCGTGGATTTATGATGAGACCTTGGTTTCTTGACTTGAGTAACTGTCCAAGTATTATCATAATAAACAGGTACTAGTTGTTCAATATCCGAAACCACACTCAATTTTAAGATGAATTTTTTCATCCAAATAGTCTTCTTAGCAGCCTCACTAGCAGCAACGTACTCAACCTCAGTGACTGAGTCAGCAACAATTTGCTGTTTGGAACTCTTCCAACTTACTGCCCCACCATACAAAGAAACATATACCTAGATATGGATTTGCTATTATCCGGATCAGATTGAAAACTAGAATCAGTATAATCTTTTAGTTCTAAATCAGATCCTCCATATATGAAAAAAATATCTCTAGTCCTTCTCAAGTACTTGAGTATGTTTTTCACAGTTTTTCAATGATCCTTCCTTAGTTCAGCCTGAAATCTGCTTACAATGTCTAAAATATAAGTCACATCAGGTCTGGTACGTAATATAGCATATATTATTGATCCTGCAATCGATGTATAAGGAATAGAACTCATTCTATTTCTCTCTTCAGGTGTCTTAGGAGACATCTTCTTAGAGAGTTGTATGTCATGACCCATAGGTAAGTAACCTCTTTTACTTTCCTCCATATTGAACCTCTTCAACATTAGGTTTATGTATCTGGACTGGGATAAGCCAAGCATCCTTTTTGATCTATCCCTATAGATCTTTATACCAAGTATATAGGATGCTTCACCCAAGTCTTTTATGGAAAACTTTTGTGATAGCCATGTCTTGATCGATTGCAACATCGGGATATTATTCTCAATGAGCAGTATGTCGTTCACATATAAGATCAAGAAGACAATAATACTTCCACTAGTCTTCTTGTACATACAAGATTCATCTATATTTTTGATAATATCAAACGATTTGACTGTCTCATCAAAATAGATGTTCCAGCTCCTCGATGCTTATTTTAATCCATAAATGGATCTATTCAGCTTGCATACCTAATTTGCTCTCCTACTAGAGATAAATTTCTCTGACTGAGTCATATAGACTTTTTCCTTAAGATTTTTATTGAGGAAGATAGTCTTGACATCCATCTGACAGATCTCATAGTCATGGTATCAGTAATAGCAAGTATAATCCTAATAGACTTGAGCATGGCTACAGATGAAAAGGTTTCTTCATAATCAACATCTTATTTTTGTCTGAAACCTTTTGCCACCAGTCTATCTTATAGATCTCTACCTGGCCATCTGCTACTATCTTCCTCTTGAAGATCCATTTGCAGCCTATTGGGGTCACACCCTCAGATGCATCAATCAAAGTTCAAACTAGGTTGGTATACATGGAGTTCATTTTGGATTTCATGGCATTGAGCCATTTGTCAGAGTCACTACTCATGATAGCTTTCGTATAGGTCATGGGATCCTCATTCTCAATGATATGGGATATATTTGCTGGGTTCCGGTGGCACAACGGAAGGGTTAGGTGTTTAAAATTTTCATTCAAATACCCAATGCACCGGAAGCCCTAATGCCTAGAAACTCTTGACTATAATAATCAAAGCATAATATAAATTAGAATAAGAAGAATACCTATAGTGCTAATCTTAATATTCACAAGGCATCCAAGTGTCCGCCCTCTAATGGTGATCCACATGAAAATTGAACCAAAGACAGTGCTCCTTCTTCACCTTGCTTCAAGAGTTCTAGCTCCTAGAACTCGACTAGCCTCGTATCGGTCAAGTTTCTTCAAGAACCTGACCTTACCCTCTTAGAACCTCCTCTGAACTTCTGATTCTCCTTCTTTAGGACCCTTACAACACTATTAGGATCAGATAAGGCTTTCTCTTAAATCCCAAAGCCTTGTCCTAAAACTTAGATAGGTTGTAAGAAAGAAAAGAGAGCAACAGGAGAGAAATTGGAAACCCCTCTTCGATTCCTCAGATACCCAGCACCCCAGCCTATTTATAGCTACCAAAGAGATGCCAAACAAGAGGGACATGCCTTATCTAAAAGGCATATCTGATCTGATTATCAGAGATAAAAGTTTCTTCAAGCAGAAGGACTCTTATCCATGATACGTCGATCAGCACCCTGGTCTACGCGCGTGCAACCAAAGAAGGGATATTTTCATATCCCTTCTCAAATCAGAAAAAATCTTCAAAAATCCACATAGATTGGAGATTCAATCTAGATTCCATAAAATAAAAAATGGTGATAAAATTCTCACGGAAGGATGCTGTCCTCACACCTCTTCATGCTAGTGCTGATCACCACACGCGCAGGCATTAGGACCGACTTATGGCATCTGTTTGGCATCTAGATAAGTCTGAAAAAATTCCAAAAAAATTATCAAAAATATATTATCAAATGTAGAATGTTATCACAGAAAATTGTTCCAATTTGAAAGTATTTGATAGGGATAAAGACTCTCCAAATCACAGAGAGATGCGATGCTTTTGCACGCACGCGCGAGACATCTTTCTTTTTCCAATTTTTTCTCTTTCTCAAAAATTCTAGAAAAAATATATCTCATGCTTTAAGATATGTACCAGAGGATGGAGGGTGATGTGAGCTACCACAAATAATTTTAATCTCATAAAAAATAATATTTTTTCTTCTACCCAAGCCAACACTTGTACGCAGAACCTGTTTTGCACCAAGAGTCCACCACAACTTGGACTCTTCATAATTGGTGTTAACACGGGATGTGGTGCCCCAATTTGGACTGCTTCTAGGTGATATAAGCTGACCCAAATGTCTACCAAATTGGGCTAGCTAATTAGCAAGGGATGGGACCAAATTGGTATCCAAAGGAGCAAGGGTTTCCACATGTGCTAGCATGCTTATCGGAATCCTGATTGAATCCAAAATTCCAATCAACCTTTTTCAAAAGGGTCCTTAGCTAATTTCTATATGTGTGTGACCCATTGGGTTCCACATCTAGCCAGTAATAGGTCCAGATATAAGTTGATCAAATTTGATTAGATTTCAGATTTTGGTCCAATCGAGCTAATTTGAGTTCAATAATTAGAATCATTTCTAATTGGCAATCGAATTAAACTCTTTAATTCGGTCAAAAACCTACAAGTCAAGATTGATATCTAGCAACGTATCACGACTACCCAGAAGATGTAAAATTTGATAAAAATATCAAATCTACCCTTTAGTAGGTGTTGGGTATAAAATATCCTCAACCGAAGTTCCCGACAGGATTGACCCTCCTGAGACTCCTCCGGCTGTCAACCGCAGACGGTACCTCCCCTGACTGAATTCCACCGACGGATGAACTTCCACTACACCACCCGAGCTCCTTCAACATGAGTTCCCCTAGTCATCTATTAAACCACCCTAAGCACTAACTGAGCTCGGCCGCCAGCCGAATTTCTACGACTATCAGCTACTCCCCGAACCCCTTCCGGACTCCTTCCATCCAGGTTCAACTCCAATTCGAACTACCCCGTACTTCGCCAATGGCTGAACTTCTCCAACGGCAGATTCTTACAACTACTAGATTTCAGCCCGGACTCCTACGGGAGCCGGGTCTCGTCCCCAACTTCGACTGCGAAAAGGCTTCACCCGGACTCCTACGGGAGCCGGGCTCCGTCCTCGGCCCCGATTGCTGGTAAACTTCGTCCGGACTCCTACGGGAGCCGGACTTCATCCCTGACTCGAGTTGCAGGTAAACTTCGTCCAGACTCCTACAGGAGCCGGACTTCATCCCTGACTGTGATTGCAGGTAGACTTCGCCCGGGCTCCTACGGGAGTCGGATCTCATCCCCAACTCCGAATAAGGAAAGGCTTCGCCCGGACTCCGCCCACGACTCGAGCTGCAGGTAAACTTCGTCTGAACTACTACAGGAGCCAGACTTCATCCCTGATTCGAGCTGCAGGTAAACTTCGTCTGGACTCCTACAGGAGCCGGACTTCGTCCCTGACTGTGATTGCAGGTAGACTTCGCCCGGGCTCCTACGGGAGCTGGATCTCGTCCCCAACTCCGAATAAGGAAAGGCTTCGTCCGGACTCCTACGGGAGTCGGACTCCGCCTACGACTCGAGCTGCAGGTAAACTTCGTCCGGACTCCTACAGGAGCCAGACTTCGTCCCTGACTCTAATTGCAGGTAAACTTCGTCCGAACTCCTACGGGAGCCGGACTTCACCCCTGACTGTGATTACAGGTAGACTTCGCCTGGGCTCCTACGGGAGCCGGATCTCGTCCCCAACTCCGAATAAGGAAAGGCTTCGCCTGGACTCCTACGGGAGCCGGACTCCGCCCATGACTCGAGCTGCAGGTAAACTTCATCCGGACTCCTACAGGAGCCGGACTTCGTCCCTGACTCTAATTGCAGGTAAACTTCGTCCGGACTCCCACGGGAGCCGGACTTTACCCCTGACTGTGATTACAGGTAGGATTCGCCCAGACTCCTACGGGAGTCGGGTCTCGCCCCCAACTTGAACTGCGAAAAGGCTTCGCCCGGACTCCTACGGGAGTCGGGCTCCGTCCTCAGCCCCGATTGCTGGTAAATGTCGTCCGGACTCCTACGGGAGCCGGACTTCATCCCTAACTCTAATTGAAGGTAAACTTCATCCAGACTCCTACGGGAGCCGGACTTCACCCCTGACTGTGATTGCAGGTAGACTTCTCCCGGGCTCCTACGGGAGCCGAATCTCATCCCCGACTTCAACTGAAAGAAGACTCCATCCAGGCTCCTGCGAGAGCCGTACTCCAAGCTCCTCTTAGACGGGTAGCTAGCCACCTCTCTCTGTCAGACACCCCAGCCGAACTCCGACCGATAGGCCTGGACCCCCTGGCAAGCCACAGCCACAGTCATGGCTCTGCTCCACCTCCTGCAATGGATTCCGTGCGGCTCCATCTCCCCCTGGCAGACCGTAGCAACAGCCACGACTCTGCTCCACCTCCTGCGATGGATTCCATGCAGCTCCATCACTCCCTGGTAGGCCGTAATAATGGCCACGATCTTGCTCCACTTCCTGCGATGGATACCGCACGATTGTTCCATCCTCTGGCAAGTCACGACAACAGACACCGCTCCGCTCCCCGTGGCAGACTCCATGCGGCACGCCCCGGTGATAGCCACGAGTCCACTCCACTACTCTCCGCAACAAACTTCCCCTGACTCTGGGCGGCCCACTGCCAGACGGTTACAGGCATCGCTATCAGTTTGTTGCCCCCTCCGCCTATAAAAGGAGAAACCCCAGATACGTTATTCTATAAGCTCTCATTTTTACCTAGAAACTCTGCTAAAATTTTCGTTCGAGCACTCCATTCTTGTTGAGGCAGAGAACTGACTTAAGCGTCAGAGGGTCTTGCCGGAGCAACCCCACCTCCAGTTTAGACTTCTTTTGCAGGTCCCGGTGGCGACCGCGACTCCAGCTTCTCCGGTGCAAGCGGATTTTTGCACCAACAGGATTGGCGCTAGAGGAAGGGTTGAACTTTCACAGTACCCTTGTTCTTAAAGGAGCGCTCAACGGGATTGCCCCCGGGCATCTTTTCCGATGCCCTCCCCTCCTTCCTCCACTTGGTCTTCGCCCGATGCCTCCCCGTAAGGCATCCACATGGCAATCCACGACCTCCGCAGCCAGATCTCGGGCTCTGACCTCACCTCCAGTTTCCCAGCCTCTTCCTCCTCCTCCAGAGATGGCGGTCGGTGCGGAGCAATTTGATTTGCTGGCACAGCAGGTCAGAGGCCTCACTGAAGCTGTGCAGGCCATGCAACAGTAGCAGTAGCTGCAGGCATCGGTGCACCTAGAAAGAGTGTCACCGGAACATCAGAATCCGGTGGTGGGGTGGGCCACTTGGGCCAGCCGCCCCGTCTTTCCTGGGAAGACGAACTCGAGGGTGGAGAGCCCTCAATCGGATCACGACTCCACCCCTGGAAGATCCCTGCCCCCATTCTACCAGAGGACCCTCGAGACCCAAAGTTGAGAGGATTTCCTGGACCGGAGACTCGAGGAGATGAACTGATGGATCGAAGAACTCCGCCATGCTCCGCCCACTTACGATGAGGATATTTGCACTGACCCTCCCTTTTCTCAAATGATCATACAAGAACCGATCCCGCCAAACTTCAAACTCCCCCAGTTCGAAAGCTACGATGGGACTTCGGACCCAGTTGATCATCTAGAGGCCTTCCGAACGATGATGCCGCTTCATGGCACACCCGACGCCATTCTGTGCCGAGCCTTCCCATCCACCTTGAAGGGAGCAGCGAAAAACTGGTACTCGGTGCTGAAGCCGGGCACCATCTTTTCCTTCGATCAGATGAGCCACCAGTTTGTGGCCCATTTTGTCAGCAGCCGGTACCCCCGGAAGGGCTCGAAGTCCCTCATTAATATCAAGTAGAGGGAGGGGGAGTTCATTCGGGCCTACATCAACCGTTTCAATGTCGCAGCACTGGAGGTCCGGAATTTGGACCAATCGGTAGCAATGGCCGCTCTGAAGGGCGGCCTTCAGAAGAATGACCTTTTGTTCTTCCTGGCAAAGAAGTACCCCAAGGATTTTGCTGATTTGTTGGCTCGGGCTGAAGGGTACGCCCGAGCAGAGGAAGCCTTCAAAATGAAGGATGAGGAGACTGCGAGAGAGTGGTAGGTGGGAGACTCGAGTAAGCTCGCAGTCGAAAAAAGGCCGAGAGAAGCTCGGCCATGTTCTCGATCTCCTCCTGGGCACAAGCGTGCCCATACTCCTCCCCGGGTACGTAGGCAGAGAAGTTCGGATCATGGGGTTCGACGGGGTTCTCCATCGGGAAGATTCCACATCTACGCCCCCCTCAATGTCTCGAAGACCCAGGTACTGATGGAGGTCAGAGAGCAGCTCCCTAGGCCAGAGAGGATGCGCACACACCCCGGGAAGCGCAACCCCAACAAGTTCTGTCTCTACCACCGCGACCATGGCCACGACACGGAGGAATGCATCCAGCTCCGAGACGAGATCGAGGAGTTCATCCGGTGAGGTCGACTCGACAGGTTCATCCGACACCGGCCTGAGGGTAGAGAAGATCGGCCAAGGGTCCTGCCGCAGCCTGAACTGCCAAGGAGGGAGGAGCAGCCCGAAGATCGACATCCAATCGGGATCATCGACTCCATCACCGGAGGGCCTCAAGGAAGAGCAGACCTTCCATGACCATGAAACTCGAGAAACCTGTAAATGTACTGCTCATGACTTTGCCCTGAATCTAAATTCCTTTCGACTTTTCATGTTCTTCCCTTTTGGCATGGATTTGTTACGATCGGAGATGACCCCTTTAAACAATTAAAACAAGGTCATGTTAGGAACAGGAGGGGAACCTCATCCTAACATGAGCCAAATGAAAGTCTGATTATTTTAAGATCGGATCAGGGGAAAGGCCCATATAACGGCCCTTGGATGCCCCCTGAGCCATGTTAGGGACAGGAGGAGAACCTCGCCCTAACATGAGCAAAGTCAAAGGCTCGGTTCTTTTAGACCGGATGGGGGGAGAGACCCTACAACGCCCTTACATGCCCCCACAGCCATGTTAGGGACAGGAGGAGAACCTCGCCCTAACGTGAGCAAAGTCAAAAGCCTGGTTCTTTTAGACCGGATGGGGGGAGAGGCCCTACAACGCCCTTATGCGCCCCCACGGCCACGTCAGGGATAGGAGGAGGACCTCGCCCTAACGTGAGCAAAGTCGAAGGCCCGGTTCCTCTTAGATCGGATGGGGGGAGAGGCCAAACAGCGCCCACATGTGCCCCCACAGCCTTGTTAGGGACAGGAGGAGAACCTCGCCCTAAAATGAGCAAAGTCGAAGGCCCGATTCTTTTAGATCGGATGGGGGGAGAGGCCCTTGCAACGACCCTTATGTGCCCCCATAGCCCCGTTGAGAATAGGATGAGAACCTCATCTTGACCTGAGCTGAGATCGACTACGTCAAGAATAGAAGGAGGACCTCATCCCGACGATGACAAAAACTCGGCCGCCCAACCAAATTGGATAAAGAGAAAAGTCCCCTCAATGGCACCTCTACACTTCGGTGCGACCCCCCGAAAAGCAAGGGGGGACCCTCACTCAAAAAGAGGAGAAAAATTAAAAAGGAAAGTAATGAATTACGCTGGCAACAGGCAAAAAACTAATCACACCAAAGACCTAAGGAACCTCGTCTCAACAAAGACGGAAAGTTCCTACCAAACATCCCCGGCCTCTAAGAAGGCTCTCAACATAGGTCAAGAAAATAGCGACACCTTCGAGGTAATGCGGAGTTCGGATCATCAAGCTCGAGCCTACGGCCATGGATGACGAGGAAAGCAAATCAGCGTGGCGACGACTGGGCACCTCCAAATGACATCAACGTCGGACAAGTCAAAAGATAAAAGAAGTTCGGCGGGTGACAATTTAATACAATACATGGATGAGGTAACACAAAATCCTCTTTTCATTCCATTTGCAAAATATACACCATGAAGCCCAGAAGGCCAAAGGAAGAAAAGCAAAACGACAAAAGCAAGACAAAACAACAAAAGAGAAAATGTATGCATGGAAAGACGGAAGGCCAAAAAGAGCCCTAGGGAAGCTCTGCTCCTTCCGACCTCGAATTATCTGCTTCACCCCTTATTTTGGACTACCTCATATTTTTAACTTCTTCTTCTAGCTCTCTCTTTTTCAGCAGCGCATCCTGGAGCGCCCGACGGAGTCGCTGGCTTTCGTTCTCTGCCTCTCGATGCCTCTTTCTCAGGACCTTGGATTCCACCTCCACGTCCTTGACGGCCTGCTGCTCGCATGCCAGCTGGATCTTCAATTGCTGCAGCTCAGCCATTCTCTTCCCAAGGGCGACAGAAAGCCCTTCGGCAGTTCTTCTTAGGGACTGGAGTTCATTAGAATCTCGAGAAGAAGCAAGCTGAGCCCTATCAGCCAGCTGCCCTTGAAGATGGGCGACTTCGTCGGTTGCCACCTTGAGTCTCCCTTTATATTCATCCACCTGCCTACGCCAGCCGGCCTGATGCACGTCATAGCTTACCTCGGCATCCTGAAGCTGCTGCTGAAGGTTGGAGACCTTCTTCGACCACTCCCGATCGCCGTCAGCCCGAGCCAAGAGTAGGGACGAACTTCCCTCCAGCTGGCCAATCCTCTCCTGCGCAGCTGACAATTCCACCCTGAGAGAGCTGATCTTGGCAGCATGAGCCCAAATTCGATCGCTGGCACTCTTCTTGTGTACCTCAAGCTCCTTCGCGAAGTCTGTCTTCCTCCGGCTGTACTCCATGATCCCCTTCACATGGAGATTTCGAAAGCGGGTGGCCTCTGAGGTGGCTTCAGAGTAACCCTCCCTTAACCTGCGAAGCTCGCCTTCCATCTTCTTCGACCTTTTTGTCAAATGAAGAACCTCCTTCTTCAGCCGCTGGATCGTGGACTTCAGCGGGATCCCCTGGGGCAGGGGAAGTACCTCGGCAGGACACTGCCATCGAGAGACAAAAGCGTCAAGGCGCGTCTCATTGCAGAAAGAAAAACAAAAAAAGGGGAAGGAAGAAAGGAGAAGCCATCCACGATGAGAAATTCGACTTTATTGAGTGAATGTTTCTTAAAGACAAAAAGAAAAGGAAAAATTATAGTAAAAAAAAAAAATACAAGGTCGAAGGTCTCAGACCTTTGCGATAGGAGTTGGGGAGCTCGGTGTCCCTGGAAGGGGGGCTGCGATAGCAGTAGCGGCAGAAGAGGGACCGGCCTCATCTTCAGACTCCTCGCCAAAGAAGCTGAGGTCGAGCTCGAGAAATTTCCTGGCCACCTTCTCCTGGCAGAGCTCGAACCCCTTGATGAATGCTTCCTGGCCGAATCGGACGTTCAGGTCTCTCATCTCCGTGGAGGCCTTGAACTCTTCTACCGTAAGACCCCTGGCCTCCGAGACCAGGACCAGAATCTGCTCTGCCAAATTGGCGACCTCGGCCTCCACCTTTCTCACCATCTCCTCTGAGGTCTGTTTCTCTTCCTCCCGGGCCTGCTTTTCTTTCTCCAGGGCCTCTTGGAGGGCAACTACTTCAGCGGCCTTTTCTTTGAGGCGAGCGACTTTGGCCTGGCGATGCTCCTCTGCCTAGATGGCGTCCCTCCTCGCCCGGTTCGTCGCCTCGATGTTGGCAAGGAGCTGGTGCCCAATCTGCAAGGGCGGCTAGGAGATCGGAACAAGGATCGGAAAGCCAATTAAATGAAGATTTGTTTACCTCAAGAAAGGACCCCAGGGAGTCCCAAACCCACTGCTCAGGATTGGCGCGGTCGATCCTCTCGATGACTTCGGGCAGAATGCAGTCGTCGATCAGCCGCTTGATCAAGTCCCTGTCATTAAAGGGATTCTCTGGCTCTTCTTCGGAACCAAGGGACTCTTCAACGGTGGCTCGGCGGCTACTCCCCCTGTGGGCCACCGACTTCCTCCTCATCCCCCTCTCGACTCTGGGCGCCTCTGTGGAACGGACCCCCAAAATGGGAGCCCCAGTCGGCAGACTCCTTGAAGAGGCCCGAGGGGCCGTTGGTTCGGCGTCCGAAGGAACGTTGATCGCGGGAGTCGCTTGGACAGGCGCGGCCAAGCTCGTCTCCTCCACCCTGGCCTTCTTTGCTAATTTGGAGGCCGCGGCACCTTTTCTTTTGTGGGCCTTGAGGCCCCTGGCGAGCATCCGTGCTGCTTCAGCATCCATTCCTAAAAAAAAAAAAAAATCAGAAATCAGTAATGGGGTGAAAAAGGAAGAAGTGACATGCGAAAAAAAAAAAAGAAAAGAAAGAGAAAAGAGAAGAAAAGAAGAGAGAAGAGAAAGAAAGAAAAAGAAGAAGGACGGAAGAAAAGAAGAGAAAAGAAAAGATGGAGTACTCGCAGGATCCTGGGGGCTCAAGCCGATGTTGAACAAAAATTGCTCCCTCAAAAGGTTGGGAAGGGAAGGAGCGGAATAGTCAAGAAGCTTTCGGGCGGCCTGGAGGTCGTCCTCCCCCAGGCTGGGAGCCCGACGGACAGAGTCCCTTAGAGAGCCCCGAGGGGGCAAGCCCAGCCTCAAGGTCGGGCGTGGACGAAGAGGTATTTCTCCTTCCAGTTGTGGATTGAAGAGGGGGCACCTTTTAGCAACCCCTTCTTGTCAAACTGAGGGGAGAAATACCACCAGTCCTTCGTCAAAGGGTGACGCTTGAAGGTATAGAAATGCCTAAACAGAGAGAGGGACGGCTGGACCTCGACTACGTGGCAAAGGAAAAGAAACCCTATCAAAAACCTAAAGGAATTCGGAGCAACTGAAGCCAAAGAGATATCTAAGAAGTGGAAGAAAGCGACAACAAAGGGCGGAAGCGGAAGCTGGAGTTCGGCATGGAACGCCTCCTGATACAGGCAAAAACGATCGGGTGGGGGAGTGCTAGCCTGATCGGAGGGGCCAGGAAGCTCCAGGTCGTACTCCGGAGGAACTCCATACTGAACCCTTATCAGTAGGAGTTCATCCAGAGTCAGGGAGCAGGGAATAGCACCCGACGCAAAAGCCGGGCGAAGCCCAGTCCCATTAGTGGGTTCGTCTATAGAGCGGGGCTCCTGGGGGGCTGAGGCGGAAGAACTCCCAGAGCCGCTAGTGACGGAGGTGCTGGAAGATATTTCGAATAACTTCAAATGAAGACCCTAAAGATCCCGAAGAAAATAGATGAAACAAAGGATGAGAGGTTGTGGGAGACTAACTCAGAGGAATACGACAGAAGAAAATGGAGGAGAAAAGGCCCCTAAATGGCAAGAAGAAAAATGAAAGTTCTGGGACTAACCTAGATCGCTCTGAAGGATGCAGAGGGGTGAGGACAGGGATGACTCGAAGGATGCCTAGGGCAAAGAAGATGCCAAGAAGGGTCAGGGCTCGCGAAGAAAAGGCGGACACCGATAGAACTTTCAGGCAAGATAGGGCCCCTAAAGGCGGAAGGGCGAGTTTAAATAGGTCCTGAGATCTGACGTAATGATGATTGCGAATTTCCTCTGGCCGGTCTCTTTTCGCCGCGTGTCCCACTCACCACGGCGGGCGATTAAAAAGGGGCAGACGGCTGACAGCGCCTTTCTTGCGCCACGCCTTGAGCACCGTTCCGCTGCAGGTTCCAAAAGAGCCTTTTCGGATCGCCTCGATTTGAAAAGACTCCAGCGCACGTGCATTAAATGCCAAAATATCTGAGGACAATCGCGTGCGGGCATCGAGGGAGCAACTTCGACTGTGACAGTCTTTCTGTACTTCCTTCATTCGAAATTCGAACTCGAAAGTAGGGGGACTGGTGTTGGATATAAAATACCCTCAGCTGAAGTTTCCGACAGGATTGACCCTCCCAAGACTCCTCCAGCTGTCAACCGCAGATGGTACCTCCCCTGACTAAATTCCCCCAACGGACGAACTTCCACTACACCACCCGAGCTCCTTCAACATGAGTTCCCCCAGTCATCTATTAAACCACCCTAAGTGCTCACTGAGCTCCGCCGCCAGCCGACTTTCTACGACTATCAGCTACTCCCTGAACCCCTTCCGGACTCCTTCCAGCCAGGTTCAACTCCAATTCGAACTACCTCGGACTTCGCCAACGGCTGAACTTCTCCAACTGCAGATTCCTACAACTACCAGATTTCAGCCCGGACTCCTACGGGAGCCAGGTCTCGTACCCAACTTTGACTGCGGAAAGGCTTCGCCCGGACTCCTACGGGAGCCGGGCTCCGTCCTCGGCCCCGATTGCTGGTAAACTTCGTCCGAACTCCTACGGGAGTCAGACTTCATCCCTGACTCGAGCCGCAGGTAAACTTCGTCCGGACTCCTATAGGAGCCAGACTTCGTCCCTGACTGTGATTGCAGGTAGACTTCGCTCGGGCTCCTACGGGAGCCAGATCTTGTCCCCAACTTCGAATAAGAAAAGGCTTCGCCCGGACTCCTATGGGAGCCGGACTCCGCCCACGACTCGAGCTGCAGGTAAACTTCGTCCGAACTCCTACAGGAGCCGGACTTCGTCCCTGACTCGAGCTGCAGGTAAACTTCATCCGGACTCCTACAGGAGCCGGACTTCGTCCCTGACTGTGATTGCAGGTAGACTTCGCCCGGGCTCCTACGGGAGCCGGATCTCGTCCCCAACTCTGCATAAGGAAAGGCTTCGCCCGGACTCCTATGGGAGCCGGACTCCGCCCACGACTCGAGCTGCAGGTAAGCTTCGTCTGGACTCCTACAGGAGCAAGACTTCGTCCCTGACTCTAATTGCAGGTAAACTTCGTCCAGACTCCTACAGGAATCGGACTTCACCCCTGACTGTAATTACAGGTAGACTTCACCCGGGCTCCTACGGGAGCCGGATCTCATCCCCAACTCCGAATAAGGAAAGGCTTCGCCCGGACTCCTATGAGAGCCGGACTCCGCCCACGACTCGAGCTACAGGTAAACTTCGTCTGGACTCCTACAGGAGCCGGACTTCATCCCTGACTCTAATTGCAGGTAAACTTCATCCGGACTCCCACGGGAGCCGGACTTCACCCCTGACTGTGATTACAGGTAGGCTACGCCCAGACTCCTATGGGAGCCGGGTCTCGCCCCCAACTTCGACTGCGGAAAGGCTTCGCCCAGACTCCTACGGGAGCCGGGCTCCATCCTTGGCCCCGATTGCTGGTAAACTTCGTCCGGACTCCTACGGGAGCTGGACTTCGTCCCTGACTCTAATTGAAGGTAAACTTCGTCCGGACTCCTATGGGAGCCGGACTTCACCCCTGACTGTGATTGCAGGTGGACTTCGTCCGGGCTCCTACGGGATCCAGATCTCATCCCCGACTTCAACTGAAAGAAGACTCCATCCGGGCTCCTGCAAGAGCCGTACTCCAAGCTCCTCTTAGATGGGTAGCTTGCCACCTCTCTCCGTCAGACACCCCAGCCGAACTCCAGCCGATAGGCCTGGACCCCCTGGCAAGCCACAGCCACAGCCATGGCCTTGCTCCACCTCCTACGACGGATTTCGCGCAGCTCCATCTCCCCCTGGCAGACCGCAGCAACAGCCACGACTCTGCTCCACCACCTGTGATGGATTTCACGCGGCTCCATCACTCCCTGGCAGGCCGTAATAATGGCCACGATCCTGCTCCACTTCCTGCGATGGATACCGTGCGATTCTTCCATCCTCTGACAAGTCGCGACAATGGACGCCGCTCCGCTCCCCATGGCAGACTCCACGCGGCACGCCCTGGTGATAGCCATGAGTCCACTCCACTACTCTCCGCAACAAACTTTTCCTGACTTTGGGCGGCCCACTGCCAGACGGTTACAGGCATCGCTATCAGTTTGTTGCCCCCTCTACCTATAAAAGGGGGAACCCCAGATACGTTATTCTATAAGCTCTCGTTTTTACCTAGAAACTCTGCTAAAATTTTTGTTCGAGCAATCCATTCTTATTGAGGCAGAGAACTGACTTGAGCATCGGAGGGTCTTGCCAGAGCAACCCCACCTCCGATTTAGACTTCTTTTGCAGGTCCAGGCGGCGACCGTAACTCCAGCTTCTCCGGTGCAAGCAGATTTTTGCACCAACAGTAGCAAATTACCGTGCAATTCAATCCTTCGATCATCCTTGCACCCTGAATATGTTAACGAGTATGGAATCATATCAAACTCAAACACATATTCATATCAATTCTCAATTAACCAATAATAACTCTAATGAAGAAGCATTAGAAACTCTTTCTAATCTCCTTCCTGCTTTTGGCCAAAAGATTTTTCTGAGTCATCTAGGATTGAGAATACACAGGATGCAATCTCCTCTTACTAGGAGTGATCGATTCCATATTGACCTACTCACAACCTTCATACACACTCCACATATCTAGAACACCCCGTACATGTCTTAATGCCATGTCTGGGTATGAACCAAAATATGAGTTCATGTGCATAAGATTTCATGGTGGTTTCAGGTCTAAGGATCACTTGCACAACTCTCACTTAGAGAACCATCTTTGACAAACAAATAAGGCTTCCATTAGATGTTCTCTTTCATCGAGTCAATTCAATGGACTCATTTCTCAAATGAGCACCCACATTCTTGTATTAGTGTCTCACACAAGTGGCTAGTGAGATTTGCCACCCTCTCTATTGAGCATACATAGGATGTGCCAGTCTATCTGGAACATTGATCCCCAACTCAATGCTCCTACGACTAGAAATATTTAAGATTAGGATTTTAGGATTTTAGGTCTCACTAGCATGACCCATTCATGTCTCCTAAAATTATTATCCTAATCTTTGGGGTTCATCATAATCTTAGATATATTAAGATGGAGCTAACATGATGAATCAATGCCTCAAATAATAAATATCGTTTCATGAGTTGAAAAATTTTAAAGAAAGTTCTATCGCAACACACTTACAATTGGCTTATAGGGCACTCTTCTTTCAATCTCCCACTTGCACTAAAGCCAATCACCTTTGTATCTCATACAATTAAGATGGTGATCATATAGCTACTGTGGTATGGCCTTAATGAATAGATCTGCTATATTGTTCTTTCTGTCTAATCATTTCAAGACAACATCTTATCTTTAATGAGATGAAAATATCTAAGGATGTGCTTGGATCTATAATGAGACCTAGGTTCCTTATTTTGAATAACGATCTCAATGTTATGAAAATAGAGTGACACTGATCTTTCAATCTTAAGAATGACTCTTAAATCTACGATGAGTTTCTTCATCCAGATAACTTTCTTAATGACTTTACTAGCAGCAACATACTCTGGCTCAGTAGTTGAGTCAGCTACTATCTGCTGTTTGGAACTCTTCCAACTCACTGCCCCATTAATTAGGATAAACACATACCGTGATATTGACTTGCTATCATCTGCTTTCCAATGATCCTTCCTTAGATCAGCCTGAAATCTACTAGCTATGCCCAAAGCATAAGCTACATTAGGCTTGGTACATAGCATGGCATACATAATTGATCCCACAGGCGAAGAATAAGAGATTTCATTCATCCTTTTCCTCTCTTCTGGTATCTTTAAGACATATTTTCTTAGAGGCACGTATACCATAACTTATAGACAAGTAACCTTTCTTACTTGCCTCTATATTAAATCTTTTTAATATGAGGTCTATGTACCGTGACTGGGATAAGCCTAACATCCTTTTAGATCTATCTCTATAGATCTTTATACCCAGTATATAGGATGCTTCACCCTAGTTTTTTATGAAAAACTTATTTGATAGCCAAGTTTTGACCGATTGCATCATTGGGATATCATTCCTAATGAGCAGTATGTCACCGACATACAGAACCAAGAAGACAATAACACTCCCACTTGTCTTCTTATATACACATAGTTCATCCATATTTTTGATAAAGTCAAACTCTTTGTCTGTCATATCAAATCGGATGTTCTAGCTCCTCAAAATTTGGCTCGATCCATAGATGGATCTCTTTAGCCTGCATACTTGATTTGCTCTTTCACTTGAAATAAATCTCTCTGGCTGAGTCATATAGACCTCTTTCTCTAGATTACTATTGAAAATCGGTCTTAACGTCCATCTTCTAGATTTCATAATCATAGTATGCTGCTATAGCAAGCAAAATTCAGATGGACTTGAGCATAGCCACTAGTGAGAAGGTTTCATCATAGTCAATTCCTTACCTTTGACTGAAACCCTTCACCACTAACCTAGCTTTGTAGGTTTCTACTTGGCCATCTACTCTGATCTTCCTTTTGAAGATCCACTTGCATCCTATTGGGGTCACACTCTCAGATGCATCAACCAAGATCTACACTTGGTTGGTATTCATCGAGTCCATCTCAGATTTCATAGCTTTCAGTTATCTATTTGAGTCTCTATTCATGACAGCTTTCGAATAGGTCAGTGGATCAACATTCTAAATGATGTTGATAGAATTATTATTCTCAATGATAAAATTATATCTCAGAGATGTTTGATGTACTCTATCTAACCTTCAGAAAGGAGGTGTGTATAGTGGATGTACCTTATCCTTGGATACTTTTGATTGAGAATCTTCTTGTGGTCCAACCACTGGTATTTCTGGATCGATTTGTAGATCATGAACTTTCATAAATTCAATATTCCTCCCACTGCCTCCTTCTTGGATAAATTCATGTTTCAAGAAAGTGGCGTGCCTACTAACAAATATTTTTTGTTCAGTAGGGTGGTTGAAATAATATCTATTAATTTTATTAAGATACTCTACAAACCTACACTTGTCTGATCTAGCATTAAGCTTATGTCCAAAAATATTTTTGACATAAGTGAGATAGCCCAAAGTCTTAAGATGTTTAAGATTAGGCTTCCTTCCATTCCATATCTCATGTGGAGTGCTTGCAATAGACTTTGAAGGCATTCTGTTTAATATATATGTGGCAGTCTCTAGGATATTATCCCTAGAAAGATATTGGAAGATCAATGAAGCTTATTATGGACCGCATCATATCCATTACAGTATGATTTTTCCTTTTTGCTACACCATTTAACTGAGGCATATTAGGAGGGATCCATTCAAAGAGAATACCTTTACTTTTAAGATGATCAAGAAATTCAATAGATAAGTATTCTCCTCCTCGATTAGATCGAAGAAGCTTGATACTTTTTTTTTTTAGTTTATTTCTCGAGCATACCTTGGTACTCTTTGAACTTATTAAAAACTTCGAATTTATGTTTCATAAGATACACATATCCGAACCTTAATAAATCATCTGTAAAGATCGGAGTATCTTCTTCTGACCTGAGTTGTTATCGGTCCATATACATCTATATGTACTAGAGCTAACAACTCACTTGTCCTCTCTCCATATCCAGAAAATAGAGTCTTAGTCATCTTACCCATGAGACAAGATTTATAAGTTTCCAATGATTTATAATCATTTGAGTCAAAGAATTCTTCTTTATATAACTTGTTTATCCTTGACTCACTAATATGACCAAGATGACAATGCCAGAGATATATGACATTCATATTTTTTCTCTTTTTTTTCATATTTTTTTTAATATGAAAAATATTTTATTGAGTATAAAAATTAAAAAAATGTTATCAATATAACTACTGCCATAAATTTCATTAGAAAAAAAATAGAGTATCCATTTTCCATTAGCTTTATTTTATAACCTTGTTTTAATAACAAAGGTATAGAAATAATATTTCTAATGACCTTTGGCATCTAATAACAGTCTTTTAATTTTAAAATTTTATCCGAAGATAAATCAAGCATACAGATTTCCACAGTCTTTGCACTAATGGACTCTTCACTTGCACCATAAAGCTCGAGGTTACCTCTTTTCAAATCTTTGATATTCTGTAGTTGTAGTAACAAACTATAAAAGTATGATCCACTGGTAGTATCCAATATCCAAATATCAGAGTCTGAATCACTCAATAAAAATAGGTCTGTATCATATACACATCTTTTGGTGTTATACTTGCATCCTACTTCAATCTTACAAGATTATTCTTGTAATTATATTTCTAATTTTTAAATTTATCATAAATAATATCCATACAGATATCATTACCTTCTCATTATTACTGACCAATCTAAGGTCAGAAATATCCAGAATATCAAAGTATTTTTCTGATATAAACCTAATTTGTAAGTTCCTCAACCAATCCACATAGTTGTATCGATCAACATAGTTTTATTTATTATATCATGGGGTGAAAATAAAGAAGCCATAATGTAGACTTAAAGCTACATAAAATAATAGTATAAGCAGACCACTCATGTTTGACATGCATAACTAGATGAAGACTTTTAAAACTAGTTGTCTCTCACTATTTTATCAGATACCATAGCTCTCTCCTATGATAAACGAGATATATTTTATATTTATCTTAGTGGAATTGAGACCCTAATTCCTCATAATGATCTTGTGTTAACACAACAAACCCTTATGAGTTCATAGGTAGAAAATTCTTTCCAATTACATCTCATGCAATTCTCAATATTTTATTTTGACCTCTAAAATATTATTAGCCTTGTGTTAACACAACAAGTTATAATATTTTAGTTAAGTAAGACCCTTCATTTCAACACAGTCAAAATCGAATATAACTGCCCTTGTGTTAGCACAACAAAGCAGTATATCCAAAATTATCGTAAGCATCTTTTATGCACCAGGATTATATTATATCAATCCTTATGACAAGCCTTATGGTAACACAACAAACTAGCCATAATTCATGATGTAACATTAACCTAGCATGAAGGAAGGCCCTTAGTAGTGTTTAAAACACTAATCTACCTTCATTCAAGATTCGAACTAATCCAATTGATTAGAAAAGTGTTAAGATTAGTAGGGGTGCCCCCATTACTTTTCTTAGACATCAATAAAATTAGCCAGATCAGCAACAGAACCAATTAAATAACCATCGCACTTGAAACACTCCTTAGACACCAATTAATTAATCGATTCAAGAAAATAGGTCAGCTTCTGGTTCACAATACTATGACTTAATATGATTTTTATGAGGGTTTTAATGGTCTCAAACACATCCTAATTCAATCTATCACAAGAATGCACTATAATAGTTGTATCTTAATAATCATAATAATTAATTATGGCATCTTATCATATATCTAAGATATGGAAGCAGAATCATACAATATGATTATAACTAAACATCTCAAGCATATCATATATGTATGGAGTTCTAATAATATGAATGAATATAAAACTCTTTTTTCATGGTTCTTCTTCTTGAAACATCACAGTGGCACCCCTACATGCCATAAGAGTACCCTATTGAATAAGAAGAGAAGGTCTCTGAATCTTACTTGCTCTTATGACCGGACGGCCTGGTGATGAACTCTAATTAGAGTACTAAGCTACTAAAAAAATTCTACACATACATCATGTATTTTATATTTAAAACATATCTCTAAGACATGATAGGGTTTGGATGTTCAATCGGGTTCAACTTTTGACCCGACTTGAACCAAATCAAAAACTCATGCTTGATCACAATCAAGATAATAATTTAATCTTTAATTATATAAATCAAGATAGACTCTGATACCACTGCTGGGTTTCGATGGCACAGTGGAAGGGTTAGGGGTTTAAAATTTTCATTCAAAACATCCAATGCACTGGAAGCCCTAATGCCCAGAAACTCTTGACTATAATAATCAAAGCATAATATAAATTAGGATAAGAAAAATACCTATAGTACTAATCCTAATTTTCACAAAATGTCCAAGTGTCTGTCCTCCAATGGTGATCCACACAAAAATTGAACCAAAGACAGCGCTCCTTCTTCACCTTGCTTCAAGAGTTCTAGCCCCTAGAACTCGACTAGCCTCGTACCGATCAAGTTTCTTCAAGAACCTGACCTCACCCTCTTAGAACCTCCTCTGAACTTCTGATTCTCCTTCTTTAGAACCCTTACAACCCTTATTAGGATCAGATAAGGCTTTATCTTAAATCCCAAAGCCTTGTCCTAAAACTAAGATAGGTTGTAAGAAAGAAAGGAGAGCAATAGGAGAAAAATTGGAAACCCCTCTTCGATTCCTCGGATACCTAGCACCCCAGCCTATTTATAGCCACTAGAGAGATGCTAAAAGAGAGGAACATGCCTTATCCAAAAGGCATATCTGATCTGATTATCAGAGATAAGAGTTCTTTCAAGCAGAAGGACTCTTATCCATGATACGTCGATCAGCACCCTGGTCTGCGCGTGTGAAACCAAAGAAGGGATGTTTTCATGTACCTTCCTCAAATCAGAAAAAATCTTTAAAAATCCATGTGGATTGGATATTCAATCTAGATTCCAGAAAATAAAAAATAGTGATAAAATTATCATGGAAGGATGCTATCCTCATACCTCTTCATGCAAGTACTGATCACCACACGTGCAAGCATCAGGACCGACTTATGGCATCCGTTTAGCATCTAGATAAGTCTGAAAAAATTCTAAAAAAATTATCAAAAATATCTTATCAAATATATAATGTTATCACAGAAAATCGTTTAAATATAAAAGCATTTGATAGGGATAAGGACACTCCAAATCACAGAGAGATGCGATGCTTCTGCGCGCATGTGCGAGACATCCTTCTTTTTCTAATTTTTTCTCTTCCTCAAAAATTTTAGAAAAAATATATCTCATACTTTGAGATATGTATTAGAAGATGAAGGGTGATATGAGCTATCACACATAATTTTAATCCCATAAAAAATAATATTTTTTCTTCTGCCTAAGCCAACACTTGTACGCAGAACCTATTTTGCACCAAGAGTCCACCACAAGTTGGACTCTTCATAATTGGTGTTTACATGAGATGTGGTGCCCCAATTTAGATTACTTCTAGGTAATATGACCTGACCCAAATGTCTACCAAATTGAGCTAGCTAATTAGCAAGGGATGGGACCAAATTGATCTCCAAAGGAGCAAGGGTTTCCACATGTACTAGCATGCTTATCGGAACCCTGATTGAATCCAAAATTTCATTCAACCTTTTTCAAAAGAGTCCTTGGCTAATTTCTATATGTATGTGACCCATTGGGTTTCACATCTAGTTGGTAGTAGGTCTAGGTATAAGTTGACCAAATTTGATTAGATTCAATCTAATCGATTTTGGTCCAATCGAGCTAACCCGAGTTCAATAATTAGAATCATTTTTAATTGGCAATCAAATTAAACTCTTTAATTCGATCAAAAACCTATAAGTCAAGATTGACATCTAGCAACGTATCATAACTACTCAGAAGATGTAAAATTTGATAAAAATACCAAATCTACCCTTCAGTGGTAAATTATCATGCAATTCAATCCTTCGATCATCCTTGCACCCTGAATATGTTCATGAGTATGGAATCATGTCAAACTCAAATACATATTCATATCAATTCTCAATTAACCAATAATGACTCCAATAAAGAAGCATTAGAAACTCTTTCTAATATCCTTCCTGTTTTTGGCCAAAAGACTTTTCCGAGTCATCTAGGATTGAGAATACACAGGATGCGATCTCCTCTTACTAGGAGTGATCAATTCTATATTGACCTACTCACAACCTTCATACATACTTTACCATATCCAGAATACCCCGTACATGTCTTAATGCCATGTCTGGGTATGAACCAAAATATAGGTTCATGTGCATAAGATTCCATGGTGGTTTCAGATCTAAGGATCACTTGCACAACTCCCACTTAGAGAACCATCTTTGACATGCAAATAAGGCTTCCATTAGATGTTCTCTTTCATCGAGTCAATTCAGTGGACTCATTTCTCAAATGAGCACCCACATCCTTGTATTAGTGTCTCACACAAGTGGCTAGTGAGATCTGCCACCCTCTTCATTGAGCATACATAGGATGTGCCAGTCTATCTAGAATATTGATCTCCGACTCAATGCTCCTACGACCAGAAATATTTAAGATTAAGATTTTAAGATTTTAGGTCTCACTAGCATGACCCATTCATGTCTCCTAAAATCATTATCCTAATTTTTGGGATTCATCATAATCTTAGATATATTAAGATGCAGTTAATATGATGAATCAATGCCTCAAATAATAAATATCGTTTCATGAGTTGAAAAATTTTAAAGAAAGTCCCATCGCAACACATTTACGATTGGCTTATAGGGTACTCTTCTTTCAGTGTTGTCATTCTCAATGATAAATCTATATCTGAGTGGTACATTACACACTCTGCTTGACCTTCAAAGAGAAGGTGTGTGTAGTGGCTGTGCCTCAACAATGAGCACATCTAGTTGAAAATCAGCTTGTGAATCCTAGATAGGTTGTAGATTTTGAACTTCCTTAAGTTCAACAGATCTCCCATTACCCCCTTCTTGGATCAATTTTTTTTCAAGCAAATGGCATGCTTACCAACAAACATCTTTTGTTGAGTAGGATGGTAGAAGTAGTATCCTACACTCTCTTTGAGATAATCCACAAATTTATATTTTTCTGATCTAGCACTCAGCTTATGTTCATCAATATTTTTCACATGAGCCGGACAATCCAAAATCTTAAGATGTTTAAGACTGGGTCTTTTTCCTTTTCATATCTCATATGGAGTGCTAGAGACAGATTTGGATGGCACTTTATTCAAAACGTATGTTGCAGCCTTGAGAGCATATTCCTAAAAGGTGATCGAAAGATCCGTGAAACACATCATGGACAGCACTATATCTAATAAGATACGATTCCTTCTTTTCATAATTTCATTTAATTGTGGAGTATAAGGAGGTGTCCACTGAGAGAGTATACTATTTTATTTTAAATGATCGAAGAACTCACTAGTTAAGTATTCTCTTCTTCGATCAGATCGAAGAGCTTTAATATTTTTACCAGTTTGTTTCTCAACCATTTTTTGATACTCTTTAAATTTATCGAAGGCCTCGGATTTATATTTCATGAAATACACATATCCAAACCTAGACATATCATCAGTAAATGTGATGAAATAAGAGTATCCACTTCTAATTTGAGTCGATATTGGACCACAAACATTAGTATGTACAAGGTTCAAAATGTCACTCATCCTTTCTCTATGTCCAGTAAATAGAGTCTTGATCATTTTATCCATGAGATAAGATTTATAAGTTTTATATGATTCAAAATCATAAAGATCAAAGAATTTATCTTTGTATAACTTGTTAATTCTTGACTCATTTATATGACCAAGTTGGCAGTATTAGAGGTATGTGACATTCACATCTTCTCTCTTTCTTTTCTTTATATTATCAACATGAAGTACATTATCATTAAGTGATAGGCATAGAAGACTATTATCAATATAAGTATTTCCATAAAATTTGTTAGAAAAATGTATAGAACAATCATTATTCTTTGCTTTTATTTCAAAACCTTGTTCTAATAACAAGAGAACAGAAATAATATTTCTAACGACATTAGGAATATAATAACAGATCTTCAGTTTCAAAATTTTATCTGAAGGCAACTTCAAAATTTTTGATTTCTACGGCTCTAGCCTGAATGGACTCTCTACTAGCGCCAAGCAGCTCGAAGTCACCTTTATTCAGACTCTTTATTTCCTGTAGATCCTGTAATGAGTTGCATAGGTGTGAGCCACAAGCGGTATCCAATATCCAAGAATCTAAAATTAAAGTACTTAATGATAAGTTAGTTTGTATCATATACAAACCTTTAGCAATATTTGTCTGTTTCACAGTTGCAAGGTATTCCTTGCAATTCCTCTTCTAGTGTCCCTTTTTGCCACAGTAATAGCAAGTACCTTTGATGGAGACCTTCTTCGCCTTCTTTTTAGAGATGTCAGCCTTAGGGTTCAATATTTTCTTGGAACCCTTCTTGCCTTTCCTTTTGTTGATCTTATCGATAAGAAGAATTGGAGCCTTTTCATCTTTGAAATAGCTCTTTGCTATTTTCAGCATGTTCAGAGCAGTTCAGGCAGGTTGATATTTAGTTTATGACAAACTGAGAGAAAGAGTCGAAGAGAGACTGTAGGATCAAATCTTGGCTAAGTTCACCGTCCATGGCAAAACCCAATTATCCCAAACGAGTGATCAAATCAATCATCTTTATGATATGAGTTTGCACAGATGTGCCTTCAGTCATGCAGGCATGGAACAACTGCTTAGATATCTCATATCTAGCAGTTCGACTTTGTTCCCTATATAACTCCTTAAGATTAAGGAGTATAGAAGGAACATCCATGTCCTTATGCTGCCTCTGAAGCTCATTGCTCATCGAGACAAGCATGATGCATTTGACAGTCACACTGTCATCCTTCCACATCTTATATGTGGCCCTTTCGTCCTCAGATGCATCTTCTCCGATCATATCGGGTGCTGGTGTATCCAGTATGTAGGAGACTTTCTCCTGAGTGAGAATAATTCTCAGATTTCTTAACCAGTCTATGTAGTTTGATCTAGTCTATTTGTTAGCATCTAATATGCCTCTTAGTGATAGTGAGGATGCCATATGTGCAGTTAATCTACAATAACAAGAATACAATATAAGCGGACAACTTATGATGACATGCGCAACTAAATTAGGACTTTTATCTAATTGTGTCTCTCACTATTTTAACAAATTTTATAGTCCTCAAGTATGAAAAATAAGAAACATCCTTATGTTTCTAAGTAGGGTTGAGATTTCTATTCCTCACAAACACCTTGTGGATAACACAACAAGCATTCATGAGTTCAAGAGTAGGTAACTCTTTACCAATTGTACCTCATATAATTCTCAACATTTTTCTCTCTTGCCTCTAGATCACTTATAGTCTTGTAGATAGCACAACAAACTATAGTATTCTAGTTAAATTAATCCTTCAATCCCATATGGTCATACTAAAATAATACTGCCCTTGCGGATAGTACAACAAAGCAACACTATTCAAATATGCCATAAGTATCAATATGCACTTAGCCAATATCATATCAATTTCTATAGTAAGCCTTGTGGATAGCACAACAAGCTCACTAAAATCTTGACATACTCTATTGACCAAGCTTGAAGGAAGGTCCTTGTAGTGTCTGCATCACTAATCAATCTAAGTCCAAAATTCAATAAGACCAAATTGGCCCGGTCAGTAGGTGGGAGGCTCCCTGTAGTTTTTCTTAACACCAACAAAATTGGCCAGGCTAGCATACAGACCTAATTAGAAAACTACCTTTAACACTTACACAGACACCAATTGATCAAATGAATTTGACATTTGATTTAAAAGTAAATCCCGACATTACAACTTAATATAATTTTATAGAGGATCTTTGAACTGATCTCGACACATCCTAACTACAACTACACAAAATATACTATACATATTATGCAATTTGGCATGCTATTACAAGTTATAATAATAATCATATTGACATGCCAAAAATCAAATAAGGTTGCACAAAATGACTTAACAAATATAACAAGTTTAGCCAAATTAAAAACAAACCCTAATCAAATTAGGCATTCATAACACCCTTAAACATAAAATCGATTTAAGCATCAAGCAACCATGAAACTATAAATTTCATATTATCATAAATTTAAAATTTTAATAATTAAAATTTAAATCCATGGTTCATATAAAGTCAAAAATAATTTTTGATTTTTAAGATCGATGCTAGAAATCAATATAATATTTTTGGCAATATATTCTATACTACAACTTTGTACTTGTTTGATCGAATCTAACAAGGGTGGCTCTAATACCATTGTTGAGTTTCAATCACGTAGTAAAAATCAAATTTTAAAAATTTTTAAAATAAATATATCAATAGCTTTAACAATTAAAACTATCAAATCAAAACTCAAATCCTAGAATCACCTTGTAGATATCGAACAAAATAAAAATAAGCATGCAAAAAGATAGAAGTTTATACATCCTCCAATGAGTAGTATGGTATAATGGTGATCTCCACGAGACTTCAAAGTAGAAGCCATCCAATAGTGATCCATACAGAAGTTGGCCAAGGTCTTTCCTAACCGGTGCACCGCCGCAGCCTTTTCTTCACAAGAATACTACCGGCTTCAAACTCAAAGTATGATCACACCAATGCCCAGTCACCTTCGATTTTGCCATTAGAATCATGCCAAGAGGACACTCTTCAGAAGTATCACAACCTAAGATTTGATTTTGGGCTCCAACATATGGAAAAATCAAATCCTAGGACAAACTAGCAACATTTGCTAATTCTCTCACCACCCTTCTTACAACTTTTCCCTCTCAATTTTTCCTTCTCTTTTTTTTAGATTTTTTTCAAATTTTTTTTTTCTCTTTTACACATCAATTGGCTCTAATTTTCATCCAAAATCCAACCCTTAATCCATATGGGATGCCCCATATATATAGGCTAAGAAGGGACATGAGGAATAACCAAGGGGCGCCAATTATTGGTGCTCCAAGTTATCACGTAGTGAAATAAATCACTGTGATTTATTTTGGCATAGAAAGACTCCTCTTCTATGCCCCATAAATTTTTCATAATAAATTAGCATGAAATAAATAGAGATCTAGATGAGAACCGAAGAGATAAGATAAGAGTCTTCTTTAAGAAGGACTCTTCACATCTCAACTCAAATTAAGAAGGGACAAAATTAAATTTTTGATGTGAGATTGGGTAGATGCAGAGGACCCCTTTCACACTTGAAATACTTCCAAGTTGGATAAGAACCAAATTAAATTGGACCCAATCCTATTAGGTTAAAAGCAACTGGTTTAGTTTAGCTCAAACGCTTTGAACTGATCCTATTTAGGAACTTGGGTTAATACAATGTGCTAGCATATCAAATTAAACCTTAAAATTTATATTAAATCTTAATTAAATTAGATCAAGATCAAATCTCAAAGTATGACCCATTGAATTTTAAATCTAGTCAGTAGTGGACACAGACTCTTGACGTAACCCTAATGCGATCAGACTAGGTTAGCTCAAGAGTCTTAAATAACTAAGACTCTTCCTAATTAATTTTTGAATTAAACTCTTTTAATTCTAATGAGTTCATAAGTTAAGATTAACATCTAGCAATGTATCATGACCATCCAAAAGATTTAAAATTTTGATAAAAAAATATCAAAATATCCTTCAGTGATAAGTTATCGTGTAATTCAATTCTTCAGTCAAACAACATCCCAGATGATCTGTGGGTATGAAAATATGTCAAACCTAATTGCTTATCTATATATATCTTGATCAGAAGGTGATGATTTAGTTGATGATACATTAGAATTTCTTTTCTAATTATCATCCTACTTTGGCCAAAGACTTTCAAAATCATTGACTTATGAGATCACATAGGATGTTTGCTCCTCTTATTAGGAGTGATTAATCTCTTATTGATCACTCACAATCTCTATGCATACTTCATTACATCTAGAACACCCCATACAAGCATCAAAGAATCAAGTTAGGAAGTGAACGAAAATATGAATTCATGTACATAAGGTACCATGGCAATCTCAGGTCAAAAGATCACTTACACAACTCTCACTATAGAATCATCAGCTGATATGTAAATAAAACTTCATAAGATGTTCTCTCATAGGTCTATTTAGTAAACTCATTCTCTAATGAGCACCCATATCCTTGTATTAGTATCACCACATAAGTGGTTGTGAGATCAACCACCTTCATCTCTGAGCATACATAGGACATGCCAGTCTTATCAATTTTATTGATCTCCAACTCAATGAACTAGTGACTAAAAATATTTTAGGTTATGGCTATCAAAGATTTAGGTCTCACTGATGTGATCTCATCATGACCTTAAACTATTGTCCAGACTTATGGAGTTCATTATAATCTTAAAAATAAAGATGCAGCATATAATGAATCAAAAATATCTATTTTATTAAAAATAATATCAATTATATGAGTTTGAAAGATAAATTATAAACAATATCCGATCGCATCTCGTATACGATTGGCTTGTAGGGCATTATTCTTTCAGCATTCTTTTTAAATAGGATAAGAAGGGGCACCTAAGTGTCCCAAGGGGTGCCAACACTTGGTGCTTTGCTTTCTCACATGGTGACTTAATTCACCATGTAAGACAAATGGCATGAAAGAACCTTCATACAGAAGGACTCCTCTTCTACACCAACAAAATCCTATAAATTATGGTGTATAATATTTAAGGGAAGGTGTGGGAAAACAAGAGTTGTTATTATGGACTCTCCTTCTTAAATGCTGATTTAAATGAAGCATCTCACATTTATTTGGCATGGAGAATCTGGTGAGGTGGCATGGAGGATTTTCTGTTCACATAAAATACTTTCATCTGATAAGGTAAGAAACCAAAGATTCGAACCCAATCTAATTAGGTTCAAGGAATCAGGTTAGACTTAGCTTAAACACCTTTGAACTAACCTAATCAGGAACTTGGGTTAATACAATGTGCTAACATATTAATTTAACTCATAAAATATATAATAAATTTAATTAAATCAGATCAAGATCAAATTCTAAAGTGTATGACTCATTGGATTCTATATCTAGCCAGTAGTGGACTCAGGCTCATAACCTAAACCAGTCCGATTAGATTAGGTTAGCCTAAATATATCAATTTAATCAGAATACTTTCTAATTAATTTTTAAATTAAACTCTTTAATTCATGTGAGTTTATAAGTTAAGATTGATGCCTAGCAATATATCATGACTATCTAGAAAATATAAAATTTGATAAAAATATTAAAAATATCCTTCAATAGCGAGTTACCATGCCATTCAATCCTTCGATCATACAACATCTCAGATGAGTTATGGGCATGAAATCTTATCAAGTCCAAGCACTTATCTCTATGTATCTCAATCAGAAGATAATGATTCAGTTGATAATACATTAAAAGTTTTTTCTAATTATCATCCTGCTTTGGCTAAAGACTTCTTGAATCATCAACCTATGAGATCACATAGAATATTCTCTCTCCTTATAAGGAGTGATTGATTCCTTATTGACCACTCACAGCCTCCATGCATACTGTACCATATCCAAAACACCCAATACAAAGCTCAAAGGGTCAAGTTAAGAAATAAATCAAAATATAGATTCATATATATAAGGCACCATGGTGATCTTAGGTCTAAAGATCACTTGCACTACTCCCACTAGAGAACAACCAGCTGACATGCAACTAAAGCTCCATCAGATGTTCTCTCATTTGGTCAATTCAGTAAACTCATTCTCTAATAAGTTTCAACATCCTTATATTAATATCACCACACAAGTGATTGTGAGATCAACAACCCTCTCCATCAAGCATACATAAGATGTGCCAATTTTATTGGTATCATTGATCTCCAACTCAATATTTTTATAACTGAAAGTATTTTAGACTAAGGCTATCAAGGATTTAGGTCTCACTGGTATGATCTCCTCAATGTCCTAAAACCATTGCCCTAAAATCATTGTTTCATTGTATTAATGAAATAAAGTTCCTAATTTTATTAATAAATAATATCAAATACATGAGTTTAAAAGATAAAATATAGAAAAAATATCCCATTGCATCATACATGAGATTGGCTTGTAGGATATAATTCTTTCAGGGCAGTGCCTTTCTCTTCCCTTATTCTTGATCATCCTATCACCATCGGTTGGACCATCACCCTTGGATGTCATCGTGCCATCATTGCTAGCTACTTTGGCCAATTTAACCAAGCCCTCCACCTCCGATTGCCCCTTAGGAACCCCCAACCAACCATGGATTCAATCAAAAAAGAAGATAAGAGAGGGAGAGAGAGAGAGAGAGAGAGAGAGAGAGAGACTTAATTTTTGGTGAACCTAGCCTTGTAACTTGACCCGATCCTTTTATTTTGAATCTAAACCATTAATTAGACCCAATCTGATTAAGTCTAGATCAACCTAGATCATGTAGATCTAACTTGGCAATTGACCCAAATGTCAATCCAGACCTGGGCCAGATTGAGAGTCTCTTCCTATTCATCTTAATTTTTCTCAAATTAAAGGCTAACTAAACTTACAATCTATTTGTACTAGAGCCTTCTTCATCGAAAGAACAATGGATATAGAGAGCGGGCTAAGAAGATCAATAAATTTTGGAATCGACTGACTGTAAATTTTTGATGTTCTTTGAGATTTTTATCATGTATTTTGAATTGATTTTATAAAATAATATATATAAATATTTAGAAATTTGAAAAAATATTTATGTTATACATGCTCTCATGAAAATGATTGTTCAAATTATAAATCAAGCATAAGGTGAGTGATATGATTATTGCAAACTATAATTTAAAATAAATTAATTTTTCTATTTTTAAATCTATTCTGTGGTACTTGAAAAGTAGATTAATTAATATTGCATGATTTTTGGAAATAAAAATTATGCATATTCACCCCTACATGAGTTTTCTTGAATAAAAAGTATTTTGTTGCTTTTTGAAAATAAGATGTAGAAGTTTGAATTACTATTGTTATGAAAAATAGTATGATCATAATATGAAATCAATTATTATGAAAATAATGAGAAAAACTCTCTAATTAGACTATGATCTGAATTTAGTTAATGGGACTGATCATTGGTCACATATCAAAAATATTTTTTTTCTGAACTTAGCCAATCGGGACTGATCATTGGCAAAGTTAGTCTTTTAGGGTCTAGCCAGTCGGAGCTGATCGCCGGCATTCATTGATGTATTGGCATGTCTATTTTTAGGACTAATCTCTTTGCCTTATCATGGGGTTGATCATGGTCACGTATTAGAGCTAGTTTCTTTCTGGGCCTAGCTGGTGGGATTACTGGTACACATCGATAGATCGGATGTTCTGTATTTAGGGACTAGTCTTTTTTGGGCCTTATCACGGGACTGATTATGGCCATAGTCAATAAAGACTGAGAAAAATTTTTAAATCTTGCTATTTCACATGGTATATTTTGAAAATATAAATTTTATTGGTATTTGCATCTATTATTGTATGTTTGAAATTTTTTTTTTAATTATGCTTGATCCCTCAAAGATATGGATAACTTATTAAGCCCATAAAGCTCACTCCCTATTTTTTTTTTTTACATCTAGAAAATTCTATGGGGTTTGGGATTGAGCAGTGAGGAGCATAGGATCATAGTAGATATTTTCTTAATTTATTTTTGAATAAATATTTTGATCTTGATTATGATGAGATATTGGTGAATTAGATTTCATTTGAATCAATAAAATTAGATGTCTACTTTTACTACCAATGTTTGAGTTTGATTTGATATAATATTTTTGAATATGAAGGCAGGTCTTGCATATTCTTAAAGATCTTATCTTAAAGAGTGTGCAGCCATCACGCACCCAATTCGATTGCTAGATTTGGAGTGTGACACCTACGGATCAGGATGAAGCATTGGAATAGGACAATAGTTCAAAACATCTTGCATCAGAAGGATAACATAAGAAAATGGCTAATGTCGTTGGACTTAGAGGAAGCAATCTCAAATTTGAAATGGAAAAGCTACTAGACCAAGAGGAAGTTATGTGGAGACATAGGGATAGAATCCAATGGCTTAATCATGGAGATAGAAGCACTCGATTCTTTCATTTAAGTGCAAGCACAAGAAGAAGGAAGAACTTTATCCCTTTCATTGAGCACCAAGGTAACGTGATAAACAATCAGATGCAACTGAGGAGCACCTTTGTTCAATATTACTCAGAACTTCTTGGTCATGCATCAAGCACTAGACTAGAAGTGGACTGGAATGCTTTACTCAATAGGGAGCAAATAAATCTCAATGACTTAGAGTCCAGATTCTCTAAAAAGAAATTAAGAATGCAGTCTTTTGTCTTACAAAAGACAAGATCCCAAGGCTTGATGAGTTCTCAACAAGTTTTTACCAATGCTTTTGGTCTATCATTAAGGATGATCTCATTAGGCTTTTTGATGTTCTCTTATCGCTAGAGTGATCAAAGATAAAAATAAACTCCGATACAACTATTGAGTAGAATAGTGTGAGTCTGGCATCGATTCCTCAGGGATCAAAAGGCTAAGTTGATTCAATAAAATAAAAATTGAGAAAATTAAAAATGTTTTTATAAGAAATTTATATTTTGGAAGATATCAATAATTAAAATATTAATTAATTAAGAAATAAAATTAAAGTAAGGTGGATGATAAAGAAAGTTTTAAGATTTCGATTCCATCTTTAATTACAATCTTGGTATTTTTCATTGAAGCAATCTCAATCATTAATTAAAATATTCTATGATCAGGTTCGAGTATAACTTATCTCACCAGAGTATGAATCGTATCTCTCGATCACTATCCATCTCCCTAAAGTATAAGTTATTCAAACTTGAATCATAAGAGATCTTAAAAAGAAGACAAAGATATTTATGAGTAAATCTTTTAGATAGCTTATTTTGTTTGAGCACAGACTATATCTTTCGATCACAATCCATCCCTACGAACACATAAACTATTCAAAGATTAACTATATAAAGCATAAAAACTTGGAAGCAAACATAATATTAATTGATCAAAGATTCAAAAAGCTTATAAGTTTTCCTAATTGCATCAAAGATAAATATAAAAAAAAAATTCAAGATAAAATACAAAACTGAAATTTAAAGACTTATTCTACTCCTTCGAAGACTTGAGCTTATAGTCGTGCATGACGTCGATTCTGCTCGCCATCGCTCCCTTCATCCTCATTCTCACTGCAACGCTGGAGTACAGACTTGGGTTTATTGGATTCCAGGATGATTCCTAAGGTGGAGGTATGACGGCCTTTTTATAGGTGTTCAAAGGGAGGAGGTTTATTTATCTATACAATGTGGGACAAATAGAAAAGGATGGATGTTTGTTTCTTTTTAAAACTCTAAAGTTCTTATGTTCTGTTGCAACCTAGACCAGCACGCAACCAGCCCGCATGCAAGCATCTCAGGGTCACGTCCATACTCCCTTCTTGCACATCTGCACTTGAGCTCATTTGAACCCCGCACCCATGCACCCACATCCAAATCGCACCTACACCCTGAACTCACCCATGCGCCATGACGAAGACCAAAAAATACTATGCCCATGCACCACATGTGAGCAGCACACTACCTGGTCAATGTGCTGCATGTAGACCGCCTACTTTTTGGTTGGTTCTAGGCTGGGTTTTGGGCCTTTTTTGATCTCCAATTTGAGTCCAATTCGAGTCCTTTTAACCTGCAAATTGGGGCTCTTTACATTGGTAGGCATCTTTCTTGCAAAAGATAAAAAGAAGCATCAATTTCTAAAGAATAAAGATGAATTAATCTATAAATTGATGCTTCTATTGATATGTTTATGGTACTTATCGTAATGCCGAACTTGAACTTCACTGATCCTTGAGTAAAGAAAAGATTTAGGGTTAGATACCTTTTAGCTTAGAGTTTCAAGTTTTACCGAGCAATTTTCTTCAAAGGGCCATTGATGTTCAGTAGAACGAGAGTGAGGTATGTTAGCAGGATATTATTATTTAACCAATATGAAAATTAAGTGAAGAATATTGAATTTTTTTTGATTTTTTTTTAATTTATCCTTATCTTTATCTCTAAATCATTAACCTTCACATGGACAAGTGTATTGTCACGTCCATCCTTTATTTATTATTATTATTATTATTATTATTATAGAAGCATCTTCACATTGTCTACTTTTTGATGCAAACATCATTGCTTCCTGAGATAAAGATGCCCGATTACTCGATAGAGACCAATGTTCAAAACTTGCTTCCTCTTTTTTATTTTTAATGCTGTACCGCTATTGAGTGTCTTAACTTCTTAAGTATTTTATCTGATTCATATAGTGAGTTTTCAGTCAAAGATTCTCAACCTAGATGACTTTAGGATACTAAGTATAGAATATCTCTCGGACTTACTTGCTTGAATCAAACAGGCTATAAATTAAGATTGGCCTTACAATAAGCTTCTTTGCCCTCTACACCTTTTGATATGAAGCTTGTTGGGTATAAAATACCCTCAGCCGAAGTTCTTAACAGGATTGACACTCCCGAGACTCCTCCGGCTGTCGACCGCAGACGGTACCTCCCCTGACTGAATTCCCCCGACAGACGAACTTTCACTACACCACCCGAGCTCCTTCAACATGAGTTCCCCCAGTCATCTATTAAACCGCCCTAAGCGCTCACTAAGCTCTGCCGCCAGCCGACTTTCTACGACTGTCAGCTACTCCCCGAATCCCTTCCAGACTTCTTCCAGCCAGGTTCAACTCCAATCCAAACTACCCCGGACTTCGTCAACGGCTGAACTTCTCCAACGGTAGATTCCTACAACTACCAGATTTCAGCCCGGACTCCTACGGGAGCCAAACCTCGCCTCCGACTCTGGCTACGGGAAGACTCCACCCGGACTCCTACGGGAGCCGGACTTCAACCCCGACCTCGACTGATGGTAAACTTCATCCGAACTCCTACGGGAGCCGGACTTCGCCCTTGACTCTGATTGCAGGTAGACTTCGCCCAGACTCCTATGGGAGCCAGACCTCATCTCCGACTCCGGCTACGGGAAGACTCCGCCTGGACTCCTATGGGAGCCAAACTTCATCCCCGACCTCGACTGATGGTAAACTTCATCCGGACTCCTACAGGAGCCAGACTTCACCTCTGACTCTGATTGCAGGTAGACTTCGCCCAGACTCCTACGGGAGCCAGACCTCGTCTCCGACTCTGGCTACGGGAAGACTCCGCCCGGACTCCTACGGGAGTCGGACTTCATCCCCGACCTCGACTGATGGTAAACTTCATCCGGACTCCTACGGGAGTCGGACTTCGCCCCTGACTCTGATTGCAGGTAGACTTCGCCCAGACTCCTACGGGAGCCAGATCTCGTCTTCGACTCTGGCTACGGGAAGACTCCGCCCGGACTCCTACGGGAGCCGAACTTCATCCCCGACCTCGACTGATGGTAAACTTCATCCGGACTCCTACAGGAGCCAGACCTCACCCCTGACTGTGTTTGCAGGTAGACTTCGCCCAGACTCCTACGGGAGCCAGACCTCACCTTCGACTCTGGCTATGGGAAGACTCCGCCCGGACTTCTACGGGAGCCGGACTTCATCCCCGACCTCGACTGATGGTAAACTTCATCCGGACTCCTACGGGAGCCGGACTCCGCCCTTGACTCTGATTGTAGGTAGACTTCGCCCAGATTCCTACGGAAGCCAGACCTCGTCTCCAACTCCGGCTACGGGAAGACTCCACCCGGACTCCTACGGGAGTCGGACTTCATCTCCGACCTCGACTGATGGTAAACTTCATCCGGACTCCCATGGGAGCCAGACTTCGCCCCTGACTCTAATTGCAGGTAGACTTCGCCCGAGCTCTTACGGGAGCCAGACTTCGTCTCCAGCCCCAGCTGCTGGAAGGCTTCGTCCGGACTCCTGTGAGAGCCGGACTTCATCCCCGACTTAAACTGAAGGAAGACTCCATCCAGACTCCTGTGAGAACCAAACTCCAAGCTCCTCTCAGACGGATGGCTAGCCATCTCTCTCCGCCAGACACCCCAGCCAAACTCCGACCGATAGGCCTGGACCCCCTGGCAGGCCACAGCAATAGCCACGACTCTGCTCCACCTCCTGCGATGGATTCCACGCGGCTCCATTACTCTTTGGCAGGCCATAATAATGGCCACGATCCTGCTCCACTTTTTGCGACGGATACTGCATGATTCTTCCATCCTCTGGCAAATCGCGACAACAGACGCCGCTCCGCTCCCCATGGCAGACTCCACGTGGCATGCCCCGGTGATAGCCACGGGTCCACTCCACTACTCTCCGCAACAAACTCCTCCTGACTCTGGGCGGCCCACTGCCAGACGGTTACAGACATCGCTATCAGTTTGTTGCCCCCTCCACCTATAAAAGGGGGACCCCAGATACGTTATTCTCTAAGCTCTTATTTTTACCTAGAAACTCTCCTAAAATTTTCGTTCGAGCACTCCATTCTTGTTGAAGCAGAGAACTGACTTGAGTGTCAGAGGGTCTTGCCGGAGCAACCCCACCTCCAGTTTAGACTTCTTTTGTAGGTCCCGACGGCGATCGCGACTTCCTCGACTCCAGCTTCTCTGACGCAAGCAGATTTTTGCACCAACAGGATTGGCGCTAGAGGAAGGGACCTGTGTCTTCACAGTACCCTTGTTCTTAAAGGAGTGCTCAACGGGATTGCCCCCAGGCATCTTTTTCGATGCCCTCTCCTCCTTCCTCCACTTGGTCTTTACCCGATGCCTCCCCGAAAGGCATCCACACAGCGATCCACAGCCTCAGCGACCAGATCTCAGGCTCCGGCCTCACCTCCAGTTTCCCAGCCTCCTCCTCCTCCTCCGGCAATGACAGTCGGCGTGGAGCAATTTGATCTACTGGCACAGCAGGTCAGAGGCCTCACTGAAGCTGTGCAGGCCATGCAGTAGCAGCAGCAGCCGCAGGCGTCAGTGCGCCTGGAAAGAGTGTCACCGGAACACCAGAATCTGGCGATAGGGTGGGCCACTTGGGCCAGCTGCCCCATCTTTCCTGGAAAGATGAACCCGAGGGTGGAGAGCCCTCAATCGGATCACGACTCCACCCCTGGAAGATCTCTACCCCCATTCTGCCAGAGGACCCTCGAGACCCAAAGTCGAGAGGATTTCCTGGACCGGAGACTCCAGGAGATGAACCGACGGATCGAAGAACTCCACCACGCCCCCTCCGCTTATGGTGAGGATATTTGCGCTGACCCCCCCCTTTTCTCAAATGATCATGCAGGAACCGATCCCGTCAAACTTCAAACTCCCCCAGTTCGAAAGCTACGATGGGACTTCGGACTCGATCGATCATCTAGAGGCCTTCCGGATGATGATGCTGCTTCATGGCACACCCGACGCCATTCTATGCCGAGCCTTCCCATCCACCTTGAAGGGAGCGACGAGAAACTGGTACTCAGTGCTGAAGCCGGGTACCATCTTTTTCTTCGATCAGATGAGCCACCAATTTATGGTCCATTTTGTCAGCAGCCAGCACCCCTGGAAGGGTTCGGAGTCCCTCGTCAATATCAAGCAGAGGGAGGGGGAGTCCATTCAGGCCTACATCAACCGTTTCAATATCGCAGCACTGGAGGTCCAAAATTTGGACCAATCGGTAGCAATGGCCGCTCTGAAGGGCGACCTTCAGAAGAATGACCTTTTGTTCTCCCTGGAGAAGAAGTTCCCCAGAAATTTTGCTGATTTGTTGGCTCGAGCTGAAGGGTATGCCCGAGCGGAAGAAGCCTTCAAAATGAAGGATGAGGAGACTGCGAGAGAGCGGCAGACGGGAGACTCGAGTAAGCCCACAGTCGGAAAAGGGCCGAGAGAAGCTCGACCACGTTCTCAAACCCCTCCTGGGCATAAGTGTGTCCATACTCCTCCCCGGGTACGTAGACAGAGAAGTCTGGATCGTGGGGTTCGGTGGGGTTCTCCACCGGGAAGATTCTGCAACTACGCCCCCCTCAATGCCTCGAAGACCCAGGTACTGATGGAGGTCAGGGAGCAGCTCCCTAGGCTAGAGAGGATGCGCACACACCTCGAAAAGCGCAACCCCAACAAGTTCTGTCTCTACCATCGCGACCATGGCCATAACACGGAGGAATGCATCCAGCTCTGAGATGAGATCGAGGAGCTCATCCGACGAGGTCGACTCGATAGGTTCATTCGACACCGGCCTAAGGGTAGAGAAGATCGACCAAGGGCCCTGCCGCAACCTGAACCGCCAAGGAGGGAGGAGCAGCCCAGAGATCGGCCTCCAATTGGGACCATCGACTCCATCACTAGAGGGCCTCCAGGAGGAGTAGACCTTCTACGATCATGAAACTCGAGAAATCTATAAATGTACTACTCACAACTTTGCTTTGAATCAAAATTCCTTTCGACTTAGCATGTCTTTCCTTTTTGGCATGGATTTGTTACGATTGGGGATAACCCCTTCAAACAATTAAAACAAGGCCATGTTAGGGATAGGAGGAGAACCTCGCCCTAACATGAGCAAAGTCAAAGGCCCGGTTCTTTTAGACCGGATGGGGGGAGAGGCCCTACAACGCCCTTACGCACCCCCACAGCCATGTCAGGGACAGGAGGAGAACCTCGCCCTAACATGAGCAAAGTCAAAGGCCCGGTTCTTTTAGACCGGATGGGGGGAGAAGCCCTACAACGCCCTTATGCGCCCCCACGGCCATGTTAGGGACAGGAGGAGGACCTCGCCCTAACATGAGCAAAGTTGAAGGCCCGGTTCCTCTTAGACCGGATGGGAGGAGAGGCCAAACAACACCCACATGTGCCCCCACAGCCTTGTTAGGGACAGGAGGGGAACCTCGCCCTAACATGAGCAAAGTCGAAGGCCCGGTTCTTTTAGACCGGATGGGGGGAGAGGCCCTTGCAATGACCCTTATGTGCCCCCATAGCCCCACTGAGAACAGAGGGAGAACCTCGTCCTAACGATGACAAGGACCCGGCTGCCCAACAAAATTGAATAAGGGGAAAAGTCCCCTCAATGGCACCTCTACACATCTACGCAACCCCTCAAAAAGCAAGGGGAGGACCCTCACTCGAAAAGAAGAGAAAAATTAAAAAGGAAAGCGACGAATTACGTCGGCAACAGACGAAAAATAAACCACACCAAAGACCTAAGGAATCTCGTCTCAACAAAGACGGAAAGTTCCTACCAAACATCCCTGGCCTCTAAGAAGGCTCTCGACACAGGTCAAGAAAACAACGACACCTTCGAGGTAATGCGGAGTTTGGACCACCAAGCTCGAGCCTATGACCATGGACGACAAGAAAAGCAAATCAGCATGGCGATGATTGGGCACCTCCAAACGACATCGACATCAGACAAGTCTTAAAGACAAAAGAAGTTTGATGGATGACAATTTAATACAACACGTGGATGAGGTAACACAAAATCTCCTTTTCATTTCATTCACAAAATATACACTACAAAGCCCAGCAGGCTAAAGAGAGAAAAGCAAAACAACAAGAACAAGACGAAACAACAGAAGAAAGAATATATACATGGGAAGACGGAAAGACAAAAAGAGCCCTAAGGGGGCTCGGCTTCCTCCGACCTCGAACTTTCGGCTTCGACCCTCACCAGGGAATCCCTTAAACATCCGACTTCTACTTCCAATTCTCTCTCTCTCATTAATATCTCCATGTATCTTCGATGATATCGCTGGCTTTCGCTCTCTGCCTCTTGATGCTTTTTTCTCAGGACCTCAGATTCTGCCTCCGCATCCTTGACGGCCTGCTGCTCGCATGCCAGCTGGATCTTCAATTGCTGCAGCTCAGCCGTCCTCTCCACAAGGGTGACAGAAAGCTCTTCTGCAATTCTTCTCAGGGATTAGAGTTCGCTGGAATCCCGAGAGGAAGCGAGCTGAGCCCTGCCAGCCAGCTGCCCTTGAAGACGGGCAACTTCGTCGGTCACCACCCTGAGTCTCCCTTTATATTCATCCACCTGCCTGCGCCAGTCGGTCCGATGCACATCATAGCTCACCTCGGCATCCTGAAGCTATTGCTGAAGGTCGGAGACCTTCTTCGACCACTCCCGGTCACCGTCGGCCCGAGCCAAGAGCCAGGATGAACTTTCCTCTAGCTAGCCAATCCTCTCCTACGTAGCTGACAGTTCCACCCTGAGAGAACTGATCTTGGCAGCTTGAGCCCAAATTCTATCGCTGGCGCGCTTCTTGTGTTCCTCAAGCTCCTTTGCAAAGTTTGCCTTCCTCCGGCTGTACTCCATGATCTCCTTCATGTGGAGATTCCGAAAGTGGGTTGCCTCCGCGGTGGCTTCAGAGTGACCCTCCCTCAACCTGCGGAGCTCGCCTTCCATCTTCTTCAACCTTTTTGTCAAATGAAGAACTTCCTTCTTCAGCCGCTGGATCGTGGATTTCAGCAGAATTTCCTGGGGCAGGGGAAGTGCTTCGGCAGGATGCTGCCATCGGGAGACCAAAGCGTCAAGGCGCGTCTCATTGCAGAAAGAAAAACAAAAAGGAGAAAGGAAGAAAGAAGAAGCCATCCACGATGAGAAATTCAACTTTGTTGATGGAATGTTTCTTAAAGATAAAAGGAAAAGAAAAATTGCAGTAAAGGAAAAATACAAGGTCGGAGGTCTCAGACCTCAGCGGTAGGAGTTGGGGAGCTCGGTGTCCCTGGAAGGGGGGCTGCGGCAACAGCAGCAACAGGAGAGGGGCCGGCCTCATCTTCAAACTCCTCACCCAAGAAGCTGAGATCGAGCTCGGGAAATTTCTTGGTCACCTTCTCCTGACAGAGCTCGAACCCCTTGATGAATGCTTCTTGACTGAATCGGATGTTCAGGTCCCTCATCTCCATGGAGGCCTTGAACTCCTCCACCGCAAGACCCCTGGCCTCCGAGACTAGGACCAGAATCTGCTCTGCCAAATTGGCGACCTCGGCCTCCGCCTTTCTCACCGTCTCCTCCGAGGTCTGCTTCTCTTCCTCCTGGGCCTGCTTTTCTTTCTCCAGGGCCTCTTGGAGGGTAACTACTTCGGTGGTCTTTTCTTTGAGGTGAGCGACTTCGGCCCGACGATGCTCCTCTGCCTGGATGGCATCCCTCCTCACCCGGTTCGTCGCCTCGATGTTAGCAAGGAGCTGGTGCCCAATCTGCAATGGCGGCTAGGGGATCAGAACAAGGGTCGGAAAGCCAATTAAATGAAGACTTGTTTACCTTGAGAAAGGACCCTAGGGAGTCCCAAACCCATTGCTCAGGATCGGCGTGGTCAATCCTCTTGACGACTTCAGGCAGAATGCAGCCGTCGATCAATCACTTGATCAAGTCCCTGTCATTGAAGGGATTCTCTGGCTCTTCTTCGAAACCAAGGGACTCTTCAACGATGGCTCAGCGGCTACTCGCTCTGCGGGCCACCGACTTCCTTCTCCTCCTCCTCTCAGTTCTGGATGCCTCCGTGGAACGGACCCCTGAAATGGGAGCTCCGACGGGGGGACTCCTTGAAAAGGCCCGGGGGGCCGATGGTTCGGCGTCTGAAGGAACATCGATCACGAGGGCCGTCTGGACAGATGCGATCGAGCTCATCTCCTCCACTCTGGCCTTCTTTGCTGATCCGAAGGCCGCAGCACCTTTTCTTTTGTGGGCCTTAAGGCCCCTGGCGAGCATCCGTGCTGCTTCGGCATCCATTCTTGAAAAAAAAAAATCAAAAAATTAAAAATCAGCAATGGAGTGAAAAAGGAAGAAGTGACATGCAAAAAAAAAAACAAAAAAAAAAGAGAAAAAAAAGAGAAGAGTAGAGAAGAAGGACGAAAGAAAAGAAGAGAAAAGAAAAGATGGAATACTCGTAGGATCCTGGGGGCTCAAGTCGATGTTGAACAAAAATTGCTCTTTCAAAAGATTGGGAAGGGAAGGAGCGGAATAGTCAAGAAGCTTCTGGGCGGCCTGAAGGTCATCCTCCCCCAGACTGGGAGCCCAGCGGACAGAGTCCCTCAGAGAGCCCCAAGGGGGCAGGCCCAGCCTCAAAGTTGGGCAGTAGACGAAGAGGTATTTTTCCTTCCAGTTATGGATTGAAGAGGGAGCACCTTTCAACAACCCCTTCTTGCCAAACTGAGGGGAGAAATACCACCAGTCCTTCGTCGAAGGGTGACGCTTGAAGGTATAGAAATGCCTAAACAGAGAGAGGGATGGCTGAACCTCGACTACGTGGCAAAGAGAGAGAAACCCTATCAAAAACCTAAAAGAATTCGGAGCAACTGAAGCTAAAGAGATATCTAAGAAGCAGAAAAGGGCGACGACAAAAGGCAGAAGCGGAAGCCAGAGTCCGGCATGGAAGGCCTCTTGATACAGGCAGAAATGACCGAGTGGAGGAGTGCTAGCCCGATCGGAGGGGCCAGGAAGCTCCAGGTCGTACTCCGGAGGAACTCCATACTGAACCCTTATCAGTTGGAGTTCATCCGGAGTCAGGGAGCAGGGAATGGCACCCGACGCAAAAATTGGGTGAAGCCCAGTCCCAGAAGTGGGTTCGTCTATAGAGTGGGGCTCTTGGGGGGCTAAGGCGGAAGAACTCCCGGAGCTGCTAGAGGCGGAGGTGCCGGAAGACATTTCGAATAACTTCAAATGAAGACCCTAAAGATCCCGGAGAAATCAGATGTGACAAAGAACGAGTGGTTGCGGGAGACCAAATCAAAGGAATACGACAGAAGAAAATGGAGGAGAAAAGGCCCCTAAATGGCAAGAAGAAAAACGAAGGTTCTGGGACTAACCTAGATCGCTCTGAAGGATGTAGAGGGGCGAGGACAGGGATGACTCGAAGGATGCCTAGGGCCAACGAAGACGCCAAGGAGGGTCAGGGCTCTCGAAGAAAATGCGGATACCGATAGAACTTTCAGGCAAAATAGGGCCCCTGAAGGCGGAAGGGCGAGTTTAAATAGGCCCTGAGATCCGGCGTAATGACGATTGCAAATCCCCTCTGGCCGGTCTCTTTTCGCCGTGTGTCCCACTCACCACAGCGGGCGGTTAAAAAGTGGCAGACGGCTGACAGTGCCTTTATTGCACCATGCCTTGAGCACCGTTCCACTGCAGGTTCCAAAAGAACCTCTTCGGATCGTCTCGATTTGGAAAGACTCCAGCAAACACGCATTAAATATCAAAATATCTGAGGATGATCGCACGCGGACATCGAGGGAGCGGCTTCAGCTGTGACAGTCTTTCTGTACTTTTTTTATTCGAAATTCGAACTCGAAAGTAGGGGGACTGGTGTTGGGTATAAAATATCCTCAGTCGAAGTTCTTAACAGGATTGACCCTCCCGAGACTCCTCCGACTGTCGACCGCAGACGGTACCTCCCCTGACTGAATTCCCCCGACGGACGAACTTCCACTACACCACCCGAGCTCCTTCAACATGAGTTCCCCCAGTCATCTATTAAACCACCCTAAGCGCTCACTAAGCTCCGCCACTAGCTGACTTTCTACGACTATCAGCTGAAAGGAATATGCCCTATAAGCCAATCAAAATGTCTAAATAGATGGATATTATTTTGTCTCCCGACAACTCATGTACTGATGTTTTAAATAAATAAAGGCATTTAGTTCATCATATGCTGCATCTTATTTTGATGAACTCCATAAATTAGGGCTATGGTTTTAGGGTTATGATGCGATCATACCAAGTGAGACCTAAAACCTTAAAACTCTAATTTTAAATATTCCTAGTCGATGAAACATTGAGTAGGGGATCAATATTTTCGATAAGACTGGTACATCCTGTATATGCTCGGCAGAGAGGGTAATTAATCTCACAATTACTTGTGTATGACACTAATATAAGGATGTAAGTATTCATTAGAGAATGAATTCACTGAATTGATCCAATTAAAGAATATCTGATGGAGTCTCATCTACATGTCAACAGATTTTTTCTTATAGTGGGAATTGTGCATGTAAATCTTTTGACCTGAGACTGCCATAGAACCTTATAAGTATGAATCCATATTTTGGATCATACTCATTCATGATTTAATCATGTACGGGATGTTCTGGATATGATGGATTGCTTATGAAGGTTGTGAGTAGGTCAATATGGAAACGATCGCTCCTAGTAAGAGGAGATCGCATCCTATCTGCTTCAATCAAATAATAATTCAGGAAGACTTTGATCAAAGCATTATGAAAAAAATTAGAAATGGTTTCTAATATTTTTATAAATTGAATCATTATTATTTGATCAAGAGAAATATGAATATAAAATTGGTTTTGACATTTTACCATACCCAAACTTATATTCGGGATGCAGGATGATTGTAAGATCAAGTTGCACGGTAATTTTCACTGAAGGATATTTTTTGGTATTTCTATCAAAATTCCTTATCTACTAGGTAGACATGATATGTTGCTAGACATCAATCATGTCTTGTGAGTTTGATCAAATTAAAGAGTTTACTTCGATCATTAATTAAAAGCTGTTCTGATTGGTCAAAATGGTTCAGCTTGATTTGACCTAAATCGACTAGATTGTGTTCTAACCAAATTAGTTTAAATTGCACCTGGACTCACTGCTGGCTAGATGTGGAACCCAATGGGTCACACACAAAGGAAATTGATCATGGGTTTAATTTGATTAAACCATGTTTGCAAGTTGAACATGCTAGCACATGTTGCAAACCCTAGCATTTAGATTCGAATCGAATTCGAATCGGGTTCCGATTTGGGCAAATTTAGAACCAATTTGAGCCAAATTGGATTTGGTCTTGAAGTGGGTTTGAAGTGTTTTAATTGGGCTTACTGTTGGGTGCCAAAAACCAAAGAACCACATGCCTAAGAGTCTCTCTCTTGGCGTGTGGATTTAAATCCATGTGCATGAGCCACATGGTGCATGGATGGAGTTGGCGCCACCTTTAGATAAGGTCTATCCTATTTTTCTCCGTAACCTTTATTCTACGAATGTATTTCAGATGTCTTAGGAGGCACCTAAGAGTCCTTCTGAGTATTAAACTCATCGTAGAAGAATTAAGAAAAGGATAAGGATTAAATCCATGCGCCACCTCTTGGAAGCACCCCTTTGAAATTTCAAATGGGGAGATAAGTTTTAAATTATCCACGCCCATTAATCTCTTGCGCCATTCTTCAAATTGGTGCCATATATCTTGGCCATTGGATGGGCTTTCTTCCAGATCCAAAGGCATGGGTTGATGGCGCCAATAAGAGAAGCTTCGTGACTTCTCATCTGAACACCGTAAGTTAAGATCGAAGAGTCTTTCTGAAATAAGGCGTCTCTTCAACCCAATTTTGATGTACACATGGTATTTCTTAACATATGGGGCATGAGAAATAGAAAAAAGGCATGAGATAATTTGTAAAAGGGCGTGAGATATTTTGGATTGCACCTTTACGTGCAATATAAATAGGGGTGCACGCCGAGGAGTCTCAGGTATTCAGAAATCTTCTTTCTTTCTTACAAGAGGCTCTGCTTGTCTAATTTTCTTTATTCCTTCTCTCTAGCCTAGATAAGGTCCTGATAAAGGACAAAAAATCTTTCAAAAGGCTTAAAGAATTAGAATAAAAATTAAGAAAACAAGGAGCAAGAAAGAAAGGGAGGAAAAGGTCCAACAGTGTGACAGCAAATCCAAGAAAGGAGGTTCTGCCCAAATTGCATTTAAATTCTGATAAATCAAAATTTAATTATAGAGTATTTTCTAATTAGTGCTAGAGAGTTGATCGAGTCCTCGTGTGGATCAACGTTGGAGGGTGAACACGTGGGCACCTGGTGGAAACTCAAACAGATTGCTGCCGGCAACTAAGCACAAATCAAGGTTTAGCGATAAGAGGTATGTTTCTTTATCTTTTATTTGATATTAATGCATATTATATGATTTAATTTTTGATAAGGTGATCTTGGAGTTATATTTTAATTTTATGATTTCATAATAATTGTTTTGAAATCCATGCTTCCGCCATTGCATTAAAACCTTTCAGTGGTATCAGAGCAACCTTGTTAGAATTAAATCATATGATGATATGTTAATGATTTAAAGGCAATCTTATAAATATGATATGATCATTATTTATGTTTTAATATGATATTTATATGATGAGATCATATTCATTATTTCATAATTAAAATATGATGTATATAATTATGGAATGTTGCTTTGTCATATTGAATTGTGTTCACTATGATGCTATATGATGAGATCATATTCATTATTTCATAATTAAAATATGATGTATATAATTATGGAATGCTGCTATGTCATATTGAATTATGTTCACTATGATGCTATATGATGAGATCATATTCATTATTTCATAATTAAAATATGATATATATAATTATGGAATGTTGCTATGTCATATTGAATTGTGTTCACTATGATGCTATATGATGAGATCATATTCATTATTTCATAATTAAAATATGATGTATATAATTATGGAATGTTGCTTTGTCATATTGAATTGTGTTCACTATGATGCTATATAATGAGATCATATTCATTATTTCATAATTAAAATATGATGTATATAATTATGGAATGTTGCTTTGTCATATTGAAGTGTGTTCACTATGATGCTAATTTCTTTTATTCATGTATTTATTATGATATAGAAATTAAATATGCATTGAGACCTGAAAAATCCTCTGTAAAATGATATTAAGTTGTAGTGTAATTAACCAATAGCAGAACCAGTCGATGATGTCTAATTGATCAATCGGTGTCTAGGAAAGTGGTTCATAATTGGTAAAGAGAATGTGATTTCTAATTGGTTCCATTGTCTGATCTGGCCAAAATTTATTGGTGTCTAAGGAAAGCAACGGGGGGACCCCCACCTCTCTTCCACTTACCTGGCTGATTAGATTAATTTAATTCTTGACTGGGATGCTCAGTGTTATATTCACTATATTATGGCCTTCCTTCATGCTAGGACATTACTATGTCACGAACAATATTAGGTTTGTTGTGTAACCACAAGACCAATTATGGAAACTGACATAATATTATTCTGGCGCATCAAGATGCTTACAGTAATTTTTTGAGTATAATGCTTTGTTGTGTAACCACAAAAGCATTTATATTCTATTTTGACTGTATTAAAATGAAGGGTTCTACTTAACTAAAACATTATGGTCCGTTGTGTAAACATAAGGCTATTAATGTTTTAGAGGCCAGGGTTTTTATTGAGAATTGCATGAGATGCAATAGGAAAGAGTTTCCTACCTTTAAACTTATAAAAGGTTTGTTGTGCAACCACAAGATCTTTTATAAGGAATTAGGATCTCAATCCCACTAAGAAAATCAATCAGGGTTTTCTCAAACATCATACTAGAGGGTTATGATGTCTGATAAAAATAGTGGGAGACACAATAAAATTAAAGTCCTAATTTAATTGTGTATATCATCTTGAGTTGTTCGCTTATGTAATGTTCTTTATTATGTAGATTAATGGCTTCTTCATTTTCACTTCGCTCCATTTTGGATACAAATAACTTGACTGGTACCAACTATGTGGACTGGTTGAGAAATCTTAAAATAGTACTTAGTCAAGAGAAGCTTTCTTACATTCTCGATACCCCTGACATTGAGCCAGTTGGGGAGGATGCCACAGAGGAAGAAAAAACCACATATAGGATGTGGCAAAATGATTCTTTAACTGTCAAGTGTATCATACTTGCCTCTATGACAAATGAGTTACAGAGGTAGCATGATAGCATGGACACTCATTCCATATTGCTCAATTTAAAAGAGCTTTATGGAGAACAGAGTAGGACTGCAAGATATGAGATATCTAAGCAGTTATTCCGTATCAGAATGACAGAGGGGTCATCCGTACAAAACCATGTTCTGATGATTATTGACCTGATCACTCGATTAGGTCAATTAGGTTTTGTTATGGATGGGGAGTTGAGTCAGGATCTAATCCTGCAATCACTTCCAGAATTATTTTCTCAGTTTGTCGTGAACTATCACATGAACAAACTGAATTCTTCCTTGCCTGAGCTGTTAAATATGCTCAAAACAGCAGAGAGCCATATCAAGAAGGATAAGGCTCCTCTTCTTCTTGTGAATGGGATCTCCAAGAAGAAGGCAGGCAAAAAGGGTTCTAAAAGGAGGCTGAACCCTAAAGGTGGTATAAATAAGAGAAAGAAGGGAAAGAAGACCTCCAGACAGGTTGAAATAATGCACCAAAAGGTATGTATGAGATACATACAATATTATCATTAAATTCTTTCATTTCAAACTCATGGGTATTAGATACTGCCTGTGGTTTGCATATCTGCAAATCATTGCAGGGACTGTAGAAAATTAGAAGTTTGAGGAAGGAAGACTTCGAGCTCTATGGTGCTGGAGGAGATTCTATCCAAGCAGAAGCTGTAGGGACATATATCTTGAAGTTTCCTTCCGGGAAGATCTTAGAGCTAGCAAATTGTTATTACATGCCTAAGATCATTAGAAATATTGTATCTGTACCCTTGTTGATAAAACAAGGATATCAAATATCTGTAACGAGCAATGGTTGCTCGATTAATTTTTCTAATGAAACAATTTGTCATGGTATTTTTGACAATGGTTTGTTGACTCTATGCTTGAATGATAATATTTTTCATGTTAATGAAAATAGTAAACATAAGAGAGATAATGTAAATAATACCTTACTTTGGCATTGTCGACTTGGTCAAATTAGTGAGACTAGGATTAACAAGTTGTACAAAGAAAAATTCTTTGATTCTTATGATTGTGAATCATTAGGAACTTGTGAATCATGTCTCATGGGTAAAATGACCAAGACTTCATTTAGTGGACATGGAGATAGGACAAACGAGTTGTTAGGACTTGTACATACAGATGTATGTGGCCCTATGACAACTCATGCCAGAGGTGGATACTTATATTTTATTACATTTACAGATGATTTATCTAGGTTTGGATATGTGTATCTTATGAAACATAAATCCGAAGTCTTTGATAAATTCAAAGAGTATCAAAGCATGGTCGAAAAACAAACTGGAAAAAGTATAAAAATCCTTCGATCTGATCGAGGAGGAGAATACTTGTCCAATAAATTTTTAGACCATCTTAAAGCAAAGAAAATTATCTCTGAATGGACACCTCCTTATACGCCATAATTAAATGGTGTAGCCGAAAGGAGAAATCGTACCTTATTAGATATGGTACGATCCATGATGTGCTTCACTGAATTACCTACTTCCTTCTGGGGTTATGCTTTAGAGACCGCAATAATTATCTTGAATAGAGTACCTTCTAAATCTGTATCTAGCACTCCATATGAAATATGGAGAGGTAAGAAGCCCAATCTTAAATATTTTAAGATATGGGGATGTTCAACATATGTCAAAAGAAATTTTGGACATAAACTAGATACAAGAGCAGATAAATGTTTGTTTATAGGATATCCTAAGGATAGTATAGGATATCTATTCTACCACCCTACTGAACAAAAGGTATTTGTAAGTAGGCATGCCACTTTCATGGAGAAAGAATTTATCCTAGAAAGAGGCAGTGGGAGAAATATTGAAATTAATGAAGTTCAACAAAAACAAATAGATATTTCTCAACCAAATATTCATATAAATAAAGAAGAACTAGAACACATAACTCCTATCCATAGGTCAGAGAGGGTACGACATGTACCTATAAGGTATGGGTTCATTATTGAGAATAATGAAGCCCAAGTCATTGAGAATGACGAACCTTTGACCTATACAGAAGCTGTCATGAGTAAGGACTCAGACAGATGGCAAGATGCTATGAAATCCGAGATGGACTCCATGTATACCAACAAAGTATGGACTTTGGTTGATGCACCAGAAGGGGTAAACCCTATTGGGTGCAAATGGGTCTATAAAAAAAAGATTGGAGCAGATGGTCAAATAGAAACCTATAAAGCTAGATTGGTAGCTAAAGGTTTCAGGCAAAAATAGGATATTGATTATGATGAAACTTTTTCACCTGTTGCCATGCTCAAATCTATTCGGATAATGCTTGCAATAGCAGCATACTATGATTATGAAATATGGCAAATGGATGTGAAGACCGCCTTCTTGAATGGTTTTCTAGAAGAGGAGGTCTACATGTCACAGCCAGAGGGTTTTGTCTCAAATGACAGACCAAATCTAGTATGCAGGCTTAAGAAATCCATTTATGGATTAAAGCAAGCCTCAAGGAGTTGGAACATCCGCTTTGATGTAACAATAAAAGAATTTGGCTTCATCAAAAATGTGGATGAACCTTGTGTGTATAAGAAGACTAGTGGGAGTGCCCTAGTTTTCTTGGTTCTGTATGTAGATGACATACTCCTTATTGAGAATGATATCCCAATGTTACAAACAGTCAAATTATGGCTATCAAATAAGTTTTTCATGAAAGACTTGGGGGAAGCATCCTATATACTTGGTATAAAGATCTATAGAGATAGATCTAAAAGGATGCTAGGCTTATCTCAGTCTAAGTACATTGACTTAATACTGAAAAGATTCAGTATGAATGAAAGTAAAAGAGATTATTTACCCATGAGTCAAGAAATACATCTCTCTAAGAAGATGTCTCCTAAGACAGCTGAAGAGAGAAATATAATGAGTTCTATTCCTTATGCTTCGGCTGTAGGATCAATAATGTATGCTATGTTATGTACCAGGCCTGATGTAGCTTATGCCTTAGGCATAGCCAGTAGATTTCAAGCTGATCCAGGAGAGGATCATTGGAAGGCTATGAAAAATATTCTAAAGTACTTGAGAAGGACTAAGGATATTTTTCTCATATATGGTGGATCTGATCTTAAACTAGAAGGATACTCTGATTCTAGTTTTCAATCAGCCCAGATGATAGCAAATCCATTTCAGGGTATGTCTTTACTTTGAATGGTGGAGCAGTGAGTTGGAAGAGTTCTAAGCAGCAAACAGTAGCTGACTCAACCACAGAGGCAGAATATATAGCTGCAAGTGAAGCCGCCAAGGAAGCTGTCTGGATGAAGAAATTCATCACTGAATTGGGCGTTGTTCCAGAGATTGAGAACCCAGTACCACTTTATTGTGATAATATTGGAGCAGTTGCTCAAGCAAAGGAACCAAGGTCTCACCATAAATCCAAGCACATTTTGAGACGCTTCCATCTCGTTCATGAAATAATTGAAAGACAAGATGTTATTATTGAACGAGAAGACACAAAGAACAACATAGCGGATCCATTCACTAAAGCTTTACCACAGCAGCAATTCGATCGCCATCTCGATTGTATGGGGTTGAAATATAAGGGAGATTAGCTTTAGTGCAAGTGGGAGATTGAAAAGAATATGCCCTATAAGCCAATCAAAATATCTAAATAGATGGATATTATTTTGTCTCCCGACAACTCATGTACTGATGTTTTAAATAAATAAAGGCATTTAGTTCATCATATGCTGCATCTTATTTTGATGAACCCCATAAATTAGGGCTATGGTTTTAGGGTTATGATGCGATCATACCAAGTGAGACCTAAAACCTTAAAACTCTAATTTTAAATATTCCTAGTCGATGGAACATTGAGTAGGGGATCAATATTTTCGGTAAGACTGGTACATCCTGTATATGCTCGGTAGAGAGGGTAATTAATCTCACAATTACTTGTGTATGACACTAATATAAGGATGTAGGTGTTCATTAGAGAATGAATTCACTGAATTGATCTAATTAAAGAAAATCTGATGGAGTCTTATCTACATGTCAACAGATTTTTTCTTATAGTGGGAATTGTGCATGTAAATCTTTTGACCTGAGACTGCCATAGAACCTTATAAGCATGAATCCATATTTTGGATTGTTGGGTATAAAATACCCACAGCCAAAACCCTCAACGGAATCGACATCAACTGCAGCTCCGCCCGGACTCCTACGGGAGCCGGGCTCCACCGTCGACAGCAAGTGCAGCTCCGCCCGGACTCCAACGGGAGCCGGGCTCCACCGCCGACAGCAAGTGCAGCTCCGCCCGGACTCCTACGGGAGCCGGGCTCCACCGCCGACAGCAACTGCAGCTCCGCCCGGACTCCTACGGGAGCCGGGCTCCACTGCCGACAGCAAGTGCAGCTCCGCCCGGACTCCTACGGGAGCCAGGCTCCGCCTCCGACATCAATTGCTGGTAAGCTCCGACCGGACTCTTACAGGAGCCGGACCTCACCTCTAACTTTGGTTGCAGCACAGCTCCGCCCGGACTCCTACGGGAGCCGGGCTCCACCTCCAGCATCGACATCAGCACAGCTCCGCCCGGACTCCTACGGGAGCCGGGCTCCGCCTCCAGCACCGACATCAGCACAGCTCCGACCGGGCTCTTAAGGGAGCCGGGCTACGTCCTCGACGCCAACGACTGCAGCCGCAAGCAGACTTCGCCCAAACTCCTACGAGAGCCGAGCTCCGCTCCCAACGGGGCATCTCCGGAATGTCAGAACCCGGCGGTGGGGCGGGCCACCTGGGCTAGCCACCCCGTCCTTCACGGGAAGGCGAATCCGAGGGTAGAGAGCCCTTAATCGGACCACGACTCTACTCCTGGGAGATCCCTGCCCCCGTTCTGCCAAAGGACCCTCGAGACGCGAAGTCGAGAGGACTTCCTGGACTGGAGGCTCCAAAAGATGAACCGGCGGATCGAAGAACTCCGCCATGCGCCTCCCGCTTACGGTGAGGATATCTGCACCGACCCTCCCTTCTCCCAAATGATTATGCAGGAACCGATCCCGCCGAATTTCAAGCTCCCCCAGTTTGAAAGCTACGACGGAACGTCGGACCCGGTGGATCATCTGGAGGCCTTCCGAATGATGATGCTGCTTCACGGTGCTCCCGATGCCATCTTGTGCCGGGCTTTCCCGTCTACTTTGAAGGGAGCAGCAAGGAACTGGTACTCGGCTCTGAAGCCGGGTACCATATTCTCCTTCGATCAAATGAGCCACCAATTCGTGGCCCATTTTGTCAGCAGCCGGCACCCCCGGAAAGGTTCAGAGTCCCTCATCAACATCAAGCAGAGGGAAGGGGAGTCCATCCGGGCCTATGTCAACCGCTTCAACATCGCGGCGTTGGAAGTCCGGAACCTGGACCAGTCGGTTGCCATGGCCGCCCTGAAGGGTGGCCTTCAGAAGAATGACCTCTTGTACTTCCTGGAGAAGAAGTACCCCAGGGATTTTGCTGATTTACTGGCTAGGGCTGAAGGATACGCCCGAGTGAAAGAGGCCTTCAAAATGAAGGACGAAGAGACTGCGAGGGAGCGTCAGGCGGGAGATCCTAGTAAGCCCGCAGTCGAGAAGAGGCCAAAGGAAGCCCGGCCTCGCTCCCGATCCCCTCCTGGACATAGGCGCGCCCATACTCCCCCCAGGGCGCGCAGGCAGAGAAGCTCGGACAATAGGTTTCGGCAGGGTTCCCCGCCAGGGAAGTTCCGCAACTACGCCCCCCTCAACGCCTCGAAGGCCCAGGTACTGATGGAGGTCAGGGAGCTGCTCCCTAGGCCGGAGAGGATGCGCACGCACCCCGGGAAGTGCAACCCCAACAAGTTCTGCCTCTACTACCGCGACCACGGCCACGACACCGAAGAATGCATCCAGCTTCAGGACGAGATCGAGGAGCTCATCCGGCGAGGTCGACTCGACAGATTCATCCGCCGCAGGCCTGAGGGTAGAGGAGACTGGCCGAGAGCCCTCCCGCCGCCCGAACTGCAGAAAAGGGAGGAGCAGCCCGGGGACCGGCCTCCTATCGGGACCATCGACTCCATCACCGGAGGGCCTCAAGAAGGAGCGGGAATACTGTAAATGTATCGCTTACTATTTCGTTTTGAATCTACCTTTCTTTTTAGCTAACATGCTCCTCCCACCTAGCGTGGATGTGTGACCGGATATGATTCCTCCAAAAACACGGCCATTTCAGGAACAGGAGGAGAACCTCGTCCTGACATGAGCAAGGTCAAAGGCCCGGTTCTTTTAGACCGGATGGGGGGAGAGGCCTCACAATGCCCTAATGTGCCACCACAGCCTTGTTAGGGACAGGAGGAAAACCTCACCCTAACATGAGCAAAGTCAAAGGCCCGGTTCTTTTAGACCGGATGGGGGGAGAGGCCTTACAACGCCCTAATGTGCCCCCACAGCCCTGTTAGGGACAGGAGGAGAACCTCGCCCTAACTTGAGCAAAGTCAAAGGCCCGGTTCTTTTAGACCGGATGGGGGGAGAGGCCTTGCAACGCCCTAATGTGCCCCCACAGCCATGTCAGGAACAGGAGGAGAACCTCGTCCTGACATGAGCAAAGTTGAAGGCCCGATTCTTTTAGACCGGAGGGGGGAGAGGCCTTACAGTGCCCTAACGCACCCCCACAGGCCAGGCTGATAACGAGAACCTCGCACCGGCTCAAGCAAAATGGAAGACCTGGACTCCTATGGGAGCTGGGTTCCGTCGCCCAGGAAAGCTTCCCCCGGACTCCTACGGGAGCCGGGTTCCGCAGCCAAGGAAAGTTTCACCCGAACTCCTACGGGAGCCGGGTTCTGCCGCCAAGGTAAGCTTCACCCAGACTCCTACGGGAGCCGGGTTCTGCCGCCCAGGAAAGCTTCGCCCGGACTCCTACGGGAGTCGGGTTCCACCGCCAAAGAAAGCTTCGCCCGGACTCCTACGGGAGCCGGGTTCCGTCGCCAAAGAAAGCTTCGCCCGGACTCCTACGGGAGCCGGGTTCCGCCGCCAGGGAAGCTTCGCCCGGACTCCTACGGGAGCCGGGTTCCACTGCCAGGGAAGCTTCGCCCGGACTCCTACGGGAGCCGGGTTCCGCCGCCAAGAGATGCTTCGCCCGGACTCCTACGGGAGCCGGGTTCCGCCGCCAGGGAAGCTTCGCCCAGACTCCTACGGGAGCCGGGCTCCGCCGCCAGGAAAGACTTCGCCCGGACTCCTAAGAAAGCCGGGCTCCATCCGCTACTTCGCCAGCAAGGGTTAAAAATGGTGGCAAGGCTTGGCCACATGACGAGATCAGATGGAAGGGAAGAGCCCCTTCCCACGACGACCTCTAAGCCAAACAGGCCAAACGACGAGAAAGGGTCAACGAACGACAATATCGGTGCTACGTACGGACAAGGTAACACAAAGTACTTTTTCCCCATTTCCGATATATGTACTACAGGGCCAGGACGGCCAGAGAAAGAGGGACAAGACGACAAGAAGAAAAAAGGGGCAGCTACAAAAAGGGGGTGACTACAAAAGAACTCTAAGGAGGTCCTGCTCCCTCTAACCTAGGGTGATCACCTCCATCCCTCAACCAGGACTGCCTCAGGCTCTCCACCGTTTCCTCTAGTCCTTCCTTCTTTTGCAGCATATCCTGGAGCGCCTGGCGAAGTCGCCGGCTCTCAGCCTCCGCTTCCCAATGCCACTTCCGCAAAACTTTGGACTCCACCTTTGCATCCGCGACGGCCTTCCGCTCAAGCCCCAGTTGGATTTTTACTTGTTGAAGCTCGATTGTCTTCTCCCCAAGGGAGACAGAAATCCCTTCGACAGTGCCTCTTAGGGCTTGGAGCTCTTCGGTATCTTGGGCGTTAGCAAGCTGCGCCCTAGTAACCAACTGCCTCTGGAGACGAACAACCTCGTCCGCCGCCCGACGGAATCTCCCTTTGTACTCTTCTACCTGCCGGCGCCAGCTGGCCCGCTGCACATCGTGGCTCATCTCAGCATCTTGAAGCTGCTTCTGGAGGTCGGAGACCTTTTGTGACCATATCTGCTCATCCTGCGCTGTGAGCCGGGATGAGTTCCCTTCCAGCTGGCCGATCCTCCTCTTCACAGCTGACAGCTCCACCTTAAGGGCGCTGATCCTGGCTTCTTGAGCCCAAGTTCGGTCGCTGGCGCTCTTCGTGCATTCCTCGAGCTCCTTTGCGAAGTTCGCCTTCCTCCGGCTGTAGTCCATGATTGCCTTCACCTGAAGACTCCTGAAGTGGGCGGCCTCAGCGGCGGCCTCGGAATAGCATTTCTTCGCCTGGCGGAGCTCGCCCTCCGACTTCTTCAACTTCTTCGTCAGGTGGAGGACCTCCTTTTTTAGCCGTTAGATAGTTGACTTCAGCGGGACCCCCAGGGGCAAGGGGAGTGCTTCGGCAGGACACTGCCATCGAAAGAACCAAACGTCAAAGACCAACTCATTACAAGGAGAAAGGCAGAAAAGAAGGAGCAGGGGGAAGGAAAGGCCATCCACAATAAGAAGTTCGACTTTATTGATTAATTTTGAAGACAAGCGGAAAGGAAATATGGCGACAAAAGAAAGATACAAGATCGGAGGTCTCAGACCTCGGGGGCAGGGGGTGGAGAGCTCGGCGTGGGGGGTGCGACTGCGGTAGCGGTGGACGAAGGGGCGGCCTCATCGTCAGACTCCTCCAAAAAGCCGAGATTAAGGTCGGGATATCTACTGGCCACCCTCTCTCGGCAGAGCTCGAACCCCTTGGTAAACGCCTCCAGGCCGAACTGGACGTTCAGCTCCCTCATCTCCGCGGAGGCCTTGAACTCCTCCACCGCAAGGGTCCTGGCCTCCGAGACCAGAACCGGAGTTTGCTCGGCCAGATGGGCGACCTCGGCCTCTGCCTTCCTTGCCGACTCCTCCAAGCTTCGCCTCTCCTCCTCCCGGGCTCGTCTTTCCTCTTCCCGGTCTTGTCTCTCTCTCTCCAGGGCCTCCC